>NC_091283.1:226258472-227458472 GCF_032444005.1 Ranitomeya imitator
TAAAAAGGTACATACCATCTTTAAATCTTATATACAACTTTGGTGTGCGCACTGAATATATGTATGGGAGATATATGTATATCTGTTATATCACCCACACTTTGGTTTTCTGCTTTCTGCACTTTGACTATATTGTCGTCATATTTGGATCTTTTTTGGAGTATTTAAAACAAGAAAATGATAAGGGTGCCCATACTTATGCACCTGTCAAATTTTGTTTGAATGTAGATTGCACATTTTCTGTTAGTACAATAAACCTCATTTCAAGGCAGAAACATTACTGTGTCCAACAGTTATTAGATATATAAAACTGAAATAGCTGTTGAAAAAAAAAACAATTTTTATAAAACATTAAGCTTAAGATTAATAGGGGTGCCCAAACTTTTTCATATAACTGTGTGTGTATATAATATATATAAATATATATATATATAAATATATATATATATATATATATATATATATATATATATATATATATATATATATATATATATACACACACATACACATATATACACACACATATATATTTTCTCGGATAGATTATTGCGCACACAATAGCTTAATTTTTTCTGATGGTTATAGAATCATTTGTATGATTTTATACTCTACTAGAAGGTGGCCAGATTCTACCGCATCAGGTATTCTAGAATCTGTATGTAGTTTATTTACAAAGTTTTCAGAATAATGCAATTTACACACAGGAATCGGCCGGCCGCGAGCAATTAGCGAAGCGTGGTTCAAATTGCCATGTAGTATATTGCACAGCCACGTAGAATATTGCTCAGCCACGTAGTATAGAGCACAGACACGTAGTATAGAGCACAGACACGTAGTATATAGCAGACACATAGTATATTGCCCAGCCATGTAATATATTGCTCAGCCACGTAATATATTGCGTAGCATATAGCAGACACGTAGTATCTAGCACAGACACGTAGTATATAGCAAACACATAGTATATTGCCCAGCCACGTAATATATTGCCCAGCCACGTAGTATATTGCACAGCCACGTAGTATATTGCACAGCCACGTAGTATATTGCACAGACGTCGTACAGTGGGGCAAAAAAGTATTTAGTCAGTCAGCAATAGTGCAAGTTCCACCACTTAAAAAGATGAGAGGCGTCTGTAATTTACATCATAGGTAGACCTCAACTATGGGAGACAAACTGAGAAAAAAAAATCCAGAAAATCACATTGTCTGTTTTTTTTAACATTTTATTTGCATATTATGGTGGAAAATAAGTATTTGGTCAGAAACAAACAATCAAGATTTCTGGCTCTCACAGACCTGTAACTTCTTCTTTAAGAGTCTCCTCTTTCCTCCACTTATTACCTGTAGTAATGGCACCTGTTTAAACTTGTTATCAGTATAAAAAGACACCTGTGCACACCCTCAAACAGTCTGACTCCAAACTCCACTATGGTGAAGACCAAAGAGCTGTCAAAGGACACCAGAAACAAAATTGTAGCCCTGCACCAGGCTGGGAAGACTGAATCTGCAATAGCCAACCAGCTTGGAGTGAAGAAATCAACAGTGGGAGCAATAATTAGAAAATGGAAGACATACAAGACCACTGATAATCTCCCTCGATCTGGGGCTCCACGCAAAATCCCACCCCGTGGGGTCAGAATGATCACAAGAACGGTGAGCAAAAATCCCAGAACCACGCGGGGGGACCTAGTGAATGAACTGCAGAGAGCTGGGACCAATGTAACAAGGCCTACCATAAGTAACACACTACGCCACCATGGACTCAGATCCTGCAGTGCCAGACGTGTCCCACTGCTTAAGCCAGTACATGTCCGGGCCCGTCTGAAGTTTGCTAGAGAGCATTTGGATGATCCAGAGGAGTTTTGGGAGAATGTCCTATGGTCTGATGAAACCAAACTGGAACTGTTTGGTAGAAACACAACTTGTCGTGTTTGGAGGAAAAAGAATACTGAGTTGCATCCATCAAACACCATACCTACTGTAAAGCATGGTGGTGGAAACATCATGCTTTGGGGCTGTTTCTCTGCAAAGGGACCAGGACGACTGATCCGGGTACATGAAAGAATGAATGGGGCCATGTATCGTGAGATTTTGAGTGCAAACCTCCTTCCATCAGCAAGGGCATTGAAGATGAAACGTGGCTGGGTCTTTCAACATGACAATGATCCAAAGCACACCGCCAGGGCAACGAAGGAGTGGCTTCGTAAGAAGCATTTCAAGGTCCTGGAGTGGCCTATAGCCAGTCTCCAGATCTCAACCCTATAGAAAACCTTTGGAGGGAGTTGAAAGTCGTAGTTACTCACCGATAACGGTGTTTCTCGGAGCCCATGACAGCACTACGGAGAGAGGGGATCCGCCCTTCAGGGACAGGAAACCTACAGATAAAAGGGCGGTACCTCTCCCTCGCATCAGTTGGTTTACAGAGCATCGGAGGACCTCCAGGTTAGTTTACAACAGAGAAAAAATCATATTATAACATTTCTTAATAGAGGAACCCCGTGCCTATACTTATACTATATACACTATATAAATTATATGTAATTAACGGTACTCACCGCACTCGTGATGGGAGGGAATAAGCGAGTGCTGTCATGGGCTCCGAGAAACACCGTTATCGTTGAGTAACTACGACTTTCTCGGTCTCCTATGACAGCACTACTGAGAGAATTGCAGAGACTAAGCTTAGGGAGGGACCACCGCCTCGAGAACCCTTCGTCCGAAGGTTAAGTCAGACACAGAGGCTAGATTTAATCTATAGTGTCTAAAAAAGGTTGATGGTGATGACCAGGTGGCCGCTTTACAGATTTGCTCTATCGATACCTCTGACCTCTCAGCCCATGAGGTAGCTACTGCTCTTGTGGAATGCGCTCTTATACCATCTGGGATCTCATTCCCCGAGGATGAATATGCCAAGACTATCTCCTCCTTTATCCACCTCGCCAAAGTACCCTTGGATGCCCGAAAACCTTTTCTGGGACCCTGAAAACAGACAAACAGAGAGCCTTCCTTCCTATACTCTCTGGTGGAATCTAAGTATTGGATTAGGCATCTTCTGACGTCTAGATTATGGAAGTTCTGCTCTTTCTCATTTTTTGGGTTTGGACAAAAGGATGGCAGGGATACTTCTTGTGACCTATGGAATTTTGATGCCACTTTTGGCAAATAGGCCGGGTCAGGTCTAAGAGTGACTCTATCATCTAATATTTTAGTGAAAGGTGGATTGGAGGATAAGGCTTGAATGTCACTTATTCTGCGTGCAGATGTTAACGCTACCAAAAGAATAGTTTTAAGTGATAATGTTTTAATGGGAATCGTCTCTATGGGTTCGAATGGAGGACCCGTTAATGCCGAGAGGACTAAATTTAAGTCCCATGAGGGCACTTTTTGAAAAACTAAGGGCTTTGATCTTGTTACTGCCTTAAAAAATCTAATTATCCATGGGTTGGCTGCAATATTATGATTATAGAGTGCTCCTAGAGCTGCTATTTGTACCTTAAGAGTACTAACCAACAACCCCTGTTCCAGACCTTTTTGTAGGAACTCCAGTATTTTAGGAATTGAGGGCCCATCTTGGACTTTTACTTTGGAGACGGACAGAAATTTTTTCCATGTTTTCCCATATATTCTACTAGTGATGGGTTTTCTACTTTTTAACAACGTGGTGACTAAGTTGTCTGAAAAACCTCTTTCTTTTAATAGTCCCCGTTCAAAAGCCAGGCTGTCAAACGTAAGTTCGATTCCTGTGGGTGGAAGATCGGCCCTTGATGTAGAAGTTCTGGTATATTCGGTAGGACCCATGGGTCCGAGACTGATAGCATCCTCAGCCAGGAGAACCACGTCCTTTTTGGCCAGAACGGGGCTATGAGGATCATTTTCGTTTTGTCCTCTCTGACTTTCCGAATGACTGCCGGGATCAGAATAGTTGGAGGAAAAGCATAAGTCAATTTTTGAGTCCATGGAATCATAAAGGCATCTAGAGCCTGTGGATTCCCTCCCGGGTTCAGTGAGCAGAATTTGTTCACCTTTTTGTTTTTGGAATTGGCGAATAAATCTATTGTCGGTGTTCCCCACATTTCTGTGATCTGATCGTAGATGGATTGGTTTAGGGACCACTCGCCTTGTTTTAACTGAGATCGACTCAGATAATCTGCTCTCTCGTTGTTTGAACCCTGAATGTGTAGCGCAGAGAGGGATAGTAGATTTTCTTCCGCTAGGTTGAAAATTTTGGCGGAAGAACTCATGAGTGCCTGAGACCTTGTTGCTCCCTGGTGGTTTATGTACGCTACAGTCACTTTGTTGTCCGAAAAAATTCGGACATGATGTCCCTGAATATAGGTCAGAAAAGAAAGAAGAGCCTGAAGCACTGCCCAAAGTTCTTTTTGGTTTGAGGATGCTGATCGTTCCTGAACTGACCAGGTTCCCTGAGCCACTCTGTCCCCCATGTGAGCCCCCCACCCTCTGGGACTTGCATCGGTTGTTATTACCCGGGATATTTTTGTCACCCAAGGAACTCCCCTTGATAAGTTTTTGCTTTCCCCCCACCAACGAAGGGAATGAATAACTGAGGAATTTAGAGTAATTCGACTTTCCAAGTTGTTCTTTAGTACTGACTGCCATTCTAGTATGTGCCACTGAAGCTCCCTTGTGTGGAATTGTGCGAAGGGTATCACTGGTAGGCATGAGGACAGAGAGCCTACTAGCGACATTGCTCTCCTTAGAGTCATGGAAGGATGGTGAAATGTTCGTGCTATCATGGCTAATATGTTGTCTTTTTTGGGGTTTGGAAGTCGACATTCTTGGACTCGGGAGTCTAATGTCAGACCTAGGAACTCCTGTACCCGACAGGGTTCCAACTTTGATTTTTTTAAGTTTATGAGCCACCCCAAGTTCGTCAAAATAGTCATTACTCAATCTCTCTGTTCTCTGCAACTTTGAGCCGAGTTGCTTACAATAAGAAAGTCGTCTAGGTAAGGGACTATTAATATATTTTGTTCCCTTATGTGGGCCATCATTTCCGCTATTATCTTCGTGAATATTCGAGGAGCTATAGAGATCCCGAACGGTAGAGCTCTGTACTGGAAAAACCTTAATTGCCCTTTTATGGGAACTGCCAATCTTAGGAATTTTTGAGATTGATTGTGGATGGGCACATGATAATATGCGTTGGTTAGGTCTATCACGACCATGTAGCAATTCGGAAACAGGATTTTTATAGTGGACTTTATTGTTTCCATTTTGAATTTGTGATTTCTTACGTATTTGTTTAGGTTTTTTAAATTTATAATGGTCCGAAAGGACCCGTCGGGTTTTGGTACTAAAAAAAGAGGGGAGAAAAAAAATCTTCTCCTATTTCCTGAGGGGAGATTTCTTGAATCACAGATTTTTGCAGTAGGGAAATAATTTCTTTCTCTAAAGCTGCTTGTTCTGCTGCTGATGATCTTATTTTCGTTTCTATGTAATTCCGGGGAGGAAAAGAAACAAAATCTATTTTTAGACCATACTGTATGATGTTTAGAATCCAGATGTTGTTGGATATTTTCTTCCAGGCGGGAAGGAATGATATGAGTCTTCCCCCCACCGTAGGCAAAATGTCATTTGGAGGGTTTTTTTGTCGCGAGAGGTATTGCCAAAGAGGTAACCTCTATCCCTTCTCCTGCCTTCTTCCCATTTATTCTGCTCCCTGGGGGGTCTGTGGCGGAAAAATCTCCGATTCCGAAAGGACTGCCTGAATGGGGCTGGACCCAAATTTGGAAACCCCTTCTTTTTGTCCCCCGCTTTTTGGAGGATGTCATCCAGGGTTTCTCCAAACAGAAAATTTCCTTCGCATGGAATAGAACATAGCTTTAGCTTTGTCTGGAGGTCTCCAGGCCAGCTCTTGAGCCATAAGGTTCTTCTGGCTGCGTTGGAGAGAGCAGCGGCCTTAGATGTTAAACGTACGGAGTCTGCCGAGGAGTCCGCCAGGAATGCTGCTGCTGCTCTAATTGCAGGGATAGAATCCAGTAATTTATTTCTGGGTAGCCCGTCTCTAATTTGATTTTCTAATTGGTCAATCCACACCATCAGAGATCTGGAGGTGCAGGTCGCCGCAACAGCAGGCCTCAAGCTACCCCCAGCCGATTACCATGCCCCTTTAAGAAATGTGTCTGCTTTCTTATCTAAAGGGTCTCTGAGGGTACCCATGTCCTCGAACGGGAGCGCAAATTTTTTCGAGGCCTTTGCCACCGCTACATCCAATTTTGGTGCCTTATCCCAGGAAGTGGATGCGTCATCTTCGAAGGGATACTTTCTTTTAAGCGAGGGCACCGAAGAGTTTCTCCTATCTGGTTCCTCCCATTCTTTTTTGATTAGAGATTGGACATTGGGATTTAAAGGAAAGGTTATCCGCTTTTTTTTGTCCCAAACCACCAAACATTACGTCTTGGGCCGTTTTGTCAGGTTTAGGCTCCTCAACCCCCATAGTAACCCTAACGGCTCTCACTAAGGTATCCACTTCCTCGAGTGGAAAACAATGTCGGCCCGAATCTTCCTCGGAGGAGGATAGGGAGGAGTCAGAATTGTCCGAATCTGCGTCTTCAGATGAGGATCGGGCAGAGTGGGAATGTACTGCTTCCTTTATTTTATCTTTCCCTTTTTTGGAGGAAGATACAGCATTCTGAACCTCGGATCTAATTAGGTTTTTCAGTTCAAATGCAAAGTCGGGAGTCTCCTCACATAGCACCCGCTGGATACATGATTTGCAAAGCTTTTTGTCCCAGGCTACTGGTAAAGCTTTGTCACAGATGGGGCAGGATTTGTTTCTCTTTTTCTCCAACTTCTTCTTTCCCTATTAAGGGAGAAGAGGGAGCCCCATTATAATATACACATTCACGAAGATCACTCACCATTCGGACGTGCAGGCAGGTACCGGTTCTGGAGGGGGCCATGGGTCTGGAAGGGAAGGTTCCCGAGGAGGTGAATTAGTCTTCGCAGCAGATCTGCTGCGCTGTGTAGAACGGCTGCTAGACCCACTCCTGGCGCTCTTAGGGTCTGTCTTCTTATGGTGCTGCTGCCTCGGCTGCAGCTCCTGTGGATCGCTGTCTTCCATGATTTACAGGGAGATAGTGCGACAACTAAGTGAGCACTATCTCCCTATTTGTAATTGGCGCCACCCCCGGCGTTCCCTGCACTTCCGGTCCTGCGTCAAATCCTCCCGGGAGAAAGAAGCTACCGCGCATGCGCGCGGCGATGACCCGGAAGTCCAGCCGCATTTCCGGAGCGGCGGCCATCTTAGTACACCCGGAGCGTGCGCTTACCGGCACGGGAGCTCCGGGTGATCCAGCGCCCCTTCATCGATCTGAATCGGCGGCATTCTCCCCCCGCTCACCCTGAAGAACCCCTCGGTTCCAGCGGTGGTGGCTTCGGGAGCCGGACAAGCCGCGGCAGGAGCCTCCTCGCTGCCGATACCCGACCGCCCGGTCCATCGGTCTTCCTAACAGGTACCACCGAAAAGAGGTTCCCTGTTCAGGGACAGGAAACCAACTGATGCGAGGGAGAGGTACCGCCCTTTTATCTGTAGGTTTCCTGTCCCTGAAGGGCGGATCCCCTCTCTCCGTAGTGCTGTCATGGGAGACCGAGAAAGTCCGTGTTGCCAAGCGAAAAGCCAAAAACATCACTGCTCTAGAGGAGATCTGCATGGAGGAATGGGCCAACATACCAACAACAGTGTGTGGCAACCTTGTGAAGACTTACAGAAAACGTTTGACCTCTGTCATTGCCAACAAAGGATATATTACAAAGTATTGAGATGAAATTTTGTTTCTGACCAAATACTTATTTTCCACCATAATATGCAAATAAAATGTTAAAAAAACAGACACTGATTTTCTGGATTTTTTTTTCTCAGTTTGTCTCCCATAGTTGAGGTCTACCTATGATGTAAATTACAGACGCCTCTCATCTTTTTAAGTGGTGGAACTTGCACTATTGCTGACTAAATACTTTTTTTGCCCCACTGTATATAGCACAGAGACGTAGTATATAACGCTGCCCATGCAGTATAGAGCACAGCAATGTAGTATATTGCCCAGCCACGTAATATATTGCCCAGCCATGCAGTATATAGCACAGCCCACATAGTATACAGCACAGAGATGTAGTATACAGCACAGAGATGTAGTATACAGCACAGAGATGTAGTATATAGCACATCCCACGCAGTATATAACAGCCCACGCAGTATATAACAGCCCACGCAGTATATAACACGGCCCACACAGTATATTACACAGCCCACGCATTATATTACACAGCCCACGCATTATATTACACAGCCGACGCAGTATATTGCAATGTGGGCACCATATCCCTGTTAGAAAAAGAATTAAACTAAAAAATAGTTATATATTCACCCTCCGCCAGCCCTCTGGATCCAGCCGAGGCATTTACCGATGCTTCTCATGACGCTCCGGTCCCAAGAGTGCATTGCGGTCTCGCGAGATGATAACGTAGCAGTCTCGTGAGACCGCTACGTCATCATCTCACGAGACCGCAATGCATGGTGTTGTGAATTCTGTGGCAGAGCTCCCTCCTGTGGTCACAAGTGGTACTTCGGCTGATTCTCTCTGTGAGCTTCCGTTGGTGGAGGAAAGTGGTACTGCGGCTTCTGAGTTTCCCTCCTCAGGTGATGTGGTGAAGTCGTTAGGTGCTGCTCTATTTAACTCCACCTAGTGCTTTGATCCTGGCCTCCAGTCAATGTTCTAGTATTGGACCTGTTTCCTCCTGGATCGTTCCTGTGGCCTGCTGCTCTGCATAGCTAAGTTCTGCTTTGCTATTTTGTTTGCTGTTTTTTTCTGTCCAGCTTGTATATTTGTTTTTTCCTGCTTGCTGGAAGCTCTGGGACGCAGAGGGTGTACCTCCGTGCCGTTAGTTCGGTACGGAGGGTCTTTTTGCCCCCTTTGCGTGGTTTTTGTAGGGTTTTGTGTTGACCGCAAAGTTACCTTTCCTATCCTCGCCCTGTTCAGAAAGTCGGGCCTCACTTTGCTAAATCTATTTCATCTCTACGTTTGTCTTTTCATCTTAACTCACAGTCATATGTGGGGGCTGCCTTTTCCTTTGGGGTATTTCTCTGAGGCAAGGTAGTCTTATTTTCTATCTTCAGGCTAGCTAGTTTCTCAGGCTGTGCCGAGTTGCATAGGGAGCATTAGGCGCAATCCACGGCTGCCTCTAGTGTGGTTGGAGAGGATTAGGGATTGCGGTCAGCAGAGTTCCCACGTCTCAGAGCTCGTTCTATGTTTTTGGGTTATTGTCAGGTCACTGTATGTGCTCTGACCTCTATGTCCATTGTGGTACTGAATTACCTTATCATAAAAGTACTGGAGGCCCAAAGTACTAATGATTCTCAATAGAGGGAAAAAAGAAGTTCTGAGACCATTTTTTTTTTCTCTGCACTATGTTTTGCCTTTTTTTTCCCCTAGACATTTGGGTGGTTCAGGACACAGGTGTAGCGATGGACATTAAAGGTCTGTCTTCATGTGTGGATCAGCTCACGGCAAGAGTACAAAATATTCAAGACTTTGTGGTTCAGAATTCTATGTTAGAACCGAGAATTCCTATTCCTGATTTGTTTTTTGGAGATAGAACTAAATTTCTGAGTTTCAAAAATAATTGTAAACTATTTCTGGCTTTGAAACCTCGCTCCTCTGGTGACCCAGTTCAACAAGTTAGGATCATTATTTCTTTATTACGTGGCGACCCTCAGGACTGGGCATTTTCTCTTGCGTCAGAAGATCCTGCATTAAGTAATATCGATGCGTTTTTCCTGGCGCTCGGATTGCTGTACGATGAACCTAATTCAGTGGATCAGGCAGAGAAAAATTTGCTGGCTCTGTGTCAGGGTCAGGATGAGATAGAGGTATATTGTCAGAAATTTAGAAAGTGGTCTGTACTCACTCAATGGAATGAAGCTGCGCTCGCAGCGATTTTCAGAAAGGGTCTCTCTGAAGCCCTTAAGGATGTCATGGTGGGATTTCCTATGCCTGCTGGTCTGAATGAGTCTATGTCTTTGGCCATTCAGATCGGTCGACGCTTGCGTGAGCGTAAATCTGTGTACTATTTGGCGGTATTACCTGAGCTTAAACCTGAGCCTATGCAGTGCGATAGGACTATGACCAGAGTTAAACGGCAAGAACACAGACGTCTGAATGGGCTGTGTTTCTACTGTGGTGATTCCACTCATGCTATCTCTGATTGTCCTAAGCGCACTAAGCGGTTCGCTAGGTCTGCCACCATTGGTACGGTACAGTCAAAATTTCTTCTGTCCGTTACCTTGATCTGCTCTTTGTCATCGTATTCTGTCATGGCATTTGTGGATTCAGGCGCTGCCCTGAATTTGATGGACTTGGAGTATGCTAGGCGTTGTGGGTTTTTCTTGGAGCCCTTGCAGTGTCCTATTCCATTGAGAGGAATAGATGCTATGCCTTTGGCCAAGAATAAGCCTCAGTACTGGACCCAGCTGACCATGTGCATGGCTCCTGCACATCAGGAGGTTATTCGCTTTCTGGTGTTGCATAATCTGCATGATGTGGTCGTGTTGGGGTTGCCATGGCTACAAGTCCATAATCCAGTATTAGATTGGAAATCCATGTCTGTGTCCAGCTGGGGTTGTCAGGGGGTACATGGTGATGTCCCATTTCTGACTATTTCGTCATCCACCCCTTCTGAGGTTCCAGAGTTCTTGTCTGATTACCGGGATGTATTTGATGAGCCCAAGTCTGATACCCTACCTCCGCATAGGGATTGTGATTGTGCTATCAATTTGATTCCTGGTAGTAAATTCCCAAAAGGTTGACTGTTTAATTTATCTGTGCCTGAGCACGCCGCTATGCGGAGTTATGTGAAGGAGTCCTTGGAGAAGGGGCATATTCGCCCGTCATCGTCGCCATTAGGAGCAGGGTTCTTTTTTGTAGCCAAGAAGGATGGTTCGCTGAGACCTTATATAGATTACCGCCTTCTTAATAAGATCACGGTTAAATTTCAGTACCCCTTGCCATTGTTATCTGAATTGTTTGCTCGGATTAAGGGGGCTAGTTGGTTCACCAAGATAGATCTTCGTGGTGCGTATAATCTGGTGCGTATTAAGCGAGGCGATGAATGGAAAACTGCATTTAATACGCCCGAGGGCCATTTTGAGTATCTAGTAATGCCATTCGGACTTGCCAATGCTCCATCAGTGTTTCAGTCCTTTATGCATGACATCTTCCGAGAGTACCTGGATAAATTCCTGATTGTGTACTTGGATGACATTTTGATCTTCTCGGATGATTGGGAGTCTCATGTGAAGCAGGTCAGAACGGTGTTTCAGTTCCTGCGTGTTAATTCTTTGTGAAGGGATCAAAGTGTCTCTTTGGAGTTCAGAAGGTTTCATTTTTGGGGTTCATCTTTTCCCCTTCTACTATCGAGATGGACCCTGTTAAGGTCCAAGCCATCCATGATTGGACTCAGCCGACATCTCTGAAAAGTCTGCAAAAGTTCCTGGGC
The DNA here is from genome assembly GCF_032444005.1 of Ranitomeya imitator. Taxonomy (NCBI): domain Eukaryota; kingdom Metazoa; phylum Chordata; class Amphibia; order Anura; family Dendrobatidae; genus Ranitomeya; species Ranitomeya imitator. Next base: position 226,269,992 of record NC_091283.1, read on the forward strand.
TTTGCTAATTTTTATCGTCGCTTCATCTGCAATTTTTCTAGTATTGCTAAACCATTGACCGATTTGACCAAGAAGGGTGCTGATGTGGTCAATTGGTCTTCTGCTGCTGTGGAAGCTTTTCAAGAGTTGAAGCGTCGTTTTTCTTCTGCCCCTGTGTTGTGTCAACCAGATGTTTTGCTTCCATTCCAGGTCGAGGTTGATGCTTCTGAGATTGGAGCAGGGGCTGTTTTGTCGCAGAGAAGTTCTGATTGCTCGGTGATGAAACCATGCGCCTTCTTTTCCAGGAAGTTTTCGCCTGCTGAGCGAAATTATGATGTGGGCAATCGAGAGTTGCTGGCCATGAAGTGGGCATTCGAGGAGTGGCGTCATTGGCTTGAAGGAGCGAAGCATCGCGTGGTGGTATTGACTGATCATAAGAACTTGACTTATCTCGAGTCTGCCAAGCGGTTGAATCCTAGACAGGCTCGTTGGTCTCTGTTTTTTGCCCGTTTTGACTTTGTGATTTCGTACCTTCCGGGCTCTAAAAATGTGAAGGCGGATGCTCTGTCTAGGAGTTTTGTGCCCGACTCTCCGGGCTTATCTGAGCCGGCGGGTATCCTCAAAGAGGGAGTAATTGTGTCTGCCATCTCCCCTGATTTGCGGCGGGTGCTGCAAAAATTTCACGCTAATAAGCCTGATCGTTGCCCAGCGGAGAAACTGTTTCTCCCTGATAGGTGGACGAATAAAGTTATCTCTGAGGTTCATTGTTCGGTGTCGGCTGGTCATCCTGGAATCTTTGGTACCAGAGAGTTAGTGGCTAGATCCTTTTGGTGGCCATCTCTGTCGCGGGATGTGCGTTCTTTTGTGCAGTCCTGTGGGATTTGTGCTCGGGCTAAGCCCTGCTGTTCTCGTGCCAGTGGGTTGCTTTTGCCCTTGCCGGTCCCGAAGAGGCCTTGGACACATATCTCTATGGATTTTATTTCGGATCTCCCCGTCTCTCAAAAGATGTCAGTCATTTGGGTGGTCTGTGATCGTTTCTCTAAGATGGTCCATTTGGTACCCTTGTCTAAATTACCTTCCTCCTCTGATTTGGTGCCATTGTTCTTCCAGCATGTGGTTCGTTTACATGGCATTCCAGAGAATATAGTTTCTGACAGAGGTTCCCAGTTTGTTTCGAGGTTTTGGTGAGCCTTTTGTGGTAGGATGGGCATTGACTTGTCTTTTTCCTCGGCTTTCCATCCTCAGACTAATGGCCAGACCGAACGAACCAATCAGACCTTGGAAACATATCTGAGATGCTTTGTTTCTGCTGATCAGGATGACTGGGTGTCCTTTTTGCCTTTGGCTGAGTTCGCCCTTAATAATCGGGCCAGCTCGGCTACCTTGGTTTCGCCGTTTTTCTGCAACTCTGGGTTCCATCCTCGTTTCTCTTCAGGGCAGGTTGAGTCTTCGGACTGTCCTGGTGTGGATACTGTGGTGGACAGGTTGCAGCAGATTTGGACTCATGTAGTGGACAATTTGACCTTGTCCCAGGAGAAGGCTCAACGTTTCGCTAATCGCAGATGCTGTGTACGTCCCCGACTTCGTGTTGGGGATTTAGTTTGGTTATCTTCTCGTCATATTCCTATGAAGGTTTCCTCTCCTAAGTTTAAACCTCGTTTCATTGGTCCGTATAGGATTTCTGAGGTTCTTAATCCTGTGTCTTTTCGTCTGACCCTTCCAGATTCCTTTTCCATACATAACGTATTCCATAGATCATTGTTGCGGAGATACGTGGCACCTATGGTTCCATCTGTTGATCCTCCTGCCCCGGTTTTGGTGGAGGGGGAGTTGGAGTATATTGTGGAGAAGATTTTGGATTCTCGTGTTATCTGGTATCTGGTTAAGTAGAAGGGTTATGCTCAGGAAGATAATTCCTGGGTCTTTGCCTCTGATGTCCATGCTTCCGATCTTGTTCGTGCCTTTCATATGGCTCATCCTGGTCGTCCTGGGGGCTCTGGTGAGGGTTCGGTGACCCCTCCTCAAGGGGGGGGGGTACTGTTGTGACCACAGGAGGTAGCTCTGCCACAGAATTCACAAGTGGTACTTCGGCTGATTCTCTCTGTGAGCTTCCGTTGGTGGAGGAAAGTGGTACTGCGGCTTCTGAGTCTCCCTCCTCAGGTGATGTGGTGAAGTCGTTAGGTGCTGCTCTAACTCCACCTAGTGCTTTGATCCTGGCCTCCAGTCAATGTTCTAGTATTGGACCTGTTTCCTCCTGGATCGTTCCTGTGGCCTGCTGCTCTGCATAGCTAAGTTCTGCTTTGCTATTTTGTTTGCTGTTTTTTTCTGTCCAGCTTGTATATTTGTTTTTTCCTGCTTGCTGGAAGCTCTGGGACGCAGAGGGTGTACCTCCGTGCCGTTAGTTCGGTACGGAGGGTCTTTTTGCCCCCTTTGCGTGGTTTTTGTAGGGTTTTGTGTTGACCGCAAAGTTACCTTTCCTATCCTCGCTCTGTTCAGAAAGTCGGGCCTCACTTTGCTAAATCTATTTCATTTCTACGTTTGTCTTTTCATCTTAACTCACAGTCATTATATGTGGGGGCTGCCTTTTCCTTTGGGGTATTTCTCTGAGGCAAGGTAGTCTTATTTTCTATCTTCAGGCTAGCTAGTTTCTCAGGCTGTGCCGAGTTGCATAGGGAGCGTTAGGCGCAATCCACGGCTGCCTCTAGTGTGGTTGGAGAGGATTAGGGATTGCGGTCAGCAGAGTTCCCACGTCTCAGAGCTCGTTCTATGTTTTTGGGTTATTGTCAGGTCACTGTATGTGCTCTGACCTCTATGTCCATTGTGGTACTGAATTACCTTATCATAACAGCATGGACCGGTAACCGGAGCGTCGCGAGGAGCGGGAAAAGCGTCGGAAGGTGAGTATATGATGATTTTTTATTTTTTAATTATTTTTAACATTAGATCTTTTTACTATTGATGCTGCATAGGCAGCATCAATAGTAAAAAGTTGGTCACACAGGGTTAATAGTAGCGTTAACGGACTGCGTTACACCGTGGCATAACGCGGTCCGTAACGCTGCCATTAACCCTTTGTGAGCGCTGACTGGATGGGATTATGGAGCGAGCACTGACTGCGGGGAGTAAGGAGCGGCCATTTTGCCGCTGGACTGTGCCCGTCGCTGATTGGTCGTGGCCGTTTTGCTGCGACCAATCAGCGACTTGAGATTTCCGTGTCAGACAGAAAGAGACAGACAGACAGATATATAGTAGATTTTTGCATCCCCCCTTTTTTTCTGCCCTGTTGCCAATTTTTTTCATTTGTATAATTATACATATGTATTTTTAAATTATTGTTGCATTTGCTTTCCAAGTACGGGCACGTTGCATCAGTGCTACAGTTTGCCAAATAATATATAATAAAGGCATTCTTTTGTTGTATTATCTCAGTATGTTTTGTTTCATTATATATTTATATAATTTTTAATTATATTTCCTCGATATCCAATATTTGTTTTTTTTCTGTTCTTTTTAGTGTTCCGAATGGTCTGCCATTCATTTTTTTTTAGCAGTCACATTTTCCTTTATCTGACCCTATTGATAATACATTTTTAGATATTTTATATTTATCTTTATTATTGTCTGGCTGGGAAATAGGGCTGCTCTATTTTATCCCATGACTCCTGCATTAGAGACCGAGGTGGCCATGATGGTTTTGGATGGAGAAGCCAGAGAGACTCAGTCATGTTATGACACCCCAGGGAACAAGACACCTTTAGCAAAGTGTTACAAATTTTGGAGGAGACTAATGGGGACCCCACAGATATAGGGGAGTTAAGAATGTGCTTATTTAGCTGTATGCAAAGGGAGGGGGAAACATGAATGCTCTCCAGGAACTTCACACTGCTATTAGAAAAGACAGCCTAGGAGTAGGACCAACTGACGTGATGTTGCAGGACCAGTTGGTGACAGGCTTGCAGGACATGCTGATAAAAGCTGGCTTTGAGGGAGCGTTTGAGGTTAGATCTGTGGCGCCCCAGGAGTTCGGGTACCACAGTAGGGCTGCCTTCCTCTCGGGGAGGGTAGTGCTATGCCTGGAGACGAGAGATCCCTTTGGCAGGTAATCTCAACCACAACACCTTCTGAATCCAGGCCAGGAGGGGGGAGCTCAAAACCTGGTTTTAGGGCAGCTTCCCCGAATAAGGATCTTGGTTTGGAGGAGGAGTCAGACAGATGGTCCAGAGAGACAAGAGAGTTGAGTTAAGTCTGGAGCTCAAGGAGGTGAAGATTAGGCCTCTAAGAGCCAGAGCGAAGAAACTGGGCATCGGGAACCCATGGTTGTGGATAGCTGTAAGGTCCACAGCAGAGTCGGAGGCCATAGGACTATAAGTATACTGCCCATTACCATACCTGAGGCACAGCAGCAGATAGAGCATGGAGTTACAGTGTCAGAGACCCCCAAGAGTACAGCTCAAGCTGCCTGCCATGCAGGTTCTGTCCCAGGACTAGAGAGGGAAAGGACTACTTTGCCAGCAAACCACAGGTAGCGAGGTACGAGAAACCCAGTGCATAGTGGAAGGCTCCCAACCTGTCAAGGGGATTTCCGCTTGTTTCTGGGCTGCCTGGACTCCTTCTGGACCTGTTGCTCGTACCCTGGACTGTGGCCTGCTACCACCAATAAACCAGGTAAAGACTGCAACCCTGAGTCCTCTGTTATTTACCAGCAACACATCATCCCTGCCATATACCTTGGGTGCCCTGGGGACCCCGCTTCACCTCTGGGAAGCATCACCATCCAGCCACCATACCATCACCTTAGAGGACTCCTTTAAGCGGTGTCGGTTCCTGCTGACCAAGAACCACAGGTGGCGTCATGAAAATAGACTTTCACAATACCCCTTAAAAGACCGTTCCCCTTTAATTGAGTCCCAGGGCCACCGTGACATCCCCTTTAATAGTGACCGGACCCAGCACAGAGTATTCCCATTGCCCTTGTGGGCGACTCAGATCCACGCATAACATTTTCTGAAATAGGAAGCGAAGAACGCACAGGCGAGCAGGAGCGGGGGGGAGGGGGGGGGGAAGTCCCAGTGGGGAAGGTCCAGAGCTGGGAGGTATCTGTGAACATGATCGCTGAACCCGAATGGGTGGATGAATTGCAGAAGGAAATCCAGGATATTCGAGGAGAGCTGACCAATACAAAAGAAGTCCGCAGGAACCTTAGGTTCACCAGGGGGCAAAGATAGCCCCGGACCTCGCCGCGAATCCAGGATGTTCCGACGAGAGAGCTCCCTCACCTGTTATAATTGTGGAGAAATTGTACATTTTGCTCAGGAGTGACCGCGCTGGGGTAGGTCCCTTCAACGTTGCCCGTTAAACTAGAGGGCTCCGAGCCAGGGGGACGCCGCCCAAAGCCTGAACAGTCACGAAGGAGTAACACAAGTCCCATGTTAGGGCATGTTAGGTTAGGATGTGGGTTGAACTAGATGGACATAAAGTCTTCCTTCAACTTTAAAAACTATGTTCCTATGGTGCCAATATCTACTGTGGGTAAAATCCTGGAGGGTATTCTAAGAGATGCTATGCTGGAGTATCTGAAGAGGAATAACCTCATGACCCAATATCAACATGGGTTTACTAGGGACCGTTCCTGTCAGACTAATCTGATAAACTTCTATGAAGAGATAACTTCCAGAGTGGACCAAGGACACGCAGTGGACGTAGTGAATATGGACTTTTCAAAAGCTTTTGATACGGTGCCACACAAGATTTATACCTAAAATGAGAGCAATGGGAATAGTGGAAAATATGTGTAAGTGGTTTAAGAACTGGCTCAGGGAAAGAAAACAAAGGGTGGTTATTAATGGAGCACACTCGGACTGGGTCACAGTTAACAGTGGGGTACCACAGGGGTCAGTATTGGGCCCTCTTCTTTTTAACATTTATTAATTACCTTGTAGGGGGCATACAGAGTAGAATTTCAATTTTTGCAGATGGCCCTAAACTCTGCAGAGTAATCAATACAGAGGAGGACAATTTTATATTACAGGATGATTTATGTAAACTTGAAGCTTGGGCTGACAAATTGCAAATGAGCTTTAATAGGGACAAATTTAAGGTCATGCACTTGGGCAGAAGAAAAGTCACTAGTGTGACCACACCTAGAATACTGTGTACAGTTCTGGTCTCCAGTGTATAAGAAAGACATAGCTGAACTAGAGCGGGTGCAGAGAAGAGCGACCAAGGTTATTAGAGGACTGGGGGGTCTGCAATACCAAGATAGGTTATTACACTTGGGGTTATTTAGTTTGGAAAAACGAAGGTTATGGGGTGATCTTATTACAATGTATAAATACATGAGGGGACAGTACAAAGTTCTTTCTAATGATTTTTTTACTCTTCGACCTGAGACGGGGGACAAGGGAGCATCCTCTATGTCTGAAAGGTTTAATCATAATAACAGATACGGATTCTTTACTGTAAGAGCAGTGAGACTATGGAACTCTCTGCCGTATGATGTTGTAATGAGTGATTCATTACTAAAATTTAAGAAAGGACTGGATGCCTTTCTTGAAAAGTATAATGTTACAGGTTATATATACTAGATTCCTTGATAGGGCATTGATCCAGGGAACTCGTCTGATTGCCGTATGTGGAGTCAGGAAGGATTTTTTTTCCCCAAATGTGGAGCTTACTGTTTGCCACATGGGTTTTTTTTGCCTTCCACTGGATCAACATGTTAGGGCATGTTAGGTTAGGATACGGGTTGAACTAGATGGACTTAAAGTCTTCCTTCAACCTTAAAAACTATGTTACTACATTATAAATCTAGTCTCTAGGTGCCCCCTCGTCTGGGCCGAATTTGAAGGTCGAGCAGTACGTTGCCTGGTAGATACTGGCTCACAGGTGACTACGATGCCTGAAACTTATTTTCAGCGACACTTCCCCAAGACAATGCGGCCTGAGTGGGGCCCAGTGATCAGATTGATAGCTGCCAATTGCTTGCCCATTCCAGTCGCATGGGTGGTATGGATGCAAATAACCATTTGTGGTAAAGATCTGGGAAGGAATGGAGTAGTGTTGACCAGGAGAGAAACAGGACATTCACATGCCATCACCCTGGGAATGAATGTGTTGAAGGAGATCTGGGGTCTCCTAGTCAATGAGCCCTCAGATGTAACCCTGAAACAATGGAGTTCACATACTCCCCAAAGAAGAGTGTTCCAATAGTTAATCCGCGTGGCTCAAGCTAAAGAAATCTCCAGTGGCAAAGAAACGTTGGGAAAAGTGATGGTTCCAGCCGCTGTCAAGCTCGTTCTGCCACCAGGACAAACCGTGCTTACCTTGACTGTACGGGCTTGTACCCTGCTTGAAGGAGTTGAGATCCAGATCGAGCCAGCTGCTATGGATCAATTACCCCCGGACTCCATGATGTGGCACGAATGCTTGCCATTGTACGTGATGCGACTGTTCCAGTGCGCTGTGTTAATTTGGGAGAAGGTAACATCACGCTAACCCCCAGAATCGAAATGGCTCGAACTACGGGCCTGCCGGAGGAAATTATCCTACCTCAGGCTGTGTAGTTAACGGTGAAGCAGGGAGACGCTTGGACCGTGACTGTGGATATGACTGACACCAGAACCTCAGCATATGGGTACATTGCATATTGGAGCAGATGCGGGAGGACCTGCAGAACTCACTCCACTACATATCGAGCAAATGGAGGCTCTACTGGGACGTTATTAAGACGGGTTCACACGCCACGAGGATGATTTCGGCTGCACCACAGCAATTGCACATGAGATACCAACTGAAAATGCCGCGCCCATAAGGAGAGTGGTACCGACAAATTCCGCTACCCTTCTAGTCCTCCGGAATATGCTTCGGCTCTGTCAAAGGACCCAGATCAGGTAGAAGAAGTACATAATATGTCTGAAGTACCCCCACCAGCTGAAGAAGAAGAGGAAGAAAATACAGAACTGCCACAGGAAGTGCCAGTATCCGATGTTCCCGAAGAGCCTGCTTTAGTGGAAACGGACGCTCTACCGCCCTCACCTATACAACCTGACTCAACTGCCCAAGGTGACTCAATTACTCTTTCTGACTTACGACGCTCCGAATGAACAACAGCTGAAATACCACCCAATTGGTGCAATCAGGACCAATTTATTTGGCAGCAAACTGTACAAGAGAAAGAATGCTGTACAAGAACACTCGCCCGTGTAATGGAGAGTAAAAGGAGAGGGGGAATGTAGGAAGATGGACCAGGCCGGTGATGCTTCTCTCATGCAGGTTCCGGAACTATTGGGCTCTCACCATTGTTGCTGGGGGAAAGCTTTCCAACCTGGACAGATCTTTGCACTCAACTGCATGTGCGGTAAAGCAGGACACTTAGTGGGAAGACAGAGCACACAACAGAAGAAGGTTGACTCACTCTCCGTGGGGCTATTCAATAACCCAGGCCCGCACTGCAGTTCCTCAGATCTTGTGCACCCTAACCGTGAGGGACGTGAGGTGGTGTGTCCGTTCATTCTGACTACCAAAGCTCTGACCGGTCACAGCTCTGCTACCGGCCGTGAGTGTGCGGCCTAGTTCTGACCAGGCAGATTGTCGAGAGCTGGGTAACTACATCCCCGGCACCAGCGTTGTTCAGAGACATCTTCCAGTGGAGGTAAAGACTGCTACACTTAATGGAAATTGCCCTGGTAACCCACTACCTCGCCTGAGAACCATGATACGCTATTTCCGGTGGGAGACAGGGCTTCACCTTTCTTCAAGAACAGGCCAGAGACTTCACGCGTCACCTATGGCGCCACCATGGGATTTAAGCTTCCACATCCCAGAAACCATCATACTGATAAGCTTACCAGTTTCCTAACCATTTGTTCATACCCCGATACAAAACCCTTTGAATAGCACATGAGGTCAAACATATGCAGTGCTACCGAGCTCTTAAGCACAGCTTTGAAGCTAGCTGGGATTGTTCAAGCATGTGGTTAGCATCGAATCCCAGCAAGTTTCAGTATAGAGCTTACAAGCTAGCCAGCAGCAGCAGTCGGTCTCCAAGGTAGGGAATTATAAACAAGAGACCATAAAAAAGTGTTAACACCCCAAAAAAATGACTGCTAATTTTTGCAAACAGTAAATTGCAAGAAGTTCTTGTTTTTATAAGAACTTTCCAACAACACCCATCCATGAAGTTGTGAATAATTTTTTAAATACAAACTTACCCCCAAATGCAGGAGTAGTTTCATGCTTAGTAGTAAGCATGAGACTTCTAGAAGAGCAAAACAGCTTGCACAGGAGTTACTGAATTCTACTGGATACACCGATCCCCGGCGGGGGAATGCATGCTAGATTTAAAAAAAAACCTACAAGCCATACAATAAAGAAGAATCTGCTGGAAGGTTAGAAACCTGGGTATGAATGAACTGGGCCACTTAGATGTTAAAACACAAACTTGTATGGTCAACAACTGCGCCCAACCCGCAGTCTGCCCAACCCGCAGGCCGCCTTATACACTTTAGCAGAGTGCTAGTGATCTGATTAAAATCAATTCATCACCAGTTTTTGCTATCCTATCTGAGAGCAGTATAATGTAGGGGAAGAGATCCTGATGCCAGTGATCTGTCACTTACTTGGCTACTTGCTGCGGTATTGATAAAAACCACAGTTTTCTTTTCTGCAGGTCTAGCAGTTCTCTGAATGCTGAGCGGTATATAACCCCACCACTGACCAGCAGCTTTCTGTATATGCTGCATATGCTGAAAGATGCCAATCAGTGATGTGGGCGAGGTTACATAGAGCTCATCAATATTGAGGACTACGTGGCAGCAGGATGACTTGTCCTTTACTAATAATCACCTGCTGATGTGATCAAAATTACAGCAAGCAGCACAGTAAGTGACAACTCTGGAATCAGGGTCTTTGTGTAAGAGGGTGTAACATAAAAGATAAGGATCCCCAGCTCTGTGCAGCATTTGAGCATGAGGACCGCCATCTATTGTCTAATGGGACCCTATGGAACTGACCTAGTGCCGAGCTCTTCCATAGGGAGAGTTTCAGGAGTGACAACTTTAGATGGAACAGCAGGTAAGGAGACCTTGATGTCGCAGTTCCCTAGCATAGAAGGCCAGCACCAAAATAAGTGAGGATTTGGCGCCATGATATGCTGAGGCCGGGGGTGCCAGGAAGCATGAACAAGGTCTTGTGTCGCATCTGGAAGAAAAACCCAGGCGGCACTAGATGAGCCCTGAGATCCAGACTATGCAGTCAAGGTCCAAAGACCAGAGGAGCCAAGACCCAACCCTAATCTCACTGGGTACGAGAGACTGGAGGATCCCCGCTCGGGGGTGAATACCCGCGTTGTTGAACAGGAGGCGTGAGTCAATCGGGCCATTGTTTCCAACACTGACATATGGTACAGGGGATGACCTGGGCTGGTACAACAGACAGGGCAGTGGCTAGTTGATACAACGGCAGCCCAGCGACCTTGTCAGACTATCAGAAGGACTTGAGGCCTAGCGGGAAGAACTGGAGACCCTAGCTAGAGCCTGTGCTAGAGGAAGAAACAATACAGTGACGCATAGTACTGGGATTATCACGCTTGTTAGGGCGTTATAAGATTATATAATAAAAGACTGTTATAGCGAACCGGATGATTTATTGTATATCTGTAAGCAGGTTACTTGGATGCAACGGCACAGAATGAGGAGACACTGGTACTTAAACAATAGTATTTTACCCCTTCATCCCTATTCTTACTATAGAAGGCAGTATGAGTTTCTAAATCCATAGCCATCAATCCCTTAGATAACTGTATGATTGTTGTACTCACATGCAAAGCGTCCTCAGATATTACAAGTCAGTTTAGCCGAGTTGGAACTAAGAGTCCAGGAGAAACCGTTGATTTTCTCTGAAAATGTTGTATTAAGTACAATGCAGCAGAAGGAAAGAGTACAGTAATCCCAAACAGAGAAAGGCACATGTACATCCAAAGATGGCTAGAGCTAATTAATAATAAGGAAGAAAGGAGGAGCAAGGGCTAATCAACAACTACAGGGGCAGGAGAAGGGGCAAACTTCAAAAAGGCAGGGCTTCTGCCTAGCAACAACAAAACACAATGCATAACATAGAAAACACACAACAAGCTATTCCCATTCATGGGACACAACACTACCCAAAACCAGGGATTCAAGCTTGAGGAGGCTAATTTGCATATTCCAGGTGCCTTCTGGGAAAAGCGAAGAGTCTCCCTAAGCTAGAAGATCGTTGGGTACAGCCGGGACCAGCTGCTTGGAAAGAATCACCAAACCAGGGATTCAAGCTTGAGGAGGCTAATTTGCATATTCCAGGTGAATTTTTGCCTGTAGGACATTAATGCAAGAAAGCTTGGCTGAGTAGATTACACAAGAAGGAAAACACACAGCAAGTCAGCAGGATCTAGGAGCAACATGGCAGATGTGACAACCTACATGGTGAGCTGCAGCATGTGCTACATGTTCACAGATCGACCAGAAGAAGAATTAAATTTCACCTGTCAGAAGTGTAGACTAGTGGCCCTTTTAGAAGAAAAGGTGCGGGGTCTGGAAGAAAGAATAGCAACTTTGAAACTCAAAGAGAATGAAGACTTTCTAGACAGAACAGAAGCATCTCTACTGGTCACAGAAGGTGAAAAAAGTGTCAGAGAACCTCCAAAAGCAGATGAGTGGAAGCATGTGACCAAAAGAAGCAAGAAGACCATGGAGAAATCACCAACCACACAACTGAAGAACCGATATCAAATCTTTGTAGAGGATGAAGATGGCACACCTAAGGATGAAGCAATACCAGCAAGAAAAAAAGAAAAGGGCACACAGCAACAAGTGACAGCAAAAAGTACAGCCAAGAAGCAACGAAGAGTGGTGGTGGTGGGAGACTCACTACTGAGAGGCACAGAAGCAGCCATCTGCAGACCGGACATAACTGCAAGAGAAGTATGATGCCTTCCAGGTGCGATGATCAAGGATGTGACCGATAGGATACCAAAGCTCTTCAACTCCAAGGACGTCCACCCATTTCTTCTGATACATGTTGGCACCAATGACACGGCAAGGAAGGACCTACCGACAATCTGCAAAGACTTTGAAGAGTTGGGGAAGAAAGTAAAGGAACTGGATGCACAGGTAGTTTTTTCTTCTATCCTTCCAGTAGACGGGCATGGCACCAGGAGATGGAACAGGATCCTTGATGCAAACAACTGGCTAAGACGATGGTGCAGACAACAAGGATTCGGATTCCTGGACCACGGTGTGAATTACTTGTACGATGGACTCCTCGCCAGAGACGGACTACACCTCAACAAACCTGGGAAACACACATTCGCCAGAAGACTCGCTACACTCATCAGGAGGGCGTTAAACTAGAAGAAGAGGGGACGGGAAGAAAAACATTAGACTTGAACAAAGAAGACCCAGGAAAACATACTCAGAAGGGAGGTAAGAACATTTCTAAAACAATCCACAGCGAGGAGATTGGAACAAAACAAAATCCTCTAAACTGCATGCTCGCAAACGCCAGAAGCCTGACAAGATGGAAGAACTAGAAGCAGAAATATCTACAGGTAACTTTGACATAGTGGGAATAACCGAGACATGGTTAGATGAAAGCTATGACTGGGCAGTTAACTTACAGGGTTACAGTCTGTTTAGAAAGGATCGTAAAAATCGGAGAGGAGGAGGGGTTTGTCTCTATGTAAAGTCTTGTCTAAAGTCCACTTTAAGGGAGGATATTAGCGAAGGAAATGAGGATGTCGAGTCCATATGGGTCGAAATTCATGGAGGGAAAAATGGTAACAAAATTCTCATTGGGGTCTGTTACAAACCCCCAAATATAACAGAAACCATGGAAAGTCTACTTCTAAAGCAGATAGATGAAGCTGCAACCCATAATGAGGTCCTGGTTATGGGGGACTTTAACTACCCGGATATTAACTGGGAAACAGAAACCTGTGAAACCCATAAAGGCAACAGGTTTCTGCTAATAACCAAGAAAAATTATCTTTCACAATTGGTGCAGAATCCAACCGGAGGAGCAGCACTTTTAGACCTAATACTATCTAATAGACCTGACAGAATAACAAATCTGCAGGTGGTCGGGCATCTAGGAAACAGCGACCACAATATTGTACAGTTTCACCTGTCTTTCACTAGGGGGACTTGTCAGGGAGTCACAAAAACACTGAACTTTAGGAAGGCAAAGTTTGACCAGCTTAGAGATGCCCTTAATCTGGTAGACTGGGACAATATCCTCAGAAATAAGAATACAGATAATAAATGGGAAATGTTTAAGAACATCCTAAATAGGCACTGTAAGCGGTTTATACCTTGTGGGAATAAAAGGACTAGAAATAGGAAAAACCCAATGTCGCTAAACAAAGAAGTAAGACAGGCAATTAACAGTAAAAAGAAAGCATTTGCACTACTAAAGCAGGATGGCACCATTGAAGCTCTAAAAAACTATAGGGAGAAAAATACTTTATCTAAAAAACTAATTAAAGCTGCCAAAAAGGAAACAGAGAAGCACATTGCTAAGGATAGTAAAACTAATCCCAAACTGTTCTTCAACTATATCAATAGTAAAAGAATAAAAACTGAAAATGTAGGCCCCTTAAAAAATAGTGAGGAAAGAATGGTTGTAGATGACGAGGAAAAAGCTAACATATTAAACACCTTCTTCTCCACGGTATTCACGGTGGAAAATGAAATGCTAGGTGAAATCCCAAGAAACAATGAAAACCCTATATTAAGGGTCACCAATCTAACCCAAGAAGAGGTGCGAAACCAGCTAAATAAGATTAAAATAGATAAATCTCCGGGTCCGGATGGCATACACCCACGAGTACTAAGAGAACTAAGTAATGTAATAGATAAACCATTATTTCTTATTTTTAGGGACACTATAGCGACAGGGTCTGTTCCGCAGGACTGGCGCATAGCAAATGTGGTGCCAATATTCAAAAAGGGCTCTAAAAGTGAACCTGGAAATTATAGGCCAGTAAGTCTAACCTCTATTGTTGGTAAAATATTTGAAGGGTTTCTGAGGGATGTTATTCTGGATTATCTCAATGAGAATAACTGTTTAACTCCATATCAGCATGGGTTTATGAGAAATCGCTCCTGTCAAACCAATCTAATCAGTTTTTATGAAGAGGTAAGCTATAGGCTGGACCACGGTGAGTCATTGGACGTGGTATATCTCGATTTTTCCAAAGCGTTTGATACCGTGCCGCACAAGAGGTTGGTACACAAAATGAGAATGCTTGGTCTGGGGGAAATTGTGTGTAAATGGGTTAGTAACTGGCTTAGTGATAGAAAGCAGAGGGTGGTTATAAATGGTATAGTCTCTAACTGGGTCGCTGTGACCAGTGGGGTACCGCAGGGGTCAGTATTGGGACCTGTTCTCTTCAACATATTCATTAATGATCTGGTAGAAGGTTTACAAAGTAAAATATCGATATTTGCAGATGATACAAAACTATGTAAAGCAGTTAATACAAGAGAAGATAGTATTCTGCTACAGATGGATCTGGATAAGTTGGAAACTTTGGCTGAAAGGTGGCAGATGAGGTTTAACAATGATAAATGTAAGGTTATACACATGGGAAGAAGGAATCAATGTCACCATTACACACTGAATGGGAAACCACTGGGTAAATCTGACAGGGAGAAGGACTTGGGGATCCTAGTTAAATGATAAACTTACCTGGAGCAGCCAGTGCCAGGCAGCAGCTGCCAAGGCAAACAGGATCATGGGGTGCATTAAAAGAGGTCTGGATACACATGATGAGAGCATTATACTGCCTCTGTACAAATCCCTAGTTAGACCGCACATGGAGTACTGTGTCCAGTTTTGGGCACCGGTGCTCAGGAAGGATATAATGGAACTAGAGAGAGTACAAAGGAGGGCAACAAAATTAATAAAGGGGATGGGAGAACTACAATACCCAGATAGATTAGTGAAATTAGGATTATTTAGTCTAGAAAAAAGACGACTGAGGGGCGATCTAATAACCATGTATAAGTATATAAGGGGACAATACAAATATCTCGCTGAGGATCTGTTTATACCAAGGAAAGTGACGGGCACAAGGGGGCATTCTTTGCGTCTGGAGGAGAGAAGGTTTTTCCACCAACATAGAAGAGGATTCTTTACTGTTAGGGCAGTGAGAATCTGGAATTGCTTGCCTGAGGAGGTGGTGATGGCGAACTCAGTCGAGGGGTTCAAGAGAGGCCTGGATGTCTTCCTGGAGCAGAACAATATTGTATCATACAATTAGGTTCTGTAGAAGGACGTAGATCTGGGGATTTATTATGATGGAATATAGGCTGAACTGGATGGACAAATGTCTTTTTTCGGCCTTACTAACTATGTTACTATGTTACTACCCGTCTGAAATTTTCAGATTTCATAATTCTCTGACGTGATGTGTCGTTGCTGTCCAACGCAGACATGGAACCTGAAAAGAGGAGAAAGAAAAAAACAATATGCAACAATTCAAGTCCATACTTGCACGATGACACGTAGTCCTTGAATAAATAAAAAATGAATATAATTTAGACAGAAAAAAAACCATCTTCAGATTGGGGAAGCCGCAACAAGCCAATTCTTCCACTAACCCAACAATCCAATGGTAGCATTTAATCCACAGGGAAATGTTCAGGTCCGGTTGCACGCAGAATGTTTTATATCCCAACACGGCTGGGGTAAGGAGAAGTATGCTCCCCGCTGTAGCCGAATCAAGCAACAATGTTCAGTTCATGTGACTTCGTCCTTCGGTAAAGGTAGCACAAGTTCAGTGAATGGTTCAGGCCAAGAAGCATTCTGTTTTTGGAGAGGTTGACACCTTTTGCAATGCTGTCAATTTCATGGTGATATACTTCTTGCTGTACGTACCTGATGATAACTTGTACAGCTTGTTCCTAGTCTTCAATGGTAGGATGACTCTTGCACATGTGCCAGCCACGGTACCCTGATGACTTGTCGTTGATAAAGCAATGAGTGATGTAAGACGAGCCACGGCTCCTACAGCGGAGGACCAACTTGAGAAGCGTTCAAAACTATGAGGTTTCAACTTCAACCTTGATGTCATTGAAGTATAGTGTGTGGAGAGTGTTGGTCTAATTTCTTTGTCTGATTCTGGATCCACCAGCTGGTATGCGTTGCTGATGTAGTTATCGCAGGAATCCTCGTATAAGATACTTTGAGGTGTCAGCCACATGCCACAGAGCTTGGATGCAGCTGTGAGTCTCGTTTCTCAGTCAGCTGGGTTTATATCAGGGGGATGTGATGCCACGGCTCAGGAGTAGCAAAATGTCTGATGTGCTCTTCTCTATCACTCACAGACGTAGAATGGTTTTATTTTGAGATTATATACATATTTATTATACATATTTAATATTATATACATATTTAATATCATATACATCCATATATCCAAGTACCACTCTACTATCTGTGTAGAATGTAAAGGAATTGATTGCAACGTCCATGTCATCTCTCACTACTTCAGCGATTTCTACCGCCAATACTGTGGCACAAATTTCAAGCTTTGGTACGGAGTGTGTAGGTTTAGGATTTAGTTTGACCTTATAAAGAATGAAACCACAGTGCACATCATTGTGCGCTCCCAAGGTCTTCAGATAAGCTACTGCGGCTATGGCTTCTGTAGACGTGTCGGAGAAAATGTTAACTTCTCTTCTGGCGGCAACGGAAGAAGACTTTAGAGAATAACAATGTGGGACTTGGAGTTGTTCTAGGACCTTCATTAAGTTCTTCCAGGCCTCCCATCTTTGTTGTTTCTGGGAAGGCAGTGGAGCATCCCAATTGGTATTTTCGGCAGTGAGTGGTCTTCGCAGAATCTTGCCTTGAATAGTGATGGGTGCGACAAACCCAACTGTAAAATCCACAACTCCTGAGAAACCGTATCTACGATCATCATCGTAGATACGGTTTCTCAGGAGTTGTGGATTTTACAGTTGCAGACCTACACTAACTCTAAAAACCACGATTCTGACAATTCGGCACCAGCTCTCCCTACTCTCGCTGAATCCGGAGATTAATGCGGCGAGCAGGGCGGCGCCAGGTCTCTTATACTCGGGATGATGCTGTGCAGCCAAGCCAATCACTGCACGACCACAACAAAGATGGCTGTGGCGTTTCATGGTCTGGCAGACAATCCCTGCAGCGTGATTGGGTCTCTAACGTCCGCCAGAAACGCTGGGTGGAGACACCAGTTACAGCCGAATAATCCAGGAAATGCTCGGTGCTCGCCGAGTACACCGAGCATAGCGATACCCGGGCAAGTAACGAGTAGTGGCGAGCACCTTCGCTCATCACTACTAATAATCATAGGATTAGGAGGCAAACAAATAGAAGCAGTACAAACTAAAGCATCATTAAAAATAGGGAATTTGCCTGCTGCAATGTACAAGGTGTGGATGGTCCCCATTATACTGAAAGGGATGACATTGCAGTTACCGGATGGTAAACATCAATTTGGGGGTACCTCCCTCAGTAACAGCTAGATCATCTCAGCTGTCAGTGATGGTTGGGAAAGTTAAAATGTAGAAATGCCTCCCGGCTCAATGGTCTGCACAGACAGTGATGTTCCTTGGCAGCCAATGGAACAAAGGTTACAGAGAAAATACACCAAAGGCTAGGCAGAAGATTCTTGACTTTGCTGTTCCTAGATACAAAGTACAAACAACAGTTCATTGGACTTTTTGGGTTTTGGAGACAGCACATTCCACACCTTGGCCAAATACTCACACCTCTCTACAAGTATCCGTTTGAATGGGGTGAGGAGCAATTGGATTTGTGGCCAGTGTTGGAAAATGAACCTGTGGAACTAAATGTGTCAGTACAAGAACAATAAGTTAATTGCAGTTTGTGGAAATAAATAGGGAAGGAACAAAGTACCCTTTAGGGTTTGGGAGTAGAAAATTATTTGAAGCAGCTCAGCGTTATACTCCCTTTGAATGTCAGTTATTGGCATGTTGCTCGGTATTAATTGATACGGAGCAATTAACAATTGGACATGAGGTAGCAATCAGACAGTGGATGCGCAGCACGCCAAAAACCGGGGTTTTATTATTATTTAATTGCATGGGAAAAATAGCTGAAGTTCCTACAGGACTTCAGCAGCAAGAATTACAAAGTCATATAAGGAATCACCTGTAGCATGGGGGGTTCCTTGTGAACAATTGAGTCCTGAGTAGTGTTGAGCATTCCGATACCGCAAGTATCGGGTATCGGCCGATATTTGCGGTATCGGAATTCCGATACTGAATTCCGATACTTCCCGCGTATCGGATACCGGAATCGGAAGTTCCCAGAATTCAAATTGAACGCAGCAGCCAATGAGGAATGAATGAAAGTGTGGGCACATCCTGTTTAGCATGGTGGGCATGTAAGTACTGGCAAGGCTGTGATTGGCTGCTGAAATGATGTCACTCTGCACTATAAAAAAGCGCTGCCGCCATTTTGCGCTCACTCTGCTGTGATTTCAGTTAGGGACAGGACGCTGTGTTCTAACTGAGGGCCAGTTGAGCTTGCTAATTGCTTTATTTTCCTTTCCAAAGGCTAATTTAGCAAAACGCTGTGTGTTCTTCACTGTTCACCTTGCTCTTGCCTTGCAGCGCTGTTTTAACAGCGTTCTGCAAGGTCTCTGTGTGTGTGTGTGTGTGTGCAGCTCACTCTGTAGTCTGTGTGCAGCCATATACCCGGTTGTATTCAGCTCAGGGGGGGTTCACACTGCCTCACACAGTTGTTCTTTTTTGCTCTTAGTGCAGCCTGCTGCACATTTTTTCTCAAATTTCCTATTAGTGTTTTTCCACCAGTCTCCAGCTCTATTGTGGAAAAACACTACATAGGATAACCTAGAGGGGGGTTTTTGGGCCTTGCAGCGCCGTTTACGGCTGTCTGCACGGTCTCCGTGTGAGCCCAGCTCGCCCTGTAGTCTGTGTGCAGCCATAGCCGGTTGGATTCAGCTCAGGGTTCGTTACTGGCTCATACCTTGAGAAAAATTTTCCTTTTTTTCAAATAGTGCAGCCTGTTTAAAATTTGAAAAAAAAAATTCCTATTAGTGTCTTTCCACCAGTCTCCAGCTCAATTGTGGAAAAACACTACATAGGATAACCTAGAGGGTTTTTTTGGGGCCTTGCAGCGCCGTTTACGGCTGTCTGCACGGTCTCTGTGTGAGCGCAGCTCGCCCTGTAGTCTGTGTGCAGCCATAGCCGGTTGGATTCAGCTCAGGGTGCGTTACTGCCTCATACCTTGAAAAACAATTTCCTTTTTTTCAAATAGTGCAGCCAGTTTAAAATTTGAAAAAAAAAATTCCTATTAGTGTCTTTCCACTTGTATCCAGCTAAATAGTGGAAAAACACTATATAGGATAACCTAGAGGAGGGTTTTTTGGCCTTGCAGCGCCGTTTACGGCTGTCTGCACGGTCTCCGTGTGATTTAAACTAGCTCTGTAGCCCGATCTGCACCAAAAAAAAGGTTAAGTTCACCAAACACAACTTAACACTTGTGTAGGCCACATTTGAAAAATAATAAAGTTTAGTCCACAATTTACAACATTAGTGTTTCTTACACCTGTTAGGAGGAGCATTACAGGAATAAGCACACTAAGGCCTTAGTACTTTTCTGCTTATCTTTATCTGTCAACCAAGATGAAGAGGGCAGGGAGTAAGGCACGTGGGCGTGGGCGCGGAGCAGGGAGAGGAGCAGGGAGAGGACGTGGTGATTCTGTGCCTGCTGCGGGCGCCGGTGACTCGTCGTCACTCAGTTTCAGCAGGGAACAGTCCTTCATGCGCAGCTTTGTCGGAGAGCGCCGTGCACCGCTGCTGCGTGAAGACCAAATTGAAGCCGTTGTCGGGTGGATGGCAGCTAACGCCTCGGCATCGACTTCAGTTAGTGCCACATCCTCTCAGGCACAGAGCACTGGAGAGCAGCCATCTGTCTCTTCACCACCTGCCAAATTGGCCAGGCAGTCAGAGAGCCCAGGACAGGAGCCGTCTCTACTTCTGTTCTCTGAATCTCTTGGCTTGGAAACAGGGGGCCAGCCAAGCAGCATTGGAGAAATGGAAGAAGAGGCAGTGTGCAGTGATGCCCAACACCTTTTTCTCTCTGACTCTGAAGAGGCAGGTGGGCCAGTGCCTCCGGTGACCACAGCGCAGTACGCATCTGATGATGAAACTCAGGTGCCGCTTTCTCGTGCGTACTGTGCTGCTGAGACTACCCAGGAGGAGCAGTTGGTGGCAGAGGGTAGTGGAGATGATGAGGTCCTTGACCCATCGTGGCGTGAGGAACAGGAAGGTGGTGGGAGCAGCTCAGAGGAAGAGCTTCCTCTTACGGGCCAAAGAGGGAGAGGGAGGGGGAAGACTGCGGAGCCTGTAGCCTCCACTTTGGCACCCGTTAGGAGCCTGTCTCTTTCCAAAGCCAAAAAGGGCGCTCCCAAGACTTGCAGTGCCTGGTCCTTTTTTGACACAGTTGCAGATGACATTTGTTTTGTCAAATGCAAGCTGTGTCATCATAAAGTAAAAAGAGGGAAAAATGTCAGCAACCTCAATACCACAAATATGTGGAAACATGTGCGGACCAGGCACGCGGTGGAGTTACAGAAACACACTGAAGATGTAGGCCAACCAACAGCGGCAGCTACCACCTCTTCAGCTCGTGTTGCCTCTTCCTCCAGCTCACGCACAGCTGGTTTGGCTTCCTCCCAGAGACCTTGTGTAATTCCACCCACAGCACCACCTTCCCAGTCATCCTCACACTCCCAGTCTACTCTACAGCCATCGGTAGTACAGGCATGGGAGAAAAGGCGGGCATTCTCGGCCAACCACCCCCGAGCACAGGCTCTGAATGCAGGCATTGCCAAACTGTTGTCCCTGGAAATGCTCTCGTTCAGGCTGGTGGAGACTGACAGCTTCCGTGACTTGATGGCATTGGCAGTCCCACAGTACAAGGTGCCCAGCCGCTTTTACTTCAGCAGGCAGGCTGTCCCTGCCCTGCACAGGCATGTTGAGGCAAACATAAAACATGCGCTACTGAACGCCGTCAGTAGCAAGGTCCACCTCACCACCGATGCGTGGACCAGTCAGCATGGACAGGGGCGATATGTTTCCCTCACTGCCCATTGGGTTAATGTTGTTGAGCCAGGTACAGATCGTGCGAGTGGCGCAGGACGTGTCCTGCCCACTCCAAGGATTGCAGGAATCCAGTCTGTACGCATCGACTCCTCCTCTTACACCAGTTCCTCTGATTCCTCTCTGCAGGATCCGTCACAGTCCACCCCCACATGGACCCGTGAACGTTTACCTATGACCGACATGAGCACAGCCGTGGCCAAACGTCAGCAGGCCGTCTTGAAACTAGTTTCATTGGGGCATCGAAGCCACACAGCGCAGGAGCTCTGGAATGCCATAAAGCAGGAGAGCGATGTGTGGTTACTGCCAGCGAATCTCCAGCCAGGCATGGTAGTGTGTGACAATGGCCGAAATCTGGTGGCAGCTTTGGCCCTTGGCAACCTCACTCACATCCCATGTCTGGCACATGTGCTCAATTTGGTTGTGCAGAGTTTTCTGAGGGACTATCCGGATCTTGATGCCCTGCTGCACAAGGTCCGCCTAGAGTGTGCTCACTTGCGGCGTTCCAGCTTGGCCAGATCCCGCATTGCTGCTCTGCAGCGCCGATTCCGCCTTCCGGAACACCGCATCATATGTGACCTACCTACCCGGTGGAATTCCACGTTACATATGTTGGAGCGGTTGTGTGAGCAGCAGCAAGCAGTTATGGAGTACCAGCTGCATCAGGCGCAAAGAAGTCGCAGTCAGCGCCGATCAGACTTCACAACCACAGAGTGGGCCACTATGAAGGACGTCTGCCAGGTTTTGCGTCCTTTTGATTATTCCACGCGGATGGCAAGTGCAGATGATGCACTAGTCAGCATGACTGTCCCCCTTATCTGCCTGCTTCAGCAAACTTTGCAAGGGTTAAGGGATGATGTGGTGGAAGAGGTGGAGGATGAGGAGTCACCTTTTCCATCAGCTTCTGGAGAGTCAGCGCCACGTGGTTCCTCACAAAGGGGTACGCAGGGGCCAATTTGTGAGGAGGATGAGGAGGAGTCAATGGAGGAGGAAGAGCTCCGTCCAGAGGAGGGAGCGACACAATTGTCCAGTGGTCAGTGTGTACAGCGAGGGTGGGGTGATGACGAGCGGGCAGAGATCATGTCTCAAGCAGGGGACAGCGTTTCTGGGCCAGTTGGCACTCTGCAGCACATGGTGGATTTCATGCTGCAGTGCCTGAGAAACGACCGCCGCATCGACCACATTCTCAACATGCCTGATTATTGGGTGTTCACCCTCCTCGATCCTCGCTACCGGGACGTCCAAAACCTCATCCCTGCGTTGACCCGGGAGCGTAAATTGCGGGAGTACCACGACACACTGGTGAATTCCATCATCTTCTCCTGTCCAACTGAGAGGAGTGCTGCTAGTGCTTTACAAAGCAGCTCAGTGCGTCGAGGCAGTGGGGGAGGCTCTGCCCAAAGAGGGAGCAGAAGCAGTGCCTCTGCCCAAGGCAAGCCCAGTATGGCACAACTCTGGCACACTTTTGTGTGCCCGCCCCAAATGTCTACACCATCACCGGCGGCTCCAGTCAGCAGGAGGCAACGGTTCCGTCAGATGGTGACAGACTACATGGCTTGCCCTCTTACTGTACTCCCAGACGGCTCTTCCCCGTTCAAGTTTTGGGTCTCTAAGCTGGATACATGGCCAGAGCTAAGCCAGTATGCATTGGAGGTGCTGGCTTGCCCTGCGGCTAGTGTCTTATCGGAACGTGTCTTTAGTGCCGCAGGTGGTGTACTAACAGACCGTCGCATGCGACTATCCTCCGATAACGTTGACCGGCTTACTTTCCTGAAAATGAACCAGGCCTGGATCTCGCAGGAATTTGCCACTCCTCTGCCTGATTAAGTAATTGGGTGTCATCCAGGTCTCCTGCTGTGTTCATCTTTCTACCACCTGAACTGCTATTCCTGGGCTCCAACACCGCCAGTTGCGGCTCAGAAGTGCAGGCTGCACAGTAAAAACATACGACCCAGTGTTATTGGGTTTCAGTAACGTCAGCTGATCCCCAGCTGTGTAGCCAGCAATGTGTCCTGCGACCGCCACGCTGGCACAACAACCTAAATGTAAGGGAACCTGTCCCCCCCCCCCCCCCCCCGTCGTTTGTTACTGAAAGAGCCATCTTGTGCAGCAGTAATGCTGCACAAGGAAAAGGTAGCTCTTTTTTTTTAGCTCTTTGCACACGCAGAACTTAACACTTATAAAATGTGTTCACTGATACCGTTATACCGTCCCGGAGCTGGGACTTTCCTTCGTAATGTGACGCAGCACAGCCGTCATTCCTACCCCCTTGGTGCCATGCGCTGCCTCCTCAGCGTTGTTTTAAGCTGTCACGGAGCCTGCGCTGTTCTGTTATCCCTTGGGCATGCCCTATTTGCGCTGCCTGTCTTCTGACATAATTTGGTGTCAGGCTGGCTGCGCCTGTGCGGCCGCGGTGCCCGAGATCCCGCCTCGCAGTGTCTTCTGATTGAGTCACACTGCGGGCCTGGGATCCATGGGCATGCGCAGTGCATATCTTCCCCTCGGGCTCTCGCTCATTTCCCTCCGCCTTCTTTAGACTGTGTGCCGTCAGCTGATCCCTAGCATGCCACGGCCGTGACACCGCACAGTCTGAAGAAGAGGGAAGGAGGGGAGTGAGAGTCGAGGTTATGCACTGTGCATGCCCATGGTTCCAAGGCCCGCAGTGGGATTACGTTAGATGAGACTGCGAGGTGGGATCTGGAGCAGCGTGGACGCACAGGCACTGACAGCCTGACACCAAATTATGTCAGAAGACAGGCAGCGCTAATTGGGCATGGCCAAGGGCTAACAGAACAGCGCAGGCTCCGTGACAGCTTAAAACAACGCTGAGGAGGCAGCGCACGGCATCAAGGGGATAGGAATGACAGCTGTGCTGTGTCCCATTACGAAGGAAATTCGCACCTCCGGAACGGTTTAACGGTATAAAGGGACACATTTTTAGTGTTTACTTCGGTGTTTGCAAGGAGCATAATTAAAAGAGCAACCTTTTCCTTTTGCATCCTTAGTGCTGCACAACATGGCTCTTTCAGCTACAAACGTCTTGGGGGGGGGGGGGTTAAAGGTTTCCTTTCAACTTGCTCCAATCAGGCTTCGGCCTACACTCTGTTCCTCTGCTCCTCCTGCTGTCCCTGGGCTCTAACACCGCCAGTTGGTGCCTGGAAGTGCTGTGTGCACAGTCAACAGTCGCTCCTCTGTTATTGGGGTTCAGTAACGTCAGCTGATCCCCAGCTGTGTGTGCGGCAATACCTCCAATCTGCTCCTCCTGCTGTCCCTGGGCTCTAACACCGCCAGTTGGTGCCTGGAAGTGCTGTGTGCACAGTCAACAGTCGCTCCTCTGTTATTGGGGTTCAGTAACGTCAGCTGATCCCCAGCTGTGTGTGCGGCAATACCTCCAATCTGCTCCTCCTGCTGTCCCTGGGCTCTAACACCGCCAGTTGGTGCCTGGAAGTGCTGTGTGCACAGTCAACAGTCGCTCCTCTGTTATTGGGGTTCAGTAACGTCAGCTGATCCCCAGCTGTGTGTGCGGCAATACCTCCAATCTGCTCCTCCTGCTGTCCCTGGGCTCTAACACCGCCAGTTGGTGCCTGGAAGTGCTGTGTGCACAGTCAACAGTCGCTCCTCTGTTATTGGGGTTCAGTAACGTCAGCTGATCCCCAGCTGTGTGTGCGGCAATACCTCCAATCTGCTCCTCCTGCTGTCCCTGGGCTCTAACACCGCCAGTTGGTGCCTGGAAGTGCTGTGTGCACAGTCAACAGTCGCTCCTCTGTTATTGGGGTTCAGTAACGTCAGCTGATCCCCAGCTGTGTGTGCGGCAATACCTCCAATCTGCTCCTCCTGCTGTCCCTGGGCTCTAACACCGCCAGTTGGTGCCTGGAAGTGCTGTGTGCACAGTCAACAGTCGCTCCTCTGTTATTGGGGTTCAGTAACGTCAGCTGATCCCCAGCTGTGTGTGCGGCAATACCTCCAATCTGCTCCTCCTGCTGTCCCTGGGCTCTAACACCGCCAGTTGGTGCCTGGAAGTGCTGTGTGCACAGTCAACAGTCGCTCCTCTGTTATTGGGGTTCAGTAACGTCAGCTGATCCCCAGCTGTGTGTGCGGCAATACCTCCAATCTGCTCCTCCTGCTGTCCCTGGGCTCTAACACCGCCAGTTGGTGCCTGGAAGTGCTGTGTGCACAGTCAACAGTCGCTCCTCTGTTATTGGGGTTCAGTAACGTCAGCTGATCCCCAGCTGTGTGTGCGGCAATACCTCCAATCTGCTCCTCCTGCTGTCCCTGGGCTCTAACACCGCCAGTTGGTGCCTGGAAGTGCTGTGTGCACAGTCAACAGTCGCTCCTCTGTTATTGGGGTTCAGTAACGTCAGCTGATCCCCAGCTGTGTGTGCGGCAATACCTCCAATCTGCTCCTCCTGCTGTCCCTGGGCTCTAACACCGCCAGTTGGTGCCTGGAAGTGCTGTGTGCACAGTCAACAGTCGCTCCTCTTATTGGGGTTCAGTAACGTCAGCTGATCCCCAGCTGTGTATCCGGCAACGTGTCATGCGACCGCCACGCTGGCACAACTAAAATGTAAGGGGACCTGTCCCCCCCCCCCCTAGGCGTTTGTTACTGAAAGAGCCACCATGTGCAGCACTAATACTGCACAAGGGAAAGGTCGCTCTTGAAATTATGCTCCTTGCAAACGCTGAACTACACACTCATGTAATGTGTCCCCTCACACCGTCCAACCGTCCCGGAGGTGGGACTTTCCTTTGTAATGTGACGCAGCACAGCCGTCATTGCTACCCCCTTGGCACCGTGCGCTGCCTCCTTAGCGTTGTTTGATTCCGTCATGGACCCTGCGCTGTTATGTTATCCCTTGGCCATGCACAGTTTGCGCTGCCCGTCCTCTGACATCATTTGTTGTCGTCCTGGCTGCGCCTGTGCGTCCACGCTGCCCGAAATCACACCTCGCAGTGTCGTCTAATGTGATCCCACAGTGGGCCTGGTATCCATGGCCATGCGCAGTGCATATACTAGCCTCTCACTCCCCTTCTTCACGCTTCTTCAGACTAGGCGGCGTCAGCTGATCCCTAATAGCATGCCACGGCCGTGACGCCGCACAGTCTGAAGAAGCAGGAAGGAGGTGAGTGAGAGGCGATGATATGCACTGCGCATGCCCATGGATCCCTGGCCCGCAGTGGGACTACATTAGATGACACTGCAAGGTTGGATCTCGGGCAGCTTGGACGCACAGGCACTGCCAGCCTGACACCTACATGATGTCAGAAGACGGGCACCGCTAACTGTGCATGGCCAAGGGATAACATTACAGTGCGGGCTCCGTGACAGAACCAAACAACGTTGAGGAGGTGGTGCCCGGCACCAAGGGGGTTGGAATGACGGCTGTGCTGTGTCACATTACAAAGGAAAGTCCCACTTCCGGGATGGTTTGACGGTGTGAGGGGACACATTATATGAGTGTGTACTTCAGCGTTTGCAAGGAGCATAATTTTCGGAGCCACCATTTTCCATGTGCAGTATTACTGCTGTACAAGATGGCTCTTTCAGCAACAAATGCCTGGGGGGGGGGGGGGTTAAAGGTTCCCTTTCAACTTGCTCCACTGCAGGCTTCGGCCTACACTCTGCTCCTCTTTGATTCCCTGGGTTTCAACACTGTCAGTTGCCACCTGGAAGTGTTGTCTACACAGAAAAAACACTAGGTGATGTGTCAGTGGGGTTCAGCACCGCCAGCTGTTCCCCTGCTGTGTAGTCGGCAACGTGTCCAGCACAAGCCACGCTGGCACAACAGAACAAAAGCTGCCACCAGTGCAGGCTTCGGCCTACACTCTGCTCCTCTCCTCCTCCTGCTGACCCTGGGCTCAAACACCGCTAGTTTTTGCCCGGAAGTGCTAGCTGCACAGAGAAAAACACCAGCCAATGTGTTAGTGGGGTTCAGCAACGCCAGCTGTTCCCCTGCTGTGTAGCCGGCAACGTGACCTGCAAACGCCATGCAGGCACAGGAACTGAAATTAAAAGGGAACCTGGCCCCACCCCCCCAGGTGTTTCTATGTATAACAGCCACCTAGTACAGCAGTACTGCTGCATTTGTACAAGGTGGCTGACTTTTTCTCCTTGCCCACGTGTAACTCAACACGTACAAAATGTGTCTCATTGAGACCATTCCACTGTCCCTGAGGTGTGACTTTCCTTTGTAATGATACGCAGCACCCCCCTTGGTAGCGTTTCCCGTCTTTTGTCATCATGGTTAGCTGGCTGCGCCTGTGCATCCGCCCTGCTAGAAACAACGCCCCTCGTTGTCATATTTATTTTGTCAGCGAGGGTGTGGTTTATGGGCACGAGCAGTGCATATGTTCGCCTGTCTTAACTCATCTCCTTCCGCCTTCTTCAGACTGTGCGGCCTCCTGGCCGTGGTAGGCGATAAGGGATCAGCTGAGGCCGCCCAGTCTGGAGCAGGTGTAAGGACATGTGTAAGCGGCAAACCTATTTACTGCACAAGGCCACGAATCCCAGCCACGCAGTGTGATTTTTTGAAAACACACTGTGGGTCTGGGATTCATGTCCATCGCTAACCGCAACGGCCGACATGAAATGAGGTCAGAAGACAGGAAGCGCTCACAGCGCATGGCCAAGGGATCACAATAGCGCAGACTCCTGTACAGCAAATAACAACGCTCAGGAATCTGCGCCCAGTACCTAGGTGCAAATTTTGACACCTGTGCTGCGTCTCGTTAAAAAGACAAGTCACGCCTCCACAACTGTTTGACAGTATAATGGGCTAAATAGTGTACGTGTTTTAGTCAGCGTGTGCAAGGAGCAAAACAAATAGAGCAACCTTTTACTTGTGCAGCATTAATGCTGCACAAGGTGTGGCTCTTGTACCTTGCAACACCTGAGGGGGGGGTTAAAGGTAACCTTTGAAATTGGTTCAACTAGGCTTCGGCCTACACTCTGCTCCTTTACTCCTCCTGCTGACCCTGGGCTCAAACACCGCTAGTTTTTGCCCGGAAATGCTAGCTGCACAGAGAAAAACACCAGCCAATGTGTTAGTGGGGTTCAGCACCGCCAGCTGTTCCCCTGCTGTGTAGTCGGCAACGTGTCCAGCACAAGCCACGCTGGCACAACAGAACAAAAGCTGCCACCAGTGCAGGCTTCGGCCTACACTTTGCTCCTCTCCTCCTCCTGCTGACCCTGGGCTCAAACAACGCCAGTTTCTGCCCGGACATGCTAGCTGCACAGAGAAAAACACCAGCCAATGTGTTAGTGGGGTTCAGCACCGCCAGCTGTTCCCCCGCTGTGTAGCCGGCATCGTGTCCAGCACAAGCCACGCTGGCACAACCGACCAAAAGCTGCCACCAGTGCAGGCTTCGGCCTACACTTTGCTCCTCTCCTCCTCCTGCTGACCCTGGGCTAAAACAACGCCAGTTTCTGCCCGGACATGCTAGCTGCACAGAGAAAAACACCAGCCAATGTGTTAGTGGGGTTCAGCACCGCCAGCTGTTCCTCTGCTGTGTAGTCGGCATCGTGTCCAGCACAAGCCACGCTGGCACAACTGACCAAAAGCTGCCACCAGTGCAGGCTTCGGCCTACACTTTGCTCCTCTCCTCCTCCTGCTGACCCTGGGCTAAAACAACGCCAGTTTCTGCCCGGACATGCTAGCTGCACAGAGAAAAACACCAGCCAATGTGTTAGTGGGGTTCAGCACCGCCAGCTGTTCCCCTGCTGTGTAGCTTGCAACGTTTCCTGCAAACGCCACGCAGGAACATGAACTGAAATTGAAGGGAGCCTGCCCCCCACCCCCCCAGGTGTTTCTATGTATAACAGCCACCTTGTACAGCAGTACTGCTGCATTTGTACAAGGTGGCTGACTTTTTCTCCTTGCACACGTGGAACTCAACAAGTACAAAATGTGTCTCATTACAGACCATTACAATGTCCCTGAGGTGTGACTTTCCTTTTTAATGACACGCAGCACCCCCATTGTTAGCGCTGCCCGTCTCCTGACATCATTGGTTGGCTGGCTGTGCCTGTGCGTCCCCCCTGCCCGACACAACGCCCCCCGTTGTCTCATATATTTTGACTGCGAGGGTGTGATTGATGGGCACGAGCAGTGCATATGTTCCCCTGTTTTCACTCCCCTCCTTCCGCCTTCTTCTGACTGTGCGGCCTCATGGCCGCGGCATGCGATAAGGGATCAGCTGAGGCCGCCCAGTCTGAAGCAGGTGTAAGGACATGTGTGAGCGGCGAACATATTTACTGCACAAGGCCACGAATCCCAGCACCGCAGTGTGACTTTAGGAAAAGCCACTGTGGGTCTGGGATTTATGGCCATCGTTAACCGCACCGGCCAACATGAAATGAGGTCATGAGACGGCCTGCACTAACAGGGTATTGCCAAGGGATAACACAAGAGCGCAGTTTCCTGTACTGCAAATAACAACGGTAAGGAATCAGCGCACAGCACCTAGGTGTAAATTTGTACACCTGTGCTGCGTCTCCTTAAAAAGACTAGTAGTCACGCCTCCACTACTGTTTGACAGTATAATGGGCTAAATAGTGTACGTGTTTAATTCAGCGTGTGCAAGGAGCAAAATTAAATAGAGCAACCTTTGACTTGTGCATCAATAATGCTGTTCAAGGTGTGGCTCTTGTACCTTGCAACACCTGAGGGGGGGGTTAAAGGTAACCTTTGAAATTGGTTCAACTAGGCTTCGGCCTACACTCTGCTCCTCTACTCCTCCTGCTGACCCTGGGCTCAAACACCGCTAGTTTTTGCCCGGAAATGCTAGCTGCACAGAGAAAAACACCAGCCAATGTGTTAGTGGGGTTCAGCAACGCCAGCTGTTCCCCTGCTGTGTAGTCGGCAACGTGTCCAGCACAAGCCACGCTGGCACAAGAGAACAAAAGCTGCCACCAGTGCAGGCTTCGGCCTACACTTTGCTCCTCTCCTCCTCCTGCTGACCCTGGGCTCAAACAACGCCAGTTTCTGCCCGGACATGCTAGCTGCACAGAGAAAAACACCAGCCAATGTGTTAGTGGGGTTCAGCACCGCCAGCTGTTCCCCTGCTGTGCAGCTTGCAACGTGACCTGCAAACGCCACGCAGGCACATGAACTGAAATTGAAGGGAGCCTGGCCCCCACCCCCAGGTGTTTCTATGTATAACAGCCACCTTGTACAGCAGTACTGCTGCATTTGTACAAGGTGGCTGATGTTTTCTCCTTGCCCACGTGGAACTCAACACGTACAAAATGTGTCTCTTTGAGACCATTCCACTGTCCCTGAGGTGTGACTTTCCTTTCTAATGATACGCAGCACCCCCCTTGGTAGCGCTTCCCGTCTTCTGACATCATTGGTTGGCTACTTGCGCCTGTTCGTCCGCCCTGCCTGAATAAAATGCTCCTCGTTGTCTTAATTATTTTGACTGCGAGGGTGTGATTGATGGGCACGAGCAGTGCATATCTTCGCCTGTCTTAACTCATCTCCTTCCGCCTTCTTCAGACTGTGCAGCCTCATGGCCGCGGCATGCGAGAAGGGATCAGCAGAGGCCGCCCAGTCTGAAGCAGGTGTAAGGACGTGTGTGAGCGGCCAAAATATTTACTGCTCAAGGCCACGAATCCCAGCACCGCAGTGTGGCTTTATGAAAAGACACTGTGGGTCTGGGATTTATGGCCATCGTTAACCGCACCGGCCAACATGAAATGATGTCATAAGATGGGCAGCGCTAACAGGGCATTGCCAAGGGATAACACAAGAGCGCAGACTCCTGTACAGCAAATAACAACGCTCAGGAAGCTGCGCCAAGCACCAAGGCGTTATTTTGGACACCTGTGCTGCGTCTCATCAAAAAACCAAGTCACGCATCCACTACAGTTTGACTGTAGAATGGGGTAAATTGTGTATGTCTTTCATTCAGCGTGTGCAAGTAGACAAATTAATAGAGCAACCTTTCACTTGTGCAGCATTAATACTGCACAAGGTGTGTCTCTTGTACTTTGTAACACCTGAGGGGGGGGTTAAAGGTTTCCTTTGAAATTGGTTCAACTAGGCTTCGGCCTACACTCTGCTCCTCTCCTCCTCCTCCTGCTTCAACACGGGCTCTAACATCGCTAGTTTTTGCCCGCAAGTGCTAGCTGCACAGAGAAAAACACACGCCATTGTGTTAGTGGGGTTCAGCAACGCCAGCTGTTCCCCCAGTGTGTAGCCGGCAAAGTGTCCTGCAAACGCAACGCAGACACAAAGCTGCCTCCAGTGCAGGCTTCGGCCTACACTCATCTCCCCCTGCTTACCCTTTGCTCCAACACCGCTAGTTGGGGCTCTAGGAAGACAATCTTTAATAGGCAACGCATCTGGGTTCCAGCACCGCCAGCTGGTTCTCAGCAGTGTTCTTGTCACAGGTACTCCCTCGTGCCAAGCCTGGTTTCAGCACCGTCAGCTGTTTCCGGGTTGTGTCAAGCTCACTGAGACACCTATGCTTGCCCCGTCGTGGTGCGGTCGAGTTAGCCAACTCCAGGGTGCCTCCAGTTTAGGAGCTTCCTATGTGGGCTGCGTGAACTGGTAGTCAAGGCTGGTTCTGTAGTGCCAGTAGGCTCAGCTCCCCCTGTAGGACTGTTGGGGTTCGGTAACTGCGGCTGCCTCGCGGCCTAGCTGTTCTCTCCTCTCCTGTGGGCCTTCGTGTCCACCACCTGGTTCCAGCACCGTCAGCTGGTTCCGGGCCGAGCCTTTGGCTTAGGTGCCTCCTCCTGGGTATCCGAGTTCCGCCAACGCCAGGCGGTCCTTGGTAGTGCTTTTAAGCGCGGGCACCTACAGCTTAGTAACCGGGTTCCAGCACCGTCAGCTAGTCCTCGGTCGTGCCATTGGCTCTTGCACACTGGGGCAACGCATCCGGGTTCCAGCACCGCCAGCTGGTTCTCGGCAGTGTTCTTGTCACAGGTACTCCCTCGTGCCAAGCCTGGTTTCAGCACCGTCAGCTGTTTCCGGGGTGTGTCAACTTCACTGAGACGCCTATGCTTGCCCCGTCGTGGTGCGGTCGAGTTAGCCAACTCCAGGGTGCCTCCAGTTTAGGAGCTTCCTATGTGGGCTGCGTGAACTGGTAGTCAAGGCTGGTTCTGTAGTGCCAGTAGGCCCAGCTCCCCCTGTAGGACTGTTGTGGTTCGGTAACTGCGGCTGCCTCGCGGCCTAGCTGTTCTCTCCTCTCCTGTGGGCCTTCGGGTCCACCACCTGGTTCCAGCACCGTCAGCTGGTTCCGGGCCGAGCCTTTGGCTTAGGTGCCTCCTCCTGGGTATCCGAGTTCCGCCAACGCCAGGCGGTCCTTGGTAGTGCTTTTAAGCGCGGGCACCTACAGCTTAGTAACCGGGTTCCAGCACCGTCAGCTAGTCCTCGGTCGTGCCATTGGCTCTTGCACACTGGGGCAACGCATCCGGGTTCCAGCACCGCCAGCTGGTTCTCGGCAGTGTTCTTGTCACAGGTACTCCCTCGTGCCAAGCCTGGTTTCAGCACCGTCAGCTGTTTCCGGGTTGTGTCAACTTCACTGAGACGCCTATGCTTGCCCCGTCGTGGTGCGGTCGAGTTAGCCAACTCCAGGGTGCCTCCAGTTTAGGAGCTTCCTATGTGGGCTGCGTGAACTGGTAGTCAAGGCTGGTTCTGTAGTGCCAGTAGGCCCAGCTCCCCCTGTAGGACTGTTGGGGTTCGGTAACTGCGGCTGCCTCGCGGCCTAGCTGTTCTCTCCTCTCCTGTGGGCCTTCGGGTCCACCACCTGGTTCCAGCACCGTCAGCTGGTTCCGGGCCGAGCCTTTGGCTTAGGTGCCTCCTCCTGGGTATCCGAGTTCCGCCAACGCCAGGCGGTCCTTGGTAGTGCTTTTAAGCGCGGGCACCTACAGCTTAGTAACCGGGTTCCAGCACCGTCAGCTGGTCCTCGGTCGTGCCATTGGCTCTTGCACACTGGGGCAACGCATCCGGGTTCCAGCACCGCCAGCTGGTTCTCGGCAGTGTTCTTGTCACAGGTACTCCCTCGTGCCAAGCCTGGTTTCAGCACCGTCAGCTGTTTCCGGGTTGTGTCAACTTCACTGAGACGCCTATGCTTGCCCCGTCGTGGTGCGGTCGAGTTAGCCAACTCCAGGGTGCCTCCAGTTTAGGAGCTTCCTATGTGGGCTGCGTGAACTGGTAGTCAAGGCTGGTTCTGTAGTGCCAGTAGGCCCAGCTCCCCCTGTAGGACTGTTGTGGTTCGGTAACTGCGGCTGCCTCGCGGCCTAGCTGTTCTCTCCTCTCCTGTGGGCCTTCGGGTCCACCACCTGGTTCCAGCACCGTCAGCTGGTTCCGGGCCGAGCCTTTGGCTTAGGTGCCTCCTCCTGGGTATCCGAGTTCCGCCAACGCCAGGCGGTCCTTGGTAGTGCTTTTAAGTGCGGGCACCTACAGCTTAGTAACCGGGTTCCAGCACCGTCAGCTAGTCCTCGGTCGTGCCATTGGCTCTTGCACACTGGGGCAACGCATCCGGGTTCCAGCACCGCCAGCTGGTTCTCGGCAGTGTTCTTGTCACAGGTACTCCCTCGTGCCAAGCCTGGTTTCAGCACCGTCAGCTGTTTCCGGGTTGTGTCAACTTCACTGAGACGCCTATGCTTGCCCCGTCGTGGTGCGGTCGAGTTAGCCAACTCCAGGGTGCCTCCAGTTTAGGAGCTTCCTATGTGGGCTGCGTGAACTGGTAGTCAAGGCTGGTTCTGTAGTGCCAGTAGGCCCAGCTCCCCCTGTAGGACTGTTGGGGTTCGGTAACTGCGGCTGCCTCGCGGCCTAGCTGTTCTCTCCTCTCCTGTGGGCCTTCGGGTCCACCACCTGGTTCCAGCACCGTCAGCTGGTTCCGGGCCGAGCCTTTGGCTTAGGTGCCTCCTCCTGGGTATCCGAGTTCCGCCAACGCCAGGCGGTCCTTGGTAGTGCTTTTAAGCGCGGGCACCTACAGCTTAGTAACCGGGTTCCAGCACCGTCAGCTAGTCCTCGGTCGTGCCATTGGCTCTTGCACACTGGGGCAACGCATCCGGGTTCCAGCACCGCCAGCTGGTTCTCGGCAGTGTTCTTGTCACAGGTACTCCCTCGTGCCAAGCCTGGTTTCAGCACCGCCAGCTGTTTCCGGGTTGTGTCAACTTCACTGAGACGCCTATGCTTGCCCCGTCGTGGTGCGGTCGAGTTAGCCAACTC
This sequence comes from Ranitomeya imitator, assembly GCF_032444005.1. NCBI lineage: Eukaryota > Metazoa > Chordata > Amphibia > Anura > Dendrobatidae > Ranitomeya > Ranitomeya imitator. The sequence goes on from NC_091283.1 coordinate 226,304,319, forward strand.
CAGGGTGCCTCCAGTTTAGGAGCTTCCTATGTGGGCTGCGTGAACTGGTAGTCAAGGCTGGTTCTGTAGTGCCAGTAGGCCCAGCTCCCCCTGTAGGACTGTTGGGGTTCGGTAACTGCGGCTGCCTCGCGGCCTAGCTGTTCTCTCCTCTCCTGTGGGCCTTCGGGTCCACCACCTGGTTCCAGCACCGTCAGCTGGTTCCGGGCCGAGCCTTTGGCTTAGGTGCCTCCTCCTGGGTATCCGAGTTCCGCCAACGCCAGGCGGTCCTTGGTAGTGCTTTTAAGCGCGGGCACCTACAGCTTAGTAACCGGGTTCCAGCACCGTCAGCTGGTCCTCGGTCGTGCCATTGGCTCTTGCACACTGGGGCAACGCATCCGGGTTCCAGCACCGCCAGCTGGTTCTCGGCAGTGTTCTTGTCACAGGTACTCCCTCGTGCCAAGCCTGGTTTCAGCACCGTCAGCTGTTTCCGGGTTGTGTCAACTTCACTGAGACGCCTATGCTTGCCCCGTCGTGGTGCGGTCGAGTTAGCCAACTCCAGGGTGCCTCCAGTTTAGGAGCTTCCTATGTGGGCTGCGTGAACTGGTAGTCAAGGCTGGTTCTGTAGTGCCAGTAGGCCCAGCTCCCCCTGTAGGACTGTTGGGGTTCGGTAACTGCGGCTGCCTCGCGGCCTAGCTGTTCTCTCCTCTCCTGTGGGCCTTCGGGTCCACCACCTGGTTCCAGCACCGTCAGCTGGTTCTCGGCAGTGTCTTTTGCTCTTGTACCTTCTGCTCCCCATCCTGGTTCCAGTACCGTCAGCTGGTTCCGGGCAGAGCCTTTGGCTTAGGTGCCTCCTTCTGGGTATCCAAGTTCCACCAATGTCAGGTGGTCCTTGGTAGTGCTTTCAGGCACGGGTACCTCCTGCTTAGTAACCGGGTTCCAGTAACGTCAGCTGGTCCTTGGTAGTTCCATTGGCTCTTGGACATTCGGCTACCCATCCGGGTTTCAGTACCGTCAGCTGGTTCTCGGCAGTGTCTTTTGCTCTTGTACCTTCTGCTCCCCATCCTGGTTCCAGTAACGTCAGCTGGTTCCGGGCAGAGCCTTTGGCTTAGGTGCCTCCTTCTGGGTATCCGAGTTCCGCCAACGTCAGGCGGTCCTTGGTAGTGCTTTTTAGCACGGGTACCTCCTGCTTAGTAACCGGGTTCCAGTAACGTCAGCTGGTCCTCGGTAGTTCCATAGGCTCTTGAACCTTCGGGTAGCCATCCGAGTTCCAGTTCCATCAGCTGGTTCTTGGCATTTTCTCAGCCTTCTTGTACCTTCTGCTACATTTCCAAGTTGAAGACCCTAACGTCGACAACCCGGAAGACCACCCCGATGACGACGACCCGGAAGACCACCCCGATGACGACGACGACGACGGCGGAGACGACGACGGCGGAGACGACGACACTGGAGACGACGACCCTGGAGACGACAACATGGAAGACCGAGAAGCAGAAGAACAAGAGGCTGCAGAACAAAGAGCAGAAGAATATTAAGCATAAGACTTAATATCAGAGCAAAAGATATTATCTAAATTATATGCAGAAGAAGACTAAGCAGTGTATGGGGGTGAGTCCGTTCCTCCTCGTGGTGCCCCTGGATAAAGCCTGATGCTGCAGGCCAAACTGAACGCGGACAAATGTAACTTTTGTGACTGGCAGAACGGAAGGTGTAATCTTCCAACTTTTATAGATAACAACTACGGGAATGCCTGTCACAAATGAGAATATGATGAAGAAGTAGAATAGGAAGAATAATAACAGTGGAATAAAAAGAATATGTAGAATAGGAAGAATAATAATAGTTGAAGAAAATGAATATGAAGAATGTAATAAAAAAAAAAAAATAGGTAGAAGATGAAGAAGAAGATGAATAAGGTGAAGAAGTTGATGTCAAAGATGCTGATGATGATGAAGATGAAAGTGTGGGAAAAGAAAAAAAAAAAAAGAAAAAAAAGAAGGGGAAGGGCGTGGAATAGTGAAACATCAATATCTGACAAAATAAAAAAAATTTACATAGTCAATATCTTTTTCAATCCGAACGTCTTTAAAAAAAAAAAAAAAACATGCTATTCTATTTGATTGGACTAATCCTCATTGCCTTTAATGTCTCCGCCACCTCCCCCATACATCCTACATTATTCTTAGTTGTTTTCCTTCATGTAGAATGAACCTACAAGGAAAGAAAGGGTTTATTTTAATTCCGATATTTTGGTCCCATTGACTTGCATTGGGATCGGGTATCGGTATCGGCGATATCCGATATTTTTTGAATATCGGCCGATCCAAACCGATACCGATACTTTCCGATATCGGAAGGTATCGCTCAACACTAGTCCTGAGCATCGAAAACATGCTTGGTTTACTAATGGGTCTGCCAGATATCAGGGTAATAATCGAGTGTGGAAAGCGGTGGAGAAAGCAACAGGATGCTAGTCACCACTGGTGAGGGAAAGAGTAGCCAATATGGAGAACTTTATGCAATCTACAGTGTCTTGAGACAGGAGTCACTGAGTGAATGTTATTTGTATACAGATTCATGGTCTGTGGCGAACGGGTTGATTACCTGGTTACTAAATTGGGCTAAGAATGATTGGAAAATATACAGAATAGATGAGATGGGAAAAGAACTGTGGCAAGATATTTGGGCAATTGTGCAAAGAATAAAAGTGACTGTTCTGCCCATTAATGTGCATCACGTTAATTCACAATGTAGTCACCATTAGAGGTCATTAGGTACAGCCTGAACTTGCCCTAAAATGGCCATGATAACTGTGTGTCTTATGCTGTGTTCTGTGTTAGCTCTGTAATCTCGGCTATTCATGTTATTGTATCTTGTAATATGCTGTAATGTGCCAATTACTGATGCACTGTTATTTCCTTTGTAGTTTTTACCTGATCATCCATTATATCGCATATCTCACAATATCATCCACTATTGTTGTTCATCGTTCACCATCTCAATAAATATAGACTTAAGAAGCCATACAGTGTTTACTTAGGAAGTGGATGAAGGTTTATCTGTGTGCTGGAATCCACACAGCATCATACATGGAGGAAGGCACAACAGTAAAAACATACCGGCGGTCGCACGCGGTGATTGCACAGACTGTATGGGACCACTACCGCCCAGATTGCACCGCATATGGGTATTACAACACCCGCCACACAGCCTGAAGTCCAGGCCCCAGTGTGAAGGAAACTGGTTCCTCCCACGTCACCAATCCGTGATGTAACTACACAGGCACAGCTCTCCAGTGCTCCCTTTGTCTCTCAGGTCAATAAGGGAACGGGTTAAGGGTGCACTAGATAATTACAAGAAATATACAGTAAGAATACACAAAGAGTTACAGTCAGAATAAAATATAACAATAATAGTACAAGGCTTAGAGGTATAAAGCTGGAGGTCAATTTACCAGGTTGAAGGTCACTTGTGGAGGCCAGGGAGCTCTGCGTTCCACAGTTACAAGACTTCTAGTTGCTAGGCAGCCCCCAAAAAGCATGTGCTTGCTCCCCTCTGGCTGGCATATGCCCTGTTCCTTATTTCATCATCTTTTTCTGTTGTGTCTCACGGTCCATGTGTCCTCAGCTCTTAATCCTTCTGTGTCCCTCCCCCATGTGCCTGGGTGGGCTAACAAACAATCTCCACCCTTCAGCTTCCCTCTAGAATCTATTCCCAATACCTAATAAATGGAATAACTTCTCTCAGGATGATCGGATCAGTACACGGGCGGTACCAGCGCATGTGGTTTGTTCTGCCTGCCTGATCAAACCTGGACCTAGTCAATTGCTGTGGGAGGCTGATCTCTATATGTCAGGTTCCTGGGGACATGGTCCATAGGGATCACCCTGAAGGAGATGACAATACTGGATTGGCAAGTCAAATGGTATTTGATTTGAAACTCATGTGAATTTCCACATTTCCAGTTTTGTCATCTATGTCATTATATGCGAATGTAAGAAATTATATGTAGGCAGGACAACGCAACAGCTGCATAAAAGAAACTCGCACAGGTATAATATAAAAGAAGGATTTTTACAGCATGGCCTTTCCAGGCATTATGCAATATATCACAACAAAAGGATCTCTTTCAGGGTGATCCCTATTAAACATACTATTAAACTCTAATCGAGTCCAGACTCTTAATATGAAAGAGATCTTCTGGATTCACAAGCTGAACACAAATCCCCGTCAACTCAAGGAAACAACTGATTTGTTCAATTAATTTGGATATTTCTATGGATTCTGCTCTGTTCCCCTGTAGAACCTCATTATTCCTCTGCACATTATAACGTTTGTTTTTATTCAATGGTTCAAAACATCAGTAGCAGGGTCTTGACAAACAATAACTGTTTTTACACTGTAGGTTCAAACACTCCCCCAGCTTGCAAAAGTTATTAATTTACTTAACTACTCTTTTTAATGTATTTCTCTGTATTTTAGATTTTTACATGTACGAGCAATGGTTTTAAGTGCTATACTTAATTATATTTTATGATTGTTTCGTGTGTTTTATGATGTACATATGTGTTAGAATATGTGTTTACATCTGATTCCTCACCCACTGGGTGTGGCGTTTTTTTTGAAAGGAGGTGTCTCTATGTGCCTTCTTTTGCTATAAATACAAGACCCTGTATGTGTATGTGTATAGACTGTCCTGAGGAAGTGGTGTGAACATCACGACACGCGTAGAAATAAAGTCTATTCTCTATTACATCTACTTGGACTTCTTTGGTACATTATCCTGACAGGCGAGCAGCGCAGTCTGATGCCGAATTCTCTTCACCTAGCAAAGGATCATCACATCGGGGCTTGCAGCAGCTGCCAATGCTAAGTACAGTGCTTGTGTCTCACACAACCATAATAGGTGAGTGAATTTATATTATCTCGCACAAATATTCCCTTTATCTCGGATAAGACCCTTTGTGCGCTCTATATTCCTTCTAGCTACCTCCTTCCAGAGGCTGCAGTTCCCTCGTGGCTGCCAGACCTCTCTGTCTGCACTGCACCTCTCCTAGACGTCTGCTCTGCTTGGTTTCCCAGGACCAACTGCCTAACTCCTCCTCCAGGTCAGAAAAACATAGCATAGGAGACCTCCCATGAATCTGGGTCCTGAGCTCCCCCTCCTGGCCTTGATTAAGAATGTGTTGCATGTGTGTGCCTTACCTGGTGAAGAGAACTCCATTGCCTCTGAGAATGACATTACCTTCCCCGAAGGAAAAGCAACATCACTGCAGCAACCGGTCACCTGGGGTGCTGCATATGCAATACTGGATGACCAAAGTAACCGGTCTCTAGTAGTGATGAGCAAATATACTCGTTACTCAAGATTTCTCAAGCACGCTCGGGGGTCCAGAGTATTTTTTAGTGCTCAGAGATTTAGTTTTTCTTGCCGCAGCTGAATGATTTACATCTGTTAGCCAGCATAAGTACATGTGGGGGTTGCCTGGTTGCTAGACGGCGGGGAGAAAACCAACCGGATACAAGGTGGAGTCCATAGATTGCCAGACCTGCCTATCACTACTGACCATCCTGGAGTGCAACCAGGTTCCCGACAACAGGTCTGAGATACCTTTAACGGTGGTGGCAACACATCACCCCCACCTGAAACGTATAGCCCAACTGATACCAGAGTTGGACCCAGAAGGCCCAATAGCTTTACTCCTAAGAAGAGATTTACTACGAGCCCACAAGACTAGAGAATATTTCAACGGCTTCCAGAAACTCAACCTCGGATTGGTTATCATAGGAGACGTCTGTCTAGGAAAAGCACACAAGCCGGCCTCAGTCCACAGTATGCTTACCAGCACACTAGAAAATGGACATCCGTCTCTCTTCCAGCCATGTCACAGTAGTCTACAGGTAAAGGAATTACCAAACAGCACTTTCCTTCCTTGCCCTTTCTCAGTTCTTACCAACGAAGACCATGCCTGTGAAGGTGAACAAGACCACATAGGATGTACAGTCTTCCAGAGGACTAAGGAAGACGACAAGGTAGCGATGTGTATTGAAGACAGGATGTTCTTGGACATTATGGATAGTCAAATTGTCAAGGACAAGTTAAACGGTTGGGTCGCACTATTACCATTTCGACCTCGAAGAAGACGCCTTCCAACAACAGGGAATTGGTCTACAACCGATTCGTCTCCCTCAGACACAAGTTTCAGAAGTTACCTGAGATGAAGGAACATTTCTTTACCTTCATGGGGAAGATATTCCAGAACCACACAGAGATTGCACCTGCACTTCAGCACTCAGAGGAGTGTACTTGCCCATCTTCGGAGTGTACCATCCTAAGAAGCCAGGGCAAATAAGAGTGGTATTCGACTGAAGCGTCAAATGCGAAGATGTTTCATTGAATGATGTCCTACTGTCGGGCCCAGACCTCAACAACAGACTTCTACTGTAGAAGTACTACTCTGTTTCCGCCGAGATATGGTAGCATTTATAGCTGATATACAACAGATGTTCCACTGTTTTCTCATCAGGGAGGAACACAAACTATTTGAGGTTCTTCTGGTACAGCGACAATGACCCGGGCAGATGTCAGATCCTTCGAAGAAAAGGACTTCTACGTAGACTATGTAAACTAATGAAGATTTTATATCAGCTCACCGTCTCGCATGCGCTCCTATGACCTTTTTTTGTCCCTTGTTTTATCCTTTTGCGAGGCATCCAGCTGGAGCTGCAGCGTATCTTCCGTTCTAACCACCCCTAGCACCAGGTTGGCGTTCCTATGAAGCCGATTGTCATTTTCTTTTTCTGCGTAGATGACTGTTTGAAGTCCACACCAACAAATGAGGCTAAAAAATATACTTTATTATTAAAATCAAGGCAAACTGCCGTGTTCAAAAGAAAACCAACACAAAAAAACCAAACACAAAAGTGCTCAAAACAACAAAAATACTAATGGGGAAAAAAACTAGATAGCCCTATATGTCCCTGCCTAACTGCGGAGGTTGGCACCCTAGGGGGGAGCGTTATGGCGCCCCCGCTCCACGATGGCTATCCCTATTGGCCCTGATAAGTCCTACCGCCGCTAGTGAGCACCTCTACCCACAAGCTAAAGGATCCTCTAACACTAAACAGAGGACTGCCTATGCTAGGGAAAAACTAGAACCCCAAGAATAAAAACATTGTATGAACACATAGGCGTATATAGATTCGGGAGACAAATAACACCGCCCTATAGGAGATCACTCATGTATCAGCCTCAGTGATCTAAGTATCACTTTGGTAAGTGTCCCCAAAAAGTGGAGCAAGGGTCACAGAATTGCCTGTATATAGCACATAAATGTATGCAAACCAAGACAATGTTCAGTTTTGATTAGATGCATGTGTCCTTAAATACAATGCAGGACAAATATAGCTCATAGAGCACGTCATTAATTTAGATCCCCTGCAAGAACCAATCTGGTCCTAATACCAAAAGAACACCTTGCATAAATGCCAAACTATATGGGATACATAGATACAGTGGGGCAAAAAAGTATTTAGTCAGTCAGCAATAGTGCAAGTTCCACCACTTAAAAAGATGAGAGGCGTCTGTAATTTACATCATAGGTAGACCTCAACTATGGGAGACAAACTGAAGAAAAAATCCAGAAAATCACTGTCTGTTTTTTTTAACATTTTATTTGCATATTATGGTGGAAAATAAGTATTTGGAGGGAGTTGAAAGTCCGTGTTGCCAAGCGAAAAGCCAAAAACATCACTGCTCTAATGTGATTTTCTGGATTTTTTTTTATTAGTTTGTCTCCCATAGTTGAGGTCTACCTATGATGTAAATTACAGACACCTCTCATCTTTTTAAGTGGTGGAACTTGCACTATTGCTGACTGACTAAATACTTTTTTGCCCCACTGTAGATACTCATCTCCCAATATGTCAGCGGTGGTTCCCCATACGCCCTTGATATATAGCGCGCCTCTACGCGTTTCGCCCATACGGGCTCATCAGGAGGCCTGATGCAGAGATAACGTGTGTCATATCTGATGGTAAGCAATCTGCCACAAGGCACATACCTGCTCTTATAGTCCCCGCCATCTCCATCACAGAAGAGGCTCCTCCTCCTCATTTCCTTTAGCGTTCAGCGCCATAGTCTGCGCATGTCCGCCCTGGACCGCATATGGAGCGCAAACAGAGCCTAAATGCTCCTCTACAAAGCATCCCAAACTTATTGCGCATGTCCACCCTGGACCGCACACTACTCACATTAGTCCGGCCTCTGATGACGTCCATCTATTGCCGCTTTCGGTCTCCCGGCTCTACATACAGCGACATGATCTGCGCATGTCTGCCATGGAACGCAAACAGAGCCAGAGCGATCCATGCCGAACAGAGGGCGCACCTAAAGGATATAACTGCGTATGTCGCCTCTACGCACAATCACCCTGGCATCAGTATACAGTGAGGAGCCGCCAGATAAGCCAGGCATGCCAGCCTGCGCATACCACCTTCCTAATACTGAGCTGCCTTAGCAACGATAAACCTATAGGACCCGCGGGCAGTCACCCACCGTCCTAAGTCCCAGACAGCCATATATGGCATATGAGATATAGGAATACTGCAGAGCGGACGAAAAAGCATTGAATATACACATTATCATATCACTCATGTTGCTAGGCATATAGGGACGCTGAGTGGTAGATGCGGCTCCCAACATAGACACCGGATCCGATGAAAGAGAACTTTATCCTAAATCCCGCAGCATCGTGTGAAAAATGTCCACAAATTTTAGGCCACACCTCTGACCACACCCATTTCACAACTAGCCACGCCCCAACCACACCCATTTAGCACTTCTGATCACAATGTTTCGTAAACAATAATTATAAACAAAAAAATATGGCCACACACGACGCTCCATACTGTACAATGGCCATACACGACGCTCCATACTGTACAATGGCCACACACAACGCTCCATACTGTACAATGGCCACACACGACGCTCCATACTGTACAATGGCCACACACGACGCTCCATACTGTACAATGGCCACACACGACGCTCCATACTGTACAATGGCCACACACGACGCTCCATACTGGACAATGGCCACACACGACGCTCCATACTGTACAATGGCCACACACGACGCTCCATACTGTACAATGGCCACACACGACGCTCCATACTGTACAATGGCCACACACGACGCTCCATACTGAACAATGGCCACACACGACGCTCCATACTGTACAATGGCCACACACGACGCTCCATACTGGACAATGGCCACACACGACGCTCCATACTGGACAATGGCCACACACACGACGCTCCATACTGGACAATGGCCACACACGACGCTCCATACTGGACAATGGCCACACACGACGCTCCATACTGGACAATGGCCACACACGACGCTCCATACTGGACAATGGCCACACACGACGCTCCATACTGGACAATGGCCACACACGACGCTCCATACTGGACAATGGCCACACACGACGCTCCATACTGGACAATGGCCACACACGACGCTCCATACTGGACAATGGCCACACACGACGCTCCATACTGGACAATGGCCACACACGACGCTCCATACTGGACAATGGCCACACACGACGCTCCATACTAGACAATGGCCACACACGACGCTCCATACTAGACAATGGCCACACACGACGCTCCATACTGGACAATGGCCACACACGACGCTCCATACTGGACAATGGCCACACACGACGCTCCATACTGGACAATGGCCACACACGACGCTCCATACTGGACAATGGCCACACACGACGCTCCATACTGGACAATGGCCACACATGACGCTCCATACTGTATAATGACCATTGGCCACATTATGCTCCATACTGTATAACGGCCCCACATGATGCTGCGTACAGCATACTTGCCCCACGTGATGGTCCATACAGTATTATGGCGCCACATTATGCTTTGTACAGTATAATGGCCCCACACGATGCTGGGTATAGAATAATGGCCACACAATGCTGGGTACAGTATACTGGCCACACATGGTTACCCCAACCCCATCATTGCCTTCTCCATCACTACACACAGACACCTTTCACCACGCTCCCTCGCAGCAGCCGGCAGCTTCCACACCCACGGCGCTGAATGGTGTCATCCAGCTGCGCCGCTGACTGCTCACGTCGCTGCAGCTCTGATACGTCACTGATAAAGACCTCCGTGTCTCCTGTGCCAGTCCGTGTCAGAGCGAGGAGCAATATCTGCTCCGATCTGACATAGCCAGCGTCCGCTCCGTACACATGCGACTCCGCTCCATACACCTCGTACACACACGACTCCGCTCCATACACCTTGCACATGCGGCTCCGCTCCGTACACTTCATACATATGGCTCCTCCCCATACACCTTGTACACACACGGCTCCACTCCATACACTTCGTACACACACAGCTCCGCTCCATACACCTCATACACACGGCTCCTCTCCATACATCTCGTACACACATGGCTCCGCTCAATATACCTTGCACATGCGGCTCTGCTCCGTACACCTCGTACACACGACTGCGTTCCATTCACCTTGCACATGCGCCTCCGCTCCATACACCTCGTACACACACGACTCCGCTCCACACACCTTGCACATGCGGCTCCGCTCCGTACACACACGGCTCCGCTCCGTACACCTCATACACACGGCTCCTCTCCATACATCTCGTACACACATGGCTCCGCTCAATATACCTTGCACATGCGGCTCTGCTCCGTACACCTCGTACACACGACTGCGTTCCATTCACCTTGCACATGCGCCTCCGCTCCATACACCTCGTACACACACGACTCCGCTCCATACACCTTGCACATGCGGCTCCGCTCCGTACACACACGGCTCCGCTCCGTACACCTCATACATACGGCTCCTCCCCATACACCTTGTACACACACGGCTCCACTCCATACACTTCGTACACACACGGCTCCGCTCCATACATCTCGTACAGACATGGCTCCGCTCAATACACCTTGCACATGCGGCTCTGCTCCGTACACCTCGTACACACATGACTGCGCTCCATTCACCTTGCACATGCGGCTCCGCTCCATACACATTGCACACACACACACACAGCTCAGCTCCATACACCTTATACACACACGGCTCCGCTCCATACACATTGCACACGCTGCTCCACTCCGTATACCTTGTACACACATGGCTCTGCTCCGCACACCTCGTACACACGCTGCTCCGCTCCGTACACCTCGTGCACATGGCTCCGTACACGTCTTACACTCACGACTCTGCTCCATACACCTTTCACACGCTGTTCCGATTCATACACCTTGTACACACACGGCTCTGCTACATTACAGTGTCAGACTGTCACAGGGGCTTTGGTTTAGCCCTTTTTATGCGGAAGGGGGGGGGGGGAAATAGCAGCCACAATAGCGTTGTGTTGTCACCCTCTCCCAGGAGACAGACGTGTCAGTGAGTCATGGATCTCACTCACACTGATCTGCAGATAACACAGCAGTGAGCACTGAGGCAAACAGAGGGAGGCTGTGAGTGTGTCTGTCCCTCCCTGCTGAGCCCCACTCATTCCAAGCACCATTACACTAGCCAGGCATTAGAATTAGCAGCTCCAGTCCACTCACACTGGTCTGCTGCTTACATTGCCGCCGGCACCCAGGCGCTGTGTTCGGCTGTTACCTCAAACTAGAAGTGTCCCTTCTCTCTCTCAATGACCCTGGGAGACTCAGGAACATGGGGAAGGGGCGTGGCCTAACAAAAGGGGGTGTGACGGAGTTCTCCTGCTGTCTCCCGGGATGAGAGCGTCCTGCGCAGGACAGCGGGGCAGAGAGTCAAATCCGGGAAAGTCCCGCACAATGAGGGACGGTTGGAAGGTATGGTGTGTGGTCCAGGGTGGACATGCGCAATGATAAGTTTGGGATGCTTTGTAGAGGAGCATTTAGGCTCTGTTTGCGCTCCATATGCGGTCCAGGGCGGACATGCGCAGACTATGGCGCTGAACGCTAAAGGAAATGAGGAGGAGGAGCCTCTTCTGTGATGGAGATGGCGGGGACTATAAGAGCAGGTATGTGCCTTGTGGCAGATTGCTTACCATCAGATGTGACACACGTTATCTCTGCATCAGGCCTCCTGATGAGCCCGTATGGGCGAAACGCGTAGAGGCGCGCTATATATCAAGGGCGTATGGGGAACCACCGCTGACATATTGGGAGATGAGTATCTACAGTGGGGCAAAAAAGTATTTAGTCAGTCAGCAATAGTGCAAGTTCCACCACTTAAAAAGATGAGAGGCGTCTGTAATTTACATCATAGGTAGACCTCAACTATGGGAGACAAACTGAGAAAAAAAAATCCAGAAAATCACATTGTCTGTTTTTTTAACATTTTATTTGCATATTATGGTGGAAAATAAGTATTTGGTCAGAAACAAAATTTCATCTCAATACTTTGTAATATATCCTTTGTTGGCAATGACAGAGGTCAAACGTTTTCTGTAAGTCTTCACAAGGTTGCCACACACTGTTGTTGGTATGTTGGCCCATTCCTCCATGCAGATCTCCTCTAGAGCAGTGATGTTTTTGGCTTTTCGCTTGGCAACACGGACTTTCAACTCCCTCCAAATACTTATTTTCCACCATAATATGCAAATAAAATGTTAAAAAAACAGACAATGTGATTTTCTGGATTTTTTTCTCTCAGTTTGTCTCCCATAGTTGAGGTCTACCTATGATGTAAATTACAGACGCCTCTCATCTTTTTAAGTGGTGGAACTTGCACTATTGCTGACTGACTAAATACTTTTTTGCCCCACTGTATCTATGTATCCCATATATTTTGGCATTTATGCAAGGTGTTCTTTTGGTATTAGGACCAGATTGGTTCTTGCAGGGGATCTAAATTTATGACGTGCTCTATGAGCTATATTTGTCCTGCATTGCATTTAAGGACACATGCATCTAATCAAAACTGAACATTGTCTCCCGAATCTATATACGCCTATGTGTTCATACAATGTTTTTATTCTTGGGGTTCTAGCTTTTCCCTAGCATAGGCAGTCCTCTGTTTAGTGTTAGAGGATCCTTTAGCTTGTGGGTAGAGGTGCTCACTAGCGGCGGTAGGACTTATCAGGGCCAATAGGGATAGCCATCGTGGAGCGGGGGCGCCATAACGCTCCCCCCTAGGGTGCCAACCTCCGCAGTTAGGCAAGGACATATATAGGTGCCGTAGCTAGGGCTATCTAGTTTTTTTCCCCATTAGTATTTTTGTTGTTTTGAGCACTTTTGTGTTTGTTTTTTTTGTGTTGGTTTTCTTTTGAACACGGCAGTTTGCCTTGATTTTAATAATAAAGTATATTTTTTAAACGTTAGGGCATTTTCTATATGAGTTACACAAGATTTCCTCCAACAGCTGAGTGTTGATGCAAGCCTTTCCCTCTGAAGACTATTCCAGTGATCTAAAAGACTTAGAACTAAGCATCGACTCCCTTCCCATGCAACAGTCTTGGATAGCTTTGGGATCTGAAGACTGATGCCTTCACCTTTTAGATCTGCAAGGACGAGAAACCCTTCACGCGCAGAGGAGTTCTTTCTTTCATAAATAGTCTATACGACCCCCTGGGATTTGTAGCTCCAGTAACCATCCAAGGAAAAATGATGCTAAGGGACTTCACCCAAGATACATCTGATTGGGACGTTCCACTTCTGGCAGAAAAGGCTGACCTGTAGGCAGAGTGTAGGAAGTCTATCGAAGCCTTGTCTGACCTTTGTGTGAAACGACCGTATGCTCCTGTGCCATCCATGGAAGCCAGAAAACAAAGACTTTTTATGTGTGTGTGTGTGTGTGTGTGTGTATGTGTATGTATATGTGTGTGTGTGTGTGTGTGTGTGTGTGTGTGTGTAGAACGGCGAATGGTGCTGTGTGTGTATGCAGAGAGGTGAATGGTGCTGTGTGTGTAGGTGGAGGAGAGGGCAATGTTGGGGGTGATGGGGCAGAAGGCAATGATTGGGTTGACGAAGAGGGCAATAATAGGGGTGGGGGAAAGTGCAGTAATGGGGGGGGGGTGGGGAGGAGGAAATGATGGAGGTATTGCCACGTTCAGAAGAAGTTGTGGGACAAAATTTGGTGCCATTTTTACCCACTTCTGGAGAGGTATAGTTCATAAAATGGGGTCACTTATGGGGGTTTCTGCTGTTCTGGCACCTCAGGGGCTCTGCCAGTGGGTCATGGCACCCACAAACCACAACAGTAAAATCTGGTGCTTCTTACCTTCTGAGCTTTGCACTGTGCCTGAAAAACATTTCCCAATTACATGGATGGTATTGCCGCACTGAGGAAAAAATGGACCGCAGTTTGTGGTAAAAATTCCAATTAGCCCTTAGAAAAATTAAAAACTTTGCACTATGCAAAGAAACCCTCCCTAGACTGTACAGCAAAAAAAATCTGCCAGTCATGCATTGATAAAACAGTAGCAGAAGAGTCTTCTTCCCTAGTGCAGAATAGTAAAGCGATCATACAGGAGGAAGTTAAAATCAACTGTTAAAGAACAATTAAAACACCATGCAACAAAGGGAACCCCACCTCCGCTTCCCCCAACAAGTGTACAGGGGTCTGACATAGATTCAGGAGAAGAGCCGGGAGAATTAACCCCTTCTGATGCCTCAGACCTGGACTCCTCAGATGAAGAGTATGGCCGCCCTTATTTTCAATCCGAAGATATTGGAAAATTGCTCAAACTTTTTTAATGGGACTATGGGGGTGGAAACACCTAGAGAGCCACAATCAATTCAGGACACTATGTCCATCAATCTGGAGGGGAAAAAGCACAATTGTTTTTCCTTTTCATGATAATATCTTAAATATGATCAAGAGAGTGGAAAAACACAAATAACATAGTAACATAGTTAGTAAGGCCGAAAAAAGACATTTGTCCATCCAGTTCAGCCTATATTCCATCATAATAAATCCCCAGATCTACGTCCTTCTACAGAACCTAATTGTATGATACAATATTGTTCTGCTCCAGGAAGACATCCAGGCCTCTCTTGAACCCCTCGACTGAGTTCGCCAGTAAGATATAAAAGATATCTATCCCGCAGGCATTAAAACGCAAATACCCTTTTGACGAAGATGTCTGTGAAAAAGTGGGAAAAAGCTCCTAGGTTAGATGCAGCCATTGCTAGTACCTCTAAAGGAGTAGCGCTACCATTTGAGGACATGGGAGCCCTAAGATGCCCCCTTGACAATAAAGCAGATGCTTTTCTGAAATCAGCCTGGGAGGCAGCGTCATTCATGACATGAGCAGTACATGTACTGCTCATATCGTGTCTCCCCCTTTGATGTGGGCTCCGGCGGTGAGCCCACATCAAAGTCGCGACATGTCAGCTGTTTTGTACAGCTGACATGTGCGCGCAATAGCGGCGGGTGAAATCGCTATTCACCCGCCGCTATTAACCTTTTAAATGCCGCTGTCAAACACAGACAGCGGCATTTAACTACCGCATCCGGCCGGGCGGCCGGATATGACGTCATCGCCGACCCCCGTCACATGATCGGGGGTCGGCGATGCATCAGGAAGGTAACCATAGAGGTCCTTGAGACCTCTATGGTTACTGATGCAGGTCTGCTGTGAGCGCCCCCCTGTGGTCGGCGCTCACAGCACACCTGCATTTCTGCTACATAGCAGCGATCTGATGATCGCTGCTATGTAGCAGAGCCGATCAGGCTATGCCAGCTTCTAGCCTCCCAAGGAGGCTATTGAAGCATGGCACAAGTAAAAAAAAAAAAATGTTTTTAAAAATATGAAAAAAATATAAAAAATATAAAAGTTTAAATCACCCCCCTTTCGCCCCATCCTAAATAAAACAATAAAAAAAAACCCAAACCTACACGTATTTGGTATCGCCGTGTTCAGAATCGCCCAATCTATCAATTAAAAAAAGCATTAACCTGATCGCTAAACGGCGTAGCGAGAAAAAAATCCGAAACGCCAGAATTACGTTTTTTGGTCGCCGCGACATTGCATTAAAATGCAATAACGGGCGAGCAAAAGAACGTATCTGCGCAAAAATGGTATCATTAAAAACATCAGCTCGGCACGCAAAAAATAAGCCCTCACCCGACCCCAGATCACGAAAAATGGAGACGCTACGGGTATCGGAAAATGGCACTTTTTTTTTTTTTTTTTTAGCAAAGTTTGGAATTTTTTTTCACCACTTAGATAAAAAATAACCTAGTCATGTTAGGTGTCTATGAACTCGTAATTACCTAGATAATCATAATGGCAGGTTAGTTTTAGCATTTAGTGAACCTAGCAAAAAAGCCAAACAAAAAACAAGTGTGGGATTGCACTTTTTTTGCAATTTCACCGCACTTGGAATTTTTTTCCCGTTTTCTAGTAAAAGACATGGTAAAACCAATGGTGTCTTTCAAAATTACAACTTGTTCCGCAAAAAATAAGCCCTCACATGACCATATTGACGGAAAAATAAAAAAGTTATGGCTCAGGGAAGGAGGGGAGCGAAAAACGAAAACGCAAAAATGAAAAAGGGCCGCGACTTGAAGGGGTTAAACCCGGGGTTGCCGCCACTTGTGGTTAGAGGAACTGGGTGATCAGATTAAAAACAAGTGCCCAAGAGAGACACTACTTGAGGCATTATCCGCCCTGCAGGGGGCGGCAAGATTCCAAGCAGATGCTTCCGTCGACTCTGTCAGATGTGCCGCCCGTGCATGTGCCTTATCCAACTCAGGACGCAGAGCATTGTGGCTTAAAAATTGAACTGCAGACTTCCAATCAAAAGTCAAACTCTGTGCAGTACCCTGTGAGGGACAGTATCTTTTTGGTAAAGCCTTAGATGAAATCCTAGAGAAGGCATCGGACAAGAAAAAATGTTTTCAGCCTCCTCCCTTTCCTAGACACTGGTGGGATAAATCTCACTTGTCCTTTCGTGGGTCCGGATATAGAGGCGGCCGAGGCCGATCTGACAATAGGTCTATGCGGGGCAGACCCTGGAAAGAGAGAAAAGAGAGGGGATTCCTCCAAACCTGACCCCAAACACCAGTGATGCCAAAATCCCAGTGGGGGGGGGGGGGAAGGAAGACTCCGATGGCTCGTCCACCACTGGGCAGCATTACCAGCTTCTCAATGGGTAACCAGCTTATTGTCAGAAGGTCTACGGTTTAAATTATCCAGCCCCCCACCAAGTCGCATGATATTGACCCAGGTGGCCGGAAAAAAAAAAAAAAATCAGGCCACGCTAGAGAGAGAGGTTCATCTCCTCATACAAAAAGGGGTCCTAATAAGAGTACCTCACCAGGAGATAGGGAAATGTTTCTACAGCACCTTGTTCCTCACGCCAAAACCGGATGGCTCGCTGAGAGCAATATTCAACTTAAAAGGGACTAAACCGCTATATTCAAGTGGAGAGCTTCAAAATGGAAACTCTAAGAACGGCAATAAAAGTACTCGACCCGGACTGTTACATGGCAGTAATAGATCTAAAGGTACCTTCACACATAACGATATTGTTAACGATATCGTTGCTATTTGTGACGTAGCAACGATATCGTTAATGAAATCGTTATGTGTGACAGCGACCAACGATCAGGCCCCTGCTGGGAGATCGTTGGTCGCTGAAATAAAGTCCAGAACTTTATTTCGTCGCTGGATCTCCCGTGGACATCGCTGGATCGGCGTGTGTGACACCGATCCAGCGATGTCTTCACTGGTAACCAGGGTAAACATCGGGTAACTAAGCGCAGGGCCGCGCTTAGTAACCCGATGTTTACCCTGGTTACCATGCTAAAAGTAAAAAAAACAAACACTAGATACTTACCTACCGCTGTCTGTCCTCCAGCGCTGTGCTCTGCTCTCCTCCTGTACTGGCTGTGAGCCGGAAAGCAGAGCGGTGACGTCACCGCTCTGCTTTCCGGCTCACAGACAGTACAGGAGGAGAGCAGAGAAGCAGAGCGCACCGCTGGAGCACAGACGGCTGTAGGTAAGTATGTAGTGTTTGTTTTTTTTTACTTTTAGCATGGTAACCAGGGTAAACATCGGGTTACTAAGCGCGGCCCTGCGCTTAGTTACCCGATGTTTACCCTGGTTACCGGCATCGTTGGTCGCTGGAGAGCGGTCTGTGTGACATCTCTCCAGCGACCAAACAGCGACGCTGCAGCGATCCGGATCGTTGTAGTTATCGCTGCAGCGTCGCTTAAATGTGAAGGGGTCTTAACAGATGCTTACTACCATGTGCCAATTGCTGGCCAACATCAACAATACCTGAGATTAGTGGTAAACATTGCAAAAATTCCCACCCATCTGCAATACCAATGCCTTCCCTTCGGGGTGGCTATAGCTCCGCGTATATTTACAAAAATTATTTCTGAAGTAGCATCTTTTATCAGAAAGGAAGATATAATACTGGTAACCTATTTGGACGATTTTCTTGTAATAGCAGACAACAAAGAAAATTGTGTAAAAACAGTCACGAGAGTACTGGAGGTACTGACCAAGCTAGGCTGGATAGTAAACCTAAAAAAAATTAAAAAAAATAAAAAATATTAGTCCCAGCTCAGACTCAAGAATTCCTCAGGATCCAATTAGATTCAGTCAAACAGGAGTGTGTCCTCCCGCAGAGGAAAATTCAAGCCGTTCAACAAAAAAATACAACTGTTCCAACTGGGACAGCCCATTTCGCTACAGAAGGCAATGTCACTCTTGGGTGTTCTAACAGCAACAATCCCAGCGACCCGGTGGGCGCAAGCCCACACGAGAGAATTGCAATGGCAGATACTATCCGAGCAAACGAAAAATCCATACAACTTGAATCGGAAAATTCTTCTACCACCAAGAGTTCAAGACTCATTAAGATGGTGGCTGAGAACAGAAAATTTAAACAACGGGGTGCCTTGGTCAGTGCAGAATCCAGTGGTGCTAACTACCAATGCAAGCCCATGGGGGTGGGGAGCACACCTAGAGGGTCAAGTCCTACAGGGTCAATGGCGGGCCTCAATGAGAGCATCATCTTCCAATCTAAAAGAACTGTCAGCTGTGAGGCAAGCACTTCTTCATGTAGGGGAAAAAATACAGGGAAAACATGTGGTGGTGTGTGTCTGACAACAACACAATGATAGCCTACATAAATCGACAAGGGGGCACAAGATCATCATCCCTTATGGCAGAGGCCAAAGAACTGTTATATCTTTTTATTACTCACAAACTTTCCTTCCCCGCCATCACCGAAACCTGGCTCACCCCTTCTGACACAGCCTCTCCTGCTGCACTTTCGTATGGTGGCTTCCACCTTTCTCACACACTCCGCCCCAGCAGCAAGCATGGCGGAGGAGTTGGTTTTCTCCTGTCAGATAACTGCTCCTTCACCTCAATCCCACTGCCACCCTCCCTTCCTTTGAGGTGCACTCTGTGCACATCTATGCCCCCACCAACCTCCAACTGGCTGTCATTTACCGCCCCCCAGGGCCAGCCACCACCTTCTTTGATCACTTCACCACCTGACTACTTCATTTCCTTTCTGCGGACATCCCCACTATCATCATGGGCGACTTCAATATCCCCATTGATACTTCCCTCTCAGCTGCCACTAAACTTCTATCTCTCACTTCCTCCTTCGGCCTCACTCAATGGTCTTCTGCAGCCACTCACAAATATGGTGACACATTGGACCTCATCTTCACCCGCCTCTGCTCCCTATCTAACCTCTCTAACTCACCTCTTCCTGACCACAATCTACTCACATTCTCTTCCCTCTCCACTCCTTGTCTACAATCCCCACCCCACAAACTTGCACACCCTCGCAGAAATCTTAAACACCTTGATCTACATTCACTCTCTGAATCTCTCCTCCCTCTAACAGACACAAGTTCCCTAGACAATGCGGATGACGCTGCCGCCCTATATAACACCAGAATAGCTGCAGCTTTTGAATCTCTTGCCCCTCTCACACAAACCAAAGCTCGCAAAATCAACAGACAGCCCTGGCACACCAGCCTGACCAAAGAACTGAGGCGAGCTTCCAGGGCTGCAGAGCGGAGATGGAAAGGATCCCACTCCAGCGAGTACTTCATCGCATTCAAACAGTCCCTCACTAATTTCAAGACCACACTCACCACAGCTAAACAAACCTACTTCTCATCTCTCATATCCTCCCTGTCTCACAACCTTAAACAGTTATCCAACACCTTCAACTCTCTCCTCTGTCTCCCAGCACCTCCTCTCTCCCCCCCAGAGCCCTTCCTCCCAACTACCCAGCCCTCCACCTCGAAAACCAACTTCTCCACCATTACAGATCGACTCTCCACTCGACTCTCAAGATCACATCTCACCACCTTTGCACTTGATCCAATCCCTTCCCAAAACCTCGCCACAGTCTTCATCCCAACTCTAACAGATCTCTTCAACCTATCACTAACAACTGGTGTTTTCCCCTCAAGCTTTAAACATGCCTCAATCACACCTATCCTCAAAAAGCCCTCTCTTGACCCATCCTCTGTATCTAGCTATCGCCCTATATCACTTCTCCCCTATGCCTCAAAACTACTGGAACAATACGTCCATCTTGAACGGTCCTCCCATCTATCTTCCTGCTCCGTTTTCGGCCGCTTACAATCAGGCTTCCGGTCACACCACTCCACTTAAACTGCCCTAAGGTCACCAATGACCTATTAACCGCCAAGAGCAAGCGAAACTACTCTATCCTCCTCCTCCTGGACCTGTCCTCTGCCTTTGACACAGTGGACCATTCCCTATTACTACAGATCCTCTCATCCCTTGGCATCACAGACTTGGCCCTATCCTGGATCTTGTCATACCTAACTGACCGAACATTCAGCGTTTCCCATTCACTCACCACCTCGCCCCCTATCTGTCGGAGTCCCGCAAAGTTCAGTTCTAGGGCCCCTGCTCTTCTCCATTTACACTTTTGGCCTGGGACAGGTCTTTGAATCTCACGGTTTTCAGTATCAACTCGAATGCTGATGACACACAGATCTACATCTCTGGACCAGATATCACCACCCTACTAACCAGAATCCCTCAATGTCTATCCGCTATTTCATCCTTCTTCTCTGCTAGATTTCTAAAACTTAACATAGACAAAACAGAATTCATTGTCTTTCCCCCATCTCACGCGACCCCCCCCCCCCCCAACGAACCTATCCATTACAGTAAACGACTGCTCACTCCCCCCAGTCCCACAAGCACGCTGTCCCGGGGTAATCCTTGACACTGATCTCTCCTTCAAACCGCATATCCAAGCCCTTTCCACTTCCTGCCGCCTTCAACTCAAATATTTCACGGATCTATACATTCCTAAACCAAGAATCTGCAAAAACCCTAGTCCATGTGCAGCGCCCCAGAGACCTGGTCGTTGCAGTATGACGCTCTGCCACTAAGGGGAGTGATGGTACGTCTGATGGCACTAAAGGAGTTCATCTGACCAGGTATCACCAGCACACAGTACACTTCACACTCCGGCCACTAGGGGGAGCAAAGGGTTTTATTTATTAGGCCACTCCTCACACTGGTAAAACTAGGGGTTGGATAGGAAGTTAGTCAGAAGCTGACTGGGTTTTGTTCAGGCAACGTCCTGTGGCAGGGCGTGTTGCGGTGGAAGATTCAGGAGGGTCCCTGTCAGGCGTGGGAACCTGGCAGGTACCTAGCAACAAGGATAGAACGTTACGGAGCCGCGCCTGCGCCACCCTGCGGCGGCATCCAAAGAAAGGACACGAAGCGAAGGATATTGTGGACAGTGATAAACGAGATCAAAGCACAAAGGAGAACCAGTAGGAGTCGTGCCCGGAGAATGGCAACAATCTACTGAGGCGCGTAGCCGGTGCCCGGAACACCGAGGAAGTAACTGACTTTATGCCTTACTTCAAATACCGCAGGACAGTTAATTATAGGTTGGCTGTCTACCTTACATCACCTAAGCAGACATAGGGGGGCAACGCGTGGAGAGGGGCATCTCTAGGGTCCCGGAAGAGCTCCGAGCCTTCCAATCAAACGGGTGCGTCCTAGCCATAACAAACCTGGGGGACGGAGAATAGAAAGAACTGGAACGAACGAGAATAGAAGTTGTGAGGACTATCCCGAATGCTCAGCGGCGAAGCACTACAACACACAGGCGCTAGTGCTAGGCCACGATTTCCACCTGCAAAGGGAACTCTGGATGTGCCTTCGGACTGGCCGGTGTCAGACAGCCCTGTTAACAGTGCTCTGGATTGAGGATCTTGAAGCCTTCAATAAAGAGGTAAAGAGACTGCAACCCTGTGTCCTCGTTATTGACTGCATCTCACACCATCGCCATCTACACTACTGGGAAGTCCTGGGGACATACTTCACCTGTGGGAAGGTATACCATCTAGCTGCCATTCCATCACCCCAGCGGACCCCTAAGCAGCGTCGGTCTCCCTGGCCGAACACCACAGGTGGCATCACGAAGCATTAGCTGACTCCCATCATCCCTTTTATTGGACTCCACCTAAGCAGGGTCACGGACCGGGTCCAGCCACCGTGACAACCCCAGAACTGAGACAGAGAGGACCGGTACCGAGTAACCTGTGGCCCTGTGTCTGGGGGCGCTCCACATGCCCTCATCATCTCCCGCCTCAACTACTGTAACCTCCTGCTCTGTGGCCTCCCCTCCAACACTCTCGCACCCCTCCAATCTATTCTAAACTCAGTTGCCTGACTAATCCACCTGTCCCCCCGCTATTCCCTGGCCTCTCCCCTCTGTCAATCCCTTCACTGGCTCCCCATTACCCAGAGACTCCAGTACAAAAGCCTAACCATGACATACAAAGCCATCCACAACCTGTCTCCTCCATACATCTGTGACCTCGTCTCCCGGTACTTTCCTGCACGCAACCTCCGATCCTCACAAGATCTCCTTCTCTACTCCCCTCTTATCTTCTCTTCCCACAATTGCATACAAGATTTCTCTCGCGCATCACCCCTACTCTGGATCTCTCTACCACAACATATCAGACTCTCACCTACCATCGAAACCTTCAAAAAGAACCTGAAGACCTACCTCTTCCAGCAAGCCTACAACCTGCAGTAACTACCGATCGACCAAACCACTGCACGACCAGCTCTATCCTCACCTATTGTATCCTCACCCATCCCTTGTAGATTGTGAGCCCTCGCGGGCAGGGTCCTCTCTCCTCCTGTACCAGTTGTGGCTTGTATTGTTCAAGATTATTGTACCTGTTTTTAGGTATACCCCTCCTCATATGTAAAGCGCCATGGAATAAAGGGTGCTATAATAAATAATAATAATAATAATAATAATAATAATAATAATATGGGCAGAAAATAGAATTAGACTTACCGGTACTTCGGTTTCTAGGAACCTTCCACGACAGCAGTATCGGAGGATGTCTCCCCGCCCTAATAGGGGACAGGAAACAAAGAGGTTAAATACCCCTCCCCTTCCTGCAACCGCCAGTGTTTTTTCTGGACACAGTAGCATGTATAGTTACCAGTTAAGTGCAGGAATCATCCAATAAGAATATCAGATAGGGAGGGAAATTAGTGCTGTCGTGGAAGGTTCCTAGAAACCGAATTACCGGTAAGTCTAATTATATTTTCTCCAGTCACCTTCCATGACAACAGTATCGGAGTAATACCAACAGCCAATTTCTTTAGGGAGGGACAACTACCTGGAGAAAGCGTCTGCCAAACGATAGGTCCCTATTGAAATTTAGCCTGTAATGCATGGTGAATGTATGGACTGACGACCAGGTGGCAGCTCTGCATATCTGCTCAGACGATGCGTTCCCTCTCTCTGCCCAGGAAGTAGAGACTGAATGGGTGGAGTGAGCTTTCAGAGATGCCGGGGGAGCAAGCTTCCGGGATGAATATGCAAGACAAATGGCCTGTCTGATCCAGTTAGCGATCGTACTTTTAGCTGCTTTTTTGCCTTTATTCCGTACTGACCACTGGACGAATAGGTTTTGGTCTATCCTCCAACCTTCCGTTTGTTGGAGGTAGAAGAGGACTACCCTGCGGACATCCAGGGTGTGAAAGGCTTCTTCCTTCGGATTAGAGGGATTTGGACAGAATGAGGGTAGAACAATATCCTGACTTCTGTGGAAGTCAGAGACCACCTTAGGCATAAAGGAAGGGTCTAGTTTAAGGATTATGCTATCCATGGTTACTGTTAAGTATGGCTCTTGTACTGACAAAGCCTGTAGCTCTCCTATACGCCTAGCGGTAGTGATTGCTACCAGGAAGACAGTCTTGAGGGTCAGGATTTTTAAGCTGATGGCTGATAAGGGCTCAAAGGGGTCCCCGGTCAGACTATTTAGTACAAGGTTCAAATCCCAAGGAGGGGTCTGGACATGGAGCGAATCCTAGGGCGAATCCTAGTTGCAGATGTGATGAAACGTCTAACCCAATGGTGGCCTGCTAAATCCTGATCAAAAAAAGAACCCAGTGCCGACACCTGAACTTTTAGGGTGCTAGGCGAGAGGCCTAACTCCAGTCTCTTCTGGAGAAATTCTAATATTTGTGCGATATTGGGATGGAATGGATCAGGTTTGTTTGGGAAACACCAGGATGAAATTTTTTCCAAACTTTGCCATAGATGGCGTTAGTTATTGGTTTCCTACTTTTTTGTAGGGTTTGAATAACGTCATCTGAGAGACCTCTGGCTCTCAGAATCTCGGCCTCAGTAACCAGGCCGCCAGTTTCAGTCTGTGTAAGTCTGGGTGTAGCAGGGGTCCCTGCTGAAGAAGGTTGACTATCTGAGGTAGAAGTATCGGGCCTTCCAGAGACCTGTCTGTTAAGCTGGTACTGCGCACTCTTCCTGGCCACATCGTTGCTACCAGAATCGTTGTGACTTGGTCTGCCCGGATCTTTTGTAATGTTCTTGGTAACATAGGAATTGGCGGGAAGGGATATGCCAGAGCAAAAACTTCCAAAGATGGGAGAAGGCATCCAGTCCCTGTGCTTCGCTTGAGGGGTTGAGGGAGAAGAAAGTGTTCGACCGTGTTCTGACTGTTGGCAAACAGATCCACGTTGGGACTTCCCCATCTCCAGACCAGGGATAGGAATACCTCTTGGCTTAGAGACCATTCTCCAAGATGGAAATCTTTCCTTCTTAGAAGTCCGCTTGGGCATTGTCCGACCCCTTTATGTGCACTGCCGAGATGGACAGGAAGTGTTTTTCTGCCCAGGAAAAAATACTCGCAGCGGTTAACTTCAGGCTGGTGTATTTCGTGCCTCTCTGGTGTCGGAGGTAGGCCACTGTAGTCGTGTTGTCGGACATTACACGTACATGGTGACCTTGGATGAGGGTAGATGCGGCTTTTAGCGCCTCCTCCACCGCTTTTAGTTCCCTCAGATTCGAGGATCTGGACCTGATGCTTGGGGGCCACAACCCCTAGAAGTGGGAACCTTCAATCATGGCGCCCCAACCTCTCTGGCTTGCATCTGTTGTGAGCACCTTCAGAGGAATTTGATCCCAGCTGACTCCCCGTTGAAGGTTCTGGGAGTTCAGCCACCATGAGAGAGAGGATTTTACATGAGTGGGAAGAGGAATTCTACTGGTTAATGCATTCTGGCGTCCTTTTGAATGCATCAGGATGTGGGACTGAAGGACTCTTGTGTGGGCCTGGGCCCAGGAGACTGCTTGGATGCAAGACGTCAATGAACCCAGGATTGACATTGAGTCCCTTAAGGTCGGAGTTGTCTGACTCCCGAACCTGGAGATCCGGTGGACGAGATCGACTTGACAGTCCCTGGGTAAGGACATTCTTTTCCTCGAGTCCAGAAGAACTCCTAGGAATTTTTTCCTTGAAGATGGATGGAGGTCCGACTTCTCCAAGTTTGGAATCCACCCCAGTGATTTCAGGATATCCAGGACCTTCATCACATCCTGATTCAGACAAGGAATGGATGGAGCGACAATAAGAAAATAGTCTAGGTACGGGATGATACAGATCCCTTGTTGCTGGATGAAGATCACTGCTTCTGACATGATCTTGGTAAAGACCCGTGGAGCTGACAAGACTCCGAATTAAAGGACATTGAATTGATAATGTCTGGCTCGATGGTTTTGGGCCACTGCAAATCTGAGGAACTTCCTGTGGTTGGGATGTATCGACACATGATAGTAGGCGTCCCTCAGATATAACGTAGCCATTACCCTGCCCCGACCAATCAGCGGTATTGCTGATCTGATTGATTCCATTTTGAATCTTCGATATTTGATCACATGATTTAGGGGTTTCAGGTTTATGATAACGCGATGTTTCCCAGAGGGATTTTTTTTTTTTTAACCAAAAATAGGTGAGAATAGTGACCCTCTCCTATTTCCTCATGAGGTACCCGGGAGATTACTCCTGCCTGAAGCAGACCGAGAATATCTGCATTGAGGGATTCTCGCAGGTGTGGAGACTGTAGGGAGGTAATTGTTAGATGGTGGGGAGGAGGACTCTCGAATTCTAACCTCAGGCCTTCTTGGATTGGATGCAGGACCCACTGATTTGTGGTGATGGACTTCAATTGGGAGAGAAAACCTGAGAGTCGGCCCCCGACGGGAGAGCAGTCATTGTTTCTCAGGGGTCTGCTGGGGTTGGGGGACAAGGAAGTTCCTGGCTTTACCCCCTTTGGGGTAGCTCCACTGACCCGTTTTACCTTTACCCCTGTAATCTCTCTGGGGAGCCTGCTCACGGGAGGGACAAAAAAAGCGTTTCCTAGAGCTTCTCTGCTCCGGAAGAGCTTTCTTTTTATCTGTAGCCTTGTCTAGGATGTCATCGAGGGCTGGCCCGAACATATAATGTCGCTAAAAGGGAATACCACATAGTTTGGACTTGGAGGTAATGTCACCTCCCCAGGATTTAAGCCATAGATCTCTCCTAGCGGAATTGGAGAGAACTGCAGACCTAGCGGCTACCCGTACAGATTCAGCTGAAGCATCCGCAAGGAACCCTGTTGCCTTCTGAAGTGGTAGGGAATTTAGAATCTCCTCCCTTGATGTCCCCTGAGAAAGGTGATTTTCTAAGGTACGTAACCAGAGAAATAGGGATCTGGCAACACATGTAGAGGCCACATTTGTTTTCAGTAGATTAGTAGATGTGTCCCAGGATTTCCTTAGTAAGCTCTCGATTTTTCGATCCATAGGATCTTTGAGCTGAGAGGAATCCTCAAAGGGTAGAGACGTTTTTTTGGTTACCCTGGACACCTGTACATCCACTTTAGGCATTTCCCATAAAGAACAGTCCCCATCAAGAGGGAAACAATTCTTTAATTCTGATGGGACACTCAAACCTTTCTCAGGTAGGCCCCACTCATGAAGGACAAGATTTTCAATATTTTCATGTATAGGGAAGACCTTCGGGGTCCTAGGCTTTAACCCTCCAAACATATCATCCTGAACGGAGTGACTCGCTACCTCCTCCTCCACTCCCATGGTGCCCCTCACCATGGAAATTAGCTCTTCCATATCTTCGGAAGAGAAGAGATATTTCTTATCAGATTTGGGAGTGGAAGTAGAACCCTCATTCTCCCAAATGTCTTCTGAACCCGAGGTATGTACTTCACCCGAGTCAGAATCAATAGGAGCCATCTTCCTTTTATTAGGAGGAGGGGGCTGTGGTGTCGGGGCCTGAGACAGGGCGGCCATAGAGGACTGAACCTCCTATCTGATGAGGGTTCTGATGCTGTCCAGAAGAGAGGGCTGTTCACTACGCAGCACTTCATCCGTGCATGGTTGGCAGAGCTTTTTCTTATAAGCGGAGGGAAACTTGGATGCACATGCACCACACTTGCAGCTAGGCATCTTATCCTTTCTAGGGGCAGGGACCTTGTCTCCCTAAAAAGAGAGAGAAAGGTGGACTAAGTCACTTCATAAATAACTGGACAGCAAGAGACCTCATCCACTACTTACAGTAGGAGGGTGAACGCAGGGCTCTGCAGAAGCAGAGTGCAGGGGTTTGTCGCCGTCCATAGGGTCAGTCAGTCACCAGTCAAAAGGGGACATAGACAGAGGCCTTACCTGGAGGCTTCCCCTGACCAGGAATATATATGCATCGAGGTCGCCAACTAATTTAGTGCTCCTCCTCCTCCCCAGGGTCCGTAGGGGGTGATGTCTTTGTTTCCTGTCCCCTATTAGGGCGGGGAGACATCCTCCGATACTGCTGTCGTGGAAGGTGACTGGAGAAAACCTTCTTTCCTTAGCGGGAACATATTTAAAAGGGTCAGAGAATCTGGTAGCCGATTTCTTAAGCCGTCACATATTACATCAAGGAGAGTAGTCCCTGATCCAGGAAATATTTGGGAAAAGCTGTGCCAGCTAGAGCACTCCAGAAATAGACTTGTTTGCCACAAAAGAAAATCGGAAGGTGAGGAAGTTCTATTCTCTGAACCCAAAAGAACACCCGGAGGGAGTGGATGCGCTTCTGTACCGATGGAACTTTCATCTAGCATATGCGTTTCCCCCGATACCATTAATCCCGACAGTCCTCAAGAAAATTCGGGAATACAAAAACACGAGTAATTTGTCACTCCCTTTTGGCTAAAAAGGCATGGTTCACGTGGCTCAGACGCATGTCTATCTTGGACCCATGGATCCTTCTGGATACTCCGAACCTCCTACACCAGGGACCAGTACAACACCCTCAAGTGCACAGGCTCCATCTCACCGCTTGGAACTTGAGAGGGGGCTCCTACTAGCAAAGGGATTCTCGAACCCTTTGGTGACCACGTTGCTCGCCAGCAGGAAAAAAGGTCACGCCAGACAAATACCAGAAAATTTGGCAGAAATTCCTGGAATTCTTGGGGCGACAATTGTCCGAAATGAGCCAAGAAATTCCGGTAAAAGAAATTCTAGAATTTCTTCAAAAAGGTTTAGAAAGGGGGCCATCTACTAGCACCTTAAAAGTGCAAGTCTCGGCCCTGAGTGCATTGTTTGATCAAAAACTTGCTGACCCCCCTTGGGTCTATAGGTTCATCCGGGCCTCCTTTGCAGCCAGACCCTCAAAATTACTACCTAAGGTTCCCTGGGATCTAAATTTAGTTTTAAATGCCCTAACCTCCCCCCCTTTGAGCCTCTCTCTTCCATTTCAATAAAGGCCATAACCCTAAAAACGGTCCTCCTGGTTGCCCTAACTTCAGCTCGACGTACCTGCGAGCTGCAAGCTATTTTGGTAAACCACCCTTACACTACCTTTCAAGATGACCAAGTGATAATTAAAACTGACCCGGCCTTCCTTCCAAAGGTCAACTCAAAATTCCATAGAGACCAGGAAATAATTTTGCCCTCATTTTGTCCTCAACCAAAATCCCAGGGAGAACAAACCTTCCATTGTCTTGATGTCAGACGCTGCCTGCTTCCATACATAGAAGCCACAAAAACTTGGCGTCAGTCATCAGCCCTTTTTGTCTCCTTCCAGGGGACAAACAAGGGAAAAAAGGCCTCAAGGTCAACTATTGCATGGTGGTTGCATGCGGCTATTTCACTTTCATATTCCTCCTCTGGCCAAGTTCCCCCACTAGGTGTTATGGCTCACTCCACACGTGCTATCGCCACATCCTGGGCAGAAAGGGCAAATGCTTCCGTGGAAGATTTGTAGAGCGGCGGTATCGTCTTCACCCTCCACCTTCTTCCAACATTATAGGCTAGACTTAGGTCTGTCAAACCTTTCTTTTGGGAGAAAAGTACTATCTGCTGTTGTCCCACCCTAGGAGTCTTTCTATTTCTTCCTCTCACATATGGTGCTGTCATGGTGAAGGGAAAAAATGATAATTACTTACCGGTAATTTGATTTTCCAGAACCATGACAGCACCGCATTAATTCCCACCCTATCTTGGTGATGGTGTTGTGTGATGCAAAAAAAAAAAGGAATATACATAAATAGAGACAAATAAGTGACTATACAAAATGAATGTGACATACGTGTGTGTACTAACAAGGCGGTCATCTTCCATACTCTGTAACAAACTGAGGAGAGAGGTGCCGCCCCCTTCTTTTATCTCTGCTGCAGGTTTCCTATTCCTGGGGGCGGATACCATCTCTCACGTATGGTGCTGTCATGGTTCTGGAAAATCAAATTACCGGTAAGTAATTATTTTTTTCTCTGTCTCCCATGACTGCACCACGGAGAGAATTGCAGAGACTGTACATTTAGGGGGGGACCACCGCTTCCAGAAACCTTTTCCCAAAGGTAAGGTCCAGTGATGAGTTAATATACTCGTTACTTGAGATTTCCCGAGCACGCTCGTGTGCCCTCCGAGTATTTTTAAGTGCTCAGAAATATAGTTTTTATTGCCGCAGCCAGGGCCGGACTGGCCGTCGGGCAGTTCTGACAAATTCCAGAAGGGCCAGTGGCAGTCGTGGGCCACTCGCCAGCGCCGACTCCCCCCCGACTCACCCCCCGCTGACTTACCGCCCCGCCAGCGCAGCCGCATTCAACTACATCGGCGTCAATGATGCCGGTACAGCTTAATGCAATGATGGAGGAGAGAGCTTCTGCTGACGCTCCCTCTCCCATCATTCCCCGCTCTGCCTGGCGCTGACACTGTGGGTGCGCGATGACATCATATCACGCACCTGCTGTGTGACCGGGCAGACTGCAGCTGCTGAGACCAGAGCCAGGAGCAGCGCTGGGCATGAGGAGAGGTGAGTGTTTTTTTTTTGTTTTTTTTAAATATATCACTGAGTGATAACTGGATTGGGGGCTATTGGGGGGGCTGCATTACATTCTATGGGTGGCTGTGCTGCATTACATTCTATGGGTGGCTGTGCTGCATTACATTCTATGGGTGGCTGTGCTGCATTACATTCTATGGGTGGCTGTGCTGCATTACATTCTATGGGTGGCTGTGCTGCATTACATTCTATGGGGGGCTGCATTATGCTCTATGAGGGGGCTACCATATATTATATATGCAGAGGCTGCATTATGCTATATGAGGGGGCTGCATTATATTCTCTGGGGGGGTTACATTATACCCAGGGGGCTACAATATATTCTGTGGGGTGGCTGCATTATACTCTGGAGTGGCATCATTATACCATATGTGGGCTGCATTATACTGTATCGAGGACTATGGAGAATACGTTATACTATACACTGCGTGCAGAATTATTAGGAAAGTTGTTTTATGGCTCACATGATACTTTTTAAGGCTGTTTTCCACTTGCGAGATACACGTCCGTGTCTCGCTTGTGGAAAACGAAGCTCTGGAGCCGGCACTTGGGAGTGGAGCGTGCGGCTCAATGTGTTGCTATGCGGCCGCACGCTCCGCTCTGGAGTGCTGGCGCCAGAGCTTCGTTTCCACATGCGAGACACGGACGTGTATCTCGCAAGTGGAAAACAGCCCTTATACATGCTGCCCTATTCCAAGCTGTTCAGGCTTAAGAGCCAACTACCAATTAAGTAAATCAGGTGATGTGCATCTCTGTAATGAGGAGGGGTGTTGTCTAATGACATCACCTACAGTCATGGCCAAAAGTATTAACACCCCTGCAATTCTGTCAGATAATACTTAGTTTATTCCTGAAAATGATTGCAATCACAAATTCTTTGGTATTATTTATTATTTATATATTTGGGGTGTGAATACTTTTGGCCATGACTGTATATAAGGTGTGCTTAAGTATTAGGCTATGTGCACACGTTCGGGATTTCTTGCAGAAAATTCCTGAGGAAAACCTGAAATTTTCTGCAAGAAATCTGCATGCGTTTTTTTCCGCGTTTTTGATGCGTTTTTTTCCAGACATTTCCCAATGCATTTTATAGTGTGAAATCCGCAAAAAAAACGCAAAATTAATGAACATGCTGCGTTTTTTTTACCGCGATGCGTTTTTTTTTCGCTGGAAAAAAAACGCATCATGTGCACAAAACATGCAGAATTCATTCAAAATGATGGGATGCATATTGTATGCTTTTTTTTGCGGTTTTATAGTGTTTTTTTCACGAAAAAAAACAAAAAAATTCAGCAACGTGTGCACACAGCCTTAGGCAACTTTCTTTCCTTTGGCAAAATGGGTCAGAAGAGAGATTTGACGGGCTCTGAAAAGTCCAAAATTGTGAGATGTCTTGCAGAGGGATGCAGCAGTCTTGAAATTGCCAAACTTTTGAAGCGTGATCACCGAACAATCAAGTGTTTCATGGCAAATAGCCAACAGGATCGCAAGAAGCGTAGTGGGAAAAAAGGCGCAAAATAACTGCCCATGAATTGAGCAAAATCAAGCGTGAAGCTGCCAAGATGCCATTTGCCACCAGTTTTGCCATATTTCAGAGCTGCTATGTTACTGGAGTATCAGAAAGCACAAGGAGTGCGATACTCAGGGACATGGCCAAGGTAAGGAAGGCTGAAAAACGACCACCTGTGAACAAGAAACATAAGATAAAACGTCAAGACTGGGCCAAGAAAAATCTTAAGACTGACTTTTCAAAGGTTTTATGGACTGATGAAATGAGAGTGACTCTTGATGGGACAGATGGATGGGCCAGAGGCTGGATCAATAAAGGGCTGAGAGCTCCACTCCGACTCAGACACCAGCAAGGTGGAGGTGGGGGACTGGTATGGGCTGGTATCATCAAAGATGAACTTGTGAGACCTTTTCGGGTTGAGGATGGAGTGAAGCTCAACTCCCAGACCTACTACCAGATTCTGCAAGACAACTTCTTCAAGCAGTGGTACAGGAAGAAGTCGGTATCGTTCAAGAAAAACATGATTTTCATGCAGGACAATGCTCCATGACATGCCTCCAACTACTCCACAGCGTGGCTGGCCAGTAAAGGTCTCAAAGAAGAAAAAATAATGACATGGCCCCCTTGTTCACCTGATCTGAACCCCATAGAGAACCTGTGATCCCTCATAAAATGTGAGATCTACAAGGAGGGAAAACAGTCCACCTCTCGGAGCAGTGTCTGGAGTCTGTGGTGGCTGCTGCTCGCAATGTTGGTCGTAAACAGATCAAGCAACTGACAGATTCTATGGATGGAGGCTGCTGAGTGTAATCATAAAGAAAGGTGGCTATATTGGGCACTAATTTTTTTTGTTTTGTTTTTGCATGTCAGAAATGTTTATTTCTAAATTTTGTGCAGTTATAGTAACATAGTTATTAAGGTTGAAGGAAGACTTTAAGTCGATCTAGTTTAACCCATAGCCTAACCTAACATGCCCTAACATGTTTTAGTGGTTTACCTGATGAAAATAAACAAGTGAGATGGGAATATATTTTGTTTTTATTAAGTTGCCTAATAATTCTGCACAGTAAGGCTATGTGCACACGTTCAGGATTTCTCGCAGAAAATTCCTGCGAGAAACCTGAAACTTTCTGCAAGAAATCTGCATGTGTTTTTGCCACGTTTTTTTCCAGACATTTCCCAATGCATTTTTTAGTGGGAAATCCACACAAAAAACGCAAAATTTTTACCGCGATGCGTTTTCGCGGAAAAAAAACGCATCATGTGCACAAAACATGCGGAATTCATTCTAAATGATGGGATGCTTATTGTATGCTTTTTGCAGTTTTATAGCATTTCTATCAGGAAAAAACGTGAAAAAAAACGCCAAAAAACAGCAACATGTGCACACAGCCTAATAATTACCTGCACAAACAGATATCCTCCTAAGACAGCCAAATAAAAAAAAAACCCACTCCAACTTCCAAAAATATTAAGCTTTGATATTTATGAGTCTTTTGGGTTGATTGAGAACATAGTTGTTGATCAATAATACAAATAATCCTATAAAATACAACTTGCCTAATAATTCTGCACGCAGTGTATGAAGAACTATGGGGTGCATTATACTATGGGAAGTGAATTGTACTACATGGGAAGTGAATTGTACTACATGGATGACAATGGCGGGGCATTATACTATATGGAGCACTAGGAGGAATGTATTATACTATATGGAGCACTAGGAGGAATGTATTATACTATTTGGAGGACTGAGGAGTGTATCATACTATATGGAGGACTGAGGAGTGTATTATACTATATGGAGGACTGAGGAGTGTATTATACTATATGGAGGACTGAGGTGCACATTAAAATATATGGAGGACTATGGGGTGTATTATACTAAACAAGCAAAATGCTGCCTATTCATCGAGTGATTGGATTGTTTATGTGGGAACAGAAATCCTTGTTCTCAGCAGCACTTCGCCGGTGTAAACTGGAGATGTGCTGCTGATAACAGGATACTGTATTGGGACAGATTGATCTAATTGTGATTGTTCTGTTCCCTTCATTCTTTCTCAGTTGGTGTAAAGAGGCCGGGAAACAAGCTAACGACTTCAGTATTGTTATTCACACTCGTTTAGCGGCCTGAGATCAGCGCATGTAAATACAGCAGAAATGCTTTGCAGAGAGATGAGGCAAGGATGATGACAGTTGTAGTTAGCACCCGGGAATAGCGCTATCTACTGCTTTTCCCAGCCGCCAGAGCATTTAATTCTGGTATGTGTAATGATTTTTAGGGGTGATGTCAGCTGTGTAATGTCAGCTGCTATCAATCCCTGGTGTAAGTAATGGAGAGGTGTCTATCAGACATCCCCACTACCAGCCCAGACCTGGCGAGACCCAGCAACTGAAGAGCAACTGAAGAGCGGTGACCGTAGTAACAATACCGCTCTTCACAGTCGCCGAGCTCAGCGCAAGACCCGGAATATCTGAAGAGTGGTGACGTTACTGATGTCACCACTCTTCAGAGTCACCGGGTCTCGTGCTGCGCGGCGGAACCAAAAGTGGCTGTAGGCAAAGTTTATGGAGCATCAGAATGCGGTTCCACAATCCCTTCATTATCTATGAGATCCAGTTATGTAGGTAAAGTAGCGGCTTTTCTTGGTACTGCAACTAAAAGCAATAAATAGGACAGATGTAATGCTGGATACAGCTGTGATTATATGTCACAGTCGTGTTACACTCCCCTCACTTCTTGTAACCTACAAGTGTACAAAGATATTATACAGTCACCATGACAAGTGGGCCTGTGTACCTTCAAATGCCAGGGCTGAATTTTAGTCCCAGTCTGGCCCTGGCCGCAGCTGAATGATTTACATCTGTTAGCCAGCTTAAGTACATGTGGGGGTTGCCTGGTTGCTTCCGAGAACCCTGAAAACACACAAAAAGATCTGTCCTCCCTACACTCTCTAGTGGCCTCTAGGTAATGAATCAGGCATCTTCTAATGTCTAACGTGTGTAAGGGTTTTTCCACCTCATTTTTGGGGTTCGGGCAAAAGGAGGGAAGGGAAATTTCCTGTGATCTGTGGAAACGAGAGGCTACTTTCCGGAGGTAAGCGGGGTCTGTCTTGAGAACCCCATCATCCAAGATCTGCATAAAAGGGGGGCCAGCTGATAAAGCTTGAATGTCACTGACCCTGCGTGCTGAAGTAAGAGCAACCGATAGGGAGATTTTGAGGGATAGAATTCTCAAGGGAGCGTCCGCCAAGGGTTCATAGCGAGATTTAGTTAGGGCTGTGAGGACTAAATTTAAATCCCATTGTGGGGCCTCACAATAGTGTCATGTTGTTGGTGATGAGAAGCCTGTATGTCACGGGGCTACTGCGACAGAGAGGTCCAAGAGAACTGCAGCGCTCTGGGCCTCGTTCACACACGATGAACAGAAGCTCTTCTCCTGAATTCTGACGTGGCTGTCTTGTGCCAGCAGGGCAGGAGTTAAACCTTGTTACTGAAGTTACTGAGAGCTTGGTCTCTCAGCTGATTAGGTTTTTGTTATCTCCGCTCCTATATAGACTCAGCTTTGACTACAACTGTTGTCAGTGATCAGTTCTGCTGCCTGGCCTGAAGTGGGAAGGAGCGTGGTATTAGGAGCTTGGAGGTTTATTTACAGAGATTGGTGTCTGCTGTTTTGGATGCATGTTAAACCTGTTTAACTTCCTAGTTTTTCCTTCTCTTCCCTTCTCTGCGTTTCCTCTGTGGTTGTGTGAGCATTTGGCGAGTTTGAGATTTTAGTTACCTTGTCTGCATACCCTGTTTAACCCCTTCCCGACCTTTGACACACCGTATGCGTCATGAAAACCTGTGCCAATCCGACCTGTGACGCAGCATGTGCAGGCCGGGTGAAAGGGTTAACTGTAATTTCACCCGGCCTGCAGGGACAGGAGGAGTTGTACTTTAGCCCAGGGGGGGTGGCTTCACCCCCCTCCCCCCCCCCCCCCCCCGTGGCTACGATAGCTCTGATTGGCTGTTGAAAGTGATAGCATCAGCCATGGCTGGAGATCGTGATCTGACCCCCCACCGCCACCGATCTGCTTCCCTCCGTCCTCTGTCCTGTCATCTCCTGTCTCCGCTCCCCTCCGTCCTCCTGTCAGCTCCCCCCAATGTCCGTTTCCCCCCCCCCGCTGTCTGATTCCCCCCCCCCATCATACTTACCGACCTCCCGTGTCCCTCCCGTTGTCCATCCGGCTGCTGCATGGGCGCCGCCATCTTGGAAAATGGCGGGCGCATGCGCAGTACGCCCGAGGAATCGGCCGGCAGATTCGTTACAAGTACATTTTGATCGCTGTGATAGAACCTATCACAGCGATCAAAATAAAAAAAAATAAACCCCCCCTTTATTACCCCCATAGGTAGGGTCAAAAATAAAATAAAAAAAAATTTTTTTTCCCCACTAGGGTTAGGGTTAGTTCACACTGCGTCTAAGCAGTCCGTTAGACGGACTACGTTACACCACGGCATAAACGCGGTGTAACGTAGTCCGTTATGGCCGCCATTGACAGCAATGTCGGACGCATCACTAGTTCACGCCCACAATGGGTGTACGCTAGGGATGTGCCATTATTGAGTGACGGACCCGGAGATGCGGGCTGCAGCATTTCTGGGTCCGTCACTGCTAGCACAGAGAGAGCTAGCAGATGCTCTATCTGCGCTAGCGCGATGCAAACGTTGGCACTTGCGCTAGCAGCAGCCCATTAGCGTATGTGCTGAACAGGCTGCTGCTAGCGCACTGTGAACCTGGCCTTAGGGTTAGGGTTTGGGTTACGGCTAGAATTAGGGTTAGAACTAGGGTTAGTGTTAGAATTAGGCTTTGTGCACACGGTGCGGATTTGGCTGCGGATCCGCAGCGGATTGGCCGCTGCGGATTCGTAGCAGTTTTCCATCAGGTTTACAGTACCATGTAAACCTATGGAAAAACAAATCCGCTGTGCCCATGGTGCGGAAAATACCGTGCGGAAACGCTGGTGTTGTATTTTCCGCAGCATGTCAATTCTTTGTGCGGATTCCGCAGCGTTTTACACCTGTTCCTCAATAGGAATCCACAGGTGAAATCCGCACAAAAAACACTGGAAATCCGCGGTAAATCCGCAGGTAAAATGCAGTGCCTTTTACCTGTGGATTTTTCAAAAATGGTGCGGAAAAATCTCACACGAATCCGCAACGTGGGCACATAGCCTTAGGGTTAGGGTTGGAATTAGGGCTAGGGTTGGAAATAGGGTTAAGATTAGGCTGTGGTCAGGGTTATGGTTAGGGTTAGGGTTGTGGTTAGGGGTGTGTTGGGGTTAGGGTTGTGATTAGGGTTATGGCTAGAGTTGGGATCAGGGTTAGGGGTGTGTTGGGGTTAGTGTTGGAGTTAGAATTGAGGGGTTTCCACTGTTACGGCACATCAGGTGTCTCCAAACGCAACATGGCGCCACCATTGATTCCAGTCAATCTTGCATTCAAAAGTCAAATGGTGCTCCCTCCCTTCGGAGCCCCGACGTGCGCCCAAACAGTGGTTTACCCCCACATATGGGGTACCAGCATACTCAGGACAAACTGGGCAACAATTATTGGGGTCCAATTTCTCCTGTTACCCATGTGAAAATAAAAAATTGCTTGCTAAAACATAATTTTTGAGGAAAGAAAATTTATTATTTTCACGGCTCTGCGTTGTAAACTTCTGTGAAGCACTTGAGGGTTTAAAGTGCTCACCACATAACTAGATAAGTTCCCTGGGGGGTCTAGTTTCCAAAATGTGGTCACATGTGGGGAAGCTCCAATGTTTAGGCACACAGGGGCTCTCCAAACGAGACATGGTGTCAACTAACGTTTGGAGCTAATTTTTCATTCAAAAAGTCAAATGGCGCTCCTTCCCTTCTGAGCCCTACCGTGTGCCCAAACAGTGGTTTAACCCCACATGTGAGGTATCAGTGTACTCAGGAGAAATTGCCCAATACATTTTAGGATCCATTTTGTCCTGTTACCCATGTGAAAATGAAAAAATTGAGGCTAAAAGAAATTTTTTGTGAAAAAAAAGTACTTTTTCATTTTTACGGATCAATTTGTGAAACACCTGGGGGTTCAACGTGCTCACTATGCATCTAGATAAGCTCCTTGGGGGGTCTAGTTTCCAAAATGGGGTCACTTGCTGCAATGTTTAGGCACACAGGGGCTCTCCAAACGCGACATGGTGTCCGCTAAAGATTGGAGCCAATTTTTCATTGAAAAAGTCAAATGTCGCTCCTTCCCTTCCGAGCCCTGTCGTGCGCCCAAACAGTTGTTCCCACCCCCCCACATATGGGGTATCGGTGTACTCAGGACAAATTGTACAATAACTTTTGGTGTCCAGTTTCTCTTTTTACCCTTGGAAATATAAAAAAAATGTTGCTAAAACATCATTTTTGTGACTAAAAAGTTAAATGTTCATTTTTTCCTTCCATGTTGCTTCTGCTGCTGTGAAGCACCTGAAGGGTTAATAAACTTCTTGAATGTGGTTTTGAGTACCTTGAGGGGTGCAGTTTTTAGAATGGTGTCACTTTTGGGTATTTTCCACCATATAGACCCCTCAAACTGACTTCAAATGTGAGGTGGTCCCTAAAAAAAATGATTTTGTAAATTTTGCTATAAAAATGAGAAATCGCTGGTCACATTTTAACCCTTATAACTTCCTAGCAAAAAAGAATTTTGGTTCCAAAATTGTGCTGATGTAAAGTAGACATGTGGGAAATGTTATTTATTAACTATTTTGTGTCACATAACTCTCTCGTTTAACAGAATAAAAATTCAAAATTTGAAATTTGCAAAATTTGCAAAATTTTAGCCAAATGTCCATTTTTTTCACAAATAAACGCAAAAATTATTGACCTAAATTTACCACTAACATGAATCCCAATATGTCACGAAAAAACAATCTCAGAACCGCTAGGATTCATTGAAGCATTCCTGAGTTATTACCTCAAAGGGACACTGGTCAGAATTGCAAAAAACGGCCAGGTCTTTAAGGTCAAAATAGGCTGGGTCATGAAGGGGTTAATTGTAGTATTTATACACTGGTGCAGTCCACCTCCCTTCGGGGGGAGAGGAGGCCACCGATATCCCTGTCTCCTGTGCAGGCCCTACGCTGGCGGCTCAGGCCTCCTAACCATTATAGGTACCCCTGAGATAAGGGAAAGTCAGGGCCCCATTGTAGTGGCAGGGACAGGTGCGGGTCCCATTACGCCGTCCTGCCCCTTTACCACTGTTAACGGAGTGACTCTGTATCTTCTTTACCTGTGGTCGCCGTTTTTGCTGCTGCGGCTGAGGTGGTGACTTGGCTTGTGGGGATCTTGATTCCGGCAAGTCTGGGTTGCTCATGGCTCCTGGTGAACACTAGCTGAGCTCCATTAGAAGCATCCGGCCAGAGTACTATCCCCTTTAAATAATTTATGGCTGGATTATCCAGTCCTGCCCCGCGCAGGCGCCATTATGCCCTGCATGTGCGCGCTGACCGGTTACCCAGTCATGCTTTGCGCCTAACCGGTACCAGTGGTGCTTTGCAACGGCCCGCCCCCAGTAAAGGATCGAGCCTCTGCGCGTGTGGAGCGCCCTGTCAGGACAAGGGGGTACTCCGTACCGGGTCCTGCGGTTCACAGGGGGGATGTCACGGTGGCTGACCCGGTCCGTGGCCCTGGGACGTCCGTGTAAAAGGGAAAGGTCTTTAAAGGGATAAAGTTTATGTTCGTGACGCCACCTGTGGTATTCGTTCAGGGAGACCGATGCTGCTTTAAGGTGCCCGCTGGGGTGATGTTATGGCAGCTAGATGGTATACCTTCCCATAGGTGAAGTATATCCCCAGGGCTTCCCGGTGTGTAGATTGTGGTATGGTGAGAGGCACAGGGAAGAATGAGGACACAAGGTTGCAGTCTCTTTACCTTTTACTGAAGACTTCAGCATCCACAGTCCAGAGTACCAGACCACAGGGCAGGCAGAGTCTGGCTGCTTTGGAGGCAAGTCCAAAGTCCCCTTGTCCAGGTGGACATCAATAGCCTTCCCTTGTGCTGTAGTGGTGTAGCCCCTTACTGCTAAGCCTCTTGTAAGGTCCTCACACATGCAGCGTTTCTCTCTCTCTAGCTGTCCCCCGTATAGGATAGCACAAAACCCATATGACTGGTGACTTGAGCCTGTTTATAGGGTCTCTTAGATAACCCGGCTCTGTGGGTTGTCACTGTGCCTCCTGGGTGTAGGTGCGGACAGGTAACGTGGAGTTCAGCTGTCCTTCCAGTCTCTGATGCAAGTCATAGAGGTCCTTACAACCTCGGTGTTCCGGCTACCAGTCTCTGCACCTCAGATGGAGGCAGCCTGCTCGGGGCTGGTCCCCTTTTGGTATCCTCTCCTGTGCTCCTTCTCCTGCACGCTCGCTTCAAACAATTCGGTCTTCAAAATGTCTCTTTCTGGGAGCTGCAGCTCTGTGGGCATGCACAGCTCCGTTGACCCTCTGTCCTCCTCAGATGGATGTCTGGAACTCATTAACTTTCCTTACAGACTACCAGATATAGATAGAGATAGAGATATATATGGAGTGACCTAGTAAATAGGATCAGAAGCTCCCCCTGGTGGCCTGGAGTGTGAAGTGTTGCATGTTTGTGGTACCAGGATGCAGTTATCTTTCCTTGCCTCCAAACGTAGCATCACTCTCCCTGGGAGGAAAGCAATACCACTGTGACGACCAAGACCCTGGGGCGCCACATGTGTACTTCCTGGTTCACGACCTCCGGGAGCCCCAGTGGCGGCAGATTTCATCCTGGGGAAGCAGTTACCTGGCCCTGCTTCCCCCCCACCCGGAGGGACCCCTCTGTTGTGAATTCTGTGGCTGAGTTCACTTCTGTGGTCACAAGTGGTATTGCAGTCTCTGGGCTTCCTCCCTCAGGTGTTTTGGTGAGCTCGTTGGCTGCCTTGCTATTTAGCTCCACCTGAGTCTGTCTTCCTTGCTCCTTGTCAATGTTCCAGTGTTGGATCTGAGCTACTGCATCTTTCCTTGGGCCTGCTGCTCTGCTAGATAAGTGCTTCTAGTTTGTTTTCTGTTTTTTCTGTCCAGCTTGTTATTATCTTTTGCTGGAAGCTCTGAGAAGCAAAGGGGTGCACCGCCGTGCTGTTAGTTCGGCACGGTGGGTCTTTTTGCCCCTTTGCGTGGTTTTCGTTTTAGGGTTTTTTGTAGACTGCATAGTTCTCTTTGCTATCCTCGCTCTGTCTAGAATATCGGGCCTCACTTTGCTGAATCTATTTCATTCCTACGTTTGTCTTTTCATCTTGCTAACAGTCATTATATGTGGGGGCTGCCTATTCCTTTGGGGTATTTCTCTGAGGTAAGTCAGGCTTGTATTTCTATCTTCAGGCTAGTCAGCTCCTCAGGCAGTGCCGAGTTGCATAGGTAGTTGATAGGCGCAATCCACTGCTGCTTCCAGTTGTGTGAGGATAGATCAGGTACTGCAGTCTACAGAGATTCCACGTCTCAGAGCTCGTCCTATTGTTTTGGGTTATTGCCAGATCTCTGTATGTGCGCTGATTACTGCACGCTGTGTTGCCTGATTGCCAGCCATAACACCCCTCGTGGTGGTGTGCTGCCGGCGACCGCCATGAAGAGGCTTCTTTGGGAGCGGCGGTCTCTCTTCCTGCTGGCACTCCCCGCACACCCTAGAGGCTCACTGACCCCAGCGGTGGAGCTTCGGGTAACCATGCCAGCCGAGGCAGGGAACCCCCGCTGCCTGGATCGGCCCGACTGGCCCCGGTATTCCCACGAAGATTCTAAGGTAGGCTTGCTGCAGGTTCCCCATCAAGGACATGAAACCAAACTGATGCGGGGAGAGAGGTACCGCCTTTTTATCTGTAGGTTTCGGGTCCTTGATGGGCGGATCCCCTCTCTCCGTGGTGCAGTCATGGGGGACAGAGAAAACAACATTTTAGTGGTAAAAATGTAATTCTCTCTTTACCGACCAATGGTTATAATAATTCTGTGAGGCACATGTCGTGTTAATATGATCACTGCACCCCTAGATGAATTAATTGGGGAGTGTAGTTTGTAAAATGAGTTCACATGGATCAGGGTTTTTTTGTTCTTCTGGCTCCTCAGGGGCTCTGCCAATGTGACATCAAACCATTCCAGAAAAATCTGAACTCCAATATGGCGCCTCTTCCCTTCTGAGCTTTGTACTGTGCCTCAAAAGTAGTATTCCCCCACATATGGGGTATTGGCGTATTCAGGAGAAATTGCACAACAGACTTTTTGGTGCATTTTCACCTGTTACCCTTATGGAAACGCAAAACTTGGGGCCAAAAACATTTTTGTTGGAAAAATTTGATTTTTATTTATTTTTACGGCTCAATGTTATAAACTTTTGTGAAGTACCTGGAGGTTCAATATGCTCACCATACATCTAGATCAGTTCCCTGAAGGGTCTAGTTTCCAAAATGTCCCTTTGGGGGATTTTCACTGTTTAGACACATTAGGGGCTCTCCAAATGGGACATGGCGTCCGCCAATTCCAGCAAATTTTGCATTCAAAAAGTCAAATGGCGCTCCCTCCCTTCCGAGCTCTGCCGTGCACCCAAACAATGGTTTTACTCCCTCATATGGGGTATTGGCATGCTCAGGAGAAATTTAACACCACATTTTGGGGTCCATTTTTTCCTGCTACCCTTGTCAAAATAAAAAAAAATAAATAATAAAAAAAAGGATCTTAAGTAATTTTTTTTTTATTTTTTATTTTTTTTAAAGTTAAATGTTCATTTTTTCCACATTCTAATAATTCCTGTGAAGCACCTGAAGGGTTAATAAACTTCTTGAATGTGGTTTTGAGCACCTTGAGGGGTGCAGTTTTTAGAATGGCGTCACTTTTGGGTATTTTCTGCCATATAGGCTCCTCAAAGTCACTTCAAATGTGATCCCTAAAAATATCGTAGTTACTTACCGATAACGGTATTTCTCTGATCCCATGACGGCACCACGGAGAGAGGGATCCGGCCTCAGGGACAGGAAACCCACAGGTTAAAAAGGCAGGACCTCTCCTCCACCTCAGTTTGGTTTACAGAGCCTTGCAGGGACTTTCTGCTGTAACTTAATTGGTTATTTATACACAAGAAATCATAACTATACATATATATCAACTTTTTTTTTTTTTTGCAACACCGCGTGACTTAAAATATTAGTAGCGTGAACACCCACACGTGAAGGGAGGGAATGTACGGGTGCCGTCATGGGATCAGAGAAATACCGTTATCGGTAACTATGATATTCTCTTACCCCATGACGGCACCACGGAGAGAATTTCAAAGAATGAGTATTTAGGGTGGGACTACTGCCTCAAGAACTCTCTCCTCCACCTCAGTCTCCTGGCCGCATTTGAGAATGAAGCTGATCTTGCCGTCAGCCTAACCGAATCTATGGAGGCATCTGCTAAATATGCAGCAGCTCCTCTCATAGCTGACACGGAGTCCAATATAGACTCTCTCGGGGTTTTATTTTTTAATTGAGTTTCTAAGTGATCCAACCAGACCATCAGCGCTCTAGCTGTACATGTAGCAGCTATACCGGGTTTCAATCCCCCGCTGGCGGCTTCCCAGGACCCTTTTAAGAAGACATCGGCCCTCTTATCCATAGGATCCTTGAGGGTCCCCATATCCTCGAAGGGCAGGGCGAATTTTTTAGAAGCCTTCGCAATGGCGACATCTAATTTTGGCGCCTTTTCCCATGAGGCACAGGCTGGGTCATCAAATGGATACTTCCTTTTAGGTGTTAACAATACTTTTTTATCCGGCCTTTTCCACTCCTTTTTTTATTAGGACCTGTAATTTTTCGTTTAATGGAAATACTCTATATTTCTTTTGTTCCAGGCCACTAAACATAAGATCTTGCACAGATTTTTTAGAACGAGTGTCTGCCAGACCCATAGTTGCCCTAACCATTTTTACCAGCACATCCGTTTCTTCAATTGGGAAACAGTTGCGGCCGCTTTCTGAAGATGCGGAGGAGGACGCTGATGCTGTAGAGCTATCCGAATCATCACTCGTGCCATCTTCCTCGCTGGAACTGTAATCTGGGGTTTTCTCTTTACGTTTCCTTTTACGGCTTTTTCGCTTTTTAGTGCGTCTGCCACTTGGGTTTTAATTAAGTCTTTTAGTTCAGACGTGAATCTCGGAGTCTCCTCATTAAT
Organism: Ranitomeya imitator; assembly: GCF_032444005.1. Taxonomy (NCBI): domain Eukaryota; kingdom Metazoa; phylum Chordata; class Amphibia; order Anura; family Dendrobatidae; genus Ranitomeya; species Ranitomeya imitator. The sequence continues at coordinate 226,348,718 of NC_091283.1, forward strand.
GGTGTTCTCAAAGCATAAAACACAGAGTTTTTTGACCCATGTATCCAGCAAATCTACCGAGCAAAGCGGGCACACTCTATGCTTATTTTTCGCCTGGCATTTCTTTCCCTAAAAAAAACAATAAACCCCTATTAGAATATACACTTTCCCTGGGCCGGATGGGTTCACTCCCTTATTCTATAAATCCCTTCTATCTGACTTGCTTCCCCAAATGCGATTTCTGAGGAGAATAGTTTTACCCCCAGTCTTTAGAGGCTCATATTTCTGTTCTGCCAAAGCATAATAAAGATCCCCTGCTGGCCGGGAGTTATAGGCCAATCTCCTTGATCAACGTCGATGTAAAATTATTTGCTAAGGTATTGGCTGACAGATTGTCAGGACTTCTCCCATCTATTATCGACCTTGATCAGGTGGGCTTTGTCAAGGGCCGGGAGGCGCGGGACAGCATTATCAGGTCTCTTCTCCTTATTGAGAGGACCAAGATGCAAAAGTCCCCTCTTTGTCTTCTGTCGATTGACGCGGAAAAGGCCTTTGATAGAGTCCATTGGGACTTTCTACGTGAAACCCTGACCCACATTGGCTTACAATCCAATTTCCTGGGGAAAATTATGTCATTATATTCAAAACCCTCAGCTCGTGTTAGAGTCAATGGATCTTTGTCCGATCGTTTTTATATTCAGAACGGTACTAGACAAAGCTGCCCGTTGTCGCCCCTATTATATGTTTTAGTAATTGAGCATTTGGCTAAGGCTATCCGAGTTAATGACAGTATCTCAGGAATTCAGGTTGGAAACTCTAACCATAAAACGGCCCTCTTTGCCGACGACATCCTCCTCTTCGTCTCTGACCCAGTCGTCTCTTTTCCAGTGCGTATGAAGGAGTTCGAATCCTTCGGGGATTTAAGTAACTTCAAGATTAATTACTCCAAATCTGAGGTCCTAAACATTTCTCTATCTTCTTCCGTGGTGGCTTCCTTGAAGCGGACCTTCCCCTTCAGATGGCAACGGGATCATATTTCATATCTCGGGGTGAACCTCACCTCGGATCCTTTTCAATTATTTTCTTTGAACCATCAGGTCATTTTGAACAAGGTGGGATCCCTTCTGGAGTCTTACGGCCCATTGAGGCTGTCGTGGCTCGGTAGGATTCAGGTTGTTAAGATGGGTCCGGATGGCATACACCCACGAGTACTAAGGGAACTAAGTAATGTAATAGATAAACCATTATTTCTTATTTTTAGGGACTCTATAGCGACAGGGTCTGTTCCGCAGGACTGGCGCATAGCAAATGTGGTGCCAATATTCAAAAAGGGCTCTAAAAGTGAACCTGGAAATTATAGGCCAGTAAGTCTAACCTCTATTGTTGGTAAAATATTTGAAGGGTTTCTGAGGGATGTTATTCTGGATTATCTCAATGAGAATAACTGTTTAACTCCATATCAGCATGGGTTTATGAGAAATCGCTCCTGTCAAACCAATCTAATCAATTTTTATGAAGAGGTAAGCTATAGGCTGGACCACGGTGAGTCATTGGACGTGGTATATCTCGATTTTTCCAAAGCGTTTGATACCGTGCCGCACAAGAGGTTGGTACACAAAATGAGAATGCTTGGTCTGGGGGAAAATGTGTGTAAATGGGTTAGTAACTGGCTTAGTGATAGAAAGCAGAGGGTGGTTATAAATGGTATAGTCTCTAACTGGGTCGCTGTGACCAGTGGGGTACCACAGGGGTCAGTATTGGGACCTGTTCTCTTCAACATATTCATTAATGATCTGGTAGAAGGTTTACACAGTAAAATATCGATATTTGCAGATGATACAAAACTATGTAAAGCAGTTAATACAAGAGAAGATAGTATTCTGCTACAGATGGATCTGGATAAGTTGGAAACTTGGGCTGAAAGGTGGCAGATGAGGTTTAACAATGATAAATGTAAGGTTATACACATGGGAAGAAGGAATCAATATCACCATTACACACTGAATGGGAAACCACTGGGTAAATCTGACAGGGAGAAGGACTTGGGGATCCTAGTTAATGATAAACTTACCTGGAGCAGCCAGTGCCAGGCAGCAGCTGCCAAGGCAAACAGGATCATGGGGTGCATTAAAAGAGGTCTGGATACACATGATGAGAGCATTATACTGCCTCTGTACAAATCCCTAGTTAGACCGCACATGGAGTACTGTGTCCAGTTTTGGGCACCGGTGCTCAGGAAGGATATAATGGAACTAGAGAGAGTACAAAGGAGGGCAACAAAATTAATAAAGGGGATGGGAGAACTACAATACCCAGATAGATTAGCGAAATTAGGATTATTTAGTCTAGAAAAAAGACGACTGAGGGGCGATCTAATAACCATGTATAAGTATATAAGGGGACAATACAAATATCTCGCTGAGGATCTGTTTATACCAAGGAAGGTGACGGGCACAAGGGGGCATTCTTTGCGTCTGGAGGAGAGAAGGTTTTTCCACCAACATAGAAGAGGATTCTTTACTGTTAGGGCAGTGAGAATCTGGAATTGCTTGCCTGAGGAGGTGGTGATGGCGAACTCAGTCGAGGGGTTCAAGAGAGGCCTGGATGTCTTCCTGGAGCAGAACAATATTGTATCATACAATTATTAGGTTCTGTAAAAGGACGTAGATCTGGGGATTTATTATGACGGAATATAGGCTGAACTGGATGGACAAATGTCTTTTTTCGGCCTTACTATGTTACTATGTTACTATGTTACTATGATATCCTGCCGAGATTTCTTTATATCTTTCAGGCGATTCCCATTTGGCCACATAAATCGTTTATTATTAAAATACAGTCCTTGATTTCCCGTTTTATCTGGAAGGGGAAAACACCAAGGGTGAGTTACAAGGTTTTATCTAGGCCACGTCAGTTTGGTGGGGTGGGTCTTCCCAACTTCCGAAGCTATTGCAGGGCGGCCATATTAGTTCGCCTCTTGAACTGGAAATATAAAATTAAATTTAAAAAATGGGTAGAGTTGGAACAAGAATGGTCCAATTTGCCTCTTCATTATCTTCAGTGGATCCCAAAGCAATATGCTCTTCAATGGGGGAGATTTTCTTTCCTAACCTCAGAGGCTATGAGGGCATGGCACTGCAGGCATGGCACTGCAGTGGTGTGAAGGGGTCTGCCCCTTCTGGGGCCAGCCTTCTTAGGCTACGTTCACATTAGCGTCAAACGACGCTGCGTCGTCAACGCACGACAACGCATGAGTCATGCGCCCCTATCTTTATCATTGGGGACGCATGCGTTGCGTTGTTGTGCGTTTTCGGTAAAACGCACGACGCATGCGTCGTTTCACCGCACCTGGGTGGCGTCGGAGACGCTACCATGTTGCATTTTTCTAGCGTCCAAAAAACGCACGCGTCGCACTTGCGTCGCTCGTGCGTCGTCAATGCGTTCAATTTCCCATTAAAACCTATTGACAACGCACTTGCGTCGCGGGTGTGCGTCGTGCGTGCGTTGTGCGACGCATGCGTCGTTAGATAAAATGAAACAAAAAAGTGTCTAGACAGTGCAAACAGTGAGAAAAACATCCCCCATATATAAAGAAAATGTTGGATTGTTTGTCACTTCTGCTGCAGGCTACACAACAGACTAAACACACTACTACAATACTGTCTTTTCATCCGCTGTCCAGAGATGTAAGTATAGAATGATTCTGTGCATTTTCTACATGTTTTTTAAAATTATTTTTGCAAGTTGTGTATTATATTCTGCACTGTGGTTAAAGATATTGTGGTATTTTTAGTCTGGTTGTGATGTATGGCGTTGTATAGGATGGCGTTTCATTGTCTGCGGCCTTGATTATTCTTTCAAGGATAGATTTTTCTTTTCCATTTTTTGGTTTGGTGGTGTTTTTTGTATTCAGTTGTGATGCTTTATTCTTGCGTTATATGATGGCGTTTAATAGTCTCCGGCCCGGTCGGTTTTATTTTTTAAATTATGGTAGTATAGAATGATTCTGCGCCCTGTTATTACATTTATTAATTTTTTATTGCAAGTTGTGTATTATGTTCAGCACTGTGGTTGTGTAAAGACATTGTTGTATGTTTCTGGTTGTGATGTATGGCGTTGTGTGGCCTTTTATTGTCTCCGGCCCTGTCGGTTTTATTGTAAGTATGGTGTGTTATTAATGTTTCTGCCCTTAATTTTTGGGGGTTGTTAATTTTTTCCTTTCAAAAATCTATTGTGTTTTTTGGGTTGCTCCATGCATACTGTACTTTTTAAAAAAAAAAACTCTTTTGGGATTACTACATAGGGTCTGTTGTAGATTAGTTTTCTTATCTTTAGGCTTTTGTACTCTGGCATTGGGTTGTCTCTGCCATTGTTTCTTTAATTTAATCAATGTGGCAGTGTTGTTTGCTCAGCGTTAGTTCAGTTGGAGTGCAATGTTCTTTGTGGTTTAAATGAATAATTTTTTTTTTTCTTTTTTTTTTTATATATTGCTGGATTGTGCATAGAAGCATAGGATCAATGTTATTTTGTTCTTTATTTCAGAATTGCATTAGTCATGGCCAGCGGCAGCGATTCAAGCAACACCCCACCGCTGAGGAGTCCGGTGAGTACATGATCTACTATTGCTTACTATATTCGCTGTCATTTGTAGATGGGTCACTCAACTTTTTGGTAAACTATTTTGCAGGCTTCTTCAAGTGAGGAGGAGGACCAGGAGGAACAGAGGGAGCAGGAGCAGGGACCACGGGGCCAAGCTGTGGTTGCAGGACGGAGAGTAAGTTTTTCTTTCAAACCTATTCATTTTTTTTCTGTAATTTTTTTGTTTTTGCGGGTATGGGGGGTGGTGGGAGGGGGTGGTGGTGTTTGTGGTAGGTGGTGTTGGAGGAGGTAGGGACAATTATTTTTTTCTTGCAAACATTAATATTTTCCATTTATTCTAGGTTTCACAACGGGCCCTGGATGAACCATTGGATATTGACATGATGGTGGCATCCATTGAAGCACGGGGCCCGTTGTGGGACAGCCGTGACCCCCGGCACGCGGACCAGGGCATATTGCGGCGTCTGTGGTTAGAGGTGGCACAATCGCTGTGGGATGGCTTCGACAGCGCTTCCCCCAAGGCCAAAGCTAGTTTCCGTAAGTATTTCCAAAATGCTGCTGTGACCCATCATGCCAGGATTACACAACCGTCTGTGATGTCTTCTATTGGGATTGCACACGGTTGCGTAATCGTTTTCAATATATTATCTAAAACCTTTTTTATTTTTTATCTTTATACACAGTTAAACAATTGAGGACCAGATGGCGCTCCATGAAGGACCGCTTCAGGAGGGGCCTGAAAAAGGAGGGACAGACCCGTAGTGGTGCTGCCGCTTCAAGGACCTCGGTGTACAAGTACAACCGTATACTGCAGTTCCTGCGACCGGTCCTTGAAAGCAGAGAGTAAGTATAGTACCTATGCACACACCTAGTTTTTACAACATGCATATTCACATACTACATTCCAGCCACGTAGCTTATTGCCCAGCCATTTATTTTGGCAAGTACAAAGTATAGAAATGAAGAAAAAAAGGCAAGTTCACCGAGGCGTGAAAAGTAAAAAATACATACTTTTATCCTCTTCAATCATAAGCAGAGGATGAAACATCAGAACAATACAATAGACACTATCTACGCGTTTCAGGAGACAGGGAACATCAGACCTGAAACGCGTAGATAGTGTTTTTATTGTATTGTGCAGATGTTTCATCCTCTGCTTCTGATTGAAGTGAATAAAGTATTTTGTTTTTACTTTTCATGCCTCGTTGACCTCGAATTTTTTATTCATTTCTGGTCTTCTCACACTTGACACAGCGGCTCCCTTCTGGGATTACTACAATGGTGAGCTTGACTTACTAGCAATTTCCCTGAAATCTGAAGTATACAGAACACAGAAAGATAGTAGATTGGCCATGCCCAGCCAATATTTCATAGTGGAGTAGTATAGTGGCTATCCAGGTGTATCCCAGATTTTTTATACACAAAAAAGTAAAATATAATAGATACGGCATACATTCCACTGCAAAGCAGGTTATGTTCCCATGGTTGCTCAGCTCGCAGGACCTGTGATGACGTCTCGGTCACATGACCGTGACGTCATGGCAGTTCCAACGAAAGCATAATTGTCTGGCGTTACAAACCGCAACCATGGGTGACTATTTTGAATAAATAAATGAATTTTTTTTTAATATTGATGGTGCATATGCAGTGTCAATATTAAAAATAGGTTAATATTAATGGCGGCAATGGATACCTGGCGGTAAAGTTTATTAATGACGCATGTGAAATGTGATATTTAGTATACTAATGGTTTCCTTATGTTTTCACAGAACACACAGCAGCACCCGCGAGACTGTCCGACCCTCTGGAGCGGTCCTTTGTGAAGCGCCATCTGAACTGTCGCAGCCATCCCACAGCGAGAGCAGGTCTGCACCACCACAATCTGGCGAACCGGCAGCCGGTCCATCAGATGTTCCCCTGGCCGAGGCCTCTGTCGCTCCTTCCTTCGGGTCTTCCCGACAGCGTCAGCGGGCCTCGGACAGGGCGGTCATGCCCGAATTTTTACATTTGAGCACCGTATTTCAGAATGGTTTCAAGGCGCTGTGCGATAAAATGTCCAATATCGAACGGCGTCTTGAAAACATCGAAACGGATCTCTCGAGGCCGGCCAAACATTTTTTTAATGCCATTCACAACGGCATGGTTGAACATCTTACGCCGGAACTCCAGATTTCGGTCATGCAGGGCTGCAACAATGTATATGTCACTGCTCTGCAGCAGGCTCGGGTCATGCAGTCGGCGACAAATGTGCCCGCAGTACCATCGCTGGCTGCCATGACTCCGACTCCTGCTGCAGAGCACCACCACAGAGCTCCGCGTGCCGAGGGCCACCGCCACCACAGAACAGAGTCCCAAAGTTCAGAGCATGACAGGCCTTCAAGGGCACACAGACGGGAGGCCGACCCACACCCAGAGGGAGAGAGGAGGAAGAAAAAGAAGAAGACGACGACGACAAGCACTACGACCTTGGCTATGGCTGCTCCCCAAACTACCACCAGAACACAGCCTGGGTCGACCCGGAGCACACCAAGTACCCAGGCTGGGTCTACACGGAGTACACCCAGTACCCAGCCTGGGTCTACAAGGAGTACACCATCTACACAGCCTGGGTCGACCCGGAGCCGGAGTAGCCAGCCAAGGACACTGGTCGTCCCTCCTCCTCCCTCACCTCCTGCTTTGGCAGTCTCGCCACCATCAACTGCCTGGATTGATGTCGGCATCCCGTCTGGTGTCATAGAGTATGCTGCTTCCTCCCCCTCGTCCTCCTCCTCGTTCTCCTCAACACCCCCAAAAAGTGGGGGATATCAATCCCCTTTAATAGCAGATGTAGATACCCCCTAATTACATTTTCCCATTTTTTATTTTGTGTCCCTAAATAAAAATGTTTTTTTTTTTTTAAAAATGTGTTTTTATTGTCTCAAATAAAGTTTGCACCAAATCACACCTTGCGCCGTATACACAAATCTTGTCTTTGTAACACCTGATGTGCAATGTCTGACAATATGTTATAAATTTTTGTTTCATTGTTTTATAGGGCTGTCGCTCATTGTACTATCAGATGTTACAAACACAAACAGCATTGCTCAATATGTCAAGTTTAAAATGTACCATCACACAACGATTTCAGTATAGATAAAGTTGGTTTTTGTGTGTAACCAACGTTATCTTTTCTGAAATCGTAAAACGATTGAGCACCTGCTGTGAGATTTTTGGTGTCAGCGAATGATTTGGAATTTCTTGGGGTAACTGATCACACGCTGTCATTGTTGGATCGGCGAGTTAGACACCGATCCAGCGATGTCTTTGTTTTAAACAAGGGAATATTGGGTTACTAGCGCAGTGTTTTAAACACTCAAATAAAAAGTGAACAATACCCCACAAATATAAAAAGGTGTCAACCACGTCCCTCGCCGTCATCTTTCCGCACTGACACTGTGATTCCCGCCCGTAAAGCTGAGCACACCGTTGACTTAATAATAAACGCTGTGCTGTGGTTTAGGGCTGGCACAGTACGGGAAGCTGACGGCGATGGACGTGTCACACACCGGAATATAATGTTTTTTTGTATTTTTTAACATTACATTTACAATGGTAAACATCGTGAGTGCGGCCATGCGCTTCATAACATTACCCAGATTACACGGGACTTGCTCTTTTTTGGTCGCTGGAGAGCTGTCTGTGTGACAGCTCTCCAGCAACCACGCGACAACTAAACAACGATCTTGGTCCAGTCGTATCACTGGTCGGTATCGTTGGATAATAGTTTTATTAATGTACCTTAACCCCTTCCCGACCTTTGACGCATACGCTGCGTCATGAAAGTCGGTGCCATTCCGACCCATGACGCAGCATATGCGTCATGGAATGATCGCGTCCCTGCAGATCGGGTGAAAGGGTTAACTCCCATTTCACCCGATCTGCAGGGACAGGGGGAGTGGTAGTTTAGCCCAGGGGGGGTGGCTTCACCCCCTCGTGGCTACGATCGCTCTGATTGGCTGTTGAAAGTGAAACTGCCAATCAGAGCGATTTGTAATATTTCACCTAAAAAAATGGTGAAATATTACAATCCAGCCATGGCCGATGCTGCAATATCATCGGCCATGGCTGGACACACTAATGTGCACCCACCCCACTCCTCCGATCGCCCCCCCAGCCCCCCGATCTGTGGTCCGCTCTCCTCGGTCCTGTGCTCCGCTCCCCCGTCCTCCTGCCCGCTCCCCCCGTGCTCCAATCACACCCCCCGTGCTCTAATCAAACCCCCCCGCACTCCGATCACCCCCCCCCGCACAGCGATCACCCCCCCCGCACAGCGATCCCCCCCCGTGCTCCGATCCGCCTGCCCGCACAGCGTTCCCCCAGTCCGTGCTCCAATCCACCCCCCCCCGTGTTCCGATCCACCCCCCCCGTGCTCCGACGCCCCCCCCGTGATCCCCCCCCCACCCCATCATACTTACCGATCCAGCCGGGGTCCCGTCCGTCTTCTGCCTGGGCGCCGTCATCTTCCAAAATGGCGGGCGCATGTGCAGTGCGCCCGCCGAATCTGCCGGCCGGCAGATTCGTTCCAGAGTGAATTTTGATCACTGAGATATAATCTCAGTGATCAAAATAAAAAAAAAAAGTAAATGACACCCCCCCCTTTGTCACCCCCATAGGTAGGGACAATAAATTTTTTTTTTTTTTTTTTTCCACTAAGGTTGGGGTAAGAACTAGGGTTAGGGTTAGGGGTAGGGTTAGGGGTAGGGTTAGGGTTAGGGGTAGGGTTAGGGTTAGGGGTAGGGTTAGGGGTAGGGGTAGGGTTAGGGTTTCGGTATGTGCACACGTATTCTGGTCCTCTGCGGATTTTTCCGCTGCGGATTTGATAAATCCGCAGTGCTAAACCGCTGCGGATTTATGGCGGATTTACCATGTTTTTTCTGCGCATTTCAATGCGGTTTTACAACTGCGATTTTCTATTTGAGCAGTTGTAAAACCGCTGCGGAATCCGCAGAAAGAAGCGACATGCTGCGGAATGTAAACCGCTGCGTTTCCATGCAGTTTTTCTGCAGCATGTGTACAGCGATTTTTGTTTCCCGTAGGTTTGCATTGAACTGTAAACTCATGGGAAAATGCTGCGGATCCGCAGCGTTTTCCGCAGCGTGTGCACATACCTTTAGAATTAGGCTATGTGCACACGGTGCGGATTTGGCTGCGGATTGGCCGCTGCGGATTCGCCACTGCGGATTCGCAGCAGTGTTCCATCAGGTTTACAGTACCATGTAAACATATGGAAAACCAAATCCGCTGTGCCCATGTTGCGGAAAATACCGCGCGGAAACGCTGCGTTGTATTTCCCGCAGCATGTCAATTCTTTGTGCGGATTCCGCAGCGTTTTACACCTGTTCCTCAATAGGAATCCGCAGGTGAAATCCGGACAAAAAACACTGGAAATCCGCGGTAAATCCGCGGTAAATCCGCAGGTAAAACGCAGTGCCTTTTACCCGCGGATTTTTCAAAAATGGTGCGGAAATATCTCACACGAATCCACAACGGGGGCACATAGCCTTAGGGCTAGGGTTGGGTTGGAATTAGGGTTGTGGTTAGGGGTGTGTTGGGGTTACGGGTGTGTTGGGGTTAGGGTTGTGATTAGGGTTATGGCTACAGTTGGGATAAGGGTTAGGGGTGTGTTGGAGTTAGAATTGAGGGGTTTCCACTGTTTAGGCACATCAGGGGTCTCCAAACGCAACATGGCGCCACCATTGATTCCAGCCAATCTTGTATTCAAAAAGTCAAATGGTGCTCCCTCACTTCCGAGCCCCGACGTGTGCCCAAACAGTGGTTCACCCCCACATATGGGGTACCAGCATACTCAGGACAAACTGCGCAACAATTACTGGGGTCCAATTTCTACTGTTACCCTTGAGAAAATAAAAAATTGCTTGCTAAAACATCATTTTTGAGGAAAGAAAAATGATTTTTTATTTTCACGGCTCTGCGTTGTAAACGTCTGTGAAGCACTTGGGGGTTCAAAGTGCTCACCACATATCTAGATAAGTTCCTTGGGGGGTCTAGTTTCCAAAATGGGGTCACTTGTGTGGGGTTTCTACTGTTTAGGCACACCAGGGGCTCTGCAAACGCAACGTGACGCCCGCAGACCATTCCATCAAAGTCTGCATTTCAAAAGTCACTACTTCCCTTCTGAGCCCCGACGTGTGCCCAAACAGTGGTTTACCCTCACACATGGGGTATCAGCTTACTCAGGAGAAACTGGACAACAACTTTTGTGGTCCAATTTCTCCTGTAACCCTTAGGAAAATAAAAAATTCTGGGCTAAAAAATTATTTTTGAGTAAAGAAAACGTATTTATTATTTTCACGGCTCTGTGTTATAAACTTCTGTAAAGCACTTGGGGGTTGAAAGTGCTCACCACATATCTAGATAAGTTCCTTTCGGGGTCTAGTTTCCAAAATGGGGTCACTTGTGGGGGGTTTCTACTGTTTAGCAACATCAGGGGCTCTGCAAACGCAACGTGACGCCCGAAGAGCATTCCATCAAAGTCTGCATTTCATAACGTCACTTCTTCACTTCCGAGCCCCAACATGTGCCTAAACAGTGGTTTACCCCCACATATTGGGTATCAGCGTACTCAGGAGAAACTGGACAACAACTTTTGGGGTCAAATTTCTCCTGTTACCCTTGGGAAAATAAAAAATTGCGGGCTAAAAAATCATTTTTGAGAAAAGATTTTTTTTTTTTTTCATGGCTCTGCGTTATAAACTTCTGTGAAGCACTTGAGGGTTAAAAGTGCTCACCACACATCTAGATTAGTTCCTTTGGGGGTCTAGTTTCCAAAATGGGGTCATTTGTGGGGGATCTCTAATGTTTAGGCACACAGGGGCTCTCCAAACGCGACATGGTGTCCGCTAATGATTGGAGCTAATTTTCCATTTAAAAAGCCAAATGGCGTGCCTTCCCTTCGGAGCCCTCCCGTGCGCCCAAACAGTGGTTTACCCCCACATATGGGGTATCAGCATACTCAGGACAAACTGGACAACAACATTTGTGGTCCAATTTCTCCTATTACCATTGGCAAAATAGGAAATTCCAGGCTAAAAAATCATTTTTGAGAAAAGAAAAATTATTTTTTATTTTCATGGCCCTGCATTATAAACTTCTGTGAAGCACTTGGGGGTTTAAAGTGCTCAGTATGCATCTAGATAAGTTCCTTGGGGGGTCTAGTTTCCAAAATGGGGTCACTTGTGGGGGAGCTCCATTGCATAGGCACACAGGGGCTCTCCAAATGCGACATGGTGTCCGCTAACAAATGGAGCTAATTCTCCATTCAAAAAGTCAAAAGGCGCGCCTTCCCTTCCGAGCCCTGCCGTGTGCCCAAACAGTGGTTTACCCCCACATATGAGGTATCGGCGTACTCGGGAGAAATTGCTCAACAAATTTTAGGATCCATTTTATCCTATTGCCCATGTGAAAATGAAAAAATTGAGGCGAAAAGAAATTTTTTGTGAAAAAAAAAGCACTTTTTCATTTTTACGGAACAATTTGTGAAGCACCTGAGGGTTTAAAGTGCTCACTAGGCATCTAAATAAGTTCCTTGGGGGGTCCAGTTTCCAAAATGGGGTCACTTGTGGGGGAGCTCCAATGTTTAAGCACACAGGGTCTCTCCAAACGCGACATGGTGTCCGCTAAAGAGTGCAGCCAATTTTTCATTCAAAAAGTCAAATGGCGCTCCTTCCCTTCCAAGCCCTGCCGTGTGCCCAAACAGTGGTTTACCCCCACATATGAGGTATCAGCGTACTCAGGACAAATTGGACAACAACTTTCGTGGTTCAGTTTCTCCTTTTACCATTGGGAAAATACAAAAATTGTTGCTGAAAAATCATTTTTGTGACTAAAAAGTTAAATGTTCATTTTTTCCTTCCATGTTGCTTCTGCTGCTGTGAAGCACCTGAAGGGTTAATAAACTTCTTGAATGTGGTTTTGAGCACCTTGAGGGGTGCATTTTTTAGAATGGTGTCACTTTTGGGTATTTTCAGCCATATAGACCTCTCAAACTGACTTCAAATGTGAGGTGGTCCCTAAAAAAAATGGTTTTGTAAATTTCGTTGTAAAAATGAGAAATCGCTGGTCAAATTTTAACCCTTATAACTTCCTAGCAAAAAAAAATTTTGTTTCCAAAATTGTGCTGATGTAAAGTAAACATGTGGGAAATGTTATTTATTAACTATTTTGTGTCACATACCTCTCTGGTTTAACAGAATAAAAATTCAAAATGTGAAAATTGCGAAATTTTCAAAATTTTCGCCAAATTTCCGTTTTTATCACAAATAAACACAGAATTTATTGACCTAAATTTACCACTAACATGAAGCCCAATATGTCACGAAAAAAACAATCTCAGAACCGCTAGGATCCATTGAAGCGTTCCTGAGTTATTACCTCATAAAGGGACACTGGTCAGAATTGCAAAAAACGGCAAGGTCTTTAAGGTCAAAATAGGCTGGGTCATGAAGGGGTTAAGAATATTGGTCAGGTGAGGTGGAAGCAATGTTCACAGTGTCGCCACTATTTGACTCTGGACGTATTCTAGCATCCTGAGTACAATAGTGTTAACTCTGTAGAGTTTTGCAAACATGATCGTCTCCCTCCTTGTCAAGCCAGGTTCCATATGAAAATAGTCTGCAGGATTAAAAATGGTTGACAAGGTGGGAGCCGATCATGTTATACGTTCAAAACTATGGTACACACGGCTGAAAATTTTTTTTTTTTGTCACAGTCCATTTGGGTACTGGTGCTCACATAAATTTTGTGGGACACACATTACTTTCACTAAAAATGGATTTTACAATTCTATTACTATGGAAAAACATATGGGAGATTTTTTTGTGAAAACGGAAAGGCACAAGAACTTTATTTCAAAACACAACGCATTAGAAAATCAGGGGACATAACAATAACCAAACATAGGATGGTTAAATGACATGGACTCCACAGTGTTTACATGACATCATAATAACACGAAGAATTAAACCATTTGATCTTGCCATGAAACACGCCCAACATCAGAAACAAAGTATGCAGCAAATTGGTCCCTCATATGAGCAATCTCCACAGTTGTCCGCAGAGGATGATCTTGATAATCAGGCAATGGATTTGGTATGGGTTCATCGAGTTCCATGTTGACTCTCTCTTTATCAATAATAAAATTGTGGAGAACCACACACGCCTTCACCACCTCATCCACTGTCTCAATTTTCAAATTTATGGCGGATCCTAAGATACGCCATTTGGAGACCAGGATGCCAAAGGCGCACTCAACAGTTCTTCTGGCCCTGGACAGTCTATAATTAAAAATAGTTTTGGTGCGGTCCAACCCCCGACTGGAGTACGGTTTAAGTAGGTTGCCACTCATTTGAAAAGCCTCATCCCCAACCACAACAAATGACAGGGCCGGGCCTTCGGTGTTGGGAAGAGGTCGTGGCTGGGGGAAATTAAAATTGTTCTCGTATAATCTTCGGCCCATGTCTGACTCCTTAAATGTCCGTGAATCATTTGCACGGCCAAACGCTCCAATGTCCACAGCGAGAAACCTGCAGTCCGCACCTGCAATTGCCATGAGCACGGTGGAAAAGTATTTTTTATAATTAAAAAAAAGAGGTCCACTTCTTGAAGGCTTGGTAATCCTAATGTGCTTCCCATCCACGGCTCCAATACAGTTAGGGAAAGAACACACTTGTTCGAATTTTTGGGCGTGGCCTGCCATATTTCTGTTGTAGGGATGGGTAAAAATTCCTCCCGGAGGTTGTCCCACAATGCGCGGCATGTGTCGGCAATAATACCAGACAGTGTGGAGACTCCAATACGAAACTGGAAATGCAGTGATCTCAAGGTCTCTCCGGTAGCCAGGAAACTGACAAGAAGAAAAATAAATATAATTAATTACATTGTTATGAAAGAATTTTTCATTTTTAATTACAATCCCCCACCCCACAAAACAAAAACACGTTACTTTAAAAAATGGCAAGAACATATAAATCCTTCACAATCCATTACGTACCGTAGAGTCACCAGCAGACGTTCCTCGGGGGAAATCGATTTACGGAGCTGCGTGTCCTGCCTGGAAATGCTTCCTTCCACCAGACGCAGCAGATATCGGAAGCTGTTTTGAGACATCCTGGTGTACTCGAAGTATTTCTCCTGGTTGTGATTTAACTCGCCAAACAGACAATGGTAGGCTCCACGACTCTCTCGGACTTCCACTATAGGGTGTAGCCAAAAACGCCGACGACTCCTTCTCCGTAGTTTGTCTCTTTTCCTCTGTTCATGACAGGCAATAGCATAGGCAATAGCAAGGGCTAATTCCAGCTCAAAATTGAGGTAGATACTCTCCATGGAATGATCCATCTTGATGCTCTATGGTTGGAAATAATCTATGCCGGGGTATATATACCACTATATTACATTAATACCCACCCTCATCTACCCATTGGTGGCATTATCGATTGTCTAGACACTAGACCCACCCTCTTCTATTCATTGGTGGTGTTATCTAGTGTCTAGACACTAAATTGTGTGTAAAGATATAATCATTGTTTGACAACGCATGCATCGTAAAACACTACGTTTTTTGTAAAAACGCAACAAAAACGCACAAAAAACGCTGCGTTTTACGACGCATCCGTCCGACGCTTGCATCAAAAAAGGTGCGTTTTTGCGTGCGTTTCTGATCCGTCGTGCGTTGCGTCGGCGACGCAGCGTCGCATGACGCTAATGTGAACGTAGCCTTACACCTATTTTTTGCAACCCGGCATTTCCTCCTGGCATTCACATGAAAGCCTTCATGGGTTGGAAATATGAGGATGACATACGGGTTGGTGATATCTTACAGCGTGGCGAGATTCCCACCCTCTGTTCCCTCCAAACCCAATCTCCCTCCACTAAACTTCTTTGGTGGGAGTACTTGCAGGTCCGGTCCTTCCTGGCCTCCTTGAATTTGCCAAGGGGTTCGCACTGGAGACGCCCCGAGCAGGGGAATCTCTTCCCTCTACTCAATTCTTTCAACACCTGACTCTGACACAAGGCTCTATTTCCAGTCTGCTTGGGAGAAGGATTTGGGGCGGACTTTGTCGGATGAGGAATGGGAGCGTTGCTTCCTGATGAGCCATAAACTCCCGAGTTCCAGTGAGGCCTCGGAGAAGGGGTATAAACTGCAATATAGGTGGTACCTCACTCCTGACAGGTTACACAAATTTTCTCCCTCAATTTCAAACTGCTGCTGGAGGTGTGGAAATGGCATTGGCTCCCTTTTGCATATCTGGTGGGACTGCCCCTTGATTAGAACATTCTGGGACCAAGTGTTCTGAAATTATGGTTTGATCACAGGCAAGCACATCACCGGTACTCCGGAGATAGCATTGCTCTCCATGATTCCCGGTTCGGTGGGATCCCAAAAAAAGGATATCCTTAAGTTTTGCCTAGCGGCTGCTAGGACGGTGATTCCCCGCCGATGGCGAGACCCGGTTCCCCCCCATGTTGTGGAGTGGTTTTCAGAATTTGAAACCATCTTTAGGTTGGAGGAAATTGATGCAGACATTTCACAGACAATGGTCTCCTTTTTAGGTATCTGGACTGAATGGATTTTATTTAAAGATTCTGCTCGTTTCCCTGACCTGTTTACCTGATACGCCTGTCTATTCTACAGTTGATTACTAAGCTATTTTTCTTTTCTTTTCGTATTCTGATTTTATATTTCTTTTCTTGAGCCCCACCTACTTGGGCTCCCCCCTCTATTTCCTCCTCTTTCTATCTCCCCCCTGGGTGAGCTGTTCTCCTTCCACCAGTTCGGTGTGATAGGTCTGTACCATGATTTACCAGTTACTTTTATAATTATAATAATACTATTTGCGTACATGTCTCACTCTTGGGGACATGGGCGATCTGATTTTAGGTATGCTTTCTTTTATTTACGGTTTTGAAAGTCCTCGCCTGTTGCGGGGGCAAGGAGTTTTTGCTTATAAGTTAAAGCTACCGTAGTTATTCTGGAGGGTTTACTCCCTCTAATTTTTTTTTTTCTTTTCTCTCTTTTATGTAAGATTTATGCAAGGTTTGTGAATGAGTGTTTTTTGTGTTACTCTTCTCGAATTGTATATTATAAGGAAAAGTACTTTGCTCATTGTCGTAGTTTTTAACTACTGTTTTTCTTGTAAAATTCTCTTCTCTTTAATAAAAATATATTTACACAGAATATACACTTTCACGGAGGTCACTTACCCTCCTAACGTGAGGAAGATACCGGTTCTGGTCTTGGGGACGCCTCCTCCATTTGAACCACAGTTTTCCTCCTGGATCCACCAGAGGCTCTGCTGCGCTGGGATCCTGAGCTGCTGCGCTGTGTAGGCCTTTGCGAAGAACGGCGCTCCTTCGGGTCTTTTGTCACAGGGGCCTGTGAAATTTCTTCCACCGACTGCTCTATTCCACTCATGGTGGTACTTTCTGAGCAGCGGTATGCATCTTCCCTTCCAGTTATATCCTAATAGTGCGGCGCAAGGTAACATCCGGATTACCCAGAGGTACCCTGCGCCGCCCCGGAAGTGACCCCTGCGCCTGCGCAGTAAGTATCCGGGCCCCGTGCGCGCGCTCACTAGCTGCTGGCTCACAGGAGGAACGGAGCTCCCACAGCCGCCGCTGCTCCCTGCATTAGGCCACCTGTCGGTGACCGGCGTCACCTTCTCCTGTGAGCCCCGTGGACTGGCGGAGTTACTCCAGGTAGACGCCGCTACCCATTACCGGCCGTTTTTTTTTTTTTTTAAAGAAAAAGAGGAGAGGCAGACTCGGTCCTCTTCATTGCCTCCCCTCCGCACATATCTACGAGGCCCGCCAACCCCGGAAAGCGCCCTCAGGGAGGAATCCACCCGTGACCGTGGCAGGGCCCCCCTGCTGCCTGTACTCGGCCCGATGGTCCCTGGAATCCTGGATGCTGTGAGCTGTGGGATCCCCGTCAGAGACAGGAAACCGAACTGAGGTGGAGGAGAGGTCCCGCCTTTTTAACCTGTGGGTTTCCTGTCCCTGAGGGCGGATCCCTCTCTCTGTGGTGCCGTCATGGGGTAAGAGAAAATGGTTTGGTAAATCTTGTAGTAAAAATGAGAACTCTGTCAACTTTTAACTGTAGCAAAAAAAAAAAAAAAAAATTGGGTTCCAAAATTGTACTGATGTAAAGGAGACATGTGGGAAATGTTATTTCATACTGAAGACATTTTACCACTAACATTAAGCACAATGTCACGAGAAAACAGTCTCAGAATCACCGGGATCCATGGAAGCGTTCCAGAGTTATTGCCTCATAAAGGGACAGTGGTCAGAATGGTAAAAATTGGCCTGATCATGAAGGTGCAAACCACCCTCGGAGGTAAAGGGGTTAAATATTATGGAATTCATTAAAAAGTGCAATAGTTTGTGTGAGACTTCATCACTTTTTGACAGGTAAATAATAGCTTACAAAATGAACTATACCACGAGAAATGCAGGTGTGAATGTGCGGCGCCCCAGGGTCCTGGTCGTCGCAGTGGTATTGCTTTCCTCTCGGGGAGAGTGATGCTTCGTTTGGAGGCAAAGGAGGATAACTGCATCCAGGTACCACAAACATGCAACACATTTCATACTCCAGGCCACCAGGGGGAGCTTTTGCTCCTATTAGGTCACTCCCCACATATATATAACTGGTAGTCTGTAGGGAAAGTTAGTCAGTTGCTGGCTGAGCTCAGTTAGTTCCAGACAGCTGTCTGAAGAGGACAGAGGGTCCACGGAGCTGTGCATGCCCTCAGAGCTGCAGCTCCCAGAAAGAGACATTGAAAGGCAGAATTGTATTGCAGCGAGCACGAAGGAAGTCGAAACAAAGGAGAGGATACCAGAAGGGGACCAGCCCCGAACAGGCTGCCTCCTTCTGAGGCACAGAATCCCGTTAGCCAGAACACCGAGGAAGTAAGGACCTCTACGCCTTATTTCAGAGACCGGCAGGACCGCTAATTGCAGGTTACCAGTCCGCACCTACACCCAGGAGGCACAGTGACATCCACAGAGCCGGGTTATCTAAGAGACCCTATAAACAGGCTCAAGTCACCAGTCATACGGGTTTTGTCCTATCCTATACGGGGGGACAGAGAGCGAACCACCACATCTGTGAGGACCTTATGTGAAGCCATAGGCAGTAAGGGACTACACCACCGCAGCACAAGGGAAGGCTTCTGATTTCCACCTGGATTTGCCTCCAAACCGGCCGGACTCTGCCTGCCCCGTGATCTGGTGCTCTGGACTGTGGATGCTGAAGTCTTCAATAAAAAGGTAAACTGCAACCTTGTGTCCTCGTTCTTCTCTGCGCCTCTCACCATACCACCATCTACACACTGGAAAGCCCTGGGGATATACTTCACCTGTGGGAAGGTATACCATCTAGCTGCCATAACATCACCCCAGCGGACCCCTTAAAGCAGCGTCAGTCACCCTGACTGATTACCACAGGTGGCTTCACAAACATCAACTCTATCCCTTTAAAGACCTTTCCCCTTTTACATGGGTGCCCTGGGCCACAGACCGGGTCGAAGCCACCGTGACATCCCCCCTGTGAAGCGCAGGACCCGGTACCGAGTACCCCTAGCCCGCGGGGCGACTCAAATGCACTCCATGTACATGGGATATTTAACATGCTGGCAGGGGGTGTCATTCCATGCACCGATTAGTGCACTTGTGACTGCAGGTATACAGCACCAGTGATCCCCTAAAGGGACTAACATGTAGAATGAAGAGTGAAAAAAAAATATGGAATTGAAAAAAAAAAAAAAGTCACATATATCCCACAATGGTAGCAAGAATAATTACATCTCATCCCACAAGAAAAAAAAAACTTGTCATGCAGCTCCATTGACCAACATTGGTACAGGAAAATGGCGATACAGCCCCCACAATTTATTTATTTTTTGCAAACTTAAATTTTTTTTCACCACTAAAATAATAATAAAAACTTCACAGATTTGGGACTGCAGTAAGTGTACTGATCAGCAGGTTCATATTGGGAGGTCATTTGTATCACACGACATATACCATAAAAACAATTCCCCAAAAACAATGTCAGAAATGGATTTCTCACAATTTGTCCGCACTTGGAATTTTTTCCCCAGTTTTCCAGTACACCATGTGGTAAAATGAATGGTGCCATTCACAAGTACAACTCTATCGCTACCTATGAGGACAGAAGAGAAATATGGGAATATGCATAATTGGAAACGAGCTGCATGGCGATGGTTAATGGCCCCGCACCTGCAGGTTAACAGCGTCGCTTTACATGACAGGTTCCCTTCCCTAAGTCAGGCCTAAGGCTGCGTTCACACATCCGCTAAAATTTTTCTGGGACGGTGCACAGATCCGGAGGCCTGGATTTATCAAGACCGATGTGAACATGACACTGGATGTGACAAGGATGCCGGGCAGACGAGAGCCGTGCGTTCCTCAGATATAACAGGGACATGGATGTGTGAACGAACCCCAGGGTCAGAGCGCCGGATTTTACCAGAGTTTGTTCTTTTCATCCCTGAGTTTCTCAGACCCCTAAGCCTGTGAGGAGCTCTGATCGGAGCCTATCTGCAGACAAGCGGCCATGTCTGATTGTTACCACAGACTCGGGCCCAACTCTCCAATATGAGGCAATGGAGAGTACACTAGCTCCGCACTCAGATGTGAGGGACATAAGGCTTGAGATACATCCAACAGTTCTGGTGTAAGGCCGGGATCACACATGCGAGAAACACGTCCATGTCTCGCATGTGAAATCCAAGCTCTCGCGCCGGCACTCCAGAGCGGAGCGTGCGGCTCCATGTGTTGCTATGCAGCCGCACGCTCCGCTCCCAAGTGCCGGCGCCAGAGCTTGGATTTCACATGCGAGACACGGACGTGTTTCTCGCATGTGTGATCCCGGCCTAATCCAAGAAAAACGTATGATGGTAAAAACTGACCAAACGCTGACCAAATTTTCCTTTTGCAAAAAATCATTGTCTGAACGAGGGCTTATTCACACTGCTGCATCTCGTGTCACCTCATGGGGCTTCTCATATGGCCATCCTTTTGTGGACCAATTATCATATACTATATGTACTGACCAAACCGGACGATACGAGGGGGGCAGTGAATAAAGGACGGCTTTTATCTGCTGCTCATTTTTCAGATTGAGAGTTCCCAAGTGTCTCCTATTAACGATCAATTATCATCAACCGATTTTATTTTGCTTACCAGAAAAATGGATGACACATGGATGGAAAAAAAAAAAACATCAAAAAGCCATAACAGGTGAAAAACTGTCTGTCACATGCCTAGATAAAAACACCAAACAGTCCACGTGTTCCAGACAAAACTATCCATATCAGTCTGAACACAGCCCCGGTCACAGCGACATTACGCATCGGATCGGTAGTTTTCCTGTGGATTGTCTGGGGTTGCAGCGGCATTTTTTTGGGTGCTTCCTGCAGTTGAAACCCTTTTATTCCTCACATTTCACTTAATGAAAAGCACATTGCAAACCCACAACAATGTGCAAAAAAAGACAAGAATTAAATCAAACAAAATAGGAAAAGCAGTATCTGCTGGTTCAGACCAGCGCATTATTCAGACATGTGCACCACGGACCGGACATTGGGGAGATTACACAGCATCATAACCAAACGTGCACCACGGAGCAGACATTGGGGAGATTACACAGCATCATAACCAAACGCGCACCACGGACCGGACATTGGGGAGATTACACAGCATCATAATCAAACGTGCACCACGGCCCGAACAATGAGGAGATTACACAGCATCATAGCCAAACGTGCACCACGGACCGGACATTGGGGAGATTACACAGCATCATAACCAAATGCGCACCTTGGACCAGACATTGGGGAGATTACACAGCATCATAACCAAATGCGCACCACGGACCAGACATTGGGGAGATTACACAGCATCATAACCAAACGCGCACCAAGGACTGGACATTGGGGAGATTACACAGCATCATAACCAAACGTGCACCACAGACCGGACAATGAGGAGATTACACAGCATCATAACCAAACGTGCACCACGGCCCGGACATTGGGGAGATTACACAGCATCATAACAAGCGTGCACCACAGACCGAACATTGGGGAGATTACACAGCATCATAACCAAATGCGCACCACAGACCAGACATTGGGGAGATTACACAGCATCATAACAAGCGTGCA
Organism: Ranitomeya imitator; assembly: GCF_032444005.1. NCBI lineage: Eukaryota > Metazoa > Chordata > Amphibia > Anura > Dendrobatidae > Ranitomeya > Ranitomeya imitator. Next base: position 226,370,545 of record NC_091283.1, read on the forward strand.
CCAAGGACTGGACATTGGGGAGATTACACAGCATCATAACCAAATGCGCACCACGGACTAGACATTGGGGAGATTACACAGCATCATAACCAAATGCGCACCACGGACTAGACATTGGGGAGATTACACAGCATCATAAGCAAACGTGCACCACGGCCCGGACAATGAGGAGATTACACAGCATCATAACCAAACGTGCACCACGGACCGGACATTGGGGAGATTACACAGCATCATAACCAAACGCGCACCACGGACCGGACATTGGGGAGATTACACAGCATCATAACCAAACGTGCACCACGGCCCGGATAATGAGGAGATTACACAGCATCATAACCAAATGCGCACCACGGACCGGACATTGGAGAGATTACACAGCATCATAACAAGCGTGCACCACAGACCGAACATTGGGGAGATTACACAGCATCATAACCTAACGTTCACCACGGACTGGACATTGGGGAGATTACACAGCATCATAACCAAACGTGCACCACGGCCCGGACATTGGGGAGATTACACAGCATCATAACCAAACGTGCACCAAGGACTGGACATTGGGGAGATTACACAGCATCATAACCTAACGTTCACCACGGACTGGACATTGGGGAGATTACACAGCATCATAACCAAACGCGCACCACGGACCGGACATTGGGGAGATTACACAGCATCATAACCAAACGTGCACCACGGCCCGGATAATGAGGAGATTACACAGCATCATAACCAAATGCGCACCACGGACCGGACATTGGAGAGATTACACAGCATCATAACAAGCGTGCACCACAGACCGAACATTGGGGAGATTACACAGCATCATAACCTAACGTTCACCACGGACTGGACATTGGGGAGATTACACAGCATCATAACCAAACGTGCACCACGGCCCGGACATTGGGGAGATTACACAGCATCATAACCAAACGTGCACCAAGGACTGGACATTGGGGAGATTACACAGCATCATAACCTAACGTTCACCACGGACTGGACATTGGGGAGATTACACAGCATCATAACCAAACGTGCACCACGGCCCGGACATTGGGGAGATTACACAGCATCATAACCTAACGTGCACCAAGGACTGGACATTGGGGAGAATACACAGCATCATAACCAAATGCGCACCACGGACCGGACATTGGTTATAATGGCTGTGTAATCTCCTAAACGTACAGATGGCCAAATATCCACATGAGCCAACAGTCTGTAGAGGAACAAACTGCAGCATGAAGTTGTTTGGTGCAATTTACAGAGCGATCTAGTGCATGTATCTAGCGGGCAGCTGCTGCACACAGTGACGGATGAAATCTGCAGACATCACTGTCTCAAGTTATGGTTTGTCCGTCTGCTCCTGGCCTCAGTTTATGTTCACATGCAGTTTTTTTCCTTTGCAAATATGTTTTTTTTTTTTTTTTTTTTTTTTTTTTTTTTTTTTTACACACACTCAACCACCAGTAGCGACGTAATTACAAAAATCCCACGCTCGGACCCTGGGAGATGCATAATCTCAATTCTTGCAGCATTTTTTCACCCGTAGAAAGCAGTGACAAGGTGCAAATATGCTGCAGAAAACACAGGAAACAGACTTTGCTGCATTTTTGGGGAATTGAACATGTGCTGTATACAAGTGACATGTAGAACCGCTGCATGTGAACATAGCCTTATACACCAGGTTTCCACTGCATGTTCGGCTTGGCCCGACCTGGTTTATGTATGGAGTGATGTCAGAAGGTAAGGAAATTATAAATATCAGCCATGATCTTTTCTAGTGAAAATCCCAAGTATGAACCAGCAGAAGTGTAAAGAGCAACCAGGAGGTCCGCAAGATGAAGAAACCAGGGTGCGGAGACTTGATATCGGGGGGCACAAAATCCATCACATTTTCAATTCCTTTTAACAAAACCCCAAACCTCTGAAACATCAAGTACAGTTGTCACCAAGTATCCACGGACGCATTGTTTGGCTATGTGCACACGTTGCAGATTTCCTGCGGATCCGCAGCGTTTTTTTCCGCGCAGAAACACTGCAGATCCGCAAGTGATTTACAGTACAATGTAAATCAGTGGCAAAAAAAAAAAGACGCTGTGCTAATGGTGCGGAAAAATCTGCACGGAAAACGCACTTCTTTGTGCGGATCTGCAGCGTTTTTGTACCCATTCCATAATAGAAATCCGCAGGGGTAAAAACGCATGAAATCCGCAGTAAATCCGCAACAAAAACGCACAAAATAAGCATAAAAAAAGCGCAGATTTTTGACCTGCAATTTCTGCCAAGCGATGCAGAATCCGCACAGAGAATTGCACAGGCTAATCGGCAATGTGTGCACGTAGCCTTTTACTTTCCGGTACACAGACCATTAACCCAGACATAAAGCAGCACTTGTGTGAATGAGGCCATACACAGCTTCATCCAGTGTCTCACCCGTAATAAACGGCTCTGGACTGACAGGCCTCACAAGTCTGACGGCGGCTCCGGCTCGCCTCGCGGCTCTCGGTCTTCCATCGCCATCTGCAGACTTCTTGTACAATTGCAGCATGAAGCGTAAATGCTGAACACTCAGCTCGTGTTTCGCCGCATTGTGAGACTTCAGAGGCCCATGGTCCATCAATGTCCGGATCAATGGCAAAGAATGAGACCTCATGATTGCACTTAATCCATTCATCCCTCTACCAGGGGGCAAGACCACCAAAACCAGCCAGAGGAGCAGCAGGTTTTGAGATGCGGTCATCATGGCAGCAGTCTATGGTGCGGAGGTTTCATGGAGGGGGTACAGTCTCTGCAGGATCATGAGTGGAAGGAAAGACTCTGCCCAGCAGGATCAACATTTTCTCACCCAGGTGCAGCCATTACTGAAAATGGGAGGAGTAGGGACCAGCTAGTGCCCCTCTAGAGGACGGGGAGCAGATACTTGGGAGCTGAGCTGCTTATTGGGAAGTGACTTTTTTAGCTTTTTAGAAAGCTGAGCCGTACAGGTAATTGCCCCAGTATGACATGGTGAGGGGAGAGGTGGACAGTCCTGCCTTATATCAAATCTGCACTGCCCATTTAACCCATTCACCTCCACACCAAGTAAAATATGGCCCAAAAAAAGTTTACTTTAGATTGCTTCTTTTAATTTTTCTAATCCTGCGTAGTGGGCTATAGCCGGGACAACATAACTTCTCGTAAGTCCAAAGAAAGAACATATTCTCGAGACCCCCCTGGGTACTGAAGTTCCATACTGTGGGTCGGCCGCTGACAGCACCTCAACCAGAAGGCATTTACTGCTGGAGATTGGGTTACGGGGTCCCCACTGTAAGACTAGTGGGTCCCAAATGCTTTTATATATGTCACAAAACAAATCGCACGGGTGGTCTCCTCCCACGGCCCAGCACTAGCTCTCTGCAGACCATCAGGCTCAGTGCTTTGGCATCATATAGATAGCGCACGTCACCGCTGCAGCTAATCGCGCATTGGCCCTGGTGCTGTGCGATTGTTTTCTCACACCCGTAGGCTTACACTGGGCCGAGGGCCATGGATGTTTTCTCACACAGCACTCGTCCGTATTGTACGCTAGTGTGACCGCAGCCCTAAAGTGACAAACTATTGTTGTTCCAGATGTCCCAAACACCCTTATGGGGGCTTCATCAGAATAATTAACTGCAGAAAGTACAAGGAGAGGACTGCGGGGGATGGGGGTAAAGGTATTTTCACTAATGAAGCCCCTCCAGATTGGAACATCTGAAGGAACGATTGTCCTTGAGAAGACAAGGTGACACTGCCATGAGTCCTGTGTCTGCCAGCAGTAAAGTCTCCGGACACCATTTGTGTGTGGGGGCTTCTCATCATCCATAGAGGGGATCACTCACAATGTGTGGGGGCTTCTCATCATCCATAGAGGGGGTCACTCACAATGTGTGGAGGCTTCTCATCATCCATAGAGGGGGTCACTCACAATGTGTGGAGGCTTCTCATCCATGGAGGGAATCACTCACAATGTGTGGAGGCTTCTCATCCATGGAGGGAATCACTCACAATGTGTGGAGGCTTCTCATCCATGGAGGGGGTCACTCACAATGTGTGGAGGCTTCTCATCCATGGAGGGGATCACTCACAATGTGTGGAGGCTTCTCATCCATGGAGGGATCACTCACAATGTGTGGAGGCTTCTCATCCATGGAGGGGATCACTCACAATGTCAGGGGGCTTCTCATCCATGGAGGGGGTCACTCACAATGTGTGGAGGCTTCTCATCCATGGAGGGGTCACTCACAACGTGTGGAGGCTTCTCATCCATAGAGGGGGTCACTCACAATGTGTGGGGGCTTCTCATCCATGGAGGGGGTCACTCACAATGTGTGGAGGCTTCTCATCCATGGAGGGGATCACTCACAATGTGAGGGGGCTTCTCATCCATGGAGGGGGTCACTCACAATGTGAGGGGGTTTCTCATCCATGTAGGGGTCACTCACAATGTGTGGAGGCTTCTCATCCATGGAGGGGGTCACTCACAATGTGAGGGGGTTTCTCATCCATGGAGGGGTCACTCACAATGTGTGGAGGCTTCTCATCCATGGAGGGGGTCACTCACAATGTGTGGGGGTTTCTCATCCATGGAGGGGGTCACTCACAATGTGTGGAGGCTTCTCATCCATGGAGGGGATCACTCACAATGTGTGGGGGTTTCTCATCCATGGAGGGGGTCACTCACAATGTGTGGGGGCTTCTCATCCATGGAGGGGTCACTCACAATGTGAAGGGCTTTCTCATCCATGGAGGGGGTCACTCACAATGTGTGGGGGCTTCTCATCCATGGAGGGGATCACTCACAATGTGTGGAAGCTTCTCATCCATTTAGGGGTCACTCACTATGTGAGGGGGTTTCTCATCCATGGAGGGGGTCACTCACAATGTGCGGGGGCTTCTCATCCATGGAGGGGGTCACTCACAATGTATGGGGGCTTCTCATCCATGGAGGGGATCACTCACAATGTGAGGGGGTTTCTCATCCATGGAGGGGGTCACTCACAATGTGCGGAGGCTTCTCATCCATGGAGAGGGGTCACTCACAATGTGTGGGGGCTTCTCATCCATGGAGGGGGTCACTCACAATGTGTGGAGGCTTCTCATCCATGGAGGGGATCACTCACAATGTGTGGAAGCTTCTCATCCATGGAGGGGTCACTAACAATGTGAGGGGGTTTCTCATCCATGGAGGGTGTCACTCACAATGTATGGGGGCTTCTCATCCATGGAGGGGATCACTCACAATGTGAGGGGGTTTCTCATCCATGGAAGGGGTCACTCACAATGTGCGGGGGCTTCTCATCTATGGAGGGGGTCACTCACAATGTGTGGAGGCTTCTCATCCATGGAGGGGGTCACTCACAATGTGAGGGGGCTTCTCATCCATGGAGGGGGTCACTCACAATGTGAGGGGGCTTCTCATCCATGGAGGGGGTCACTCACAATGTGAGGGGGTTTCTCATCCATGGAGGGGGTCACTCACAATGTGAGGGGGTTTCTCATCCATGGAGTGGGTCATTCACAATGTGTGGAGGCTTCTCATCCATGGAGGGGCTCACTCACAATGTGTGGGGGCTTCTCATCCATGGAGGGGGTCACTCCCAATGTGCGGGGGCTTCTCATCCATGGAGGGGGTCACTCACAATGTATGGGGGCTTCTCATCCATGGAGGGGATCACTCACAATGTGAGGTGGTTTCTCATCCATGGAGGGGGTCACTCACAATGTGCGGGGGCTTCTCATCCATGGAGGGGGTCACTCACAATGTATGGGGGCTTCTCATCCATGGAGGGGGATCACTCACAATGTGAGGGGGTTTCTCATCCATGGAGGGGGTCACTCACAATGTGCGGGGGCTTTTCATCCATGGAGGGGGTCACTCACAATGTGAGGGGGTTTCTCATCCATGGAGGGGGTCACTCACAATGTGCGGGGGTTTCTCATCCATGGAGGGGGTCACTCACAATGTGCGGGGGCTTTTCATCCATGGAGGGGGTCACTCACAATGTGAGGGGGTTTCTCATCCATGGAGGGGGTCACTCACAATGTGCAATGTGTGGAGGCTTCTCATCCATGGAGGGGTCACACACAATGTGAGGGGGTTTCTCATCCATGGAGGGGTCACTCACAATGTGCAATGTGTGGGGGTTTCTCATCCATGGAGGGGTCACACATAATGTGAGGGGGTTTCTCATCCATGGAGGGGGTCACTCACAATGTGCGGGGGCTTCTCATCCATGGAGGGGGTCACTCATAATGTTTGGGGGCTTCTCATCCATGGAGGTGGTCACTCACAATGTGTGGGGGCTTCTCATCCATGGAGGGGGTCACTCACAATGTGTGGGGGCTTCTCATCCATGGAGGGGGTCACTCACAATGTGTGGGGGCTTCTCATCCATAGAGGGGGTCACTCACAATGTGTGGGGGCTTCTTATCCATGGAGGGGATCACTCGCAATGTGAGGGGGTTTCTCATCCATGGAGGGGTCATTCACAATGTGAGGGGTTTTCTCATCCATGGAGGGGATCACTCACAATGTGAGGGGGTTTCTCATCCATGGAGGGGGTCACTCACAATGTGCGGGGGCTTCTCATCCATGGAGGGGGTCACTCCCAATGTGCAATGTGTGGGGGTTTCTCATCCATGGAGGGGTCATACACAATGTGAGGGGGTTTCTCATCCATGGAGGGGTCATTCACAATGTGAGGGGTTTTCTCATCCATGGAGGGGATCACTCACAATGTGAGGGGGTTTCTCATCCATGGAGGGGGTCACTCACAATGTGCGGGGGCTTCTCATCCATGGAGGGGGTCACTCCCAATGTGCAATGTGTGGGGGTTTCTCATCCATGGAGGGGTCATACACAATGTGAGGGGGTTTCTCATCCATGGAGGGGGTCACTCACAATGTGCTGGGGCTTCTCATCCATGGAGGGGGTCACTCACAATGTGTGGGGGCTTCTCATCCATGGAGGGGGTCACTCACAATGTGTGGGGGCTTCTCATCCATGGAGGGGGTCACTCACAATGTGTGGAGGCTTCTCATCCATGGAGGGGGTCATTCACAATGTGAGGGGTTTTCTCATCCATGGAGGGGGTCATTCACAATGTGAGGGGTTTCCTCATCCATGGAGGGGATCACTCACAATGTGCGGGGGCTTCTCATCCATAGAGTGGGTCACTCACAATGTGTGGGGGCTTCTCATCCATGGAGGGGGTCTTTCACAATGTGAGGGGTTTTCTCATCCATGGAGGGGGTCATTCACAATGTGAGGGGTTTTCTCATCCATGGAGGGGATCACTCACAATGTGCGGGGGCTTCTCATCCATGGAGGGGGTCACTCACAATCTGTGGAGGCTTCTCAACCATGGAGGGGGTCACTCACAATGTGTGGGGGCTTCTCATCCATGGAGGGGTCACTCACAATGTGCGGGGGCTTCTCATCCATGGAGGGGGTCACTCCCAATGTGCAATGTGTGGGGGTTTCTCATCCATGGAGGGGTCATACACAATGTGAGGGGGCTTCTCATCCATGGAGGGGGTCACTCATAATGTGTGGGGGCTTCTCATCCATGGAGGGGGTCACTCACAATGTGTGGGGGCTTCTCATCCATGGAGGGGGTCACTCACAATGTGTGGAGGCTTCTCATCCATGGAGGGGGTCATTCACAATGTGAGGGGTTTTCTCATCCATGGAGGGGGTCATTCACAATGTGAGGGGTTTTCTCATCCATGGAGGGGATCACTCACAATGTGCGGGGGCTTCTCATCCATAGAGTGGGTCACTCACAATGTGTGGGGGCTTCTCATCCATGGAGGGGGTCTTTCACAATGTGAGGGGTTTTCTCATCCATGGAGGGGATCACTCACAATGTGCGGGGGCTTCTCATCCATGGAGGGGGTCACTCACAATGTGCAATGTGTGGGGGTTTCTCATCCATGGAGGGGTCATACACAATGTGAGGGGGTTTCTCATCCATGGAGGGGTCATTCACAATGTGAGGGGTTTTCTCATCCATGGAGGGGATCACTCACAATGTGAGGGGGTTTCTCATCCATGGAGGGGGTCACTCACAATGTGCGGGGGCTTCTCATCCATGGAGGGGGTCACTCCCAATGTGCAATGTGTGGGGGTTTCTCATCCATGGAGGGGTCATACACAATGTGAGGGGGTTTCTCATCCATGGAGGGGGTCACTCACAATGTGCTGGGGCTTCTCATCCATGGAGGGGGTCACTCACAATGTGTGGGGGCTTCTCATCCATGGAGGGGGTCACTCACAATGTGTGGGGGCTTCTCATCCATGGAGGGGGTCACTCACAATGTGTGGAGGCTTCTCATCCATGGAGGGGGTCATTCACAATGTGAGGGGTTTTCTCATCCATGGAGGGGGTCATTCACAATGTGAGGGGTTTTCTCATCCATGGAGGGGATCACTCACAATGTGCGGGGGCTTCTCATCCATAGAGTGGGTCACTCACAATGTGTGGGGGCTTCTCATCCATGGAGGGGGTCTTTCACAATGTGAGGGGTTTTCTCATCCATGGAGGGGGTCATTCACAATGTGAGGGGTTTTCTCATCCATGGAGGGGATCACTCACAATGTGCGGGGGCTTCTCATCCATAGAGTGGGTCACTCACAATGTGTGGGGGCTTCTCATCCATGGAGGGGGTCTTTCACAATGTGAGGGGTTTTCTCATCCATGGAGGGGGTCACTCACAATCTGTGGAGGCTTCTCAACCATGGAGGGGGTCACTCACAATGTGTGGGGGCTTCTCATCCATGGAGGGGTCACTCACAATGTGCGGGGGCTTCTCATCCATGGAGGGGGTCACTCCCAATGTGCAATGTGTGGGGGTTTCTCATCCATGGAGGGGTCATACACAATGTGAGGGGGCTTCTCATCCATGGAGGGGGTCACTCATAATGTGTGGGGGCTTCTCATCCATGGAGGGGGTCACTCACAATGTGTGGGGGCTTCTCATCCATGGAGGGGGTCACTCACAATGTGTGGAGGCTTCTCATCCATGGAGGGGGTCATTCACAATGTGAGGGGTTTTCTGATCCATGGAGGGGGTCATTCACAATGTGAGGGGTTTTCTCATCCATGGAGGGGATCACTCACAATGTGCGGGGGCTTCTCATCCATAGAGTGGGTCACTCACAATGTGTGGGGGCTTCTCATCCATGGAGGGGGTCTTTCACAATGTGAGGGGTTTTCTCATCCATGGAGGGGATCACTCACAATGTGCGGGGGCTTCTCATCCATGGAGGGGGTCACTCACAATCTGTGGAGGCTTCTCAACCATGGAGGGGGTCACTCACAATGTGTGGAGGTTTCTCATCCATGGAGGGGTCACTCACAATGTGAGGGGTTTTCTCATCCATGGAGGGGATCACTCACAATCTGTGGAGGCTTCTCAACCATGGAGGGGGTAACTCACAATGTGTGGGGGCTTCTCATCCATGGAGGGGTCACTCACAATGTGAGGGGGTTTCTCATCCATGGAGGGGGTCATTCACAATGTGAGGGGTTTTCTCATCCATGGAGGGGGTCATTCACAATGTGAGGGGGTTTCTCATCCATGGAGGGGATCACTCACAATGTGTGGGGGCTTCTCATCCATGGAGGGGTCACTCACAATGTGAGGGGGTTTCTCGTCCATGGAGGGGTAACTCACAATGTGTGGGGGCTTCTCATCCATGGACGGGTCACTCACAATGTGAGGGGGTTTCTCATCCATGGAGGGGATCACTCACAATGTGCGGGGGCTTCTCATCCATGGAGGGCGTCACTCACAATCTGTGGAGGCTTCTCAACCATGGAGGGGGTCACTCACAATGTGTGGGGGCTTCTCATCCATGGAGGGGTCACTCACAATGTGAGGGGGTTTCTCATCCATGGAGGGGTCACTCACAATGTGAGGGGTTTTCTCATCCATGGAGGGGATCACTCACAATGTGCGGGGGCTTCTCATTCATGGAGGGGGTCACTCACAATCTGTGGAGGCTTCTCAACCATGGAGGGGGTAACTCACAATGTGTGGGGGCTTCTCATCCATGGAGGGGTCACTCACAATGTGAGGGGGTTTCTCATCCATGGAGGGGTCACTCACAATGTGAGGGGGTTTCTCATCCATGGAGGGGTCACTCACAATATGTGGGGGCTTCTCATCCATGGAGGGGATCACTCACAATGTGTGGAGGCTTCTTATCCATGGAGGGGGTCACTCACAATGTGCGGGGGCTTCTCATCCATGGAGGGGATCACTCACAATGTGTGGAGGCTTCTCATCCATAGAGGGGGTCACTCACAATGTGTGGGGGCTTCTCATCCATGGAGGGGGTCACTCACAATGTGTGGAGGCTTCTCATCCATAGAGGGGTCACTCACAATGTGTGGGGGCTTCTCATCCATGGAGGGGGTCACTCACAATGTGTGGAGGCTTCTCATCCATAGAGGGGGTCACTCACAATGTGTGGGGGCTTCTCATCCATGGAGGGGGTCACTCACAATGTGTGGAGGCTTCTCATCCATAGAGGGGGTCACTCACAATGTGTGGGGGCTTCTCATCCATGGAGGGGTCACTCACAATGTGAGGGGGCTTCTCATCCATGGAGGGGGTCACTCACAATGTGTGGAGGCTTCTCATCCATAGAGGGGGTCACTCACAATGTGTGGGGGCTTCTCATCCATTGAGGGGGTCACTCACAATGTGTGGAGGCTTCTCATCCATAGAGGGGGTCACTCACAATGTGTGGGGGCTTCTTATCCATGGAGGGGTCACTCACAATGTGTGGAGGTTTCTCATCCATAGAGGGGGTCACTCACAATGTGTGGGGGCTTCTCATCCATGGAGGGGGTCACTCACAATGTGTGGAGGCTTCTCATCCATAGAGGGGGTCACTCACAATGTGTGGGGGCTTCTCATCCATGGAGGGGTCACTCACAATGTGAGGGGGTTTCTCATCCATGGAGGGGTCACTCACAATATGTGGAGGCTTCTCATCCATGGAGGGGGGCTCGTTCACTTGGTGTACACTCCCCGCTGTGCTCCTATGTGACGCTGTGAAATGTCCTGCTGTGCTCCTATGTGATGCTGTGTACACTCCCCGCTGTACTCCTATGTGACGCTGTGTACACTCCCCGCTGTGCTCCTATGTGATGCTGTGTACATGCCCCGCTGTCCTCCTATGTGACACTGTGTACACTCCCCGCTGTCCTCCTATGTGACAGTGTGTACACTTCCCGCTGTGCTCCTAGGTGACACTGTGTACACTCCCCGCTGTGCTCCTATGTGACGCTGTATACACTCCCCGCTGTGTTCCTATGTGACGCTGTGTACACTCCCCGCTGTGCTCCTATGTGACGCTGTGTACACTCCCCGCTGTGCTCCTATGTGACGCTGTGTACATGCCCCGCTGTCCTCCTATGTGACACTGTGTACACTTCCCGCTGTGCTCCTAGGTGACACTGTGTACACTCCCCGCTGTGCTCCTATGTGACGCTGTATACACTCCCCGCTGTGTTCCTATGTGACGCTGTGTACACTCCCCGCTGTGTTCCTATGTGACGCTGTGTACACTCCCCGCTGTGCTCCTATGTGACGCTGTGTACACGCCCCGCTGTCCTCCTATGTGACGCTGTGTACACTCCCCGCTGTCCTCCTATGTGACACTGTGTACACTTCCCGCTGTGCTCCTAGGTGACACTGTGTACACTCCCCGCTGTGCTCCTATGTGACGCTGTATACACTCCCCGCTGTGTTCCTATGTGACGCTGTGTACACTCCCCGCTGTGCTCCTATGTGACGCTGTGTACACTCCCCGCTGTGCTCCTATGTGACGCTGTGTACATGCCCCGCTGTCCTCCTATGTGACACTGTGTACACTTCCCGCTGTGCTCCTAGGTGACACTGTGTACACTCCCCGCTGTGCTCCTATGTGACGCTGTATACACTCCCCGCTGTGCTCCTATGTGACGCTGTGTACACTCCCCGCTGTGTTCCTATGTGAAGCTATGTACACTCCCCGCTGTGTTCCTATGTGACGCTGTGTACACTTCCCGCTGTGCTCCTAGGTGACACTGTGTACACTCCCCGCTATGCTCCTATGTGACGCTGTGTACACTCCCCGTTGTGCTCCTATGTGACGATGTGTACACTCCCCGCTGTGCTCCTATGTGACGCTGTGTACACTCCCCGTTGTGCTCCTATGTGACGATGTGTACACTCCCCGCTGTGCTCCTATGTGACGCTGTGTACACTCCCCTCTGTGCTCCTATGTGACGCTGTGTACACTCCCAGCTGTGCTCCTATGTGACGCTGTGTACACTCCCCGCTGTGCTCCTATGTGACTCTGTGTACACTCCCCGCTGTGCTCCTATGTGACTCTGTGTACACTCCCCGCTGTGCTCCTATGTGACGCTGTGTACACTCCCCGCTGTGCTCCTATGTGACGCTGTGAAATGTCCAGCTTTGCTCCTATGTGATGCTGTGTACACTCCCCGCTGTGCTCCTATGTGACACTGTATACACTCCCCGCTGTGTTCCTATGTGACGCTGTGTACACTCCCCGCTGTGCTCCTATGTGACGCTGTGTACATGCCCCGCTGTCCTCCTATGTGACGCTGTGTACACTCCCCTCTGTGCTCCTATGTGACGCTGTGTACACTCCCCTCTGTGCTCCTATGTGACGCTGTATACACTCCCCGCTGTGCTCCTATGTGACGCTGTATACACTCCCCGCTGTGTTCCTATGTGACGCTGTGCACACTCCCCGCTGTGCTCCTATGTGACGCTGTGTACATGCCCCGCTGTCCTCCTATGTGACACTGTGTACACTCCCCGCTGTGCTCCTATGTGACGCTGTGTACACTCCCCGCTGTGCTCCTATGTGACGCTGTGTACACTCCCCGCTGTGCTCCTATGTGACGCTGTATACACTCCCCGCTGTGCTCCTCTGTGAAATGTCCTGCTGTGCTCCTATGTGACGCTGTGTACACTCCCCGCTGTGCTCCTATGTGACGCTGTGTACACTCCCCGCTGTGCTCCTATGTGACGCTGTGTACACTCACCGCTGTGCTCCTATGTGACGCTGTATACACTCCCCGCTGCTCTCCTATGTGACGCTGTGTACACTCCCCGCTGTGCTCCTATGTGACGCTGTGTACACTCCCCGCTGTGCTCCTATGTGACGCTGTATACACTCCCCGCTGTGCTCCTATGTGACGCTGTGTACACTCCCCGCTGTGCTCCTATGTGACGCTGTATTCATTCCCCGCTGTGCTCCTATGTAACGCTCTATACACTCCCCGCTGTGCTCCTATGTGACGCTGTGTACACTCCCCGCTGTGCTATGTGACGCTGTGTACACTCCCCACTGTGCTGTGACACTGTGTACACTCCCCGCTGTTCTCCCATGTGACGCTGTATACATTCCTCCCTGTGCTCCTATGTGACGCTGTATACACTCCCCGCTGTGCTCCTAGGTGACGCTGTGTACACTCCCCGCTATGCTCCTATGTGATGCTGTGTACACTCCCCGCTGTGCTCCTATGTGACGCTGTGTACACTCCCCACTGTGCTCCTATGTGACGCTGTATCCACTCCCAGCTGTGCTCCTATGTTATGCTGTGTACACTCCCCGCTGTGCTCCTATGTGACGCTGTGTACACTCCCCGCTGTGCTCCTATGTGACACTGTGTATACTCCCGCTGTGCTCCTATGTGACGCTGTGTACACTCCCCACTGTGCTCCTATGTGACGCTGTGTACACTTCCCGCTGTGCTCCTATGTGACGCTGTGTACACTCCCCTCTGTGCTCCTATGTGACGCTGTGTACACTCCCCTCTGTGCTCCTATGTGACGCTGTGTAATCTCCCCACGGTGTGGCTGTATGAGCCGCAGGATGGTGAGTTCTGTGGTGAAGACGCTCAGTCTCCTCTGTGGATTTTCAGCAATAGGTCGGGTCCCATTAGTGTCTGGCATCGGATGTGATGTGGTAACGCCACTCGGCTCCTGTGAGCGTGATCCACGAGTCTGTGCTCCAATCCTCCGACATGAGGGAATCACTTGAGCAGACGGAGAAAGTCGTTTCTGTTTCCTCCATTGCCGGTGGCTGCTGTGGTCGCACTACAGTCGGGTGAGATCGGAGTGCAGTGAGATGTCTCTCGCCTCACAGACTTGTACGGTGCGTGAAAAAGACCTATATGGTCGAAACCTTGCTTCACTATGGCAGAATAAACTTTTTTTCTTGAACTACTACACCCGGATGGAGCGCTGTTCTTTTACTATTTTGATTGTACGGTGCGTGAGTCTGATGAGAGCACAATGGCAGATCTTTGTGGCCCCACATATAACACTGGCCGAGTGCTGTCTGGTTTCTGAGGGTGTGTGCAGTCAGTATTAGCAGTGCTTTGTGATTCAGCATGTGTGCACTTGTAATGACCAGAGGTCCGAATAAGATCCAGTGAGTCACAAACCAAGACCAAGGCAGAAATCGCCAACGGTATTTACTCAAAAGCAAAATAATAAAGTTAATATGGAGAATATTAAGGCAGATGAACCCCAAAGATACACTAGCTCAGCAGCAGCTGAAATCACTGTGCCACTCCAAGGTCTCCTGAGAACTGTATACTACAACAGACTAGTAAGAAATTTACTTAAGAGAGCAACTAAAAAAAAGGAAACAAGTGTAAATTGAATGTAGTGTTATCAAGGGAGCCCCTGGAACGGCACACTGAGTATAGCTTACACAACTCTAATATAAGATACACCTCTAAAGTAGCAATTAAACACTCAGAGCAAGGATACCCGGGTATCTATAACTATGGTACCGTATCCTGAGATGGATTTCCTCTCAGGCAGGAATCTGCACAGGCTGCAGCCAGTCCATAGCTTCAGCGCCAATAGGTTACAGCAAGCTCCTCTTGTCTTGTCGGCCGATGCCGAGCCAAAACGCCGGGGACTTAGTTACATAGTAACATAGTAACATAGTAACATAGTTAGTAAGGCCGAAAAAAGACATTTGTCCATCCAGTTCAGCCTATATTCCATCATAATAAATCCCCAGATATACAGTGGGGCAAAAAAGTATTTAGTCAGTCAGCAATAGTGCAAGTTCCACCACTTAAAAAGATGAGAGGCGTCTGTAATTTACATCATAGGTAGACCTCAACTATGGGAGACAAACTGAGAAAAAAAAATCCAGAAAATCACATTGTCTGTTTTTTTAACATTTTATTTGCATATTATGGTGGAAAATAAGTATTTGGTCAGAAACAAAATTTCATCTCAATACTTTGTAATATATCCTTTGTTGGCAATGACAGAGGTCAAACGTTTTCTGTAAGTCTTCACAAGGTTGCCACACACTGTTGTTGGTATGTTGGCCCATTCCTCCATGCAGATCTCCTCTAGAGCAGTGATGTTTTTGGCTTTTCGCTTGGCAACACGGACTTTCAACTCCCTCCAAAGGTTTTCTGTAGGGTTGAGATCTGGAGACTGGCTAGGCCACTCCAGGACCTTGAAATGCTTCTTACGAAGCCACTCCTTCGTTGACCTGGCGGTGTGCTTTGGATCATTGTCATGTTGAAAGACCCAGCCACGTTTCATCTTCAATGCCCTTGCTGATGGAAGGAGGTTTGCACTCAAAATCTCACGATACATGGCCCCATTCATTCTTTCATGTACCCGGATCAGTCGTCCTGGCCCCTTTGCAGAGAAACAGCCCCAAAGCATGATGTTTCCACCAGCATGCTTTTCGGTAGGTATGGTGTTTGATGGATGCAACTCAGTATTCTTTTTCCTCCAAACACGACAAGTTGTGTTTCTACCAAATAGTTCCAGTTTGGTTTCATCAGACCATAGGACATTCTCCCAAAACTCCTCTGGATCATCCAAATGCTCTCTAGCAAACTTCAGACGGGCCCGGACATGTACTGGCTTAAGCAGTGGGACACGTCTGGCACTGCAGGATCTGAGTCCATGGTGGCGTAGTGTGTTACTTATGGTAGGCCTTGTTACATTGGTCCCAGCTCTCTGCAGTTCATTCACTAGGTCCCCCCGCGTGGTTCTGGGATTTTTGCTCACCGTTCTTGTGATCATTCTGACCCCACGGGGTGGGATTTTGCGTGGAGCCCCAGATCGAGGGAGATTATCAGTGGTCTTGTATGTCTTCCATTTTCTAATTATTGCTCCCACTGTTGATTTCTTCACTCCAAGCTGGTTGGCTATTGCAGATTCAGTCTTCCCAGCCTGGTGCAGGGCTACAATTTTGTTTCTGGTGTCCTTTGACAGCTCTTTGGTCTTCACCATAGTGGAGTTTGGAGTCAGACTGTTTGAGGGTGTGCACAGGTGTCTTTTTATACTGATAACAAGTTTAAACAGGTGCCATTACTACAGGTAATGAGTGGAGGAAAGAGGAGACTCTTAAAGAAGAAGTTACAGGTCTGTGAGAGCCAGAAATCTTGATTGTTTGTTTCTGACCAAATACTTATTTTCCACCATAATATGCAAAAAAAATGATAAAAAAAACAGACAATGTGATTTTCTGGATTTTTTTTTCTCAGTTTGTCTCCCATAGTTGAGGTCTACCTATGATGTAAATTACAGACGCCTCTCATCTTTTTAAGTGGTGGAACTTGCACTATTGCTGACTGACTAAATACTTTTTTGCCCCACTGTACATCCTTCTACACAACCTAATAATTGTATGATACAATATTGTTCTGCTCCAGGAAGACATCCAGGCCTCTCTTGAACCCCTCGACTGAGTTCGCCATCACCACCTCCTCAGGCAAGCAATTCCAGATTCTCACTGCCCTAACAGTAAAGAATCCTCTTCTATGTTGGTGGAAAAACCTTCTCTCCTCCAGACGCAAAGCATGCCCCCTTGTGCCCGTCACCTTCCTTGGTATAAACAGATCCTCAGCGAGATATTTGTATTGTCCCCTTATATACTTATACATGGTTATTAGATCGCCCCGCAGTCGTCTTTTTTCTAGACTAAATAATCCTAATTTCGCTAATCTATCTGGGTATTGTAGTTCTCCGATCCCCTTTATTAATTTTGTTGCCCTCCTTTGTACTCTCTCTAGTTCCATTATATCCTTCCTGAGCACCGGTGCCCAAAACTGGACACAGTACTCCATGTGCGGTCTAACTAGGGATTTGTACAGAGGCAGTATAATGCTCTCATCATGTGTATCCAGACCTCTTTTAATGCACCCCATGATCCTGTTTGCCTTGGCAGCTGCTGCCTGGCACTGGCTGCTCCAGGTAAGTTTATCATTAACTAGGATCCCCAAGTCCTTCTCCCTGTCAGATTTACCCAGTGGCTTCCCGTTCAGTGTGTAATGGTGATATTGATTCCTTCTTCCCATGTGTATAACCTTACATTTATCATTGTTAAACCTCATCTGCCACCTTTCAGCCCAAGTTTCCAACTTATCCAGATCCATCTGTAGCAGAATACTATCTTCTCTTGTATTAACTGCTTTACATAGTTTTGTATCATCTGCAAATATCGATATTTTACTGTGTAAACCTTCTACCAGATCATTAATGAATATGTTGAAGAGAACAGGTCCCAATACCGACCCCTGCGGTACCCCACTGGTCACAGCGACCCAGTTAGAGACTATACCATTTATAACCAACCTCTGCTTTCTATCACTAAGCCAGTTACTAACCCATTTACACACATTTTCCCCCAGACCAAGCATTCTCATTTTGTGTACCAACCTCTTGTGCGGCACGGTATCAAACGCTTTGGAAAAATCGAGATATACCACGTCCAATGACTCACCGTGGTCCAGCCTATAGCTTACCTCTTCATAAAAACTGATTAGATTGGTTTGACAGGAGCGATTTCTCATAAACCCATGCTGATATGGAGTTAAACAGTTATTCTCATTGAGATAATCCAGAATAACATCCTTCAGAAACCCTTCAAATATTTTACCAACAATAGAGGTTAGACTTACTGGCCTATAATTTCCAGGTTCACTTTTAGAGCCCTTTTTGAATATTGGCACCACATTTGCTATGCGCCAGTCCTGCGGAACAGACCCTGTCGCTATAGAGTCCCTAAAAATAAGAAATAATGGTTTATCTATTACATTACTTAGTTCTCTTAGTACTCGTGGGTGAATGCCATCCGGACCCGGAGATTTATCTATTTTAATCTTATTTAGCCGGTTTCGCACCTCTTCTTGGGTTAGATTGTTAGTTAGTGGGTTAGTGGTCTCACGATGTTGTCTCTGCTTCTGTAGCTCCTAGGAATGCTTCCACGACAACCCGTCCGTCTCTGTATCAGCAGTCTGCCCAGACTTGTTTCTCCACTCAATGCACAGGGAATCCACAGGCTTCCAAATACGTACTGGGTTTTTAGTAAAGTCTCAGTCTTTTCTTAGATAAAGGGTTAGCTCTTCTCCAGGAAACGTTAGCAACAAAAGTCTCTCAAAAGCTTCTTTTCCTCCAAACACACTCGCAGTAAATCCACACACAGTCTCTTTCTTTAAGATATCACAGCAGCCTCTGCCTTTTCTTCCCGCCTTTCTCTCTCAGCTCTCACTTCCTTGTTTCACTTTACACACAAGACACCAGACCCCACCCCCCAGCACACATTGTCTCCGGGAGTTTTGCAGGATCTGTCCTCTGCTGCAGCAGGCAAAAACCACAGGGTCCTAGTGCCCTCTCAGTGGGACTACAGTTCACTCTCTTACATGCCACCACACTAGAGGTTGGCGTCCTCGACATACCTTCCCACTCAAATTCATCTTGAGCATATCGCTGAGGCGGTATTCCTGCCGTAGATCGTGTAGTTCTCCTGAGTCCTACATCAACAGGTGCAACCTTAGAGGGAGCTAAAGTCTCTTCCGTGGTCGTGTTAGTGGGCGCAAGTGGAGTTGTCTCCTCCTGCGGCTCGATGTCCTGTGATACAGCGTCAGGACCAAACAGTTGACCTGATGCACTCTCCTCAACAACATCCTTCATATCCCCAACATTCTCATCACCCGAGGCCAGATCGATCACAGGGGGCAAATAAGCAGGCGCAGGAGTAAGCACATCATCAAACTCAAGATCATTCAGAGTTCCCGCCCCTTGGAACATGGCCTCCGGCTCTAGGGGGGTAGGCGTCGAATCTTCAAACGAGCACCGTTGTAACATGTTACGATGCATATTACGGGTTGGCCCCCCTGTCCCCACCGGTTCGACCTTGTACACTGGAATCTCAGGGTTCACCTGTTTTTTTATCAGATACGGTATCGCCTCCCATCGGTCACTCAGCTTTCCTGACCGTCGTTTTGCCCTCACCAACACTCTGTCTCCCGGAGAGAACAGCTCTGTTTGTACAGGTCGCGTGTCCCTATGGACCACCTGACGAAGGCGGTCGCCCACCACCTGATGCACCACCCTCAACCGCCGCCGATGCTCTCGTACCCACTCGGATGCAGTCCGAAGGGGGGCAGAGGAGGGATCTGGCATGTTCAAATCCTCAATGTCTCGGCCAGGTCTACCAAACATCAACATGTGTGGTGAGTAACAGTAGTACTGTGCACCCTGTTATTGTAAGCCCACATCAATTCAGGGAGATACTCAGGCCAGCATGTCTGTTGCTGACTCTCTAAGGACCTCAACATTTGCAACAAGGTCCGATTAAAACGCTCACACGCCCCGTTACCCTGAGGGTGGTAAGGCGTTGTTCTCGACTGCTCGATACCATAGAGCTGGTGCAACTCTTTCATCAGCGTCCCCTGAAAGCAGGCCCCTTGATCTGAATGTATTCTCTGCGGACACCCGAACACTTGGAAGAAATGTCGGCACACTGCCTCAGCCGCCGACTTGGCCGTCTGATCTCTTGTCGGCACCGCTACAGCATACTTGGTAAAGTGATCTGTCATCACCAGGCAATAGGAGTACCCTGACGTAGAGTACCCTATCAACACGTAGTCAATCATGAGTAGCTCCAGTGGAGCTGAAGTCTTAATAGACTGTGTGGGAGCCCGCTGCTCAGGGCTTTTGTTGAGCCCACAAATTCGGCACTGCCGACACGCGTCGGCCACCATCCCTCCCAACTCAGGGCGGTAGAGGACTCGCTGCAACCACTGAAGTGTCTTTTCACTTCCAAAATGGGCCCCCTTCTCATGCGCCTCATGAGCGACCACTGGACCCATCCCCACAGGAATTATCAGTTGGTACCGATGCTGCAGCTCCGATGGCAGGTACAACTTATGATACAACAGACCTTGTTCCACACACAATTTATCCCATTGTCGAAGGAGTTTCATTTCTTCCATGGACAACTGAGCCTTGTCCTCTGCACTGGGCCAGGCCTTGTTTTGTACCCAACGGCGCACAAGTGCAACGTCCGGACACTCATCCTGGACTCTTGTCCAATCTGGGGGTGTTTTACCCAGGACACAGGGCATCCCGGTGGCCACCCCACTTGAGTGTACCACACTTTGGAAGATAGGTATCTGCCCCCAAGCTGGAGTTTCAGTATCCTCAAGTTGTTCGTCAACATCTTCCCCTGATGACCCAAGGGGCACTCTTGACAATGCATCTGCATTGCCGTTCTCTCGACCAGAGCGAAATTTAATGCGGTAATTGAACTTGGCCAGTCTGGCGACCCACCGCTGCTCCAACGCCCCCAGTTTTGCATTCTCTAAGTGAGCTAGCGGGTTGTTATCTGTCATGACTAGCACCTCAGCTCCTGTTAGGTACTCGGCGAAGCGTTCTGTCATTGCCCACACCAGGGCCAGCAATTCCAGCCGGAATGAGCTGTAGTTAGCCGGATTTCGCTCGGAGTCTCTTAAAGATCTGCTGCCATAAGAAATCACTCGCTCTTGGCCGTCTTGCACCTGTGCTAGTACTGCCCCCAACCCATGAAGACTACCATCGGTATACAACAAAAAAGGGGTGTCAAACCGGGCGTAGGCCAGCAATGGGGCACTCGTTAGGGCGGTTTTCACTTCATCAAATGCCTTTTTCTGTAGGGGCCCCCATGGAATGGGGCGATTTCGAGGACCCAGCGCTGTCCCTCTCAAAAGTTCATTCAAGGGACTCACCACTTGTGAGAATTTAGGCACAAACCGCCGATAGTATCCTGCTAGGCCCAGGAAGGCCTGCACTTCTCGCAGGTCACAAGGAGGTGGCCACTCTTGTACCGCCTTAATCTTACTGGCTAAAGGTAGTACCCCGTCCGGGGTCACCAGATGCCCCAAATATTCAATCTGGTTTCGTAACAGTTGACATTTTTTTGGCTTTATTTTCAGGCCGTAGCTCTTGAGCCACCGGAGAACTTGACGCAGCTTCTCCAGATGATCTTCAAATGAGGTTCCGAACACCACAATGTCGTCTAGATATATCAGGACTGATTCAAAATTTAGATCGCCCAAGCAATGTTCCATCAGGCGTTGGAAGGTTCCCGGGGCGGTAGCGAGGCCAAAGGGCATCCGGTTGAACTCAAAGAGCCCCATTGGCAAGACAAACGCCGTCTTGGCCCGATCTTTTTCAGCCATTGGGACCTGCCAGTACCTGCTTGCCAAATCCAACGTTGAGAAATACTTGGCCCGACCCAGGGCCGACAGGGATTCTTCAATACGGGGTAAAGGATATGCGTCCCGTACGGTGTGGGCATTCAATTTCCGATAGTCCACACAAAATCGGAGTGTCCCATCCTTCTTGCGGACCAAGACTACAGGGGCCGCCCAGGGACTCCGCCTCTCTCGGATCACTTGATTGTCCAGCATACTGGCCACCATGCTCTTCACCTCTTGATAGAGCGCCGGAGGAATTTGACGATATCTTTCTCTAATGGGTGGAGTATCCCCCGTTGGAATCTCATGCTCAATCGTCTGGGTACACCCGAAGTCCTCTCCATGTCGGGAAAAGGTCTCTTGATGTTCCCACAAAACTCTCTCCAACTGCTCCAACTGCACGGGGGTCAGCTTCTCCCGATTCACTCCCATCTGCTCCATGATCACATGACCATACCATTCCTCCGTAGGAGGCTCAGTCCGGCCTACCTCGACCGTGAATGTCCAGGATGACTGTTGGTCTGGTCGCAATTCGAACCCTGCATTTTCTGGCACCTTCTCTGCCGGCACGAACAGTTCAGCCAGTATGGTCCCAGCGGAAATTGCAACAGCTTCATCTAAAACATTGATGCATCGGACCGGCACTCGTCCATTCTTCACAATCGCCAAAGACCGGGACACATGTACCTTGGCAAATGAGGAACCCTCTCGGGCGGGCTCAAGTAGCACTTCAAGCCCATTCAATCTCTGTGCAGCTCCCACAGGCAGCATTAAGAGTTCCTCTTGTCTGGGTCCCAGCAGGATCGGGCCCTCGAAGTCACTCGGACCCGGCCCACCCGGCCACCTGGGACCGCACTTTTCAGCAAGTCGCAACTCAGCACTAGACGGTGTAGAATTCTCTGTGTGGTTCGGTGTCTTGTCGCACGGGCCCAGTATCGGGGTCCTTCACTGGCATACATCTGGTGATTCAAGTCTCGCAGCACGTTCATTCCGAGCGTCACTTCCATCCCTCTTCTAGGGGGGTGATCCACCAGTACTACCCCTTTCTGCCCCAGCTCTTGACCAAACATTTTTAGTTGCATCCACACGATTCCCTTGACTGACAATTGACCATTATTTGCGGCGGTCAGTCGTATCACTCGGCCATCCTCTGGAATCACTAGTCGACTGAAGTATCTCTCATATACTTCTAGAGGCATTATAGTATATTCGGATCCCGTGTCAACCAAGCACCTCATCTTCCACCCTTCAAACTCTGCTTCTATCACTGGACTACATGCAAACAAATCTTGTTCATTCCGTCGAGGGCTTTGTGTGTGTGGGGCCGCTGCTGCTTGCCCTCTCATGGCAGCGGCCGGAAGTTTAAAGCCGGCGACGGGGTTTCTGGGGCTGTACGCGTCCGGCAGTAACGCGAGATGTGTCCCTGGCGACCACACTTCCAGCAGGTGATTGTTCCTTGTGGACGAGGGCTTGACTCATTCTGATAGGACGACCTGGCCATTTGCGGGGTCACCGTTCCAGGGGGTGGGGCAGGAGGTCCCCGTGAGGGGGTAGAGGTGGGATCAACTGTCAGTTGAGACAATTTCAGCTTCAACTCCTTCACCTCAGCACGCAAAGCTTGTACCACGCTTACCAGCCCCTCTTCCCCCGACCCTGATGACCCACCTTCCTCCAGCTGGGTACTGTTCACTGACCCCTCGGGAACATAGGCTGATTTCTCTTCCCTTTCCACTGCAGCTCGGTAAATCTGCCAGAAAGATAACTCTGGTGCAACCCGGGCCATTTCCAACAGTTTGTCCCGGAGAAGTCTATTGGCTAAACCGGTGATGAATTGGTCCCGGAGCAAGCGGTCTACCTCCCGGAACGCCCCCATGGCCCCCGTGTCTAGTCGCTGCATCTCATTCAACGTCTCTTGCAAGATATTAGACTCACACTCTCTCTGTGGACGATTAAAGAATAGGGACCGAAGCTGGGCCACACTCGCTCGGCCCCCCAAACTCCCCTCTAACAGTTCCAAAATCTTTTCTAACGTATCCCTCTCTGATTCTGGGCGCACCATCACCATACGCCTAATATCACCCTCCAGTGCATTTAATGCCAGCTCAGCACGTAACGCAGGGGTCAAATTACACATGCGCAGAATACTCCGGATTCTCTCAGCCCAATCTTGCAACGCCATATTGCGCCCATCGTATTTCGGCATGTGCTGAAGTAAAGCTCCTACAGGCACATACCCTCCCGGAGTCGCCGCGGCTGCCAGGGGAACCCCAACCCCCGAGGAGGATGCGGATACAGCGGGGTCATTTCCACCCTCGCCCCCGTCCATGACAAACACTGGATCCTGCCGACTACGCCAAAAATGTAATGACCAGAGGTCCGAATAAGATCCAGTGAGTCACAAACCAAGACCAAGGCAGAAATCTCCAACGGTATTTACTCAAAAGCAAAATAATAAAGGTAATATGGAGAATATTAAGGCAGATGAACCCCAAAGATACACTAGCTCAGCAGCAGCTGAAATCACTGTGCCACTCCAAGGTCTCCTGAGAACTGTATACTACAACAGACTAGTAAGAAATTTACTTAAGAGAGCAACTAAAAAAAAGGAAACAAGTGTAAATTGAATGTAGTGTTATCAAGGGAGCCCCTGGAACGGCACACTGAGTATAACTTACACAACTCTAATATAAGATACACCTCTAAAGTAACAATTAAACACTCAGAGCAAGGATACCCGGGTATCTATAACTATGGTACCGTATCCTGAGATGGATTTCCTCTCAGGCAGGAATCTGCACAGGCTGCAGCCAGTCCATATCTTCAGCGCCAATAGGTTACAGCAAGCTCCTCTTGTCTTGTCGGCCGATGCCGAGCCCAAACGCCGGGGACTTAGTTAGTGGTCTCACGATGTTGTCTCTGCTTCTGTAGCTCCTAGGAATGCTTCCACGACAACCCGTCCGTCTCTGTATCAGCAGTCTGCCCAGACTTGTTTCTCCACTCAATGCACAGGGAATCCACAGGCTTCCAAATACGTACTGGGTTTTTAGTAAAGTCTCAGTCTTTTCTTAGATAAAGGGTTAGCTCTTCTCCAGGAAACGTTAGCAACAAAAGTCTCTCAAAAGCTTCTTTTCCTCCAAACACACTCGCAGTAAATCCACACACAGTCTCTTTCTTTAAGATATCACAGCAGCCTCTGCCTTTTCTTCCCGCCTTTCTCTCTCAGCTCTCACTTCCTTGTTTCACTTTACACACAAGACACCAGACCCCACCCCCCAGCACACATTGTCTCCGGGAGTTTTGCAGGGTCTGTCCTCTGCTGCAGCAGGCAAAACCACCAGGGTCCTAGTGCCCTCTCAGTGGGACTACAGTTCACTCTCTTACACACTGAGCATTCACAGTGTCTAATGCAGTGTACGGGTGACATTTATCTTGTGGAGGCCGCGTCTCCATAAGATATACAGACATGCTGCGGTCTGGAGAGATGCGCCACATGTTCGTCTCCACGGGTGATCTGTTGGTGTCTCTGCACACATAGTAGACTTGGAATTTCATGATATCCATCCACTGTGCTGTAACAACTGGACGGTGTGGATGTACGCAGCGTCCAACCTACAGCGTTTACTGACCGTGTGCACCCTTATTGGATTGCACTTGTCCGAATGGATTCCCAGTGGGAACGAGCCCATAGACTGTCTGCATGAGGCAAATCCGCACGGAGCTAAACACAAGTGCAGGAGCTAGAAAGCAACGAGAATACACTGCGTCCAAATGCTACTATTCCTGATGGTGGGCACGTAGGAACACAAACTAGACATGCGGAAAGGCGGCTAGGCGGCAGACACCAGTGTGAATAATAGTGACGCCGCAGCGGTTAGGCTGGTTTCACTATTGCAGTTGTGTCTGCAGTGTTTCTGACGCATACATCCGCATGCGTCTTGATTTCCTATCTTTAACATTGAAGACGCAGGTTCATGCGTTTGCATGCATTCTCCTGCATTTGCTTAGGCATATGTATTTTCACGGTGTGTGGCGGGCACGGCTAACGCACCATGGTGGAATTTTTGAGGTGGCAAATTTCCGTCAAATATGCGCAGGCATGAGCATGCGGATGAGTGCGTTAAATAAAACGCATTACTGTCTACGGGAACACGAGTACGCATGTCTGCGTACTCATGTATTCGATGCGCTTGCGTACTTCGGACTGTGCATGTCGAGAAACTGATTTACACATGCCCATTGAGACAGGCCCTCATTGAAATGTCAAATGCATGCGCATAAAAAGCGCAAACGCATGTAAAAACGCAGCGTTTTTTTGCCCTCATATGTAAGTTGATGCAGATAAAAAAGGCTGCGTTCTCATGCGTTTGCGGACAATACGCTGCAGCCTCAACCACAAATGTGAACCTAGGCGTAGGGTGTGTGTCCACGGTCCGGATTGCCAGCGCTTTGGACGGAGCGGAAAACCCGCTCTGCCCAAAGCGCCGCCTCCTTCTGTACGGGCAGTGATTCTGGAGGTGTTCACTGCACACACCCGGAATCTCTGCACCCCATACATAGGGCACTGTTTTACCTTGCCATGACGGAACGTCACCGCAAGGTAAACAGATATGCTGCGTTTCAAAAAGACGCGCCACATGTCCGGAAACGCAGGGCTGCCCGGTACGGGTACGCACGCATAGTGGAGACGGGATTTCATAAAACCCTCACTATGCTGTAACATCTGGACCCTGCGGTTGTACGCAGCGTTCACTCCGCAGCTAATCGAACCCTACTCCCTCCCACCCCACGGGGCACGGCCGGGGGAGCGCCATCACACGGAGCAGTACCACTCCGCTCCAGTAGAGGCCGCTGCGCCGCACCTCACGTACGGAAGTATGGTCCCTCCTCGCTCTCCGTCTGTGGCGCGCCGCAGTCTTATCCCGCCCGCCCCGGAAGAAGGAGGTCCTTTCCTTTGCAGACGCAGCCATGGTAGGAATCGTTCTCCTCCGTCCCCGACACTGTATCCAGCCCCATCCTCTGTCCCGGACTCGCTCCCTCATCCCTTTCCCCCATAGTAATGTTGTACACCCCCTGTGCCGCCCGGTTCAGGCCTTCATTGTCCGCAGTGATAAAGTGATGGTGGTCGTGTCCTCCATTACTGAGGCGCAGCAGTGTGACCAGGCCTGAGCCGGTGTGCTGGGGCTCCGTCCGCCCAAAGTGTCCTCGTGTGCGGCCGGCTGAGGCGTCGTCATCGGGGCCGTGTGTAGTCCATCCCCCCCGTCACCGTGTCTGCTGCCCCGTGTTACCGGGGTCTCTCCTCACCATGCTGTGACCTGTGGGGGGCTCCATACACCCCCGTGTGTGCTGCCCCATGTTACCGGGGTCTCTCCTCACCATGCTGTGACCTGTGGGGGGCTCCATACACCCCCGTGTGTGCTGCCCCGTGTTACCGGGGTCTCTCCTCACCATGCTGTGACCTGTGGGGGGCTCCATACACCCCCGTGTGTGCTGCCCCATGTTACCGGGGTCTCTCCTCACCATGCTGTGACCTGTGGGGGGCTCCATACACCCCCGTGTGTGCTACTCCGTGTTACCGGGGTCTCTCCTCTCCATGATGTGACCTGTGGGGGGCTCCATACACCCCCGTGTGTGCTGCCCCATGTTACCGGGGTCTCTCCTCACCATGCTGTGACCTGTGGGGGGCTCCATACACCCCCGTGTGTGCTACTCCGTGTTACCGGGGTCTCTCCTCTCCATGATGTGACCTGTGGGGGGCTCCATACACCCCCGTGTGTGCTGCCCCGTGTTACCGGGGTCTCTCCTCACCATGCTGTGACCTGTGGGGGGCTCCATACACCCCCGTGTGTGCTGCCCCATGTTACCGGGGTCTCTCCTCACCATGCTGTGACCTGTGGGGGGCTCCATACACCCCCGTGTGTGCTACTCCGTGTTACCGGGGTCTCTCCTCTCCATGATGTGACCTGTGGGGGGCTCCATACACCCCCGTGTGTGCTGCCCCATGTTACCGGGGTCTCTCCTCACCATGCTGTGACCTGTGGGGGGCTCCATACACCCCCGTGTGTGCTGCCCCGTGTTACCGGGGTCTCTCCTCACCATGCTGTGACCTGTGGGGGGCTCCATACACCCCCGTGTGTGCTGCCCCGTGTTACCGGGGTCTCTCCTCCATGATGTGACCTGTGGGGGGCTCCATACACCCCCATGTGTGCTACTCCGTGTTACCGGGGTCTCTCCTCTCCATGATGTGACCTGTGGGGGGCTCCATGTTACTGGGGTCTTTGCTGTCCTCTCCATGTTGTGACCTGTGGGGGGCTCCATACACCCCCGTGTGTGCTGCCCCGTGTTACCGGGGTCTCTCCTCTCCATGATGTGACCTGTGGGGGGCTGCGTGTTACCGGGGTGTCTCCTCTCCATGATGTGACCTGTGGGGGGCTCCATACACCCCCGTGTGTGTTGCTCCATGTTACCGGGGTCTCTCCTCTCCATGCTGTGACCTGTGGGGGGCTCCATACACCCCCATGTGTGCTGCCCCGTGTTACCGGGGTCTCTCCTTTCCCTATTGTGTAACCTGGGGAGGCTCCATTCACCCCCGTATGTGCTGCCCCGTGTTACCGGGGTCTCTCCTCTCCATGATGTGACCTGTGGGGGGCTGCGTGTTACCGGGGTGTCTCCTCTCCATGATGTGACCTGTGGGGGGCTCCATACACCCCCGTGTGTGTTGCTCCATGTTACTGGGGTCTCTCCTCTCCATGCTGTGACCTGTGGGGGGCTCCATACACCCCCATGTGTGTTGCTCCATGTTGCTGGGGTCTTTGCTGTCCTCTCTGTGATGTGTGGGGGTCTTCATACATTCCGGTTTGTGCTGCTCCCTGGAGCCTGTGCTGATCCTTCGGTTTCTGTTCTTTTTCCTTTAGGCTCGCGGACCCAAGAAGCATTTGAAGCGCGTGGCGGCCCCCAAGCACTGGATGCTGGATAAGCTGACTGGTGTCTTTGTGAGTATCTATAATGTAGTGACCTAATGGGGATCCAGTTGCTGTAGTACTACACCTTGCAGCATGCCTTCCTCCAGAATACTGTCGTTCTGAAGATCTAATTCATGCTGTACCATGCCACTTATGTGTTTGTAATCACTGACATTATCGGCCTACAGGCGCCACGTCCGTCCACCGGGCCCCACAAGCTCAGGGAGTGTCTGCCCCTCATCATCTTCCTGAGGAACAGACTGAAGTACGCTCTGACTGGAGATGAGGTGAAGAAGATCTGCATGCAGCGCTTCATCAAGATTGACGGCAAGGTCCGCACAGACATCACATACCCCGCCGGGTTCATGGGTGAGTGTATTTTTCTCGTGTGCTGCGACGGACCCTGTAGAAGAGGGGCTGCAGTGTTTTGCGTCTTGTAGTTTTCTTCTTTAGAGCTAGATACTCTGCTTTAGAAACACATGACATTTTTCAGATGGTGGAAACCTGTTGACTGTGGAGGCCATGCGAGTGCCACCTACTAGTCTTGTTCTGGGGTCCGGGTATTGGGCATGCAGCTCTGGGCTTTGCACTTTACAGAACTAGAGGAGATGGGGTGGTCTTCTGTAGCTTATGTGCCCTTTCAACTCAAGCAGTTGATTCAGACACTTGCCTTACAAGCTACAGGAAACTTTTGACATGGATAAAAAATATCTTCACATATGTTTGTGGTCACCTTTCATTTCCATCCTCCAATGATTTATTAAGTCAGGACCGCATCTATACAGGACTTATTTATTTTTTACTCACTTATATTGCGCCATTAACAGACCTCATCGTCACTGTCCCCAGTGGGGCTCACAATCTACATTGGGAGTGTGGGAGGAGATCAGATTACCCGGGGAGAAATGTAGAAACTCCTTGTAGATGTTCTGCTTGGTGAGATTTGAACCCAGGACTGCCGTGCTAACCACTGAACCGCCATGCTTATTCCCTCCTTTTTAGTAGTTTGTTCTCTGCCCTCTCTGAGACTGTACTTGCTTTCCTTCCCAGTCCACATTGTGGAGATCTGTGCGCATCTTGCTTTTGGCCCTTCCTAACTACAATATGTTTTACTTCTGTTGAGTGATCAGCCATTGATGCTGTGTACTGTGCTGTTTCATTGGGGTTTAACAGGATGTCTTATAGAGGTTCTCTTGAGCAAAAATAAAAAATAGCTTCCCCAGGGGTTTGGAGTTGTACAAAAAAACTGTCTCCTGCACCCACCTGTATCCAGTGCAGGTCGTGCTGTATGTCTGTGCTGACACAGGAAGAATTGCTGTTCCAGAGCATTACATTATTTTTATCCTTTAAGGCTATATTCACACTTTGCGGTTTTTACCGCGGAACCGCTGAGATTTTGATTCTGCGGGTCCGCAGCAGTTTCCATAGCGTTTACAGTAACATGTAAACCCTATGGAAACCGCAAACCGCTGTGCACATGCTGCGGGAAAAACCGCGCGGGAACGCAGCGGTTTAAAACCCGCAGCATGTCACTTCTTTGTGCAGAATCGCTGCGATTCTGCACCCATAGGAATACATTGAACCGCTTACTTCCCGCATGGGGCTGTGCCCACGTTGCGGGAAGTAAGCGGATAATGTGCGGTTCCTACCCGGGGTGGAGGAGAGGAGACTCTCCTCCAGGCCCTGGGAACCATATTTGGGGTTAAAAAATCATGTTATACTCGCCCTCTGAAGTCTCAGCGCTGCACGCGGCCGTCCGGTCAGAGTTGCTGTGCGACCAGGACCTGCGGTGACGTCGCGGTCACATGACCGTGACGTCACGAAGGGTCCTTCTCGCACAGCATCTTTGGAACCGGACCGCCGGGTGCAGCGCCCAGGAGATCCGGACATCAGAGGGTGAGTATAACCAATTTTTATTATTTTTAACATTACTATTGATGCTGCATATGCAGCATCAATAGTATAGGCGGAAACCCGCAGCGGAAACCACGGAACAAACCGCGATAAATCTGCAGGGAGAACCGCAGTTGTTTTGCCCTGCAGATTTATCAAATCCGCTGCGGGAGAACCTGCAGAAGGACAACGCAAAGTGTGAACATAGCCTTACAGCTCCAAGCCCCTGAGAAGGATTTTTTTTTTACCCTGCCCCCTCCTCTAACTGCTGCTCCTAAATACAAATACAATTCATCCCCTGTCTTGTTTTATAGATGTCATCAGCATTGAAAAAACTGGTGAGCACTTCCGTCTGGTGTATGACACCAAGGGGAGATTCGCAGTGCACCGGATCACAGCTGAAGAGGCAAAGGTAACGCTCCCCTGACGGCCGGGGTTGTGGCCGTATGTTGTATGCACCAGCACAGTCCTCGTCAACTGTGGCACCGCTGCCTGAATGCTGAAAATGGTCAGCTGTTAAGGTCTCCGTTATTTGGGCTAAGTCTATAGTGTTCCTTGTTCCCTTCCTGCACCATAACAAAGTATTTGTGGTAATAACTTATTGCTGCAAGCAGTGATATTATGGAATGATTTTTTGTGTGCAGGAGCCGGGATCGTGTCTTCATGTCTGTGCTCTCTGTACTCTGCAGCAGACATACTGTTATTATCACACTGTCCTGTGTCATCACGTCTGTGCTCTCTGTACTGTGCAGCAGACATACTGTTATCACACTGTCCTGTGTCATCACGTCTGTGCTCTCTGTACTGTGCAGCAGACATACTGTTATCACACTGTCCTGTGTCATCACGTCTGTGCTCTCTGTACTCTGCAGCAGACATACTGTTATCACACTGTCCTGTGTCATCACGTCTGTGCTCTCTGTACTGTGCAGCAGACATACTGTTATCACACTGTCCTGTGTCATCACGTCTGTGCTCTCTGTACTCTGCAGCAGACATACTGTTATCACACTGTCCTGTGTCATCACGTCTGTGCTCTCTGTACTGTGCAGCAGACATACTGTTATTATCACACTGTCCTGTGTCATCACGTCTGTGCTCTCTGTACTCTGCAGCAGACATACTGTTATTATCACACTGTCCTGTGTCATCACGTCTGTGCTCTCTGTACCGTGCAGCAGACATACTGTTATTATCACACTGTCCTGTGTCATCACGTCTGTGCTCTCTGTACCGTGCAGCAGACATACTGTTATCACACTGTCCTGTGTCATCACGTCTGTGCTCTGTGTTGTCCTGTCATCATGTCTGTGCTCTCTGTACTGTGCAGCAGACATACTGTTATCACACTGTCCTGTGTCATCACGTCTGTGCTCTCTGTACTGTGCAGCAGACATACTGTTATCACACTGTCCTGTGTCATCACGTCTGTGCTCTCTGTACTGTGCAGCAGACATACTGTTATCACACTGTCCTGTGTCATCACGTCTGTGCTCTGTACTGTGCAGCAGACATACTGTTATCACACTGTCCTGTGTCATCACGTCTGTGCTCTCTGTACTGTGCAGCAGACATACTGTTATCACACTGTCCTGTGTCATCACGTCTGTGCTCTCTGTACTGTGCAGCAGACATACTGTTATCACACTGTCCTGTGTCATCACGTCTGTGCTCTCTGTACTGTGCAGCAGACATACTGTTATCACACTGTCCTGTGTCATCACGTCTGTGCTCTCTGTACTGTGCAGCAGACATACTGTTATCACACTGTCCTGTGTCATCACGTCTGTGCTCTCTGTACTCTGCAGCAGACATACTGTTATCACACTGTCCTGTGTCATCACGTGTGTGCTCTCTGTACTCTGCAGCAGACATACTGTTATCACACTGTCCTGTGTCATCACGTCTGTGCTCTCTGTACTCTGCAGCAGACATACTGTTATCACACTGTCCTGTGTCATCACGTCTGTGCTCTCTGTACTGTGCAGCAGACATACTGTTATCACACTGTCCTGTGTCATCACGTCTGTGCTCTCTGTACTCTGCAGCAGACATACTGTTATCACACTGTCCTGTGTCATCACGTCTGTGCTCTCTGTACTCTGCAGCAGACATACTGTTATCACACTGTCCTGTGTCATCACGTCTGTGCTCTCTGTACTGTGCAGCAGACATACTGTTATCACACTGTCCTGTGTCATCACGTCTGTGCTCTCTGTACTCTGCAGCAGACATACTGTTATCACACTGTCCTGTGTCATCACGTCTGTGCTCTCTGTACTGTGCAGCAGACATACTGTTATCACACTGTCCTGTGTCATCACGTCTGTGCTCTCTGTACTGTGCAGCAGACATACTGTTATCACACTGTCCTGTGTCATCACGTCTGTGCTCTCTGTACTCTGCAGCAGACATACTGTTATCACACTGTCCTGTGTCATCACGTGTGTGCTCTCTGTACTGTGCAGCAGACATACTGTTATCACACTGTCCTGTGTCATCACGTGTGTGCTCTCTGTACTCTGCAGCAGACATACTGTTATCACACTGTCCTGTGTCATCACGTCTGTGCTCTCTGTACTGTGCAGCAGACATACTGTTATCACACTGTCCTGTGTCATCACGTCTGTGCTCTCTGTACTGTGCAGCAGACATACTGTTATCACACTGTCCTGTGTCATCACGTCTGTGCTCTCTGTACTCTGCAGCAGACATACTGTTATCACACTGTCCTGTGTCATCACGTGTGTGCTCTCTGTACTGTGCAGCAGACATACTGTTATCACACTGTCCTGTGTCATCACGTGTGTGCTCTCTGTACTCTGCAGCAGACATACTGTTATCACACTGTCCTGTGTCATCACGTCTGTGCTCTCTGTACTCTGCAGCAGACATACTGTTATCACACTGTCCTGTGTCATCACGTCTGTGCTCTCTGTACTGTGCAGCAGACATACTGTTATTATCACACTGTCCTGTGTCATCACGTCTGTGCTCTCTGTACTCTGCAGCAGACATACTGTTATCACACTGTCCTGTGTCATCACGTCTGTGCTCTCTGTACTCTGCAGCAGACATACTGTTATCACACTGTCCTGTGTCATCACGTCTGTGCTCTCTGTACTCTGCAGCAGACATACTGTTATCACACTGTCCTGTGTCATCACGTGTGTGCTCTCTGTACTCTGCAGCAGACATACTGTTATCACACTGTCCTGTGTCATCACGTCTGTGCTCTCTGTACTCTGCAGCAGACATACTGTTATCACACTGTCCTGTGTCATCACGTCTGTGCTCTCTGTACTGTGCAGCAGACATACTGTTATCACACTGTCCTGTGTCATCACGTCTGTGCTCTCTGTACTCTGCAGCAGACATACTGTTATCACACTGTCCTGTGTCATCACGTCTGTGCTCTCTGTACTGTGCAGCAGACATACTGTTATCACACTGTCCTGTGTCATCACGTCTGTGCTCTGTACTGTGCAGCAGACATACTGTTATCACTGTCCTGTGTCATCACGTGTGTGCTCTCTGTACTCTGCAGCAGACATACTGTTATCACACTGTCCTGTGTCATCACGTCTGTGCTCTCTGTACTGTGCAGCAGACATACTGTTATCACACTGTCCTGTGTCATCACGTGTGTGCTCTCTGTACTGTGCAGCAGACATACTGTTATCACACTGTCCTGTGTCATCACGTGTGTGCTCTCTGTACTCTGCAGCAGACATACTGTTATCACACTGTCCTGTGTCATCACGTCTGTGCTCTCTGTACTCTGCAGCAGACATACTGTTATCACACTGTCCTGTGTCATCACGTCTGTGCTCTCTGTACTGTGCAGCAGACATACTGTTATTATCACACTGTCCTGTGTCATCACGTCTGTGCTCTCTGTACTCTGCAGCAGACATACTGTTATTATCACACTGTCCTGTGTCATCACGTCTGTGCTCTCTGTACTCTGCAGCAGACATACTGTTATCACACTGTCCTGTGTCATCACGTCTGTGCTCTCTGTACTCTGCAGCAGACATACTGTTATCACACTGTCCTGTGTCATCACGTCTGTGCTCTCTGTACTCTGCAGCAGACATACTGTTATCACACTGTCCTGTGTCATCACGTCTGTGCTCTCTGTACTCTGCAGCAGACATACTGTTATCACACTGTCCTGTGTCATCACGTCTGTGCTCTCTGTACTGTGCAGCAGACATACTGTTATTATCACACTGTCCTGTGTCATCACGTCTGTGCTCTCTGTACTGTGCAGCAGACATACTGTTATTATCACACGGTCCTGTGTCATCACGTCTGTGCTCTCTGTACTCTGCAGCAGACATACTGTTATCACACTGTCCTGTGTCATCACGTCTGTGCTCTGTGTTGTCGTGTCATCACGTCTGTGCTCTCTGTACTCTGCAGCAGACATACTGTTATCACACTGTCCTGTGTCATCACGTCTGTGCTCTGTGTTGTCGTGTCATCACGTCTGTGCTCTCTGTACTCTGCAGCAGACATACTGTTATCACACTGTCCTGTGTCATCACGTCTGGTGCGACCAGGGCTGTGGAGTTGGTAAGCCAAACATTCAACTCCTCAATTTCCATGACTCTACTCCACCAAAATGGGCTCCGACTCTACAGCCCTGTGTGCGACACTGGTAACTTTGGCTCAGGATGCCTGCAATCCCCTCATGATAAATCTTCCTCTCAAGTGCCCGTTGTCTCTGGATGTCGGCACTCCCGTTGGGATTTGTAAGGCAACCTGCTTCAGGAAATGACCGCTGGTCACCGCATCTTCAGAGATTTCAGAATAGACCGCCGTCCCGGGGTTTCTGGTCCTGGCAGGAGGTGGAGCGTGTGCACATCACTGCCGGATTCACACTGCTGTCCATTATGTCCATGTTATGGGGCGCCATTTCTGAGCTTCTTCCAGGCACAGTCCAACTTGGACGCCATCTGCACATTCCCTCAAGGTGATTTTATTCTGCAAAAATGGTGAAGCCTTAAACTTGAGGAATCTGGTGTGTCAGTGATGTAACAACCCTAAGATGGTTCCGCTAATGACACAAGTCATTCTGTCACATTGCTCTCTGATCCAGCTTCATCCAAAGGTTTGCTTTCCCAAAGTGTAGATAAAGTAGTTGCCGTGCTGGTAGCGGTGGAGCGGCGCTCCCAGTGTTCGTGGCAGATGTGCTGGTGACCGGCTTTGAGTCTCTGATGTTGTGTGTTCCTCCTTATTCTGCCGCAGGACGATGCTCCTGGGTTTTGTGGTCGTTTCTCCACTTTGCACAGTAAAGTGTTCATGGTGGGATCTGCACGTCGCTGTTTTATTTTCTGGTCTGTTGTGTCGTGTGCGGTGATACTAACGGTCTGTTACCTTTTCCAGTACAAGCTGTGCAAAGTGAGGAAGATCTGGATGGGAACAAAGGGAATCCCTCACCTGGTGACCCATGATGCCCGCACCATCCGTTACCCAGACCCCCTCATTAAGGTCAATGACAGTGTTCAGATTAACCTGGAAACTGGCAAGATCACAGAATTCATCAAGTTTGATACTGGTAAGTGTGCGGCACTGACAGCACAGATATTGGCCCACATTTATGGCCATTGTCCAGAAATGGGGGCGGAAGGTTTATGGGTGGGTGTGTGAATGAATTTGGACAAATGATGTATTACTGGTCTGTGCCAAAAAAGCTGATGCAGGTTCCTCATTAGAGACCTGGTGAAGAGGGCAAAAAAAGGTTTTAGTGTTAAGCATTGAAAAAGTTGCAATTTATTGTTGAGGAAACACAGTGGTGTTCAGCTGCAATCGGTGTAATGTAAGCCAACGAAGAGTGCATATAAAGTACGAGCCGGGTCTGTCGCCCACTGTCCAGTGTGGGGGTAGTTCCTCTGGTTTACTACTTGTCAGCATTAGTAACTTACTCAGGTTAGAGCCCTGCGTCTAGCCTTCCATTTAGGCTATCTGTACTTTCAAGTAACATTCCAGAATTAGCTGTCCTGTGTACAGGAGAAATACCACTAGTGTTGGCCATTGACTCATATCCAGCTTTTTCACCAGTTTGTCCCTCTGCAGTTCTAGATCTAACTTGCTATAGATTCTGAGCTGGTGAGTTGGTACTGCTCACAGACCCCCCACCCCCTCGTCTGGCCGGAGTGAGATGCGTTCCCAGGGGCCGGTGAATGCCGTCCTGGGTCGCAGACGCGCGACGCTGAGTTGTCGGCGCTTGTGACCCGGAAGTGATTATTCTACTTCCGGGGAAGGCCGGGAGGAGGCGCGCGGCAGATGCAAAATGCAGAGCTGCGGAGGGTGAGTGTGCGGTAACATGTCCTCGATTGGGGACGCCTAGCACTTGCGGCTGACAGAGCAGCAAAGAAAGGGCAGCAGTCAGTCATGCAGCAGTGACAGCAGGAGTCTGGCAACCCCACATCACGTGGCACCTCGCCTCCTCAGAGACCGGTACTCCATCAGCTCTTTGTGAGTGTTTAATTCCAGTCCAGTAGCTGATTATGCTGTACAGCGGGGGCACATTTATAGGAATAATGTTCCTGTCTGTATTCTCTCTTCCTCCCCTGTCCAGGAGATGTGGTATGATCAGACCATGTCCCTGTACGGTCAGACACGGCCATTATACAGTACAGCAGAAGCACATTTATAGGAATAACTAGATTGTGGCCCGATTCTAACGCATCGAGTATTCTAGGATATGCATGTCCCCATAGTATATGGACAATGATGATTCCAGAATTCGCGGCAGACTGTGCCCGTCGCTGATTGGTCGAGGCAACCTTTGACATCGTCGCCATGGCAACCATTATGACATCTACGTCGATACTGTGCCCGTCGCTGAATCAGAAACATGGGATGTCTACGTCCTTTATGACATCATCGTCGCTGTGCCCGTCGCTGATTGGTCGAGGCCTGGCGGCCTCGACCAATCAGAGACACGGGATTTCCTGGACAGACACAGACGGAAAAACCCTTAGGCAATTATATATAAAGATGTTTCTGTGCTGTCCTGTCTGTATTCTCTCTTCTCTCCTGCCCAGGAGATGTGGTATGATCAGACCATGTCCCTGTACGGTCAGAAACGGCCATTACACAGTACAGCAGGGGCACATTTATAGGAATAATGTTCCTGTGCTGTCCTGTCTGTATTCTCTCTTCTCTCCTGCCCAGGAGCTGTGGTAAGATCAGACCATGTCCCTGTACGGTCAGACACGGCCATTACACAGTACAGCAGGGGCACATTTATAGGAATAATGTTCCTGTGCTGTCCTGTCTGTATTCTCTCTTCTCTCCTGCCCAGGAGCTGTGGTATGATCAGACCATGTCCCTGTACGGTCAGACACGGCCATTACACAGTACAGCAGGGGCACATTTATAGGAATAATGTTCCTGTGCTGTCCTGTCTGTATTCTCTCTTCTCTCCTGCCCAGGAGCTGTGGTAAGATCAGACCATGTTCCTGTACGGTCAGACACGGCCATTACACAGTACAGCAGGGGCACATTTATAAGATTATCTCTGCACAGGAACATTTTATTTGTCACATCCAATTGTGTTAATTATTCTAGGATCTATTAACAGTAACTGTATTGTGGAAACCCTCTTAGCTCGGTCCCTTCGCGCAGCTGATTTTCAGCTTTTATTCATCTCCCGCACAATGGTGGCGCAGAAGCTGATCAGCTGGTGGAATGTAATGCAATGTGTTTTTGCCCCACACAAACCTTTCTATATACAGGTCCTTCTCAAAAAATTAGCATATAGAGTTAAATTTCATTATTTACCATAATGTAATGATTACAATTAAACTTTCATATATTATAGATTCATTATCCACCAACTGAAATTTGTCAGGTCTTTTATTGTTTTAATACTGATGATTTTGGCATACAACTCCTGATAACCCAAAAAACCTGTCTCAATAAATTAGCATATTTCACCCATCCAATCAAATAAAAGTGTTTTTTAATAACAAACAAAAAAACCATCAAATAATAATGTTCAGTTATGCACTCAATACTTGGTCGGGAATCCTTTGGCAGAAATGACTGCTTCAATGCGGCGTGGCATGGAGGCAATCAGCCTGTGACACTGCTGAGATGTTATGGAGGCCCAGGATGCTTCAATAGCGGCCTTAAGCTCATCCAGAGTGTTGGGTCTTGCGTCTCTCAACTTTCTCTTCACAATATCCCACAGATTCTCTATGGGGTTCAGGTCAGGAGAGTTGGCAGGCCAATTGAGCACAGTAATACCATGGTCAGTAAACCATTTACCAGTGGTTTTGGCACTGTGAGCAGGTGCCAGGTCGTGCTGAAAAA
This sequence comes from Ranitomeya imitator, assembly GCF_032444005.1. Classification (NCBI taxonomy): domain Eukaryota; kingdom Metazoa; phylum Chordata; class Amphibia; order Anura; family Dendrobatidae; genus Ranitomeya; species Ranitomeya imitator. The sequence goes on from NC_091283.1 coordinate 226,409,303, forward strand.
TGAAATCTTCATCTCCATAAAGCATTTCAGCCGATGGAAGCATGAAGTGCTCCAAAATCTCCTGATAGCTAGCTGCATTGACCCTGCCCTTGATGAAACACAGTGGACCAACACCAGCAGCTGACATGGCACCCCACACCATCACTGACTGTGGGTACTTGACACTGGACTTCAGGCATTTTGGCATTTCCTTCTCCCCAGTCTTCCTCCAGACTCTGGCACCTTGATTTCCGAATGACATGCAAAATTTGCTTTCATCAGAAAAAAGTACTTGGGACCACTTAGCAACAGTCCAGTGCTGCTTCTCTGTAGCCCAGGTCAGGCGCCTCTGCCGCTGTTTATGGTTCAAAAGTGGCTTTACCTGGGGAATGCGGCACCTGTAGCCCATTTCCTGCACACGCCTGTGCACGGTGGCTCTGGATGTTTCCACACCAGACTCGGTCCACTGCTTCCTCAGGTTCCCCAAGGTCTGGAATCGGTCCTTCTCCACAATCTTCCTCAGGGTCCGGTCTCCTCTTCTCGTTGTACAGCGTTTTCTGCCACATTGTTTCCTTCCAACAGACTTACCACTGAGGTGCCTTGATACAGCACTCTGGGAACAGCCTATTTGTTGAGAAATTTCTTTCTGGGTCTTACCCTCTTGCTTGAGGGTGTCAATGATGGCCTTCTTGACATCTGTCAGGTCGCTAGTCTTACCCATGATGGGGGTTTTGAGTAATGAACCAGGCAGGGAGTTTATAAAAGCCTCAGGTATCTTTTGCATGTGTTTAGAGTTAATTAGTTGATTCAGAAGATTAGGGTAATAGGTCGTTTAGAGAACCTTTTCTTGATATGCTAATTTATTGAGACAGGTTTTTTGGGTTATCAGGAGTTGTATGCCAAAATCATCAGTATTAAAACAATAAAAGACCTGACAAATTTCAGTTGGTGGATAATGAATCTATAATATATGAAAGTTTAATTGTAATCATTACATTATGGTAAATAATGACATTTAACACTATATGCTAGTTTTTTGAGAAGGACCTGTACATTTATTCCCTCCTTCCTGCAGTAGGATGTTGTCTCCTCGTCTTGGGAGGAGGCTGAGAGCCGAGCTGGCTCCTCACACAGCAGATGTCGGCCATGTTGTCTGGTGACCACTGCACTGTGTGGTAATCTCAGACCTTCTGTAAGGCTGAGACGTAGTTATTGCTAATCAAAGAAGGCACAAGGACAAAAGTGCAAACACAAAAAACCCCTTGGTCAATAATTTGTGTAAGGCTATGGGTACCGTCTCGCAGTGGCACTTTTGTCGCTACGACGGTACGATCCGTGACGTTCCAGCGATATCCTTACGATATCGCTGTGTCTGACACGCAGCAGCAATCAGGGACCCTGCTGAGAATCGTACGTCGTAGCAGATCGTTTGGAACTTTCTTTCGTCGCTGGCTCTCCCGCTGTCATCGCTGGATCGGTGTGTGTGACACCGATCCAGCGATGCGTTCGCTTGTAACCAGAGTAAACATCGGGTTACTAAGCGCAGGGCCGCGCTTAGTAACCCGATGTTTATCCTGGTTACCATCGTAAATGTAAAAAAAAAAAACACTACATACTTACATTCCGGTGTCTGTCCCTTGCTGTCTGCTTTCCCGCACTGACTGACTGCCGGCCGTAAAGTGAAAGTAGAGCACAGCGGTGACGTCACCGCTGTGCTGTGCTTTCACTTTACGGCCGGCAGTCAGTCAGTGCGGGAAAGCAGACGGCAAGGGACAGACACCGGGATGTAAGTATGTAGTTTTTTTTTTTTTTTACGCTGGTAACCAGGGTAAACATCGGGTTACTAAGCGCGGCCCTGCGCTTAGTAACCCGATGTTTACCCTGGTTACCCGGGGACCTCAGCATCGTTGGTCGCTGGAGAGCTGTCTGTGTGACAGCTCTCCAGTGACCACACAACGACTTACCAACGATCACGGCCAGGTCGTATCGCTGGTCGTGATCGTTGGTAAATCGTATAGTGCAACGGTATCCTATGTGCACACGTCAGGATTTCTAGCAGAAATTTCCTGACAAAAACTGGACATTTCTGCCAGAAATCCGCATGCATTTTTGTTGCGGTTTTTTTTGCGTTTTTTCCCAACGCTTTATATAGCGGGAAAAAATTGCAGAATGCATTCTAAATGATAGGATGCATATGTATGCGTTTTTATCGCGAAAAAACCTGAACGTGTGCACATACCCAAAAAGTGGCATTTCCTTCTGTGCATCTTTGTATTTTTTCCTCCCTCCCCGCTAATTCTGCTGTCCTGGCTCTCTTCTAGGTAACCTGTGCATGGTGACCGGAGGCGCTAACTTGGGGCGAGTTGGAGTCATCACCCACAGGGAGCGGCACCCGGGCTCCTTTGATGTGGTTCACGTGAAGGATGCGAATGGGAACAGCTTTGCTACAAGGTTGTCCAACATTTTCGTCATTGGCAAGGTAAGTTCTCCTGATTGGCGACACTGTGGCTTCTGCGCTGTAATTCCTCATCTTGTATCGCTGTGTACATGGGTGGCTTTTATTTCCGCTCCATAGTAGTGCGCTGTAACAAAGTCCTAGGAGTCTGTTCCTGGTGTGTGCAGGTCAGAGGTCTGGCAAACCGTACTACATGGGGAATGCAATTTTTTTTTTTTCTTTTCTTTTTTTTTTTTTCTTTATATATCCAACACTGGTAAGACCATGGCAATAAAAAACTAAACTAATTGCCCCTTTATCACTTCTGTTTTTAAAAACCCTTTTTTCTCCTCACACTTGCTTACAACTTCTGCACAGTACTATGTGTATATAGAAGTAATGCAATAACACTCCATATATTATAAGTTAATGGATTATATACACGTACATCTAGCACTGTGTAATTTGTTTTTTTTGTTTGTTTTTTTATCATAGCACGTGATGGATCTAAAAAAAAAAATATTTATTTTAATTAGTGTACACACAGTGCAAGGATTTTACCCCAGGAGGGGGGATGCTGTCTAAACTGAAGCATTAAGTGCTTTGTATTCTAACCCTGTTTGTGACCCTGACAATTTTGACCTTAACCCCTTTCTGACATTAGACGTACTATCCCGTCGAGGTGGGGTGGGCCCGTATGACCACTGATGGGATGGTACGTCATATGCGATCGGCCGCGCTCACGGGGGGAGCGCAGCCGATCGCGGACGGCTGTCAGCTAACTATCGCAGATGACATCCGGCACTGTGTGCCAGGAGCGGTCACGGACCGCTCCCGGCACATTAACCCCCGGCACACCGCGATCAAACATGATCGCGGTGTGCCGGCGGTATAGGGAAGCTTCCCGCAGGGAGGGGGCTCCCGCGGGCTTCCCTGAGCCCCCCGCAGCAACGCGAAGTGATCGCGTTGCTGCGAGGGTCTCCTTACCTCCCTCCCTGCTCCAGGCCCGGATCCAAGATGGCCGCGGCATCTGGGTCCTGCAGGGAGCGAGGTGGCTTCACAGAGCCTGCTCAGAGCAGGCACTGTGAAGCCTGCAGCACTGTAAGTCAGATCGGTGATCTGTGCAAACTGTCAGATCATCGATCTGTGATGTCCCCCCAGGACAAAGTAAAAAAGTTTTTAAAAAAATAAAATTTCCAAATATATAAAAAAAAAAATATTCCTAAATAATGAAAAAATATATATATATTATTCCCATAAATACATTTCTTTATCTAAAAAAAACAAAACAATAAATGTACATATTTAGTATCGCCGCATCCGTAACGACCCGACCTATAAAACTGGCCCACTAGTTAACCCCTTCAGTAAACACCGTAAGAAAAAAGAGGCAAAAAACAACGCTTTATCATAGGCTACGTTCACATTAGCGTTGCGCCGCCGTGCGTCGGCGACGCAACGCGCGACGCACGCTAAAACGCGCGCGTTTTGCGACGCGTGCGTCGTTTCCCGACGAAAATCGGACGCACAGAAAATGCTACATGTAGCGTTTTCTTGCGTCCGATGCTAGCGTCGGAAACGACGCACGTGGCGAAAAACGCCACCAAAACGACGCACGCGTCCCCTATGTTAAACATAGGGGCGCGTCGCCGGCGCAACAGCGACGCACATTGGCGGAACGCCAATGTGAACGTAGCCATACCGCCAAACAAAAAGTGGAATAACACGCGATCAAAAAGACAGATATAAATAACCATGGTACCGCTGAAAACGTCATCTTGTCCCGCAAAAAACGAGCCGCCATACAGCATCATCAGCAAAAAAAATTAAGTTATAGTCCTGAGAAAAAAGCGATGCAAAAAATTTTTCTATAAAAGTTTTTATCGTATAAAAGCGCCAAAACATAAAAAAAAGATATAAATGAGGTATCGCTGTAATCGTACTGACCTGAAGAATAAAACTGCTTTATCAATTTTGGCAAACGCGGAACGGTATAAACGCCTCCCCCAAAAGAAATTCATGAATAGCTGGTTTTTGGTCATTCTGCCTCACAAAAATCGGAATAAAAAGCGATCAAAAAATGTCACGTGCCCGAAAATGTGACCAATAAAAACGTCAACTTGTCCCGCAAAAAACAAGACCTCACATGACTCTGTGGACCAAAATATGGAAAAATTATAGCTCTCAAAATGTGGTAGCGCAAAAAATATTTTTTGCAATAAAAAGCATCTTTCAGTGTGTGACGGCTGCCAATCATAAAAATCCGCTAAAAAACCAGCTATAAAAGTAAAGCAAACCCCCCTTCATCACTCCCTTAGTTAGGGAAAAATTAAGAGTATTTATTTCCATTTTCCCATTAGGGTTAGGTTTAGGGTTAGGGCTACAGTTAGGGCTACAGTTAGGGTTAGGGTTTAGATTACATTTACGGTTGGGAATAGGGTTGGGATTAGGGTTAGGGGTGTGTCAGGGTTAGAGGCGTGGTTAGGGTAACTGTTGGGATTAGGGTTAGGGGTGTGTTTGGATTAGGGTTTCAGTTATAATTGTGGGGTTTCCACTGTTTAGGCACATCAGGGGCTCTCCAAACGCGACATGGCGTCCGATCTCAATTCCAGCCAATTCTGCGTTGAAAAAGTAAAACAGTGCTCCTTCCCTTCAGAGCTCTCCCGTGTGCCCAAACAGGGGTTTACCCCAACATATGGGGTATCAGCGTACTCGGGACAAATTGGACAACAACTTTTGGGGTCCAATTTCTTCTTTTACCCTTGGGAAAATACAAAACTGGGGGCTAAAAAATAATTTTTGTGGGGGAAAAAAAAGATTTTTTTATTTTCACGGCTCTGCGTTATAAACTGTAGTGAAACACTTGGGGGTTCAAAGTTCTCACAACACATCTAGATAAGTTCCTTGGGGGGTCTAGTTTCCAAAATGGTGTCACTTGTGGGGGGTTTCTACTGTTTAGGTACATTAGGGGCTCTGCAAACGCAATGTGATGCCTGCAGACCATTCCATCTAAGTCTGCATTCCAAATGGCTCCTTCCCTTCCGAGCCCTTTCATGCGCCCAAACGGTGGTTCCCCCCCACATATGGGGTATCGGCGCACTCAGGACAAATTGAACAACAAAGTTTGGGGTCCAATTTCTCCTGTTACCCTCGGGAAAATACAAAACTGGGGGCTAAAAAATTATTTTTGTGGGAAAAAAATTGTTTTATTTTTACGGCTCTGCATTATAAACTTCTGTGAAGCCCTTGGTGGGTCAAAGAGCTCACCACACCTCTAGATAAGTTCCTTAGGGGGTCTACTTTCCAAAATGGTGTCACTTGTGGGGGGTTTCAATGTTTAGGCACATCAGTGGCTCTCCAAACGCAACATGGCATCCCATCTCAATTCCCGTCAATTTTGCATTGGAAAGTCAAACGGCGCTCCTTCCCTTCCGAGCTCTCCCATGCGCCCAAACAGTGGTTTACCCCCACATATTGGGTATCGGCGTACTCAGGACAAATTGTACAACAACTATTGGGGTCCAATTTCTTCTCTTACCCTTGGGAAAATAAAAAATTAGGGGCGAAAAAATGATTTTCTATTTTTACGGTTCTGCATTATAAACTTCCGTGAAGCACTTGGTGGATCAAAGTGCTCACCACACATCTAGATAAGTTCCTTAGGGGGTCTACTTTCCAAAATGGTGTCACTTGTGGGGGTTTCAATGTTTAGGCACATCAGGGGCTCTCCAAACGCAACATGGTGTCCCATCTCAATTCCAGTCAATTTTCCATTGAAAAGTCAAATGGCGCTCCTTCGCTTCCGAGCTCTGTCATGCGCCCAAACAGTGTTTTACCCCCACATATGGGGTATCGGCGTACTCAGGACAAATTGTACAACAACTTTTGGGGTCCATTTTCTCCTGTTACCCTTGGTAAAATAAAACAAATTGGAGCTGAAGTAAATTTTTTGTGAAAAAAAGTTAAATGTTCATTTTTATTTAAACATTCCAAAAATTCCTGTGAAGCACCAGAAGGGTTAATAAACTTCTTGAATATGGTTTTGAGCACCTTGAGGGGTGCAGTTTTTAGAATGGTGTCACACTTGGGTATTTTCTATCATATAGACCCCTCAAAATGACTTCAAATAAGAAGTGGTCCCTAAAAAAAAAATGGTGTTGTAAAAATGAGAAATTGCTGGTCAACTTTTAACCCTTATAACTCCATAACAAAAAAAAATTTTGGTTCCAAAATTGTGCTGATGTAAAGTAGACATGTGGGAAATGTTACTTATTAAGTATTTTGTGTGACATATCTCTTGAATTTTTATGCAATTAAATTACAATTTGGAAAATTGCAAAATTTTCGCCAAATTTCCGTGTTTTTTTTTCCACAAATAAACGCAGGTAATATCAAAGAAATTTTACCACTATCATGAAGTACAATATGTCACGAGAAAACAATGTCAGAATCACTGTGATCCGTTGAAGCGTTCCAGAGTTATAACCTCATAAAGGAACAGTGGTCAGAATTGTAAAAATTGGCCCGGTCATTAACGTGCAAACCACCCTTGGGGGTAAAGGGGTTAAAGTGCCTGTGTCTGCAGGATTGTGCTCAGTGACTACAGAGTCAGGTCGGCACCATTATACTGATTACACCGATACCTGGTGATGGAATCCGTCCGGTGGTTGTTGTGGAATCTGTATTTTCAGTTTTGAGTTAATGATGTGCTCGGTTCCCCGGGCGGCCATCAGTATGGCTTCTCATAAGGTCACTGATTCCTCAGTGTCCTGTCCCCTATTTTACATGATGAATATTATACAAACTAAAAAAAACTCCTAGAGGTGGCACCTGCACTGCAGCATAATTTCATGTGTAATAACCTCAACCATAATGATTATATGCTTATCTTGATATTTAAAAAAAAATTTGAAAATGGCGCTGGGCGAGCCTGCGCAGTAGCAGCTATCGGTGTCTATAGAGGTGATTCAATAGCTGCTACAGTGCATGCACAGATCGTGCCATCTTCCTAGAAAAGAAAAAACTCCAAGATGGATCACCTCTATATACACCAATAGCTGCTACTGCGCAGGTGGGCGCCATTTTCAAATGTGTGGATTTTTGTTTGTTTTTTAAATCAGGATAGTCTCAACCATAATTATATGCTCAGTACACATGCGATTATGCTGCAGGTGCCAGTGCATGCCTGCAGAGGTTTTTTGGTATGTATATATGTTCATTATATACACTCGGGGCAGGTCAGTGAGGGCTCAGTGACCTGGCAGCAGTCTTCAGCATGAATAGTAAATCAGAGGAGCACATGAAGATCCCGGAGCATGAGCATATCTTTACTCAAAGCTGAGAATACAGATTCCACAAGATGGATTTCATCCCCAGGTATCAGTGTAATCAGTATAACTGCACCGACCTGTCACTGAGCACAATCCTGATCACGGGTATCAGTGTAATCAGTATAACTGCACCGACCTGTTACTGCCTGTAGTCGCGGAGCACAATCCTGATCACAGGCATCAGTGTAATCAGTATAACTGCACCGACCTGACGCTGCCTGTAGTCACGGAGCACAATCCTGATCACAGGTATCAGTGTAATCAGTATAACGGCACCGACCTGTCACTGCCTGTAGTTACGGAGCACAATCCTGATGACAGGACACGTTAATGACCAGGGCATTCTTTACAATTCTGACCACTGACCCTTTATGAAGTTACTAGATTGTGGCCCGATTCTAACGCATCGGGTATTCTAGAATATGCATGTCCCGTAGTATATGGGCAATGATGATTCCAGAATTCGCGGCAGACTGTGTCCGTCGCTGATTGATCGAGGCAACCTTTGACATCATCGTCGCCATGGCAACCATTATGACATCATCGTCGCTGTGCCCGTTGCTGATTGGTCGATACTGTGCCCGTCGCTGAATCAGACGCGGGATGTCTACGTCCTTTATGACATCATCGTCGCTGTGCCGGTCGCTGATTGGTCGACGGCCTCGACCAATCATACGCGGGATTTCCAGGACAGACAGACAGACAGAAAAACCCTTAGGCAATTATATATATATAGATAACTCGAACTCAACGTATCCCGCTGATTCTGAGAATGTTTTCTCTTGATATATTGTACTTCATGATAGTGGTAACATTTCTTTGATATGACTTGTGTTTATGAAAGAATGGAAATTTTGCAAAAAGTTTGCCTTTTTCAAACTTTTTAACTTTTGTGCTCTTAAGTCACACACAATAGTTAATAAATAACATTTCCCACATGCCTACTTTACATCAGCACAATATTTTAATCAAGGGTTAAAAGTTGACCAGTGATTTTTCTCATTTTTCCAACAAAATTTACATCCGAATGTGAAGTGACTTTGAGGGTCTGTGATTAAGAAAAAATACCCAAAAGTGACACCATTCTAAAAACTGCAGCCCTCAAGATGCTCAAAACCACATTAATGAAGTTTATTAACCCTTCAGGAGCTTCACGAGAACTAAAGCAATGTGGAAGGAAAAAATGAACATTTAACTTTCTTCACAAAAAAAATTATTTTAGACTCAAACTTTATTTTCACAAGTGTATCAGGAAAAAATAGGCCCCAAAATTTGTTGTGCAATTTCTCCTGAGTACGCGGATACCCTGTATATGGGGGAAAGCGACTGTTTGGGCGCATGGCAGGGCTCATAATGTAGGACACTGTAAAGTTTGCAGTTCCCTTGATGTTTCTAAACAGTGGAAACCCCCCCTCCAATTCTAACCCCAACACACCCCTATTTTTTTTAACTAAGGGGATGACAAAGGGGGTATGATTTATGTTTTTCTTTTGAGCTCTGTGATCACAATAATGAAAATGAACCAATAGGAAAAATCTATTGTGGCTGGGTACCGGCCGGCAGATCTCGGCAGGCACACTGCAATTTTGTTCCAGGAAGATGTGGAGGGATGGGGGATCTAGCACGAGGATCTGGGGATGGCGAGGTACCGGGTTGCCTCAGGAGAACTCCATCTATATCTCCTCTGGTATGCTAGATCATATCAGAGGAGAGAGAAATGAAAGGAAAACCAACTCGAATCATGTTCTACGGGGTCTCGGTTACCCCCCATGTGTAGTGTCAGCGCCCCCACCCCTGGTATCTGCCCGTGTAGTGTCTGCATGTTCCGGTCAGGGTGTGATGGGCGATGGCATGATGGATAATGTCTTTATGGCACTCTTACATAATTCTTTCTGTAGCCGCCTGTGATACCTGCGGGGGGACTGTTTTCTGTACTTTAAAAACAATGTTATTCTTTTGCAGGGTAACAAGCCTTGGGTGTCATTGCCACGTGGAAAGGGAATCCGCCTGACCATCGCTGAGGAGAGAGACAAGAGACTGGCGGCCAAGCAGTCCAGCGGATGAGTCCACAAACTGTTCAATAAAACCTTGTTCTGTCTGACAGCTGCTGCTTTGGTTTGGTTCTTCTGTGCAATATGGAGATGTGGTGGAGGAGATGGTGATGGTGGAGGATGCGATGATGGTGATGGATGATGACAGCCCGCACACTTCTTTTCTTTTACTCCACCTCTATAGCTGTTGTTGTAGTGATGGAAGCGGAGCTGCAGATGCAGGTGATCAGTCAGCACCCGCCTCTAGCAGCAATGATCGCACAGGGCGCTGATGGCTATTAACTAGTGATGAGCGAGTGTTCTCATTACTCGATTTTCCGAGTATCTTGGGCGTGCTCGTAGATTTTGTGTTACCGCAGCTGCATGATTTGTGGCTGCTAGATAACCTGAACACATGCAGGGGTTGCCTGTTAGGTAGGGAATCCCCACATGTATTCAGGCTGTCTAGCAGCCACAAATCATGCAGCTGCGGGGACACAGTCTACGAGCACACCCAAGATACTCAGAAAACCAGAGTAACAAGCACACTCGCTCATCACTACTATTAACCCATAAAAGTCAGGCTGTCATCACTGACATTGAACTCTTTAGACGGTCATATGAAACCGCACTATTACTATTTTTCTATTAAAAAAAAAAAATTTTTTTTTTTTTACTAAATTCTAGTTAATTACAAAATGTAAATAAGGGGACCTCGGTGCACCCTTGTCATCGCATTCCAAAGTCGTGATGATGACCTTCAGGTCTGTTAACTATGATGGCCTGTTAGACCATGCCAGGAGTGTGGTCTAAGAGGCTTCTGTCAGTGTAATGCTGACCGGTATAAAGCAATGTATTGGTGCTTAGAGTAGTCCTATAGAGGGACAAAATAAAAAATATTACAGAATAAATTACAAAAATATAGCAATATATTTTTGTAAAAACAAAAAAAGTACACATTTGGTATCGCCTTGTCAAGAATGGTCTGATCTATAAAACTGTCCCGCTAGTTAACCCTTCAGTGTAAAAATAAACTTGGCAAAGAACTTTTTCATCATATTGCTGAAAAGTAGGTAAAAAAACATGATGTGAAAGACTAAATCAAATAAGTGGTGTCACTGAAAATATCACCCTATCCCGCCACAAACAGTTGTGGTGCCAATATTCAAAAGGGAAACAAAAGCTGAACTAGAAATTATAGGCCAGTAAGCTTCACCTCTACTGTGGGTAAAATCCTGGAGGGCATTCTAAGGGATGCTATACTGGAGTATCTGAAGAGGAATAACCTCATGACCCAGTATCAGCACGGGTTTACTAGGGACCGTTCATGTCAGACTAATCTGATCAGCTTCTATGAAGAGGTAAGGACTGGACCAAGGGAACCCAGTGGACGTAGTGTATATGGACTTTTCAAAAGCTTTTGATACGGTGCCACACAAAAGGTTGATACATAAAATGAGAATAATGGGGATAGGGGATATGTGTAAGTGGGTTGAGAGCTGGCTCAGGGATAGGAAACAAAGGGTGGTTATTAATGGAGCACACTCGGACTGGGTCAAGCCGCTGCGTGCACCGCTGAGGGGTGGGAGAACTCCGGGGGCCATCAGAAGGTAAGTATATCCATATTTTGTATTCTTTTCTTTACAGAAATATGGTTCCCAAGGGCCTGGAGGAGAGTCTCCCCTCCTCCAGACCCGGGTACTAGCCGCACATGAAGCGCTCACTTTACGCATGGTGGGCATAGCCACATGTAAAGTGAGCATTTCAATGCAATCCTATGGCTGCGGAATCGCTGCGATTCCGCAGAAATAATGAACATGCTGTGGGTTTTACCGCTATGTGAATCTGCCACATGGGCACAGCAGCTGCAGAATACCATAGGATTGCATGGGAATGCGGTTTTTAAACTGTTTTATGCGTTTCCACTGCTGCATAAAAATGCAATGTGGGCACACAGCCTTAGTGGCCAGTGTCAGGCAGCTGCTGCAAAGGCAAAATAATGAAATGCATTAAGAGGCATAGATGCTCATGAGGAGAACATCATTAAACAAGTCACTAGTGCGACCACTCTGTACAGTTCTGGTCTCCGGTGTATAAGAAAGACATAGCTCAACTGGAGCGGGTGCAGAGAAGAGCGACCAAGGTTATTAGAGGACTGGGGGGTCTGCAATAGCAAGATAGGTTATTACACTTGGTTATTTAGTTTGGAAAAAACAAAGGCTAAGGGGAGATATTATTACAATGTATTAATACACGAGGGGACAGTACAAAGACCTTTCTGATGATCTTTTTTACTCAGTCCTGAGACAGGAACAAGGGGGCATCCTCCACGTCTGGCGGAAAGAAGGTTCAGGGTATGTGCACACGTTTCGGATTGGTGTGCGGATTTTTCTACAGTTTTTGCAAAATACGCAGGTAAACCGCACTGCGGATTACCCGCGTTTTTTGTGTGGATTCCACCTGCGGTTTTACACCTGCTGATTCCTACTGAGAAATTCCTATTGAACTGCTGCGGAATCTGCACAAAGAATTGACATGCTGCAGAAAAACACCGCTCCGTTTCCGTGCTGTTTTTCCGCAGCATGTGCACTGTGGATTTTGTTTTCCATACGTATACATGGTACTGTACAACGCATGGAAAACAGCTGCAGATCCGCAGCCATTTTCCCTGAGTCCAGTCCACCGCATAGGAAACCATGTCACTGCGGGGGCTCTGGGCTTTCACAAGATATCGGCAGAACCCCCGCAGCACCAAACACCTGCAGTGGTGCACCGCGCATCCGAACACCCCCTCATCCCAGCCTGCGGCCATTAAGGTATATCCGCATTATAAGACGCACCCCCATTTTACCCCCAAATTTGTGGGAAAAAAGTGCGTCTTCTAATCAGAAAAATACCATATAGCTCTCAAAATATAGCGGTGCAAACACTAGTATCTGCAAAATACTATACAGTCATGGCCAAAAGTATTGACACCCCTGCAATTCTGTCAGATAATACTCAGTTTTTTCCTGAAAATGATTGCAAGCACAAATTCTTTGGTATTATTATCTTCATTTAATTTGTCTTAATGAAAAAACACGAAAGAGAATGAAGCAAAAAGCAAAACATTGATCATTTCACACAAAACTCTAAAAACGGGCCAGACAAAAGTATTGGCACCCTCAGCCTAATATTTTGTTGCACAACCTTTAGCCAAAATAACTGCGGTCAACCGCTTCCGGTAACCATCAATGAGTTTCTTACAATGCTCTGCTAGAATTTTAGACCATTCTTTGGCAAACTGCTCCAGGTCCCTGATATTTGAAGGGTGCCTTCTCCAAACTGCCATTTTTAGATCTCTCCACAGGTGTTCTATGGGATTCAGGTCTGGAATCATTGCTGGCCACCTTAGAAGTCTCCAGTGCTTTCTCTCAAACCATTTTCTAGTGCTTTTTGAAGTGTTTTGGGTCATTGTCCTGCTGGAAGACCCATGACCTCTGAGGGAGACCCAGCTTTCTCACACTGGGCCCTACATTATGCTGCAAAATTTGTTGGTAGTCTTCAGACCTCATAATGCCATGCACACGGTTAAGCAGTCCAGTGCCAGAGGCAGCAAAGCAACCCTAAAACATCAGGGAACCTCCGCCATGTTTGACTGTAGGGACCGTGTTCTTTTCTTTGAATGCCTCTTTTTTTTCTCCTGTAAACTCTATGTTGATGCCTTTGCCCAAAAAGCTCTACTTTTGTCTCATCTGACCAGAGAACATTCTTCCAAAACGTTTTAGGCCTTTTCAGGTAAGTTTTGGCATACTCCAGCCTGGCTTTTTTATGTCTCGGGGTAAGAAGTGGGGTCTTCCTGAGTTTCCTACCTTACAGTCCCTTTTCATTCAGATGCCGACTGATAATACGGGTTGACACTGTTGTACCCTCGGACTGCAGGGCAGCTTGAACTTCTTTGGATTTTAGTCAGGGTTCTTTATTCAACATCCGCACAATCTTGCGTTGAAATCTCTTGTCAATTTTTCTTTTCTGTCCACATCTAGGGAGGTTAGCCACAGTGCCATGGGCTTTTTATACTTCTTGATGACACTGCGCACGGTAGACACAGGAAGATTCAGGTCTTTGGAGATGGACTTGTAGCCTTGAGATTGCTCATGCTTCCTCACAATTTGGTTTCTCAAGTCCTCAGACAGTTCTTTTGTCTTCTTTCTTTTCTCCATGCTCAATGTGGTACACACAAAGACACAGGACAGAGGTTGAGTCAACTTTAATCCATGTCAACTGGCTGCAAGTGTGATTTAGTTATTGCCAACACCTGTTAGGTGCCACACGTAAGTTACAGGTGCTGTTAATTACACAAGTTAGAGAAGCATCACATGATTTTTCGAACAGTGTGAATACTTTTGTCCACCCCCTTTTTTATATTTGGTGTGGAATTATATCCAATTTGGTTCTAGGACAATTCTTTTTGTGTTTTTTTTCACTTAAGACAAATTAAATGAAGATAATACCAAATAATTTGTGTTAATACTCAGTTTCTTCCTGAAAATGATTGCAATCTGACAGAATTGCAGGGATGTGAATACTTTTGGCCATGACTGTATATAGACCAAGTATAATATAATTAGCAGTTTGTTTTGGGAAAAAAAGTCAAATTCCATGTGGGATACGTAAATCAATATATGGAACAGCTATCAACCAAACATCTTATTAAGCACAAATACTGCCATATATTGGTAATCACAATAAAGTAGCCCGATTCTTCCTAGAGGCCAAGGTGCATATAATGTATGGATGTATCTGCCTTCTGTCTACACTCATATCATTAGTGGTGGTTATGAACCTGGTGTTTGAGTCTCCTTCAGCGCTCCTGTGACCGAGTTTTTTCTGGTACCTAAACCACATATAGCGCCCCCATTTTTGGCATTTCTGAAGTGAAGAGAGCCCGCCTAACTTATGGGTGCATGTCTTCAGAAGAACGCGCTGGGCATAATGTACTGGTGACTGCAACGTACTGGCCACTACAGCTGCAGTTTGGATTTTTCCGCTCAGCAACACTCAGCACTGCTTGTTTCTGGAAAATACCCATGGAGTCAAAATCATCACTACACCTGTAAATAAATTCCCAAATGGGTATAATTTCCAAAATGGGGTCACTTGAGGGGGGATTCTCCTCTTCTAGCAATTAGGGGCTCTGTATATGGAATCTGCAAACTGTTCTAGGAAAATCTGAGCTCCAGGAGGCAAATGGCTCTCTGTTCCTCCCGAGTCTCTCCGTGTGGCTTAGTACTGTACAGCCACATATGGGGTATTGTCACGTTCAGTTGAAATTGTCAGACAAATTTTGGTGCCATTTTTACTCTTTTCCCAGTGTGAAAATGTAAAATTTGAGGCTAACACAATTTTGGTGGTAAAAATATAAATTATTTTTTCTTCACTGCCCAATGGTATAAAATTCTGTGACACAATTGTCAATATAACTGCACCCCTAGATGAATTTGTTAGTTAGTTCTGCTGTTTTGGCACTTAGGGGCTCTGTGGCCTGCCCTCTGTATCTGTGTGATTTATTTTGTGTCCTGTGAGTAAAATGTCAGACTGGAAATATGTGGAGAAGCAGTGATCTTTTATATGCGCCCATGTAACCAAGCAATTCAAGCCAGCGTCCTTCATTCAGACTCCAGCCAAATCTGAGTGGACCTCCTGAAACACGGGGTGGTACTGAAAGAGGTAGACCCCGTTACACTGGTGGCAGACAGCGGGATATGATACCCCTTCTACAGGAGGAAAGGAATGAATGGAAAACTACCAGAAGTTAAAGAGGACTACATTAAAAGATCTGGTGGAAGCCCGAGGGTTGATCGCCAGCAACAAAATAAAAGCGGATTTGATAGCAGCCATCATGGAACACGACAGTGCATCGCCCCCCAATGTGAACGTGGAGGAGACTGAATTCCAGAGGGAGGTGAAGAACAGACTGGCGTTCTATGGCCCAAACCCTGCAGTAGAGATCATACGAGAGATGATGGCTGATGTGAGTACTGATCTGAAGGAAAAGATGGCCAAGCGGACCAGGGTAGACCTAGCCAAGATGGAGATGGCAGAGAGGAGAGTCAGCAAGCAGGGGGAGCTCTGGCCTTCAACCAGGTACCTTCAACAGTAACAGTAACTTTTCTTTATTTCTACCTTCAACAGTAGGCCACAAAAAGATTCAGTATAATGCCTTTCGACAGTTGGGGGAGGCAGAGGAACACATTGATGGCTTTCTGCAGGACTTTGAGTGGCAGTGTGCCCTTCATCAAGTGAAGCCGGAGGAACGGGTTCAGATTCTGGCCAGCAAGCTGACAGGTGTCCGCTGCCCAGCCTATCGCACGGTACCTGATGAGGACTGTATGGACTATGAGCGGATCAAAGAAGTGATCTTGGCCCGGTATGCGCTGACACCAGAGGCATACCGCCAAAAGTTCCGCGGACGTATAAAATGCATAACCGATACCCATTCTGTGGGCCTGTACATTACGGCAGTCACTGCTACAGTGGGTACAAGGGAGCCAAGCAACCACTAAGGAGGACGTCCTCCAGCTCTTTTTGTTAGATATATTCTTTAATGGACTAACCCCTGAGACACAGGAATGGCTTCGTGACAGGCGGCCAACGACTCTTGAGGAAGCCGCTCATCTGGCCGATGAACATCATGATGCCAGGAGGCCACAGTTGTCTGGATCAAAGATGTTCACTAGGGGTCCGCCCAAGGACCTGGAGGGCCCCAAACCACCGAAGATTGTAGGGGGACCAGCTAGAAACCCGGCCTACCACAGTCCCCCTGGGGCGCGATGCCACACCTGCCGTCAGCTGGGCCACCTGCAAAGACAATGTCCCAACCGGACTCAGCATACCCAGTGGCCAAAGACGTGAACAGCTACCTTCAGCTGGGCTGCTGTACACTGCTACCAAGGCGACGCTGACCCGGCATTGGGGGCTACGACTAACCAAGGGGTGGAAGAAATGGAGGAAATGCTGCATGAAGTAGAACCCGGGCAGATAATCAACAACAGCATCGACAGGTCGTGTGAGTTAATGGGAAACAAATGCAGGGACTAAGAGATTCTGGGGCAACTTTGACCCTTGTGAAACCTCATCTCGTCTGGGACCATGAGAAGACAGATCGGACGGTGGCAGTCCATGTAGCAAGGGGAGCTATACATCGATGCCCACTGCCAGGATTCACCTGAACTGGGGAGTTGGGGATGGCCTTGTTGAGGTCGGCTTGATGGAGGATTTGCCTGCAGACGTCTTGCTGGGAAATTACTTGGGGCCCATGTTGTCTGCCTTCTCGGTTGCCCCTCTGGCTGAGACATATCCTGTGACCACCCGGAGATAAGCTCGAGCTGCAGAGGCGGAATCACACTCAGAGGAGGCCCAGGTAAGACATCCCAGCCTTACACGTATTCCCATAGCCAGACACATTTCTTGGGCCACCCCAAATGAATTAAAGAGGGAGTTACTTGAGGATCCTTCATTGGAGGGATCTCGTGGGAAGGCACCGGAGGGGAGAGGGGTACTGGAAGGGGAACAGTTTGTATGGAAGCAGGGAGTCCTCTATCAGATCACAGAGCAGCACCACACAGGAACGAGCTCCACTATAAAACGACAGCTGGTAGTTCCCAATAAGTATAGGCAGGAGTTACTGCGAATCTCTCATGACATACCCTTGGCCGGGCACTTCAGCATCAGTCGCACCAGGCATCGTCTGACACAAAACTTCTTTTGGCCGGGGGTAACCTATGATGTTCGTCAGTACTGCCAGACCTGTGACAGTTGCCAGTGCATTGGCAAGAGGGGGATCGATGCAAGGCCAAATTACGCCCCCTCCCCATTGTGGAGGAACCATTTAGCCAAGTAGCGGTCGATCTGATAGGGCCGTTGGCAAAACCCAGTCCGTCAGGGGAAAGGTATATATTGACAGTGGTAGCTTATGCCACACGGTATCCAGTGGCGGTTGCGTTACCTAGCATACTGGCAGAGACAGTGGCGGCCACCCTACTCCAGGTTTTCTCACGGGTTGGATTTCCCCGGGAGATTATCTCGGACCAGGGTACCCAGTTTACAGCAGAGGTGACCAACCAACTGTGGAAGCTGTGTGGCGTAAAGTCCATTAGAAGCGCCCCGTACCACCCACAAACCAATGGGTTGTGTGATCACTTTAACGGGACATTAAAACAGCTCATTGGGACTTTTACAAGAACCAACAGGGACTGGGAGAAATTCTTGACACACCTCCTGTTTGCCTATCGGGAGGTGCCCCAAGAATCCACGGGGTTCTCCCCGTTCGAGCTGGTATACGGGAGACGGGTAATGGGACCTCTAGACTTAGTGCTAGAACACTGGGAAGGGGAGGGCCTCATAGAAGGGGTACCTATTGTACCCTATGTGCTGGAATTCTGGGACCGCCTACAGGAGCTGACCCAGGCTGTATGTGAGAACATGCAGGCGACCCAGCGGCGCTAGCGTGTATGGTACGATCTCAGGGACAGAGAGCGCACTTGGAAATGGGACAGAAGGTCCTGGTGTTAGAGCCCACCAAGCAGAACAAGTTCCAAGCTGCATGGCAGGGGCCCTACCAGGTAGTGGGGAAAATAGCCGACACAACCTATAATGTCGCCGATTGTGACGACCCCAGGGTTATCTGCATGTTCCACGTGAATATGCTGAAGCCCTATCGGGAGCGTCCTGAAGAGGTAGTGGCCATCTGTGCACCTGAAGCAGAGGATTTAGCCGGACTTCCCTTGCCAGATGTCTTAGGGGAAAGGACTCAGTCTAAAACATGTAACCAGGTACACTTGGGTGAAGACCTAGGCCCCCGGGAGAGACAGCAGGCGGAGGAGTTAATGAGGCAGCAACAGAGGATGTTTTCGGGGAGACCAGGGTATACTCACCTGGCACAACACAAGGTTGAGACCCAGGATCAGACCCCCCTGCGACAAAACACCTTCCGCGTCCCTGAGTCTGTACGAGAGGGGATGCGACAAGAGATACAAAAGATGTTGCATTTAGGGGTCATTGAAGAGTCAGATAGTCCTTGGGCATCCCCTGTAGTGTTAGTGCCCAAGAAGGATGGGACTACATGGTTTTGTGTAGACTATCGTAAGCTCAATGAGAAAACAGTGACGGATGCATATCCCATGCCACGTGTGGATGAGTTGTTAGACCGGCTGGCGGGGGAAAAGTATTTGACCACCATCGATCTATGCAAAGGCTACTGGCAGATTCCCCTTAGTCCTGACGCTGTTCCCAAGTCTGCATTTGTCACCCCGTTCGGCTTATTCCAGTTTCGAGTTATGCCATTCGGGATGAAGAATGCCCCGGCGACCTTCCAGAGGCTGGCTGACCGGCTTCTGGATGGTCTCCAGGACTATGCTTGTGCCTACCTGGACGACATCACCATCTACAGTGCGACATGGGAAGAGCATCTAAATCACCTAGAGACAGTATTGGACAGGATCCACCAGGCCGGAATCACCCTGAACCCAAACAAGTGTCACGTGGACAAAACAGAGGTTCAGTATTTAGGGCATGGGGTGGGAAGTGGGAAACAGCGACCAGAACCAGCCAAGATTGAGGCCATAGCCTAATGGCCCACCCCACGCACTAAAACCCAGGTCATGGCGTTTCTAGGGACAGCGGGGTATTACAGGAAATTCGTTCCCAATTACAGCAGCGTAGCCAAGCCCCTCACTGATCTGACCCGTAAGAACCAACCTCGCCAGGTAACCTGGACCCCAGAGTGTGAGGAAGCCTTCCGCCAACTAAAGGACGCCCTCACCAATAACCCTGTATTAACCGCACCCGATCCAACTAAACGTTTCCTTGTTCAAACAGAATGTTTGGATTGGGGGCAGTACTGAGCCAATTTGGGCCGGCCGGCCAAGAACACCTGGTAGCTTACCTGAGTCGGAAACTACTGCCCCGTGAAGTAAGCTATGCGGCCATCGAGAAGGAGTGCCTGGCGGTAGTATGGGCACTCAAAAAGTTGCAATCATATTTGTATGGACGACAGTTTTCCCTCCTAACGGACCATAATCCCCTAGTCTGGCTTAATCAGGTCTCCGGAGACAATGCCAGATTGCTGCGGTGGAGTTTAGCCCTTCAACCTCTGGACTTCACCATCCACTACAGACCCAGCAAACAAAACGGTAACGCCGATGGACTAAGTCGACAAACGGAATTTGTACCATCCCCATAAACTTCGGTCATCCCCAAACCAATCCGTTAAGGATCAGACTGTGTATGCCGATGGCGTTGCTGAAAAGGGAAGCTGTGCTACGGAACCACTCAGCACCCAGAATATGTTGTGCAGTTATAATGTATGTATAATAGGTTCCATGTGAGATGCATGTCCCTAATGCATCAGCCCACAGGCTGCGCCCCTGGGCAGAGGGGACACGATATTCCCCTTTTGTCCTCCCCCCACCTTTGTAATTCCCACAGTAAAAATATCGGCAGGCTCCGGCCACCTGCGGCTATTGTAATGTATGTCTGGCCTGCCGCTTTTCTATTGGCCTGCCCTCTGTATCTGTGTTATATATTCTGTGTCCTGTGAGTAAAGTGATGTCAGACTGGAAATACGTGGAGAAGCAGTGATCTTTTATATGCGCCTATGTAACCAAGGAATTCCAGCCAGCGTCCTTCATTCACACTCCAGCCAAAGCAGAGTGGACCTCCGGAAACACAGGGTGGTACTGAAAGAGGCACCCCAGCTTGGTAGACCCTGTTACACTTGTGTTAGGTTTTCGCCTTTTAGACACATCAGGGGCTCTCCAAATGCCACATGGCATCCGCTGTCTGTTCAACAGTTTTGCACTCCCTACTTTCCGAGCCATGCCATGCGTCCAAACAGTAGTTTTCGCCCCACATACAGTTAGATCCATATATATTTGGACAGACAACATTTTTCTAATTTTGGTTATAGACATTACCACAATGATTTTTAAACAAAACAATTCAGATGCAGTTGAAGTTCAGACTTTCAGCTTTCATTTGAGGGTATCCACATAAAAATTGGATGAAGGGTTTAGGAGTTTCAGCTCCTTAACATGTGCCACCATGTTTTTAAAGGGACCAAAAGTAATTGGACAGATTAAATAATTTTAAATAAAATGTTCATTTCTAGTACTTGGTTGAAAACCCT
The DNA here is from genome assembly GCF_032444005.1 of Ranitomeya imitator. Taxonomy (NCBI): domain Eukaryota; kingdom Metazoa; phylum Chordata; class Amphibia; order Anura; family Dendrobatidae; genus Ranitomeya; species Ranitomeya imitator. Next base: position 226,430,243 of record NC_091283.1, read on the forward strand.
TTGTTGATAATGACTGCCTGAAGTCTTGGACATCACCAGACACTGTTTCCTCCTTTTTGATGCTCTGCCAGGCCTTCACTGCGGTGGTTTTCAGTTGCTGTTTGTTTGTGGGCCTTTCTGTCTGAACTTTAGTCTTTAACAAGTAAAATGCATGCTCAATTGGGTTGAGATCAGGTGACTGACTTGGCCATTCAAGAATATTCCACTTCTTTGCTTTAAAAAACTCCTGGGTTGCTTTGGTTTTATGTTTTTGGGTCATTGGTCGTCGTTTCATACTACAGATGGACAATCAGTTGGGCTGCATTTGGCTGCATCTGAGCACACAGTATGGCGGCTCTGAATACCTCAGAATTAATTTGGCTGCTTCTGTCCTGTGTCACATCATCAATAAACACTAGTGACCCATTGCCACTGGCAGCCATGCATGCCCAAGCCAACACACTGCCTCCGCCGGGTTTTACAGATGATGTGGTATGCTTTGGATCATGAGCTATACCACGCCTTCGCCATACTTTTCTCTTTCCATCATTCTGGTAGAGGTTGATTTTGATATCATCTGTCCAAAGAATGCTCTTCCTGAATTGTGCTGGCTTTTTTAGATGTTTTTTAGCAAAGTCCAGTCTAGGCTTTTTATTCTTGATGCTTATGAGTGGCTTGCACCGTGCAGTGAACCCTCTGTATTTACTTTCATGCAGTCTTCTCTTTATGGTAGATTTGGATATTGATACGCCGACCTCCTGGAGAGTGTTGTTCTGTTAGTTGGCTGTTGTGAAGGGGTTTCTCTTCACCATGGAGATTATTCTGCGATCATCCACCGCTGTTGTCTTCCGTGGGCGCCCAGATCTTTTTGCATTGATGAGTTCACCAGTGCTTTCTTTCTTTCTCAGGATGTTCCAAACTGTAGATTTTTCCACTCCTAATATTGTAGCAATTTCTCGTATGATTTTTTTCTGTTTTTCGCATCTTAAAGGGACTCTGTCACCTGAATTTGGCGGGACTGGTTTTGGGTCATATGGGCGGAGTTTTTGGGTGTTTGATTCACCCTTTCCTTACCCGCTGGCTGCATGCTGGCTGCAATATTGGATTGAAGTTCATTCTCTGTCCTCCATAGTACACGCCTGCGCAAAGCAATCTTGCCTTGTGCAGGCGTGTACTATGGAGGACAGAGCAGGAACTTCAATCCAATATTGCAGCCAGCATGCAGCCAGCGGGTAAGGAAAGGGTGAATCAAACACCCAAAAACTACGCCCATATGACCCAAAACCAGTCCCGCCAAATTCAGGCGACAGGTTCCCTTTAAGGATGGCTTGTTTCACCTGCATGGACAGCGCCTTTGACCGCATGTTTACTTCACAGCAAAACCTTCCAAATGCAAGCACCACACTTCAAATCAACTCCAGGCCTTTTATCTGCTTAAAGGGAACCTGTCACCTGAATTTGGCGGGACCAGTTTTGGGTCATATGGGCGGAGTTTTCAGGTGTTTGATTCACCCTTTCCTTACCTGCTGGCTGCATGCTGGCCGAAATATTGGATAGAAGTTCATTCTCTGTCCTCATAGTACACGCCTGTGCAAGGTAAGATTACTTTGCGCAGGTGTGTACTACGGAGGACAGAGAATGAACTTCAATCCAATATTGCAGCCAGCATGCAGCCAGCAGGTAAGGAAAGGGTGAATCAAACACCCGAAAACTCCTCCCATATGACCCAAAACTGGTCCCGCCAAATTCAGGTGACAGGTTCCCTTTAACTGAGAATGACATAACGAAGGGATTGCCCACACCTGTCCATGAAATAGCCTTGGAGTCAATTGTCCAATTACTTTAGGTCCCTTTAAAAACAGGATGGCACATGTCAAGGAGCTGAAACTATTAAACCCTTCATCCAATTTTAATGTAGATACCCTCAAATGAAAGCTGAAAGTCTGAACTTCAACTGCATCTGAATTGTTTTGTTTAAAATTCAATGTGGTAATGTCTATAACCAAAATTAGAAAAATGTTGTCTCTGTCCAAATATATATGGACCTAACTGTATGTGGTATCTATGTACTCAGGAGAAATTGCAGAACAAATTTTGAGGTGCATTTTCTTCTATTACCCTTGTGAGAATAAAAGCTTGGCGCTAAAGCAATTTGAAAAAAAAGAAAAATTTTAGTTTTTTCCTTCCATATTTTTTAACGTGGTTTTGTGCACTTTGCATAGAGTAGTTTTTAGAATGGCGTCACTTTTGGTTATTTTATGTCACATAGGCCCCTCAAACTTACCACTAACCTAAAGTACGATGTATCTCAAAAAAAAGAAAGAAGAGCAAGTGAAGGAAAGAGTTGTTGTCTCAGGAGATTAGAAAGGAAATTATAGACAAACATGTTAAAGGTAAAATTTATAAAATCATCTCCAAGCAGCTTGATGTTCCTGTGACTAGAGTTGCACATATTTTTCAGAAATGTAAGGTCCATGGGACTGCAGCCAACCTCCCTGGATGTGGCCGCAGGGAGAAAATTGATGACAAATCAAAGAGACGAATAATACGAATGGTAACAAAAGAGCCCAGAAAAACTTCTAAACAGATTAACTCCTTAGTGACGGAGCCAATTTTTTATTTTTTCAACAATAAATTTTTATTGGAAATTTACATATGAAGTGATAATAAAAAATATAATTACAAAGCTGTAAATGCAATCTATATAGAAATGCATGTAACCAGATAACATGCAATCATATGAACTAACAACAATGGGGGGCAGGGGAGTGGGGGGGGTTAGAGCCCGAGGGTAAAATCGCGTTGCGTACGGTAACTATGAAGAGTCATTCTGAATCAGATGGTTCAGGGTTAGTTAGGTAAAGTGCAGGTAAGGCAAAAGGAGTATGATTGGTATATTCTGCCCAGGGGAGCCATATTTTCTCAAATTGCCAACTTTGTAAGAATAGCCGATAGCTTCTCGTTAATCATATACCAAGAGAGGCGTGATTTAACTGCAGAAAAGACTAGGTTTGGTTTTTTCCATGCCAAAGCTATGGTTTGTTTGGCTGCTAAAAATATGAATAAGAGCCCGAGTGTGTTTGGGGATGTGAGGGATGCGTTTGTTGAGTAAGGCCCCCCAAGGTTTTTTTTTTAAGGTTTATATTTGTTATAGAGGAAACTAAATGGTAAATTCTAATCCAAAGTCTTCTTACAGTCGGGCATAGCCACCATATATGGAACATGTCTCCAATAGAATTGCATCCTCTGAAGCAGTTTGGGGAGTAATTAGCCACTGCCTTAGCTACTCTAGCTGGGGTCAGGTACCAACGGGTCAACACTTTGTAGTTAGTTTCCAACATAAGGGTATTTAGTATTCCTCCGGTAGAGGAGGACCAGATTTGGGACCACTCTGAGTCAGTCAGGGTAGACCCAATATCGGACTCCCAACGAGAAGTGTATTTTAAGCAATGCCTATGTGAGGGGGAGTTGATATGTGAGTAGAGGAGAGATATAGTTCCTGAGGCATGAGGGCTTTGATGGCATCTTTGTTCGAATGGAGTAAAGGAGTAGGGAGGGGTAGAATTTTTTAGTAAAGAGCTAATAAAATTCTTTAATTGTAAATAACGAAATATTTCTCCGGGAGGGAAACAGTGTTTTTCTCTAAGGGCTGGGAATGGGATAATCCCGTCAACATTGAAAAGATGGTGAACTCTAGTTATCCCTACTTCAACCCACTTATGGAAGTTTCTAAGGGATCCCATGCCTGGGGGAAATAGGATATTGCCCCAAATAGGAGCGAGGGGCAGAAAGGGTGAAATTAGCTGTGAAGAGTATTTCAGTGAGTCCCAGATTGCAAGAGAGTGTTTTATAATGGGGTTCGAGATATGTTTGCGTTGGGTTGGAAGAATCCATAATACTGTGTCTAGAGTATCGGGTTGCAATTTGGAAGCTTCTAAAGATAGCCATAATGGAGGTTCAGTGTAGGCATGGTATAGGGTCAGTTGGCTCAATTGGGCTGCGCGGTAATATTTTGAAAGATTGGTGACTCCCAGGCCTCCTTTTAGACGGTGACTGTAGAAAGTAGCTTTGTTAACCCTGGGAAGACCTCCCCTCCAAACAAAAGTATCTATTGATCTTTGAGCAATTTTAAGGAAATGTGAAGGGATAGGGATAGGCAGGACACAAAATAAATAGAGTAATTTGGGGAGAATAGACATCTTTAGGGCACGTACTCGGCCTAGCCAAGAGAGGTGCAACTTCTCCCACAATTGAAGCAAGAGGCAAAGTTTTCGAAGCATAGGAGGATAATTAGCCGCGTGGAAGGAGTCTAAATTAGCCGTCAGCTGATTGTAGTTCAAAGAGAAATAATCATCCATGTGGTTTTTCAGCTTTTGGGCAATATTGGGATAGGGAGAGCAGTGAATCATTCAGGGTCCAGTTGAATGAGCGGGGCCGTGGGTGAAGTGTTGAGCATGTGAATAGGTTTGGGGAGTGGTCTGACCAAGGAGTAGATTGGATTGAGATATTTGATACATTTGGAATGAAGGAAGGATGAACAATATGGTGAATTCTAGTGTACACTAAAGGTACCTTCACACTGAACGATATCGCTAGCGATCCGTGACGTTGCAGCGTCCTGGCTAGCGATATCGTTCAGTTTGACACGCAGCAGCGATCAGGATCCTGCTGTGACATCGTTGGTCGGAGCGAGAAGGCCAGCACTTTATTTTGTCGCTGGACCTCCTGCAGACATCGCTGAATCGGCGTGTGTGATGCCGATTCAGCGATGTCTTCACTGGTAACCAGGGTAAACATCGGGTTACTGAGCGCAGGGCCGCGCTTAGTAACCCGATGTTTACCCTGGTTACCAGCGTAAAAGTAAAAAAAAACAAACACTACATACTTACCTTCCGCTGTCTGTCCCCGGCGCTGTGCTTCTCTGCACTGTGAGCACCGGCCAGCCGGAAAGCAAAGCACAGCGGTGACGTCACCGCTCTGCTTTCCGGCCGCTGCGCTTACAGAGTGCAGGAAAGCACAGCGCCGGGGGACAGACAGTGGAAGGTAAGTATGAAGTGTTTGTTTTTTTTACTTTTATGCTGGTAACCAGGGTAAACATCAGGTTACTAAGCGCGGCCCTGCGCTTAGTAACTCGATGTTTACCCTGGTTACCGGCATCGTTGGCCGCTGGAGAGCTGTCTGTGTGACAGCTCTCCAGCGACCAAACAGCGACGCTGCAGCGATCGGGATCGTTGTCTGGATCGCTGCAGCGTCGCTTAATGTGAAGGTACCTTTAGTGGCGTGAGGAGAAAAAAGTATTATCTCTTAGTGGGGTGGAATTCTCTCCATAGGTCTACCCAGTGGTATTGGGAGAGAAGTTTGTTAAGGGCGGTTGAGTCTGCAGAAGGGTATGGTGGCGGAGGAGTAGAGGAATGAGGACTTAAGGACTTGTCTAGGCTAGCTTTAAGTATACAGTTGGAGTCTCCACATAAAATTGTAGTACCTTGGGCATGTTCTGAAACTAATTCTAAGAATTGGGAAAAGAAAGCGGCTTGATGGGTATTAGGGGCGTAGTAGGAAACAAAAGTCACCAATTCGTCAGCTATTGTGCCCATCACCATGATGTAGCGACCTTCCTTGTCGGCTACTGAGGACTTAAAAACAAAGGGGACAGATTTTTTAGAGCAGATAGCGATGCCTTTGGTTTTGCTTGGGGCGTTTGCTAAGTAGAAAAGCGGGTGAGAAGTGGACATAAATCTAGGGTAGGAGCTAGTTGAAAAGTGCGTCTCTTGGAGGCATACCACGTCTGCCTGTTGGGATCTATAATAACGGAAGGCTTTAGTGCGTTTGTGGGGGGAGTTGAAGCCCCTCACGTTGTGTGATAATATCGTGAGTGGCATTTTAGAAGATTGTTAAATTTGCTTATGGTAATTATTAGTTGCGGTTTGTTGGTAGGAGTAGAGAAAGTATTCTAAAGTGGACTAAGTTGGTAGTATGTGCTCGGGCAGGTAGTAGGGATGGGGGATGGGGCAGGCTGAACAATATCTATAGTTTGGATTGGATGAGAAAAACCTATTGGGGGAAGGGGCAACTGTAGTGTTGGCTAAGCACAATGTGCTAAGCAGCAGTGTGTAAGGACACTGTGGGGTCATAAGGGTCTGTTAGGGGCAGCGCAATAAAGTGTATAGATATAATGGAATACGGGGATATAATAAAGTGGGTAGTTAAATCGAACTGGGGATCTAATTCAACAAACTTAGGGGTATTCCAAAAATAGTCTAACATATCGACCTACTAAGGCGGAAGAGAAATGGAGGACTTGGAGCATGTCTCAAGAAGTAACAACTATATCTAGCAACATAACTATTTGAAGCCATTGTGTGGCCTTGTATAACAGTTGGAACATGGCAGTAAATTAGAATATATGACATATCTCTAGGACATAATAGCCAATAGAAAAAAGAAAAGAAAAACACTATATCGACTTGTAGATTGAACATAGTCACTTGTCCGTCGTGAAGATCAAGTCGAAAGGCAAATTCAGTCCAGAGTTTCAATAGGAGCGAAAGGTGCGACAGCTTCCAAAGAGCGAATGTTAGAGCTGCGCGCTCCAGGAACATCTGTAAAAATAAACTGAGAAAACATATATAACCATAATGTCCTAAAGGACGTTGAAAGAAAATAGGCTAACATGTTGCATCCAAGACTGTAGAAACTTCTTATAGAGTAGCCTATGGAAAAACATAAGCTCAAAGTAGAACTAGTAGTTATACAGCACGTCTTGGAGGAGAAAGCATATATAACCATATTGTCTCCAAGGACGTTGAAGGAAAATAGGCTAACATGCGACTTCTAAAACTATAGGAATGTCTAATAGAATAGCTTGTGGAATATCAGAAACTCGGAGTAAAGCTACTGGTTATGTAGCTCGTCACAGAGGATCAGGTGGAACTTGTGGACTGGATCGGTGGTTCTTAGGCTGAGGCTGAGAAGAGGCAAGTGGGGGGGATGAAGAGGGATCCATGAGCTGTAGTTTAGTGAGGCAACGGCTTGCTCCTTCAGGGGAGAGAATCGTGTGGACCATATCAAGATGAGAGAATATCAGTTTAAAGGGAAATCCCCAGCGATATTTGATGTTGTTGGACCGTAAGACCTCCAGATATGGCTTCATAGCTCGTCTTTTAGCGATAGTAGTGGGGGCCAAGTCTGAGAACAGCTTGTATGTGTGGCCTTGGAATATTAACAGTGCTGATTTTCTTGCCGCCTGTAGGAGTTGTTCCTTAGTTTTATAGAAGTGCAATTTAAGGATAATGTCTCTTGGTGGACCGTCTGGCTTGCGTTTGCTCAATGCTCTATGGATACGGTCCATTTCCAGGCGCTCGATGGAGATCCCCGGTAGAAGTTCTTGAAACAGAGCCGTCGCAGTGGGCTGTAGATCGGTGATCGTTTCAGGTATGCCTCTTATCCTAATGTTGCTTTTACAGGCTCGATTTTCAAAATCTTCCAGTCTGTTTGTTCAGGGTGTGGATCTCATCGTGCAGCATCTCGATATCTTTTCCATGGACAGCAAGGTTTGTGAGGGCAGAGTCCATTTTATCTTCAAGGTCGGAGGTAATGGGAACCAAGTTCTCTGATCTCTTTAGTTAAGTCTTTAGTCAACTTGTCCGACATCTTAAGTAATTCAGAATGTAGAATAGATTGGAACTGTGAAAGTAAAGCCGTTTGGTCTGGGGTAGGGGTGATGAGGATTTTGGTTGTAGAAGCCGGAATCATCTCAGAGTCTGCACCGTCAGGTATAGAAGAGTTGGAAGACTGCACAAAAACAAGAAAAAGCAGAGGCCATACAAAAAGGGGATCACCAAACAGCATGGATTTGTACAAAAAAACAACACAGCTTTATTAAGTTGCAAATACAGGACAGATCATTTTAAAAACATCTAAAAACACTTAGAACAATGCCTATAATATGACAAGTGCCTGTACACAAGGTGAAAGGGGGAAAACAGGAACACATACAGATATATATCTCAGTGACCTATATGGACAGCATATTAATAAAGTGCAAAAAACATAACACAAATAAGGCCTAAATAGCTAATAGAGCTGCACATGAAAAAATATACTGTGGTACAGGAAATGTGCTAAAATATGCAACATATGACAGTACTAAACATGGGATCCTGAAATCACTAATAAGGCCCCATAGATAGATGGCACGTAACGTAGTACCATGGGACATAGGGCCTCTATGCTTGTTCTACTTTATACACCCTTTATGCATAGTTGGATTCATTCTCCTGTTTGAACTTAGGTACTGTTACCAATGTGTGCGTACTGCATTATGTGCCATATATCTATAGGGCCTTACCACTGAGTTCAGGATCCCATGTCGGCACTCTGTATGCTTTCAGCACATTTTGTATATCTTAGCAGTTTATATACTCAGATAGTGTTGTTTATTTATGTGTACTGCGCTACGTGCCATCTATCTATGGGGCCTTACTAGTGATCCCAGGATCCCATGTTTAGTACTGTCATATGTTGCATATTTTAGCACATTTCCTGTACCACAGTATATTTTTTCATGTGCAGCTCTATTAGCTATTTAGGCCTTATTTGTGTTATCATGTTTTTTGCACTTTATTAATATGCTGTCCATATACAGGTCCTTCTCAAAAAATTAGCATATAGTGTTAAATTTCATTATTTACCATAATGTAATGATTACAATTAAACTTTCATATATTATAGATTCATTATCCACCAACTGAAATTTGTCAGGTCTTTTATTGTTTTAATACTGATGATTTTGGCATACAACTCCTGATAACCCAAAAAACCTGTCTCAATAAATTAGCATATCAAGAAAAGGTTCTCTAAACGACCTATTACCCTAATCTTCTGAATCAACTAATTAACTCTAAACACATGCAAAAGATACCTGAGGCTTTTATAAACTCCCTGCCTGGTTCATTACTCAAAACCCCCATCATGGGTAAGACTAGCGACCTGACAGATGTCAAGAAGGCCATCATTGACACCCTCAAGCAAGAGGGTAAGACCCAGAAAGAAATTTCTCAACAAATAGGCTGTTCCCAGAGTGCTGTATCAAGGCACCTCAATGGTAAGTCTGTTGGAAGGAAACAATGTGGCAGAAAACGCTGTACAACGAGAAGAGGAGACCGGACCCTGAGGAAGATTGTGGAGAAGGACCGATTCCAGACCTTGGGGAACCTGAGGAAGCAGTGGACTGAGTCTGGTGTGGAAACATCCAGAGCCACCGTGCACAGGCGTGTGCAGGAAATGGGCTACAGGTGCCGCATTCCCCAGGTAAAGCCACTTTTGAACCATAAACAGCGGCAGAGGCGCCTGACCTGGGCTACAGAGAAGCAGCACTGGACTGTTGCTAAGTGGTCCCAAGTACTTTTTTCTGATGAAAGCAAATTTTGCATGTCATTCGGAAATCAAGGTGCCAGAGTCTGGAGGAAGACTGGGGAGAAGGAAATGCCAAAATGCCTGAAGTCCAGTGTCAAGTACCCACAGTCAGTGATGGTGTGGGGTGCCATGTCAGCTGCTGGTGTTGGTCCACTGTGTTTCATCAAGGGCAGGGTCAATGCAGCTAGCTATCAGGAGATTTTGGAGCACTTCATGCTTCCATCGGCTGAAATGCTTTATGGAGATGAAGATTTCATTTTTCAGCACGACCTGGCACCTGCTCACAGTGCCAAAACCACTGGTAAATGGTTTACTGACCATGGTATTACTGTGCTCAATTGGCCTGCCAACTCTCCTGACCTGAACCCCATAGAGAATCTGTGGGATATTGTGAAGAGAAAGTTGAGAGACGCAAGACCCAACACTCTGGATGAGCTTAAGGCCGCTATTGAAGCATCCTGGGCCTCCATAACATCTCAGCAGTGTCACAGGCTGATTGCCTCCATGCCACGCCGCATTGAAGCAGTCATTTCTGCCAAAGGATTCCCGACCAAGTATTGAGTGCATAACTGAACATTATTATTTGTTGGTTTTTTTGTTTGTTATTAAAAAACACTTTTATTTGATTGGATGGGTGAAATATGCTAATTTATTGAGACAGGTTTTTTGGGTTATCAGGAGTTGTATGCCAAAATCATCAGTATTAAAACAATAAAAGACCTGACAAATTTCAGTTGGTGGATAATGAATCTATAATATATGAAAGTTTAATTGTAATCATTATATTATGGTAAATAATGAAATTTAACACTATATGCTAATTTTTTGAGAAGGACCTGTAGGTCACTGAGATATATATCTGTATGTGTTCCTGTTTTCCCCCTTTCACCTTGTGTACAGGCACTTGCCATATTATAGGCATTGTTCTAAGTGTTTTTAAAATTATCTGTCCTGTATTTGGACCTTAATAAAGCTGTGTTTTTTTTTTTTGTACAAATCCATGCTGTTTGGTGATCCCCTTTTTGTATGGCCTCTGCTTTTTCTTGTTTTTGTGCAGATTCGTTTTCTGAGGTCAGGGTTGGATCCCAATTGTTCATGTTCTGTGGTGCCCCCATAAAGTACTGTAATTAGTAAGAGTTGGAAGACTCTGACTGAGAGAATGGTCCGGGAGACATTTCAGCGTCCAGGTCCGTTAATGCAGCAAACCTGTTGCTAGATTGTTTTGAATTAGCTCTGCGCGCTTTAGGCATGAGGGCGATTAGAATAGAAAAAGATCTCCGTGTTGTTTATCCCGTATTAGAGAAGTGAAGTCTAAGAAGGGGCATATTGCGCGGCGTCCCCTAGCAGATGTAGGAGGGGCAGGTTAAGGCATTGCAACAGTTTTGGGGTATATTGTAGGGCCTGGGTAGACTGATGTTGTATTAGAGAATAGTCTATGGTGTAATTATGCCAATAGACAGAGAGGCTGACAAGCCAGAAAGCTGGTCTCTGTAGGAGTCGGGTCACTACCAAAGCACAAGTCACTCACAAGCTGTTTGCGCCCAGCTAAGGGGGATGGTGACCCCCTAACACCTCAAGCAAGTTCCCCTTTCAGGTAGCTCGAGTGGGGGGGATATTGCACAAAACAGCTTCCCACCTTTGGTGTCTGACGCTGGAAGGCCACCCGTCCGGTGGGGGCACAGAGACTTTGGCAGAGCAGCATCTCTCGGATCACCAGTCCCAGGAGTCCGGCGTACGGTGCTGGGAGGACCACAACCGGCGGCAACGTGCCCTCGGCACACTCCTCAAGCGAGCAGGCCACTACAGGCCGCGCACCCCCCGGCGGCAGCAGTGATCACCGCGGGACTCAGGCGTTGGGAAGGGATTTGGGAGCGCGGGCGGCACAGCTCAGTAGCAGCTCCGGGCGGTCGACGTGCAGGTAATCCCCGCCGGTGTACAGTACGTCTCCCGCGGCACGAGCCGGGGCCCGTGCTAACACTCCGAAGGGGCGAGAAGAGGCCGAGCAGGATGCAGCCCCAGGGCATCCGACAACGACTCACCGCGTGGCGGTCCCCGCTTTTCTTGCAGGCACCGGGACCTCAGCAACAGGGTTCCACAGCCCCAGGCACGGCAGGGATGGGCTCTCCGGCGAGACGCAGTTCAGGTGATCTCCTGTGGGCGGGGAGGCGCAAAGAGTCCTACAGCGGGAGATAAGTCGCACCAGCGTTACGCATGCTTCAGGCCTGATAGTAGGCCACTAGCTGACACTGGGCCTGGTAGCGACTCTAGGGCTTAGGGGCTGGATGTTAATGCCTCCTTATTGCGTGGATGGGTCTTTGACGTATCAAAAAAGAGTGGATTATCCCTGCAGCCTGGGGAGCTCAGGGAAGCACGTCTCGCTCCTTCGGCTGCTGGCCACGCCCCCCGTGACAGAGCCAAATTTTTGAAAACTGACCAGTGTTACTTTATGTGGTAATAACTCTGCAACGCTTCAACATATTCCAGTGATTTTGAGATTTTTTTTTGTGACACATTATACTTTATGATAATGGTAAATTTAGGTCGATATGTTTTGTTTATTTATTAAAAAAAAATCAGAAATCTGAGAAAAATGTAAAAAAAATTAGCAGTTTTCAAACTTTGAATCATTATCCCTTTAATCCATATAGTCATAACACACTAAAACATTAATAAATAACATTTCCCACACATCTGCTGTACAATGCAGCACCATTTATAAAATATTCTTTTATTTTGTTAGCATTTTAGGAGGTTTCAAAATGTAGCAGTCATTTTTCATTTTTTCAAGGAAATTTACAAAAAATTTTTTTTTTAGGGACCTTAAGTCCTTTAGTGGTCCTATATATTAGGAAACCCCCAAAAGTGATACCATTTTAAAAACAGCAACCCCTGAAATATTGAAAACTGCTGTCAGGTAGTTTATTAACCCTTCAGGTGATTTTCAGGAATTAATGCAAATTGGCATAACAGAGATGAAAATGTGTATTTTTACCACCTAAATGCCACTAACTTCTGAACAGGTTACAACAGCCGTCAGACTGTAAGGCCGCTATTTGGTCATGAATTGCCATGGCAAACACCAGGACCACACAATCATGATCTGAGGGCACCAATTTGGATAAAGAGGAAGCCCCCACACTCTGTTAACCATTTATAATGATGTAGTCACTATTGACATCAACATTTAAGGGGTTAAATAGATTTGGACGGTGCAAACACTGATCGTGGCTGATGCAGTAAGGCTACTTTCACACTAGCGTTGTTTTGGAGAAAAAACAAATGTGCTAGCAGGATGCGTTTTTTCTCCATAGACTTGCTTTAGCGACACATTGCGGATGCGTCATGTTTTGGTGCATCGTCGGCACAAAAAAAGTTACATGTAACTTTTTTTGTGCATCGAGTCCGCCATTTCTGACCGCGCATGTGCGTCCGGAACTCCGCCCCCTCCTCCCCGGACCTTACAATGGGGCAACGGATGCGTTGTAAAACTGCATCCGCTGCCCCCGCTTTTCATTATTTTCACAGTTTGCGTCGGGCCGACGCATGGCGACAGCCCCATACCGACGCTAGTGTGAAAGTAGCCTAAGTTGTCAGTTATAGTAGACAGCCAACAGCTGCTGGATTGTCACCTGTATGGGGAGACTATTCTCTTATATCTCAGGTCAGTTAAAAGACTTATCGGCTGTCATTAAGGGGTTGAACTTCAAGCTCAAGGAACATCAGTGTCATTTCGCACCATCCGTCGTTGTATGAGCCAAAGTGGACTTCACAGGAGACAACCAAGGAGGACATCATTGTTGGAAAAAAAATCATAAAATATTTTTGCCAAATTACATGTTGACAAGCCACAAAGCTTCTGGGAGAATGTCCTATGGACAGATGAGGCAAAAATGGAACTTTTTGGCAAGGCCCATCAGCTCTATATTCACAGATGGAAAATGAAGCATATCTAGAAAAGAACACTGTCCCTACTGTGAAACATGGAGGAGGCTCTGTTATGTTCTGGGGCTGCTTTGATGCATCTGGCACAGGGTGACTAGAATCTGTGCAGGGTACAATGCAATCTCAAGACTATCAAGGGATTTATGAGTTATATATATTTTTTAATTCTGTGGAAGCATGGTTGAAAAGCAATGTCCATTTTCATAGATCTTTTATTATTACTTTTGTCAGATTCAAGTTATTTCTGTGACCATTGTGAGTTTTTCTGTCATTAAACGAGGGGTACCGCATGAATAGTAATAAGAAAAACTTGTTACATGTTAGGAATTGGTGTAATTGGCTGACCTGATAATTGTGTTTATTGGGCATTTCTAGCACACATTGAACACTAAAAGCAAAAAAAAATAAAGATAACTTTTAGGGTATGTGTACCTACAAGGAAAAAATATAAGTAGTGTGTTCATGAGATTTCAGAAATATACAATAAGGTGCGGTGGGTTTTACCCTTGAAAGATGCACAGGAAAGGCTCAGCTTGTGAACAAGCCCTTAGTATAGGGTATCCTGAACAGGTGGGCCTTCTGGTTACTTTTGGAGGTCGTAAGCTCCATGGTTTAGAGGGATAGCTGGGAGTAAACTCAAGAGACAGTCGTGAAGATAATGGGAGCAGGAAAGAAGGCAATTTCTTAAGGCTGGAGACTGTGGTGAGGTATCGGGACATTAGGTTGGACATTTTGGGAGGGAGACCATGTGGGCGGACTTGTATGTCCATGATGGTACCTTACACGGAATTCTCTTGGTAATTGATGACGAGGGCATGTATAACCTTTCCTTTGACTCCAGGTTGTCAGGAGGGCAGATTTGAGAAGTGTATCAGATTGTGGCAGCAGGATATATGAAATGCTTGGTAGTGCTCTGACAAGCAGAGCGGGGAAGAAGGTTACACCTCGGCAGCAGACTTGTGAGACTGCGGGAAGTGCAGAATCGGTTTTTGGGATAGGTTTGTTAGACCTCTATTTGTGCTAGACCCACTCTTAGGTCATATTCAGTATTTGGTTAGTATTTTACATCAGTATTTTCAGCAGTCTCCTCATCGGACAGGATTACAATGACAGATAATACCTCTGTATACCACAGATAACACATGATCCGTTATTCCCAATATGTGATGTCACAGCTCACCTCCTCCCGCTCCCTTCACCATGACTTTTGGCCAGTTTAGAGCCTGTTTAGATAATGCTTCTTTTCAAATATATGGGGTCTCAATCAATTTATTGCTACTAAAGGCCTCTGTACACATTAGACTACAGTTGGCCAATAAAACGAATCTGCCAAAAGTGATGTGTAAAGGGGCCTCACATCGAATGTCAGAAGAGAGAAGGGTCTGGCATGTCGGATGTCTGATGTCAGTTCTTTTCAGGCAACAGGTTATCTCCTGCTGAACAAGAGACTGGCAACACCTCCCATATAGGGGATGGGCACTCTGCAGAGAGTGGGACGGGTACTCTGCAAAGAGAGCATGGGCACTCTGCAGAGAGCGGGATGGGTACTCTGCAGAGAGCGGAATGGGTACTCTGCAGAGAGAGCATGGGCACTCTGAAGAGAGAGCATGGGCACTTTGCAGAGAGCGGGATGGGTACTCTGCAGAGAGAGCATGGGCACTCTGCACAGAGCGGGATGGGCACTCTGCAGAGAGTGGGATGGGTACTCTGCAGAGACAGCATTGACACTCTGCATAGAGGGGGATGGGCACTCTGCAGAGAGAGCATGGACTCTGCAGAGAGCAGGATGGGGACTCTGCAGAGAGAGCATGGGCACTCTGCAGAGAGAGCATTCGCACTCTGCAGAGAGGAGCATGGGTACTCTGCAGAGAGTGGGATGGGTACTCTGCAGAGAGTGGGATGGGTACTCTGCAGAGAGTGGGATGGGTACTCTGCAGAGAGAGCGGGATGGGTACTCTGCAGAGAGAGCATGGGCACTCTGTAGAAAGGGGGATGGGCACTCTACAGAGAGAACATGAGCACGCTGTAGAGAGGGGGATGGGCACTCTCTAGAGAGCAGGATGGACATTTTGCAGAGAGCGGGATGAGCACTCTGCAGAGAGAGCATAGGCACTCTGCAGAGAGGTGATGGGCACTCTGCAGAGAGCTGTCTGCTGCACATCATCAGGCTAAAGCGCTTAATACCCATGTGAAGAATAGTAGGAGTCTAATATTTGGCCTGGTGGTTAATATGCAAATTTCAAGGTTTGTTTTTACATACAATATGAAAAATATATAAAGATAGATATTTCATTGTTTACTTTACTAAATAAAAAGCTGATTTGATAGGTCATTTCTTGAGACACAATTGCTTTAAAGCGACCTTCCACCATTTCCCATGTATATTCACCTCCCCGGTGCCCTCTCGCAGCTCAGACCCTGATTCCTCCTCTTACTGCTTCTTGGCTGCCATGATGGCATGTCTACTCCATGCCTCCCCTGCCTTTCTTGGGCCATTCAAACAATGCAGTTAGATGATATTTCTTGGGTGAGTACATAAGGTTTTTGGAAATCCACGAGGCAGAAACAACCACATCTTTTGACTAGCACTTGCTTATTACTGTGATTTTTTTTTTACAACAGCGTATTTTTGACCTCACTGTGCTCTTTTGTGTCTTCAAAGATGGCACAAAGTTTCAGTTGTAGAGATTTCTGCAAAAAAAACCCTGCTTGATAACATGCCGCTCTCGGCCAGATTTATTGCAGTTTTGACACTGTTTTCCTGGTGTATCCAGTGAGATGACATAATCCTTTGCTTCTGGCCATTGTGTGTGATCCACATGTGGAACGGGACCCTCAGTGATGTCTTCTGAGTCTGATGTGACTTTTTACTGGAGATCCTTCTCTTCTGTCACCTAATGGGTTCTCATGGTGGGGCTGACTTTGTGCTCTTCCTGCGTTTGGATGGGGTTGTGGAAAATGCATAAGGTGGAGTTCGGACCACTTGGGAGTTGCTAATGTTTTCTGAGATTCCGTGGTTCCGTCTCTTCCCAGCTCAGCCCTCGCACACAATGTGCCGTTTTATAAGCACAGCTGTTCTCACTGTGACGATATCAGAAAAGATTTCTATTACATGGAGAAAATTGAAGAAATTCCCTCCGATCTAGGCGTCTATCACGGGACGAGTCTGCAGTAGGATCGCCCAGACAGAACACTTAGCAGTATATTTGGAGCTGATGCTGCTGACTTAGACACGTTGATTTCTTATTGTTATCGTTTGCCTTTGGTAGTTTATCCCCAATTTTGTGATCATATCTGCAGTATTCCTAAGCGCTCTGATGCCTTTTTATAAAAGATCAGTCCGGCCTCGTTCCACATGGGCAGGGCCACCTTTTGGTTCACGATTAACGTTGGAAAAAATCAAGTTGGCAGATGTTGGCGCACATTCAGTTATTGTAAAGTGCCTAAGAGGGCAGAGACGTTTGCCAACCTTCCATAGGTATCCTCTGCCAAGGAGCTACAGTACAGAAGATGTTGGGTTTATAGCGGATGATCAGTCTGAAGACGTGAGAGGATGCCGTAGACCGTCCCCAGGTAGCCAGCTCCCAGTGAGGGAATACACTGATATTTGCCTCCGCGGCCTTATTACTTTACTCCTTCAGCTATCGGACTTGAGTCGCTTATCACTGTCAATCTTCGAGGAGCTGGAGGAGGAGATGTTCTTATTCAATAGGAGAATTTCAGAACTTCACCGCCAGACAGGGGCAGTTTACTGGAGACTTTTCCATATCGGGCAGAAGCGGACAGCAGCGAGGACCCGCAGCCTTCTCCAAGGTGAGCAGATACTTCATAGAGCCTTCATATTGACCGCACAGAGGTGAAGGTGTCATCTTGGCCTCTGCCTGCCGTGTGTCTGCATGCTGCCCATCTACAGACTTGTATCTGTCGGTCGGTGACGTCTTCTCTGCAGATGTCTTTGTCACATAGTTGTAAGGTTCACCACTGGTTTCTATTTTATTTCTCTTGCTTTAAAGACTTTGCTAAGATAACATTGCTGTTTCCAAGCAAATTCTGTTTAGCCAAGGAAGGTGGACGAACGAGACCGGGTAACAACCAATCACTAAAATGATGCACAACTGATATTTATAAAGACTATTTAATCACAAACATACGATTATAAAATTACAAGAAAAAATGGAAACAAATCAGAAAAGAGCAAAACACATGATATGAGGGCGTAAAGAAGCATCTCTTCTACTTTACACACCCTCACGTCTTGTATTTTGCTCTTTTTCCAATCTGTTTCCCTTTTTTCTTACAATTTTATAATCGTATGTTTGTAATTAAATACAATATTTATAAATATAGGTTATGTTTCTTTTTGATGTTGGGTTGTGACTGCTCCTGTGCTGCGGTCGCATCAGCTGGGAACGTCGATTGCTGGAACAGTGACATCCATATCTTATTTATTATGCGTCACTGACATGTCGCCTGTTGTGAATTCTGTTGTCAAGCTCCCTCCTGTGGTCATGAATGGTACTTCGGCTGCTTCTGTCCATGGGCTTCCTCTGGTGGTTGTGAGTGGGGCTGCGGCTTCTGAGTTTCCTTCCACAGGTGATGAGGTTAATTCGTTAGCTGGCTGCTCTATTTAACTCCACTTAGATCATTGCTCCATGCCACCTGTCAATGTTCCAGTATTGGTCTAGTTCGCTCCTGGATCGTTCTTGTGACCTGTCTTCCCAGCAGAAGCTAAGTTCCTGCTTGTTTTTCTCTTGTTTGCTATTTTTCTGTCCAGCTTGCTATTTTGATTTTTGTCTTGCTTGCTGGAAGCTCTGGGACGCAGAGGGAGCGCCTCCGCACCGTGAGTCGGTGCGGAGGGTCTTTTTGCGCCCTCTGCGTGGTCTTTTTGTAGTTTTTGTGCTGACCGCAAAGTTACCTTTCCTATCCTCTGTCTGTTCAGTAAGTCGGGCCTCACTTTGCTAAATCTATTTCATCTCTGTGTTTGTAATTTCATCTTAACTCACAGTCATTATATGTGGGTGGCTGCCTTTTCCTTTGGGGAATTTCTCTGAGGCAAGGTAGGCTTTATTTTTCTATCTTTAGGGCTAGCTAGTTCCTTAGGCTGTGACGAGTTGCATAGGGAGCGTTAGGAGCAATCCACGGCTATTTCTAGTGTGTGTGATAGGATTAGGGATTGCGGTCAGCAGAGTTCCCACGTCTCAGAGCTTGTTCTGTATTATTAGTAACTATCAGGTCATTCCGTGTGCTCTATCATATTCTGCAGTTTTACGAACATCATCACTGTCCCCATTGGGGCTCACAATCTTCATGTCTGGACAGGACTGGACTGCCACGTAGACATGTGTGGTCACCAGTGGGAATCACTGAACACTTGTAGTGTATGGATGACACTTTGTGTCCATGTCAATGTGTATCATGTTCTCTGGATGACGACATCATTTCCATCGTCCTTTTTGAATCACCCTGTAATACATAATATATTTTAATGTGCAAATGTTTTTTCGGGTGTGCAAAAATGCTGCATAGCAAGAAGCTTATACAATATGTTCATAGTTTATTTTTATCAATTAACAAAATGCAAAGTGAATGAACAAAACAGAAATGTAAATCCCCCCAATACTTGCTGCGAGTGCCCTTCTTCTAGGCACATGTGTACACTGTCAAGGATTTTGTAGTCCTGTGTATGAGCAATCAAATATCGGTATGTTGAAACAGTCATGAACTAAAACCGAAACAGCTGTGTAGGACGCTTAAAACTGGGTGAGGATTAGCCAAACTCTGCTACAAAGGTGAGGTTGTGGTAGACCATTTCATGTAGAAGGCTTGAGATGATATAACCCTACTATTATCCTGTGACTGTGGAAGTACCATCTGGTTATCAATCCTAAGTTACTATGTAACACTCTAGGTGGTGCCATTTCATGTGAATAAATCCAATGTTATTTTCTGCCGCGTACCGCCATCTCCATACTGCTGCTAGGTACCTGGATATACTGCAGCAATGCTACATAATGTGGGACTAATGTCATTTGTAGTATATTTGTGAGATATCATCCAGATGTGAGACTAGAGGATATTACACCTCATGGAGTTCCGAGTGATGACGAATAGCTGGAGGGGGCAGAGGAGATACATGATGCGTCATGCATAGCGTCACTGGTTAGCTGGTTAGTAGTCTGCGGTATCACCAGAAGGCGACAGTTTTGCACTGCATAGCTGGTTAAATGGACACTGCAGTTACTGGAGGAAGACGGCCTCAGAACACTAGAGCTAGCTAGCAGTGGGGGTGAGTAAGCACCAGCCGTTACATTGCATCAGATCGGGAAATAGAGGAGCATTAAAACTCCAGACTGAACTGCAGTTATATGAGACTTGTGCCAGGTGGAGGAGGCCCGCATACCTGCAGAAGGGAGCCATCTTTAGAGGGGTGAACAACACCCCGACAGAGGGGAGCAGTGAGTTTTTTTCTGTTTGTAAGGAGTGCACCCAAATTGTCACCAACTGTTGTACCTCTATTCGAGTTTAACTGTTGTCTCGACTTGTTTAGTTATGAATCTCGTTACCTGTACACACACGCACACTCATCAGCGCCATTAATGCCACAACATTGTACCGGTATTATCATCACTGTCCCCATTGGGGCTCACAATCTAAATTCTCTGTCAGTCATTGCAGTGTGGGAGGAAACCAGGGAACCTGGAGGAAACCCATGCAAACACGGAGAGAACATGCAAACTCATTCAGATGTTGTCTTTGGTGGGATTAGAACCCAGGACCCCAGATCTGCAGCGCTAACCACTGAGCCACCATGCACCATGCTTACCACTGAGCCCCTGTGCTGCTTAACTTTTGGGAGCTGGCTGTCAATCAGCATGACATCTGCAGTCGGCCTATCGGCAGAGCAGCCCAGAAGAGGAAGAGCTGCTATGTTGACTTACAGCAGCTGAATCACCGTCAGGAGCGGTCAATGACAGCTTGGTGCTGGGGAGAACAGGCAGGTAGATGGTAACTACCTGCCTGCTAGCTTTTAGGTCCATAGTAAAAAAAAAAATGTCCTGGATAACCCCTTAAATTCTATATATGTATATAAAGCTTCCCCAGACTGGTGTTTCACTGGTTAGGCCCAGTCCCGTTGTCTGCCCTTACTCACGCTGTCAACATTGACACATGGTAAGGTTTTAATATTAGACAGTGTAGGACCGTCATGATCAGAGTTACCGTGTCTTGGTAGGATGGCTTTTATGCTATTGTTTTAAATCATAAACAGTATTACTAAAAACTCTGTTATTTAGATGCACTTTTTGCCTTTTATTTACTTAGTTACAGCAGGGTTTTTGCTTTTTTTTCTCTTGTAGGTTTCATATGTTCTATGGCCAATGTGAACATGCACTTATGAGCTGTATGTATACCAACTCAAGTGAAGCTCAATTTTTGTGTTTTTTCTAGGTATCCTTTGTAGTATCAGTATTTGTACTTTCAGCAGGCAACAAGCCAGTACAAGGCATGGGAAAGGATGTGTAAAAACATTCAGTTTCCCGATTAATGTGGTCGGTTTCCAAAGCAAGCAGTAGTTGCAGAGAATATCTCAAACCAGATTTTTTTTCCCTATAAACAGAATAATGTCCATTCCACAAAGCTGTTACTTGAGTTACCCCTTCCTGTGTTCATCTTCCTGACAAGTGTCACTTTACATGGTCCTGACTCTGGAAAGCTTCAATGGATCCCACTGATTCTGAGATTTGTGTTTTAGAACACGTTGTTCTTCATGTTTGTGTTAAATTTACAATTTTTAAACCTTAAGTTTTGATGCCCTTAAAACAGAAATGTCATACTACATAAAAAGACAAATATTATTTCCCACATGTCTACTTTACATCAGCATGATTTTGGAAACAATTTTTTTTGTTGTTATGAAGTTATAAGGGTTAAAAGTTGACCAGCGATCTCTCATTTTTACAAAACCATTTTTTTAGGGACCATCTCACATTTAAAGTCACTTTGAGGGGTGTACATGACAGAAAATACCCAAAAGTGACACCATTATAAAAACTGCACCCCTCAAGCTGATCAAAACCACATCCAAGAAGTTAATTAACCCTTTGCGTGCTTCACAGGAATTGAAGCAATGTGGAAGGAAAAAATGAACATTTAACTTTTTTCACAAACATTTTCTTTCAGAACCAATTTTTGTTATTTTCACAAATGTAAAAAGATGACCTGTTGAAGCACAATGTAAGCGTGAAACGATCGCCGTCTGTATTGGCTCCACCGTTTTATCTGCCTGCTGTTGGTATGATGATGCCACAATAAAGGATTTTGTTGCATGGGACGGTATGTGCCAATCCGCTTTCTTCTTTATGGACATACAGATTATCTTTCTTTGGAAGTGGCACCCTTAATCCCTGGTGTGTGTGCAACTTCATTGACCCGAGGTCATACAGCTGTGCCTTCATCCTGCCTCTCTCCAATGGTATGTGAGTTGCATCTCAGACAGATGTCTGTCCAGCCTCTGTGTGGAGACTTCCATTGAAGGAGAATTCACCACCTCTCATGGCCGCCTGTCCACTTATTGATCACCCTAACTATCAAAAAGTTTCTAATATCGAATTTGTATCTTCTCCCTTTCAGTTTCATTCCCTTGCTTCTCGTGTTTCCATGTGCAAATGAGAATAATGATGATCTCTGTACACGGTGACAGCCCTTCAGATATTTAGACAGCTATTTAGTCTTCTTTTAGCCTTCTTTTTTGCAAGCTAAGCATTGCCAGATCCTTTAACCATTCCTCATAGGACATAGTTTGCAGACCAGTCACCATCCTGGTAGCTCTCAGACCAAGGAGGAGTATAGGGGGATAATTACTTCATGTGATCTAGACTCTATGCTTCTCTTAATACATCCTAGAACTGTGCTTTCCTTTTTTGCTGCTGCATCACACTGTTGACTCATGTGCAGTCTGTGATCTATTAGTATACCCAAGTCTTTTTCACACGTGCTGTGGCTTAGTTCTATTCATCCCATTCTGTAGATGTAATTTTAGTATTTCTTGCTCAGATGTAGAATCTTGCATTTTTTTCCTGTTAGAATGGTATTTATTAGTTGCTACCCATTGTTCATGTTTATCTAGATCCTTCTAAATCCTTTCTCTGCCTTCTCTAGTATTACCTATCCCTCCTAGCTTTGCATCGTCTGCAAATATTATCAGTTTACCTTCAGTTCCCTTATCTTGATCACTTATAAAAATGTTGAACAACACTGGGGCCAAGACAGAGCCTTATGGTACCCTACTTGAAACACTCTTCTAACTGGATGTGGAACAATTTATTACCGCTCTTTGAGTACGATCACTGAGACAGTTATGAATCCACTTAACTGTAGCCTTGTCAATCGCATACCTGGTCATTTTTTTCAATACGAATAGTATGAGATACTTTATCAAATGCTTTGCTTTGGCCATTTCCTTGATCCACCCAGTCAGTGATTCCATAATAGAAGGAAATTAGATTAGTCTGGCTGATACAAACCTATGCTGGCTCTGGTTAATTACTCTATTCTTATCCAAGTACTTACATACATGCTGTTTAATAATTTGTTCAAATATCTTTACTGGTATAGAAGTAAGGCTCACTGGCCTGAAATTCCCTGGCTCCTTCTTCTTTGCCTTTTTGAAGATAGTGACAACATTTACCCTTCTCCAATCTTCTGGGACTTCTCCTGTTCTCCAGGATTTCTTTGGTACCTAGGATGCAATTCTCTGGATCAGGATATTTACATTCATTTATATTAGCTAAGTGTTCCCTCACCATCTCTCTGTTTATGGATAGTGTGGATTGTTATATTCCTTCGATGACTCTGTGAAGATCAATGGATGTTACAATTGCTTTCTTAGAGAACGCAGATGCAAAGTAGGAATTTAAAAGTTCAGCCTTCTCAACATTATCCTGTAAAAATCCTACAGCATCTTTGACTTTTCTTTTGCTTTTGACAAACCCCCCAAATCCTTTTTATACTGCTTTTGGTCTCTCTTGGCATGGTGGCTCAGTGTTTAGCATTGCAGCCTTGCAGCACTGGAGTACTGGGTTCAAATCCCACAAAGGTCAACATCTACAAAAGAGTTTGTATGTTCTCCCCATGTTTGCGTGGGTTTCCTCTGGGTACTCAGGTTTCCTCCCACATTTCAAAGACATACTAACAGGGAATTTAGATTGTGAGCCCCATCAGGGACAGCGATGATAATGTGTGCAAACTGTAAAACACTGTGGAATAGGTTAGCGCTTTATAAAAATAAAGATTATTATTTACTAGCTGAAGAGCCCGGCGTTGCCCCGGCATAGTAACTAACTAAGGTTAGTTATAACAAATTATAATGATTATATTGCACATAAAAAACATTTCACATCATATATTCAACACTACAGATTTTCAACACAAATTACCCAAATATTGATAGTATTTCATTTTCAACTCATTCAACAGCCTTTTGATAAACATTTTTGGTTTTTTTCTTCCGGTGCAAAGATGAACAGATTTTTGGCAGTTCCAACTCGTAAACATGTCGCTGTTGAACATAGCAATGGTACACAGAACACAACCGGCGCCATTTTGTTGAAGCAAAAGTTTTTTTTAACACAATATTAAGGGGCTTTATTTCACCTGCACCTCACGCTCCTTTTTACCAAGCCTCCTCCTGCACCTCATGCTTCTCCTTTATACACAGCATTTTTCTGCAGCACAGCTAATCTTCCTTTATAGCCGCCTTCTCTGACAGCACCTTACACTCCTCTTCCATATACAATTGGAAACACTTGATCCCGAGAGAAATTACACTAATTGCAATAATGCGTATCGTATACACATCCTACTTCTTCTGCAGCGCCTCACTCTTCTCTATACACAGCCTCATACTGCAGCACCTCACTTCTCTCATTTTCCCCCTCACTTCTCTCATTTTCCCATCATGCCTCTCATTTTTCCCCTCACATCTCTCATGTTCCTGCTCACTCCTCCCATTCCCCCCTCACACCTGTCATTTTCACCTCACTCCTCTCATTTTCACCTCACTCCTCTTATTTTCCCCCTCACATCTCTCATTTTCCCCCCTCACACTTGTCATTTTCACCTCACTCCTCTCATTTTCACCTCACTCCTCTCTTCCCCTCACACGTGCACAGCATTTTGTTATGAGCACAGCAGTGTAATCCATGAGGCTCCTCCCTTTCCCTTGACGTCTTCCCTCACAGGAGCAACTGCATTCTAGACACGACGGAGAAAGATGTGGCCTATGCCTGCCGCGCACTGATAGGACTATGTGGAGTGGAAGTGGCTTGATACATACATACACACACACATGCACTCAGCTTTATATATATAGATTATTATTACTGGCTTACGCTCTTCTAACTCTTGCCCTGCATTGCCTACAGGCCCGAATAGATTGAGGACGGCATGTCTCATTTGAGGAGCCTCTGACGTACCAAAACAGCGAAAATACCCACAAATGACCCCATTTTGGAAACTGCAGCAACTTGTACCACTAACATTGATTAACAGCATAAAAAAAAATATGTTGCTTATTCAGCCAACACTCGTTGATATAGTTGTGGAGGGGATAGTAGCATGCAGGTTCAAAATAATAACATACTGATAGTTTTCTTATAAGAATTATAATTAATAGTTACATATTGTTACATAGTTAATATGGATGAAAATGGATAAATGTCCATCAAGTTCAACCGAGTGAAGGGACAGGACAAAGGGAAGGACCACAATCAAAATGCTATATCCAGCCTGCCCCAAAAGTGCAAATCTTTCCCTCCTGACTCTAATTGTTGATTCACTGGACCACACATTTAGAAAAATATCTTTATCTATTTACATAAATGTTTTTTTATTTTCTTCTAAAAACGCATCCAAGTGTTTTTTTAAACCAGCAAAGGTTCCCATTGTGATCACCTCTAGAAGTAGATTTGCCAGCATTCTCCACCAACTGGGGTAGATCGGCTCACTCGGCCGCACATGGAGGTAGACACAAGTACACTGTCTCTTTAAATCTTCTAGTTTATTAGACATGTGGCATAAACCAACGTGATGTGAAAATAAACACAGCCCTTTGGGCAAAAATAGAAAAGACAAAGCAAAGTGGTATACAGTCTCTGCATCAGCGGGGATCTGCAAACTTAGGACACTAAACAACTCACTGGTTTAGCTTCTCCTTCGTAGGAATCAAAACAATGGAGTTCATCTCTCCAGCCCCACAGAACACTGAATGCTTCTAGAGGCTGACTATTTACCCCCAGACCACACTCAGGAGTGGAGATAAGGTGGACAACCTTCCACCCGCTCTATGGTTGTCCACAAAAACCCAGCCCTTAAAATGGCCATTAACCCCTCTCAACACATAGTGTGCTGGAGGAAACTTCTGGGTTTCATATCACTGAAGCTAATAGCTCAGTAAAATGTATCTCCCCTCCTGCACTTTGCCATTCACTTTGTCAGACTGGGTTACAGCAGAGGCCACATTCTCAGCCCCCCAGTAATCAGTAAGTCATCCCTTATCAATTGGATGACGAGATGGGTGATAACCTATTTTTATCATCACTAGAACACCTTTGTTATACCTGATGAGACCATTTTGGTTCCCATCAGCACCAATGCGTTACCATGGTAGCCAAGGGCCTACTGAAGGCCCCCAACACCACCATCTTGGTACTCCTGTGAAACAGTCTGTTCTAGATAGGAGACCATGATTTTCACTATGTACTGCAATACTGTAACATAGTAACATAGTACAACCCATAGCCTAATCTAACATGCCCTAACATGTTGATCCAGAGGAAGGCAAAAAAAAACCCATGTGGCAAACAGTAAGCTCCACTTTGGGGAAAAAAATTCCTTTCCAACTCCACATGCAGCAATCAGACTAGTTCCCTGGATCAACGCACTATCAAGGAATCTAGCGTATATACCCTGCAACATTATACTTTTCAAGAAAGGTATCCAATCCCCTCTTAAATTTTAGTAATGAATCACTCATTACAACATCATACGGCAGAGAGTTCCATAGTCTCACTGCTCTTACAGTAAAGAACCCGCATCTGTTATTATTCCTAAACCTTCTTTCCTCCAGAAGTAGAGGATGCCCTCTTGTCCCTGTCTCAGGTCTATGATTAAAAAGATCATCAGAAAGGTCTTTGTACTGTCCCCTCATATATTTATACATTAAAATAAGATCACCCCTTAGTCTTCGTTTTTCCAAACTAAATAGCCCCAAGTGTAATAACCTATCTTGGTATTGCAGACCCCCCAGTCCTCTAATAACCTTGGTCGCTCTTCTCTGCACCCGCTCCAGTTCCGCTATGTCTTTCTTAAACACCGGAGACCAGAACTGTGCACAGTATTCTAAGTGTGGTCGAACTAGTGACTTTAATAGAGGTAAAATTATATTCTCCTCATGAGCATCTATGCCTCTTTTAATGCATCCCATTATTTGATTTGCCTTTGTAGCAGCTGCCTGACACTGGCCACTGAATATGAGTTTGTCATCCACCCATACTCCCAGGTCTTTTTCATTGACGGTTTTGCCCAGAGTTTTAGAATTAAGCACATAATTATACATCTTATTACTTCTACCCAAGTGCATGACCTTACATTTATCCCCATTAAAGCTCATTTTCCATTTATCAGCCCAAGCTTCTAGTTTACATAAATCATCCTGTAATATAAAATTGTCCTCCTCTGTATTGATTACCCTACAGAGTTTAGTGTAGAAGAAAGTCCGAATAAAGTAGTGTATAGTGTAGTCTGAAGAAAGAGATTATACAATCACACGTTCAGTCCACCAAGAGAAAAGTTTTCAGAAATCTATAATAAATAACATTTTGAATGGCCTCCCCAGTCCCCAATGAAAAATAGAGAGATAAAGAAAATAAACTTACAACATATGTGGTACTGCCTCGTCCAAAAAAGTCTGATCTATAAAAATCTAAAATCAATTAAAAAATAAATAAAAAAATAAAATTGAAACTTTTTCGATTACTGCCCTCTTTTGCCAAAGATGCAATAAAAAGTAATCAAAATGATGTATGTGTAGGGAGGAAAACCAAGTTGATGGTCTCTCCTGCATATCTGGGCCGGAACTGTCAGGGCTGTCATCAGTGTTGCAGGGGGAAGAGATTACTGACCGGAGCAGTACAGGGCACCTGACTGATGGGGGCGGGTCGGACTTAAATAGCAGTTTGAGCGGGAAGACAGGACACTTGGCAGGGACTGAGCTTGTGAGTAGTAAGACAGTTCTTCATGGACCTACGCCCGCTAGCTGTGCCTATACGCCTATATCCCCGTCTAGCCAGACTGCCGACGCTTCCTACCCTCAGCCCAGAGAGACTTCCTCCCCAGGCAGTGACCAGGATAGAGTACGGACCTTCGCTCCGCTCACCACCGTGGAGGCACCACTTAGTGCCATCCGTGCGGTGCCTGCTGAGGACTGGCCCATGCCTGTGGTGTGTCTGGACTGTGTGCTCCAACTGCGGCCTTGCTTACTGAACTCTCTGCTTCTTCTTCTGTGCCACCAACCATCACCTCTGGCTCACCTTGTGCACGGATCAGGAGATCGCGCGCCAAAGAACCCGGAGGATCCATCGTCACAAGGAGAAGTGCATCGCTCATCTGTGGGACCGGATCGGAGACATGTCTCGCCACCCGAGGCCCCGCCGTTGAATCTTCCAGCCACCTTCCTCCAGCACGCACAGACTGATAAGTTAACCTTTTACTTTCTATTGCATTTAACTTCCCCCCCATCCTCCAATCACATTCCTTGCCCCCCTGCCTGTACAATTACTGTTGTTATACATAAAGAACCTGTTAACCCTTGTTCTGCCTCCTGTGTGTCACTGAATCCTACGCACCTGCTAGCATCCTACATATGTTCCTCAAAATGTATGTACAGAATGGCGAGTACTGGTCTACAGGGTATTCAGTGGTCAGACATGACTGACTGGATAGAACCAAACTAACTTCCATGAAGGAAAGTATTATTATATTTAATCAACATCATAACCATAAAGCGTTATTCCAATCCGGACAATTATTAGATAAATAATAAAATAGAAATAAAACCATAGAAATAAAATTCTGATCCATACTGCCTGAGATTGTGCAGCCAGGCTCTCTTCCATACTGCCTTCCATGCAGCTAGGCTCTTGTCTATACTGCCTGCGATTATGAAGCCAGGCTCTGATCCATACTGCCTGCAATTGTGCAGCTAGACTCTAGTCCATACAGCCTGCAATTGTGCAGCCAGGCTCTGATCCATACTGCCTGCGATTGTGAAACCAGCCTCTGATCCATACTGCCTGCGATTGTGTAGCCAAGATCTGATCCATACTGCCTGCAATTGTAAAGACAAACTTTGGTCCATACTGCCTGAGATCGTTCAGCCAGGCTCTGGTACAAACTGCCTGCGATTGTGCAGCCAGGCTCTTCTCCATACTGCTTGTGATTGTGCAGCCAGGCTCTAATCCATACTGCCTGCGATTATGCAGCCAGACTCTGATCCATACTGCCTGCAATTGTGCAGCCAGGCTCTGGTCCATACTACCTGAGATTGTGCAGCCAGGCTCTGGTTCGTTCTGCCTGCGGTTTGGGCAGCAAGGCTCTGGTTCATACTGTCTGCGGTTTGGGCGGCCAGGCTCTGGTTTG
Source organism: Ranitomeya imitator (assembly GCF_032444005.1). Classification (NCBI taxonomy): domain Eukaryota; kingdom Metazoa; phylum Chordata; class Amphibia; order Anura; family Dendrobatidae; genus Ranitomeya; species Ranitomeya imitator. The sequence goes on from NC_091283.1 coordinate 226,459,271, forward strand.
TACTGCCTGCAGTTTGGGCAGCTAGGCTCTGGTTCATACTGCCTGCAGTTTGGGCAGCTAGGATCTTGTTCATACTGCCTGTGGTTTGGGCAGCCAGGCTCTGGTTCATACTGCCTGCGGTTTGGGCAGCCAGGCTCTGGTTCATACTGCCTGTGGTTTGGGCAGCCAGATTCTAGTCCATACTGCCTGCGATTGTATAGCCAGGCTCTGATCCATACTGCCTGCAATTGTAAAGACAAACTATAGTCCATACTGCCTGAGATCGTTCAGCCAGGCTCTGGTCCATACTGCCTGAGATCGTTCAGCCAGGCTCTGGTCCATACTGCCTGAGATCGTGCAGCCAGGCTCTGGTTCTTACTGCCTGCGATTGTGCAGCCAGGCTCTTCTCCATACTGCTTGCGATTGTGCAGCCAGGCTCCAATCCATACTGCCTGCGTTTGTGCAGCCAGGCTCTGGTCCATACTGTCTGAGATTGTGCAGTCAGGCTCTGGTTCATACTGCCTGCAATTGTGCAGCCAGGCTCTAATCCATACTGCCTGCGATTGTGCAGCCAGGCTCTGGTCCACACTGCCTGAGATCGTGCAGTCAGGCTCTGGTTCATATGGCCTGCAATTGTGCAGCCAGGCTCTAATCCATACTTCCTGAGATCATGCAGCCAGACTCTGGTTCATACTACTTGAGATTGTCCAGCCAGACTCTGATCCATACTGCCTGAGATTGTGTAGCCAAGCTCTTGTTCATACTGCCTGCGGTTTGGGCAGCCAGGCTCTGGTTCGTACTGCTTGTGGTTTGGGCAGCCAGGCTCTTTTTCGTACTGCTTGCAGTTTTGGCAGCCAGGCTCTTGTTTTACTGCATGGGGTTGGTGCAGCCAGGCTCTGGTTCATGCTGCCTGCAGTTTGGGCAGCCAGGCTTTGGTTCATACTGCCTGTGGTTTGGGCAGCCAGGCTCTGGTCCATACTGCCTGTGGCTTGGGCAGCCAGACTCTAGTTCATACTGCCTGCGGTTTGGGCAGCCAGGCTCTGGTTCATACTGCCTGAGGTTTGGGCAGCCAGGTTTTGGTTCATACTGCCTGCGGTATGTGCAGCCAGGCTCTGGTTTGTACTGCCTGCAGTTTGTGCAGCCAGGTTCTGGTTCGTACTGTCTGTGCTTTGTGCAGCCAGGTTCTGTTTCTTACTGCCTGCGGTTCGGGGAGCCAGTCTCTGGTTCATACTGCCTGCAGTTTGGGCAGCCAGGTTCTGATTCGTACTGCCTGCGGTATGGGCAGCCAGGCTCTGATTTGTACTGCCTGCAGTTTGGGCAGCCAGACTCTGGTTCCTACTGCTTGTGGCTTGTGCAGCCAGGCTCTGGTTCGTACTGCCTGCGGTTGGTGCAGCCAGGTTCTGGTTCATACTGCCTGCGGTTTGGGCAGCCAGTCATTGGTTCGTACTGCCTGCAGCTTGTGCAGCCAGGCTCTGGTTCATACTGCCTGCGGTTTGGGCAGCATGATTTGCCTGATAAGTTCTCGTTAATACGTGATAGGTGGCATTTTATCAGCTTTTGTAGCTTTTGCCAATACACATAATTCATTATTCATAATTGCTCTTAATTCTTGTCTATGTTCTTAATTTCCGGAAAAAGGATGTCATTGTTTTCCTCCTAAGGAGTTAACATATCTGTGTCTTCTCTAACAAGTACAGAAATATTTGATATAATACTGCCCTTCCTTCCAGATTTTCTGGCGGAAAGCCTAGAACACAAGACACTGGATGTATTGGTTGGATCAGACATGTGCAGTCCATAAAGGCACAAAGCAAGTTTATTCAGGACCTCGGGATTCTGTTATAGATGTCGGGGTCTCTTTCCCGTGCCCCGTCCCTGCATCATCGCTCTAACGCTATGCCTCATTAATGTCTCTGGGAATCTTAGATCTCCGTAGTCTGGATTCTGGTCTCACTTTCTACAAAGAGCAAATATCCCAAGAATCCTCAGGTAATCATTGATTTTATATTTATTAATTAATCACTGAACATTATCTAATCCCAATCCATCAGAACAATGACTGAAACGTGAGATCCAGGGTGGGATCAGGGCTCTCCATCATGGAGCGTTGCCCTCCCTGGGTCACAATCTCTTTCTAACTTCCAAACCTCATGAGCCCATGTAATTACCCATCTGATACCGGGGCACAATGTGGCCTCTGGCTGGCCTTACATTACAATTAGGGGCAAACACCACAGTTGTTACATGTCCGCCCTAGATACATCACATGTCGTCATCTTCTTGTCATGGACTCTGTCTAAATAATAAGAATGTAACACAATGAGCAGCTCCATATCAGAGACATGTGATTGTTACTGCTGAGCTGTGTAATATTAGATTATATACTGCTGAGGATGAGTGTTACAGTATCCACCATCAGCCAGTAGTATCAGCACTCCAATACTATGGGTGACACTTACCGTACCATCCATTCTTGGATTGTATACTGCTGAGGATGAGTGTTACAGTATCCACCATCAGCCAGTAGTATCAGCACTCCTATACTATGGGTGACACTTACCGTACCGTCCATTCTTGGATTGTATACTGCTGAGGATGAGTGTTACAGTATCCACCATCAGCCAGTAGTATCAGCACTCCAATACTATGGGTGACACTTATCGTACCGTCCATTCTTGGATTGTATACTGCTGAGGATGAGTGTTACAGTATCCACCATCAGCCAGTAGTATCAGCACTCCAATACTATGGGTGACACTTACCGTACCATCCATTCTTGGATTGTATATTGCTGAGGATGAGTGTTACAGTATCCACCATCAGCCAGTAGTATCAGCACTCCAATACTATGGGTGACACTTACCGTACCGTCCATTCTTGGATTGTATACTGCTGAGGATGAGTGTTACAGTATCCACCATCAGCCAGTAGTATCAGCACTCCAATACTATGGGTGACACTTACCATATGGTCCATTTTTGGATTGTATACTGCTGAGGATGAGTGTTACAGTATCCACCATCAGCCAGTAGTATCAGCACTCCAATACTATGGGTGACACTTACTGCACCGTCCATTCTTGGATTGTATACTGCTGAGGATGAGTGTGGTAGATCTGGTAGAAGGTTTACACAGTAAAATATCGATATTTGCAGATGATACAAAACTATGTAAAGCAGTTAATACAAGAGAAGATAGTATTCTGCTACAGATGGATCTGGATAAGTTGGAAACTTGGGCTGAAAGGTGGCAGATGAGGTTTAACAATGATAAATGTAAGGTTATACACATGGGAAGAAGGAATCAATATCACCATTACACACTGAACGGGAAATCACTGGGTAAATCTGACAGGGAGAAGGACTTGGGGATCCTAGTTAATGATAAACTTACCTGGAGCAGCCAGTACCAGGCAGTAGCTGCCAAGGCAAACAGGATCACGGGGTGCATTAAAAGAGGTCTGAATACACATGATGAGAGCATTATACTGCCTCTGTACAAATCCCTAGTTAGAAAGCACATGGAGTACTGTGTCCAGTTTTGGGCACCGGTGCTCAGGAAGGATATAATGGAACTAGAGAGAGTACAAAGGAGGGCAACAAAATTAATAAAGGGGATGGGAGATGTTGTGAATTCAGTTTTTGGGCTCCCTCCAGTGGTTGTAGAGGGTAATGCAGTTGTGCCTGGACTGCAGGAGTGGACATGTGTATCTACTAATTGCAAGACTGACTGGGGTATATAGCTTTGCAGGACTCTTTAGTCAGTGCCAGTTGTTCATTGTTTTTGCAGGATTCACTTCCCTGCTGGTCTCTCCAGTTTGCTGTGCTTTTCTACAAAGATAAGTCCTGGCTTTGTTTTTGCTGTCCACCTGCTGTGGACCTTATAGTTCTGTGCATATTCATGTTTTTGTCTTGTCCAGTTTTGTCTGTGAAGGATTTTTTGCAGCCTAGCTATTTCTCTGGAGATGCAGATATACCCCCCATGTCTTTAGTCAGATGTGGTGATTCGTGTCTTCTGTGGTGGATATTTTCTAGTGTTTTTATACTGACCGCATAGTGCTCTGTTCTGTTCTTTCTTTTTAGCTAGTATGGCCTCCTATGCTAAAATCTGATTTCATATCTGCGTATGTTATTTCCCTCTCCTCTCACAGTCAATATTTGTGGGGGGCTATCTATCCTTTGGGGATTTTCTCTGAGGCAAGATAGGTTTCCTGTTTCTGTCTTTAGGGGTAGTTAGATCTTAGGCTGTGCCGAGGGGTCTAGGGAGTGTTACGTACCCCCCACGGCTACTTCTAGTTGCGCTGCTAGGTTCAGGGTCTGCGGTCAGTACAGGGACCACCTTCTCCAGAGTCCGTCTCATGCTGCTCCTAGGCCATCAAATCATAACAGGGAGAACTACAATACCCAGATAGATTAGCCAAATTAGGATTATTTAGTCTAGAAAAAAGACGACTGAGGGGCGATCTAATAACCATGTATAAGTATATAAGGGGACAATACAAATATCTCGCTGAGGATCTGTTTATACCAAGGAAGGTGACGGGCACAAGGGGGCATTCTTTGCGTCTGGAGGATAGAAGGTTTTTTCACCAACGTAGAAGAGGATTCTTTACTGTTAGGGCGGTGAGAATCTGGAATTGCTTGCCTGAGGAGGTGGTGATGGCGAACTCAGTCGAGGGGTTCAAGAGAGGCCTGGATGTCTTCCTGGAGTAGAACAATATTGTATCATACAATTATTAGGTTCTGTAGAAGAACGTAGATCTGGGGATTTATAATGATGGAATATAGGCTGAGCTGGATGGACAAATGTCTTTTTTCGGCCTTACTAACTATGTTACTATGTTACAGTATCCACCATCAGACAGTAGTATCAGCACTCCAATACTATGGGTGACACTTATCGTACCGTCCATTCTTGGATTTGTGGTGCAGTAAAAGGTGTAGTGCTGGACGGAAGATATGTTTCTCCCAGCAGGATAAGTTTTGGCCTGTTATTTCCCTAAGGTTGAGGACCTGCAGTGATGTCACGATCATGTGATCAGCCCATGTGATGGATACCTCACCTGTGGGTGTGGCTATAGACTATGTAATGGAGTTTCTTTTGTTTGGCACATGTTATTCTGGGGATGGAACTAGGCTGGAAGGAGCCTGAACTGTTTTCTCTCCCACACGTCACAAAGGTTGGTGACATGACTGTTAGCAGCCCTGGGAATGGCACCTGGCGGAAGCCGCTGACCTGGCAGCCGCTTAGTTAAGCCCGTCCCGTGTAAGGGTGAGTCTGAGACCAGTGGTTCTCCAAGCTGGAGTATGTTTGGTTTTTTCTCTTACTTTTTGTCACGGACTGTTTAAAGTGCCAATAAACCACTGGAGTTTGGACTGTAAGCCTGTGTGTTGCCTCATTACTGTGGCCCTGCCATTGCTCACCTGAGCCAATCCCTACATATTGGTGTTCGAATGCGGGCATACACAGTGAGGCCAGGCTATTTTTGCTTATTTTTACTCCAGCTTATGTCCTGGGTGAAAGGAGTGGCGCAGACCCAGTCGGGGAACTCTGCAGAAATGGAGGTCCCAATAAAGGTGCTTGTGGATGCTATGCGACAACAGCAGCAGGCTACGCAGCAGCAGCAGGAAACCAACCAGCTGTTGATACAGCATATCACGGCGTCGCAGACAAGAGGAGCTTCACGGGGAATCCATGATGTCCGGAAAGCGGTTCGCACAGCGATTCCCAAAATGGAGAAATCTGATGACGTCGAGACATACTTGGAGATGTTTGAGGGAGTAGCTGAGCGGGAGAGACTACCCCGGGACCAGTGGGCAGAAATCATTGCTCCATTTCTGGCTCCAGGACCTATCAAGATCTATCCCCTGAGCAGAGAGAGGACTACGCAGTCGTCAAGGGTGAGATACTGGCACGTCTTGGGGTAAATGTGTTGGTCCGGGCCCAGCGGGTACATCAGTGGGAGTTTAACCCCTCCAAGCCAGCTCGCTCCCAGTATTATGACCTGTTGCACTTATTTCAGAAATGGTTGCAGCCTGAGGTTCTGTCTCCCGTGGCCATGCTGGACCGCCTAGTGACTGATAAATTTTGGAGGGGTCTGCCCCGCGACCTCCAGTCATGGGTCGGGCAAGCATCCCCTACTAATGCTCTCCAGATGATGGACCTGATAGAACGATATGGGGCAACCAAAGAGCTCCAGGGAGGGACTCCCCAGAAGGTGTCCGAAAGGTTCCCTAAAACTCCACCCCTGGCTCGACAAGCAGGGCCCAGAAAGGCCACTCAAGACTTATCTGGAGGAGAAAGAGGCCCCATAGTCTGCTGGCGGTGCCAGGAGCCTGGCCATATGAGAGCTGATTGCCCCCACCTGGCTGAGCCCATGGAGACAAACTTTGGGTATCGCCAATCCCATTATGCCGAACTGATTTGCGCTACAGGTATCCAGGAGGGATCCAATATGGGACATTTGTGTAAGGTGAATGTGGAGGGTACCCCAGTCGTGGCCCTACTGGACTCAGGGAGTCTCGTGACCCTGGTACGAGCCAGTCTGGTACAGTCCAGCGAGTACACTGGTCGGAAAATTGGGGTGTTATGTATACATGGGGACTTAAAAGACTATTCTACCGCACTAGTGGTGATAATCACGCCAGCGGGGAGGCGGTGCCACGAGGTGGGGGTTGTGATTAATTTACATTATGAATTGATACTTGGTAGAGATTTTCCTTTATTTTCTGGACTTTGGCCCACAGTTGTCTCACCCAGTGGACAACGGCCGTCACCGGTGACAACCAGGCTACATTCTCCAGAAGTGGGGCATGAACCTGGTAGCCCAGAGGAAGAAGAGTTGGCGGTAGGCGTGGCCTCCCCTTCAGTGGAGGAGGGGGAAAATTCACCCATAGCAGTGTTGGCCGGGGATGTGGAAGACTTGCCGCCAGGACCTGAATTGTTAGATTTAAATGTATCGAGCAATAATTTTGATACAGCGCAACTCCGAGACCCTACTTTGACTAGGGCCAGGGAAAATGTACTGTTTATTAACGGGGAACCCCAACAACCTGGGGCATCTACCCAGTTGCCACGCTTTGAGCTAAACCGAGACCTATTGTATCGAGTTGAGAAAGTACGTGGGGAAATGGTAGAACAGTTATTAGTACCTCAGGCCTATCGTAGGCTGGTAATGGACCTAGCGCATGCGCATGTACTGGGGGGGCATTTGGGCCAAAAGAAAACCCTGGACCGAATTTTGCAGCGGTTTTACTGGCTAGGGGTCCATGAAGAAGTTAAACGGTATTGTAATTCCTGTCCTGTGTGCCAGGTAACCAGTCCCCAGCCACACTTTCGGAGTCCTTTAGTGCCTTTACCTATTATAGAGGTGCCTTTCGAAAGGGTGGCAATGGATCTGGTCGGTTCTGTCAATAAGTCAGCAAGGGGGCACCAACACATCCTAGTAGTTCTAGATTATGCCACCCGGTATCCGGAGGCTGTTCCGCTGCGCCACACGTCAGCTAAGCTCATAGCAAAGGAACTCATGGGAATGTTTTCTAGGGTGGGGATTCCGCAAGAGATTTTAACAGACCAAGGAACCCCCTTTATGTCAAAAATTATGAAAGAGCTCTGCCGCTTGTTAAATGTCAAACAGTTGCGCACCTCAGTTTATCACCCCCAAACAGATGGGCTGGTAGAAAGATTCAACAAAACGCTAAAGAGCATGCTAAAAAAAACAGTTTCTAAAGATGGGAAGGATTGGGATCTTTTACTCCCATATTTTTTGTTTGCAGTACGGGAGGTGCCGCAGGCATCTACGGTGTTCTCGCCCTTTGAATTGTTGTATGGCCGACATCCCCGGGGCTTACTTGATATAGCCAAGGAGGCTTGGGAGAACCAACCAACCCCCCACAAGAGTGTAGTAGAGCATGTTGCAAAAATGCAGGAAAGGATGGAGACAGTCCTACCATTGGTACGGGAACATATGGAAGCAGCACAACAGTCTCAGAGTCGGGTCTATAACCGGGAGGCTCGGGTAAGAACCTTTAGTCCTGGGGATCGCGTGTTGGTACTTGTGCCCACAGTGGATAGCAAATTTCTGGCAAGGTGGCAGGGGCCCTATGAGATTATGGAGAAGGTATGACCAGTAGACTATAAGGTACACCATCCAGGCCGGAGGAAACCAGAGCAGGTTTATCATGTTAATTTGCTTAAACTGTGGAAAGACAGAGACCACCTTGGCGGGGATAGTCCGCTGCCTACATTTTCTGTAGAGAAGGCTCCATTACCTCTGGGTGAGTCAGGAGAAGCCTTGTCTGTAGTAGTCAAAATACCAGATACATTGTCTCCTAAACAGGTTCAGGAGGTCCGGGAGTTTGTTAGCCGAAATACGGACGTTTTTTCTGAACTACCTGGACGTACCTCCATAGTCCAACATGACATTGTTACGGAGCCACAGGCCAAAGTCCGATTAAAGCCATATCGGGTGCCTGAGGCTCGGCGACAAGCCATATCCCGGGAGGTGGAAAATATGTTACAATTAGGGGTCATAGAAGAGTCGCAAAGTGACTGGGCCAGTCCAATAGTCCTAATACCTAAGCCTGATGGAACCCTAAGATTCTGTAATGACTTCAGAAAACTTAATGAAGTTTCAAAATTTGATGCTTACCCCATGCCCCGGGTGGATGAATTGATAGAACGGTTTGGGCAGGCACGGTATTTTACAACCCTTGACCTTACAAAAGGGTATTGGCAGGTGCCCCTAACAAAGGCAGCTAAGGAAAAAACGGCTTTTGTAACGCCCGAAGGGTTTTTTCAGTATAAGGTGTTACCTTTTGGTTTGCATGGTGCGCCGGCGACGTTCCAACGGCTAATGGATATTGTCCTCCGTCCCCATCGCCGTTATGCCTCACCCTATCTGGATGATATTATTGTGTACAGTGCAGACTGGGAAAGTCACTTACCCAAGGTACAGGCGGTGGTTGACTCCCTCCGACAAGCAGGGCTAACAGCCAATCCAAAGAAGTGTTCTATAGGGTTGGAGGAAGCTCGGTACTTGGGTTATGTCATTGGGAGAGGGGTCCTTAAGCCCCAAATAAACAAAGTGGAGGCAATACAGAACTGGCCTCGTCCCCTCACAACAAAGCAGGTAAAAGCCTTTTTAGGCTTAGTGGGATATTACAGGCGATTTGTTCCCAACTTTGCAACGTTGTCCGCGCCTTTAACAGACTGTTTGAAAGGGAGGAAGTCTGTGATGGTCCAATGGAATGATCAGTTAGAAGACGCCTTTGTAAAGTTAAAATCAGTACTGTGTGGTACACCCGTTCTGATTACACCTGATTTCAAAAGAGAGTTCATCGTGCAAACTGATGCCTCTGAGATAGGTCTGGGTGCCGTGTTGTCTCAAGAAATTAACGGAGAAGAGCATCCCGTTAGTTTCCTGAGCCGGAAGCTTACCCCAGCCGAAAGCAGGTACAGTATTGTGGAGAGAGAGTGCCTGGCCATTAAATGGGCACTTGAGTCTCTTCGTTATTATTTGCTGGGGAGAAAATTTCGCTTGGTGACAGATCACTCCCCTCTTACATGGATGAGTCAAGCTAAGGAGGGAAATGCACGAGTCACCAGATGGTTTCTGTCCCTGCAAAATTTAAAATTTTCAGTAGAACATCGGGCCGGCAGACTACAGCGGAATGCAGATGCCCTGTCCAGAGTCCACTGTATGTCATGTGTCCACCCCCATAGGGTTGAAGAAAGGGGGGAGGTATGTGGTGCACTCAAAGGTGTAGTGCTGGACGGAAGATATGTTTCTCCCAGCAGGATAAGTTTTGGCCTGTTATTTCCCTAAGGTTGAGGACCTGCAGTAATGTCACTATCATGTGATCAGCCCATGTGATGGATACCTCACCTGTGGGTATGGCTATAGACTATGTAATGGAGTTTCTTTTGTTTGGCACATGGTATTCTGGGGATGGAACTAGGCTGGAAGGAGTCTGAACGGTTTTCTCTCCCACACATGTCACAAAGGTTGGTGACACAACTGTTAGCAGCCCTGGGAATGGCACCTGGCGGAAGCCGCTGACCTGGCAGCCGCTTAGTTAAGCCCGTCCCGTGTAAGGGTGAGTCTGAGACCAGTGGTTCTCCAAGCTGGAGTATGTTTGGTTTTTTCTCTTACTTTCTGTCTCGGACTGTTTAAAGTGACAATAAACCACTGAAGTTTTGACTGGAAGCCTGTGTGTTGCCTCATTACTGCAAGTAGTATCAGCACTCCAATACTATGGGTGACACTTACCGTACCGTCCATTCTTGGATTGTATACTGCTGAGGATGAGTGTTACAGTATCCACCATCAGCCAGTAGTATCAGCACTCCAATACTATGGGTGACACTTACCGTACCGTCCATTCTTGGATTGTATACTGCTGAGGATGAGTGTTACAGTACCTACCATCAGCCAGTAGTATCAGCACTCCTATACTATGGGTGGTATTCATGAAGAACGCACAGTGGCGTAGGAAGGGGGGTGCGGGGGGGCGGTCCGCCCCGGGCGGCACAATGCAGGGGGCGGCCGGCGCGGCAGAAGAAAAAAAAAAGACGCCCCTTTAAATCTTCGGGCGGCGCCGTCCGCCGCCACGACCAGGGCCAGCTCCCCCCGCCCCCGCCCCGCCCCCCGCTCTATACTCACCTCTCCTGGTTCCTGCGGCGCCGGCAGCTGCAGCGTCCTCTGACTCTGCGACGTCTCAGAGCAGAGGGCGCGATGACGTCACTACTGTGCGCGCCGCTCTGCCTCTCTGTCCTGAGCGTCGCAGAGCCGGAGAGACGCTGACTGCACCGGACCTACGCTAGGAACGGGAGAGGTGAGGATTTTACTTTTTTTTTTTTTTCTTTATGTCTGACTGTCTGGGGCTGGGGCAATGCTGGACACACTGGGGCAGATTGCTGGACACACTGGGGCAGTACTGGAGACCATGGGGCAGAATGCTGGACACACTGGGGCAATACTGGAGACCATGGGGCAGATTGCTGGACACACTGGGGCAGTACTGGAGACCATGGGGCAGAATGCTGGACACACTGGGGCAATACATGAGACCATGGGGCAGATTGCTGGACACACTGGGGCAGTACAGGAGACTATGGGGCAGATTGCTGGACACACTGGGGCAATACAGGAGACTATGGGGCAGATTGCTGGACACACTGGGGCAATACTGGAGACCATGGGGCAGATTGCTGGACACACTGGGGCAATACAGGAGACTATGGGGCAGATTGCTGGACACACTGGGGCAATACTGGAGACCATGGGGCAGATTGCTGGACACACTGGGGCAATACAGGAGACCATGTGGCAGAATGCTGGACACACTGGGGCAATACAGGAGACTATGGGGCAGATTGCTGGACACACTGGGGCAATACTGGAGAGCATGGGGCAGATTGCTGGACACACTGGGGCAATACAGGAGACTATGGGGCAGATTGCTAGACACACTGGGGCAATACAGGAGACCATGTGGCAGAATGCTGGACACACTGGGGCAATACAGGAGACCATGGGGCAGATTGCTGGACACACTGGGGCAATACAGGAGACAATGTGGCAGAATGCTGGACACACTGAGGCAATACAGGAGACCATGGGGCAGAATGCTGGACACACTGGGGCAATACAGGAGACCATGGGGCAGAATGCTGGACACACTGGGGAAATACTGGAGACTATGGGGCAGATTGCTGGACACACCGGGGCAATACTGGAGACCATGGGGCAGAATGCTGGACACACTAGGGCAATACAGGAGACCATGGGGCAGATTGCTGGATACACCGGGGCAATACTGGAGACCATGGGGCAGAATGCTGGACACACTGGGGCAATACAGGAGACCATGGGGCAGATTGCTGGACACACTGGGGCAATACAGGAGACCATGGGGCAGATTGCTGGACACACTGGGGCAATACTGGAGACCCTGGGGCAGATTTCTGGACACATTGAGGCAATGCTGGAGACCCTGGGGCAGACTTCTGGACACACTGGGGCAATGCTGGACACTGGGGCAGATTGCTGGACACACTGGGGCAATGCTGGACACTGGGGGTAATATGCTGGACACACTGGGGCAGACTGCTGGACACACTGGGGAAAGGCTGGACACTGGGGCAGATTGCTGGACACACTGGGGGCAGTGCTGGACATACTGGGGCAGATTGCTGGACACACTGGGGGTAATATGCTGGACACACTGGGGCAGATTGCTGGACAACATGGGGGTAATATGCTGGACACACTGGGGCAGATTGCTGGACAACATGGGGGTAATATGCTGGACACACTGGGGGCAGGACTTGAGGCATGGGCAGAATGTAGATACGGGGCATGATTGGAGACACGGGGCAGGATTGGATCATGGGGCAGGACGGATACGATGGAGGCTGGTGGGGCAGGATGTGGAGATCATATGGGGTAGAATGGATACTCATGAGGGCAGGATGCGAGATCATATGGCTGGAGCCAGGAATGAGAAACGGGGCCAGGGTGGGGAATATTATTACCATAGGGGCTAATTAAGGGATATTATTACTGCAGTGATGTATTTATTTTATTTTTTGAGTATACTGTTTTAAATGGGGGGGCGGTCCTGTTACTGTGCAGAGTGACACTATATCACCTTTTTTTCTTCATGTGATGTAATGTAGAAGTTGTGAAAAATTAAGTAATGTGTTCTGCAAGCGGAGCTCGAGATAACTGTGTTATTTCCTGCAGAAACGAGTCCTGGCTGGAAGGAATGATGGCGGTCTGTGCTGGCTGAAAGATGAAGGACTTCACCTAGAGACGTCACTGGTGAGTCAGTGTTACCTATACACTGACACTATACACTGTATACTATATAGAGGTCCTGTGTATAATGTCACCAGTGATCTCTGTATTACCTCTACACAGACACTGCATACTAAGTACAGATCTCCTGTGAATACTGGCACTTATGGTGATAGTATTGTGGGTTTTTTTTTATTACTGATCAGTATTGTAGTATTCAGTCACTATGTGGTGGTAATATGTGGTCTGGAAATGGTGTTGTGGTATTTGTCCCTTGAATGTAGTATTATTCGGTCACTATGTGGCCTGGTCATGGTGTGGTGGTATTTAGAGTTGAGCGACCTTGACCTTTTTAGAGTCGAGCCGGGTTTTGCGAAACCCGACTATGTCCAAAGTCGGGTCGAGTGAAATCGGCCGATTATGACGTAAAGTCGGGATCGACCGAAACACGAAACCCAATGCAAGTCAATGGGGCAGCATAGTCGGCAGTGAGTGGGGGCCAGGAAAACACCTAGAGTGCCCATTTTAATGTCAAAACCATCCATTCTTCTTAATGAAGCTTGTCAAGCGTAATTTACCTTATAATAATTGGAAGGCATTTGAAATTGGGGGTCATTTGGCTAAAGTTGTGGGGGGTAGGGCTGGTTCAAGTAATTAGTGGGCCCAGGAAATCTGGACCACGTCACGGCAGTGGAGCAGGGAGAGGTAAGTATTTCAACTTTGCAAGTGCTGTGAACCTGAGCAAGCAGGGGGGGCCCACTCGTTGGCATTGGCACTGGCACAGGGCCCCTCAAAGTACAGCGGTGTGTTTGCACGGCGGGGGCGCCTCCCACCGGCAGCAACACTTTTGCGTACTATGAGAGGCCCTGTGCCAGTGACGTCGCCAACTAGTATTCCTCCCCCCACCTGATGAAGGAACCTGCACTTTCATCTGCACCTTCCTCTTTGTCCCCGTGTAAGGTGGTATGGTATGCGGGAAGAGCAACCTGACTTTCAGCAGGGTCACAATGTTGTTGTGTAGCGTGCACGGGGAATGTTGCGTTATGGGTCAATGTACCAGCAGACTCATCTATCACTGGCTGGGCAATGGGCACGATGAAGTGGAAACACAGATATAGGCCCAAAGAAGAAAGTGGGCTAAATGCAGTTCAAAATTGGTAACACAGGAATAACCAGGGGGCATTGCAGTGGAGGACAACTGGAATGAGAGGCTGACACAGAGAGTAGGGCCAAATCAGTAAGTAGTCGAAATGCAGTTCAAAATTGGCAACCGTAGTAAACAGGCGGCACAGCTTTGTTCAGTGGAGGAGAACAGCAAGGAGTGGCAGACACCGATAGTAGGCCCCAACCCAACTAGTAGGCCAAATGCAGTCTAACATTAACAACTACTTAACGAGAGGCTGAAAATGGTATTTCAGGACAGGAAACCAGGAGAACAGCAAGGAGTGGCAGACACCGATAGTAGGCCCCAAACCAACTAGTACGCCAAATGCAGTTGTTCCATTTAACCACAATTTAATGAGAGCCTGAAGATAGAAGCTCAGGAAAGGCAACCTGGGGAACACCTTGGAGTGTAACACACCATCTCTCTCCACCCCATACCCATTTTGTAGGCCTAATGCTGTGTACTTTTCTACAACTACTAAACGAGAGTCGGAAGACCGAAGCAATGGCAAGGAAACCTGGGGAACACCTTGGAGTGTAACACACCATCTCTCTCCACCCCATACCCAATTTGTAGGCCTAATGCAGCCTACTTTCCGACACCTACTAAACGAGAGCATGAAGATCGAAGCTCAGGAAAGGCAACCTGGGGAATACCTTGGAGTGTAACACACCATCTCTCTCCACCCCATACCCATTTTGTAGGCCTAATGCTGTGTACTTTTCTACAACTACTAAACGAGAGTCGGAAGACCGAAGCAATGGCAAGGAAACCTGGGGAACACCTTGGAGTGTAACACACCATCTCTCTCCACCCCATACCCAATTTGTAGGCCTAATGCAGCCTACTTTCCGACACCTACTAAACGAGAGCATGAAGATCGAAGCTCAGGAAAGGCAACCTGGGGAACACCTTGGAGTGTAACACACCATCTCTCTCCACCCCATACCCATTTTGTAGGCCTAATGCTGTGTACTTTTCCACCAACTACTAAACGAGAGCCGGAAGATCGAAGCTCATGAAAGGCAACCCGGGGAACACCTTGGAGTGTAACACAACCTCTCTCTACACCACGAAAGGGCTGATTCTTAGGAAGGAAGGCTGTTGTAAATAAGCATTGCGCGTCCGAGGGTGATTATATTCTTATTCGGTATCTACTCACCCTCGGACGCGCCATGCTTCTTGATTTGTAATTAATGTTTATTTGCAATGTGCTTTTGACTTACTCAATTATTTTTTTAATTATTGATTTTATTAAATTAATAGTTTAACATCTTATTGGAAATAATTTAAAGGAGACGCGACAGGACAACACTCGGTGGATGCCATATCTGTGTTAACAACTCCAAAAAACTTTCAGTTAACTTCTTGCAGGAGAAAGAAATTGTAGCTGTTGGACCTTTGTAGTACAGTTCCAGATATTTGTTGTGTGTTTGTTTTGATTGTTAAAATGTCTGCATTTGAGATCTCAACACGATCTTATTTTTTATAATCAAATTAATTTTTTAAATATTTTATTAGGTTGGTTCAAGGGGTACACGGGCCGCAGTAGACAGGTCAGTGGAGGCCTAGTGGAAGGAGGGACCGCAGATGCGCCACTGTTTCACCCATACACAATTAGTAGGCCTAATGCAGCGTAGTTTCCAACAGCTACTAAACGAGAGCCGGAAGATCGAAGCTCAGGAAAGGCAACCTGGGGAACACCTTGGAGTGTAACACAACCTCTCTCTACACCACGGAAGGGCTGATTCTTAGGAAGGAAGGCTGTTGTAAATAAGCATTGCGCGTCCGAGGGTGATTATATTCTTATTCGGTATCTACTCACCCTCGGACGCGCCATGCTTCTTGATTTGTAATTAATGTTTATTTGCAATGTGCTTTTGACTTACTCAATTATTTTTTTAATTATTGATTTTATTAAATTAATAGTTTAACATCTTATTGGAAATAATTTAAAGGAGACGCGACAGGACAACACTCGGTGGATGCCATATCTGTGTTAACAACTCCAAAAAACTTTCAGTTAACTTCTTGCAGGAGAAAGAAATTGTAGCTGTTGGACCTTTGTAGTACAGTTCCAGATATTTGTTGTGTGTTTGTTTTGATTGTTAAAATGTCTGCATTTGAGATCTCAACACGATCTTATTTTTTATAATCAAATTAATTTTTTTTATATTTAATGATGTTGGTTCAAGGGGTACACGGGCCGCAGTAGACAGGTCAGTGGAGGCCTAGTGGAAGGAGGGACCGCAGATGCGCCACTGTTTCACCCATACACAATTAGTAGGCCTAATGCAGCGTAGTTTCCAACAGCTACTAAACGAGAGCCGGAAGATCGAAGCTCAGGAAAGGCAACCTGGGGAACACCTTGGAGTGTAACACAACCTCTCTCTACACCACGGAAGGGCTGATTCTTAGGAAGGAAGGCTGTTGTAAATAAGCATTGCGCGTCCGAGGGTGATTATATTCTTATTCGGTATCTACTCACCCTCGGACGCGCCATGCTTCTTGATTTGTAATTAATGTTTATTTGCAATGTGCTTTTGACTTACTCAATTATTTTTTTAATTATTGATTTTATTAAATTAATAGTTTAACATCTTATTGGAAATAATTTAAAGGAGACGCGACAGGACAACACTCGGTGGATGCCATATCTGTGTTAACAACTCCAAAAAACTTTCAGTTAACTTCTTGCAGGAGAAAGAAATTGTAGCTGTTGGACCTTTGTAGTACAGTTCCAGATATTTGTTGTGTGTTTGTTTTGATTGTTAAAATGTCTGCATTTGAGATCTCAACACGATCTTATTTTTTATAATCAAATTAATTTTTTTTATATTTAATGATGTTGGTTCAAGGGGTACACGGGCAGCAATAGACAGGTCAGTGGAGGCCTAGTGGAAGGAGTGACGGCAGACAGGCATCAAAGGCCTAACATTGGGCTGGCTGTAGGCAAGTTAAAATTGGTTCCAGGGGAACACGGCCATCAGTGGCCTGGTCAGTGTAGTTGTAGTTGAAAGAACGGGACGCAGACAGGCTTCGAAGGCCTAACATACCAAACTTGGGCTGGCTGTAGGCACTTTTAAATTTGTTCCAGGGGTACATGGGCAGCAGTGTATGGTCAGTGGAAGTCTAGTGGAAGGAGTGACCGCAGACAGGCTTCCAAGGCCTAACATAACAAACTTGGGCTGGCTGTAGGCACTTTTAAATTGGTTCCAGGGGTACACGGGCAGCAGTGGTCTGGTCAGTGGAAGTCTAGTGGAAGGAGTGACCGCAGACAGGCTTCCAAGGCCTAACATAACAAACTTGGGCTGGCTGTAGGCACTTTTAAATTGGTTCCAGGGGTACACGGGCAGCAGTGGTCTGGTCTGTGGAAGTCTAGTGGAAGGAGTGACCGCAGACAGGCTTCGAAGGCCTAACATAACAAACTTGGGCTGGCTGTAGGCACTTTTAAATTGGTTCCAGGGGTACACGGGCAGCAGTGGTCTGGTCAGTGGAAGTCTAGTGGAAGGAGTGACCGCAGACAGGCTTCCAAGGCCTAACATAACAAACTTGGGCTGGCTGTAGGCACTTTTAAATTGGTTCCAGGGGTACACGGGCAGCAGTGGTCTGGTCAGTGGAAGTCTAGTGGAAGGAGTGACCGCAGACAGGCTTCCAAGGCCTAACATAACAAACTTGGGCTGGCTGTAGGCACTTTTAAATTGGTTGCAGGGGTACACGGGCAGCAGTGGTCTGGTCAGTGGAAGTCTAGTGGAAGGAGTGACCGCAGACAGGCTTCGAAGGCCTAACATAACAAAATTGGGCTGACTGTAGGCACTTTTAAATTGGTTCCAGGGTAACACGGCCAGCAGTGGCCTGGTCAGTGTAGTAGTTGTAGAAAGAAGGGACCGCAGACAGGCTTCGAAGGCCTAACATAACAAAAATGTCAAAACAATGGTATTGTCAGTGCCAGGCATTGAAGGATGTCAGCGCCTAGACTACACATTGGTGAAGCTGTGAGAGATAATTTTGCTAGTGGTAGAGCACTGTTTGAGCTGGGGGGGGGAACTGTCTTGTGGCCGGCGGTACAGGCACAGGGCCCCTCATATTACAACGGTGTGTCTGACGTTGGGTGCGCACCACCACCGCCAGAGACACTTTATTGTACTATGAGGGACCCAGTGGCAGTGCCGTCGACCAAAAGCGGCCACACCCACCTCTTCAGACAAACAGCACTCTCAAGGGTCCAAGCGCAAAGTGGCGATAGCACGGCCCCGTGTGGGGAGTTTGGCCATTTCGTGAGGTGGAAACATGTCGTATGCTGGACAATCAGGTGAAGAAAATTACGAGATTGGAAAAGTCATTCAGAATAGTCCACAGGCAAGACCTTTTCATAGGAAAGCTAGGTGTCAGCCGGGCAGGGTGGGGCAAAAGATTTTGAAATCCAGTTGTGGTTCATTTTAATGAAGGTTAGATCATCTACATTTTGGGTAGCCAGACGAGTCCTTTTTTCTGTTAGTATTGAACCTGCA
The DNA here is from genome assembly GCF_032444005.1 of Ranitomeya imitator. Lineage (NCBI taxonomy): Eukaryota > Metazoa > Chordata > Amphibia > Anura > Dendrobatidae > Ranitomeya > Ranitomeya imitator. The sequence goes on from NC_091283.1 coordinate 226,477,728, forward strand.
GCACTGAATACTCTTTCTGATAGGACACTAGCTGCCGGGCAAGCAAGCTCCTGCAATGCATATTCTGCCAATTCTGGCCAGGTGTCTAATTTGGATGCCCAGTAATCAAATGGGAATGACGGTTGAGGGAGAACGTCGATAAGGGATGAAAAATAGTTTGTAACCATACTGGACAAATGTTGTCTCCTGTCACTTTGAATTGATGCTGCAGTACCTGTCCTGTCTGCGGTCATAGAAAAATCACTCCACAACCTGGTCAGAAAACCCCTCTGGCCAACGCCACTTCTGATTTCTGCCCCTCTAACACCTCTGGTCTGCTGGCCCCTGGAGCTCGTGTGAGAACGATCACGGGCGCTGTGTGCAGGGAATGCCAGAAGCAAACGGTCAACAAGAGTTGATTGTTTTGTTGCTAATATTAGTTCCAAGTTCTCATGTGGCATAATATTTTGCAATTTGCCTTTATAGCGAGGATCAAGGAGGCAGGCCAACCAGTAATCGTCATCGTTCATCATTTTTGTAATGCGTGTGTCCCTTTTGAGGATACGCAAGGCATAATCCGCCATGTGGGCCAAAGTTCCCGTTGTCAAATCTGCGGTTGTGCTTGGTTGAGGGGCAGTTGCAGGCAAATCTACGTCACTTGTGTCCCTCAAAAAACCAGAACCCGGCCTTGCCACGCCACCAATTTCCCGTGCCCCCGGGAAAGCTTCCTCATTAAAAATATACTCATCCCCATCATCCTCCTCATCCTCCACCTCCTCTTCGCCCGGTACCTCGTCATGTACACTGCCCTGACCAGACAATCGCTGACTGTCATCAAGGCTTTCCTCTTCCTCTGGTGCAGACGCCTGATCCTTTATGTGCGTCAAACTTTGCATCAGCAGACGCATTAGGGGGATGCTCATGCTTATTATGGCGTTGTCTGCACTAACCAGCCGTGTGCATTCCTCAAAACACTGAAGGACTTGACACATGTCTTGAATCTTCGACCACTGCACACCTGACAACTCCATGTCTGCCATCCTACTGCCTGCCCGTGTATGTGTATCCTCCCACAAAAACATAACAGCCCGCCTCTGTTCGCACAGTCTCTGAAGCATGTGCAGTGTTGAGTTCCACCTTGTTGCAACGTCTATGATTAGGCGATGCTGGGGAAGGTTCAAAGAACGCTGATAGGTCTGCATACGGCTGGAGTGTACAGGCGAACGGCGGATATGTGCGCAAAGTCCACGCACTTTGAGGAGCAGGTCGGATAACCCCGGATAACTTTTCAGGAAGCACTGCACCACCAGGTTTAAGGTGTGAGCCAGGCAAGGAATGTGTTTCAGTTGGGAAAGGGAGATGGCAGCCATGAAATTCCTTCCGTTATCACTCACTACCTTGCCTGCCTCAAGATCTACAGTGCCCAGCCACGACTGCGTTTCTTGCTGCAAGAACTCGGACAGAACTTCCGCGGTGTGTCTATTGTCGCCCAAACACTTCATAGCCAATACAGCCTGCTGACGTATGCCAGTAGCTGCCCCATAATGGGAGACCTGGTGTGCAACAGTGGCAGGTGCGGATGGAGTGTTTGTGCGACTGCGGTCTGTGGACGAGCTCTTGCTTCTGCAGGAGGACGAGGAGGAGGAGGAGGAGGGGGTGCGAACGGCTACAGACAACTGTTTACTAGACCGTGGGCTAGGCAGAACTGTCCCAAACTTGCTGTCCCCTGTGGACCCTGAATCCACCACATTTACCCAGTGTGCCGTGATGGACACGTAACGTCCCTGGCCATGCCTACTGGTCCATGCATCTGTTGTCAGGTGCACCTTTGTGCTCACAGATTGCCTGAGTGCATGGACGATGCGCTCTTTAACATGCTGGTGGAGGGCTGGGATGGCTTTTCTGGAAAAAAAGTGTCGACTGGGTAGCTCGTAGCGTGGTACAGCGTAGTCCATCAGGTCTTTGAAAGCTTCGCTTTCAACTAACCGGTAGGGCATCATCTCTAACGAGATTAGTCTAGCTATGTGGGCGTTCAAACCCTGTGTACGCGGATGCGAGGCTAAGTATTTCCTTTTTCTAACCATAGTCTCATGTAGGGTGAGCTGGACTGGAGAGCGGGAGATCGTGGAACTAGCGGGGGTGCCGGTGGACATGGCAGACTGAGAGACGGTGGGAGATGGTATTGTTGCCGCCGGTGCCCTAGATGCAGTGTTTCCTACTACGAAACTGGTGATTCCCTGACCCTGACTGCTTTGGCCTGGCAAAGATACCTGCACAGATACAGCAGGTGGTGCGCTAAATGGTGGTCCTACACTGCCGGAAGGGATGTTGCGTTGATGACTAGCTTCATTGGCCGAGGGTGCAACAACCTTAAGGGACGTTTGGTAGTTAGTCCAAGCTTTCAAATGCATGGTGGTTAAATGTCTATGCATGCAACTAGTATTGAGACTTTTCAGATTCTGACCTCTGCTTAAGGAAGTAGAACATTTTTGACAGATGACTTTGCGCTGATCAATTGGATGTTGTTTAAAAAAATGCCAGACTGCACTCTTTCTAGCATCGGATACCTTTTCAGGCATTGCAGACTGAGCTTTAACCGGATGGCCACGCTGTCCTCCACCAGGTTTTGGCTTTGCCACGCGTTTTGGGCAAGATACGGGCCCGGCAGATGGAACCTGTGGCGATGTTGATGCCTGCTGCGGCCCCTCCTCCTCCTCTGCTTCAGAACTGCTGCCGCCTGCACCCTGTTCCCCCAATGGCTGCCAATCGGGGTCAAGAACTGGGTCATCTAATAACTCTTCTTGTACCTCCTGCGCAACTTCGTCTGTGTCACCGTGTCGTTCGGTGGTATAGCGTTCGTGATGGGGCAACATAGTCTCATCAGGGTCTGATTCTTGATCAGCACCCTGCGAGGGCAATGTTGTGGTCTGAGTCAAAGGACCAGCATAGTAGTCTGGCTGTGGCTGTGCGTCAGTGCACTCCATGTCAGATTCAATTTGTAATGGGCATGGACTGTTAACTGCTTCACTTTCTAAGCCAGGGACGGTATGTGTAAAGAGCTCCATGGAGTAACCCGTTGTGTCGCCTGCTGCATTCTTCTCTGTTGTTGTTTTTGCTGAAGAGGACAAGGAAGTGACTTGTCCCTGACCGTGAACATCCACTAACGACGCGCTGCTTTTACTTTTACCAGTTTCACGAGATGAGGCAAAAGAGCTAGAGGCTGAGTCAGCAAGATAAGCCAAAACTTGCTCTTGCTGCTCCGGCTTTAAAAGCGGTTTTCCTAATCCCAGAAAAGGGAGCGTTCGAGGCCTTGTGTAGCCGGACGACGAACCTGGCTCCACAGCTCCAGACTTAGGTGCAATATTTTTTTCCCCACGACCACCTGATGCTCCACCACTAACACTACCCTCATTACCAGCTGACAATGAACGCCCCCGGCCACGACCTCTTCCACTAGACTTCCTCATTGTTTTAAAAACGTAACCAAACTAACGTTATTTGTTGCAGTCACACAACTTACACGGTGAGCTATAACTTCAGTATGATTTAGCTACCCCTTTACAGGTTGGTGAGACCACAGCGAAAATCAGGCCCAATGTTACACACTCTTTTTTTGGTGGCTGCAAATTAGAGAGATGCCCCACACGCAGGACTGTCACTGAAGCACAAATGTTAATATTAATGTCACACTATTATTTTTTTTTTATTTTTATTTTTTTCAGGAACACTTTAGAAACCCCCCCCCCAAAAAAAAATAGATTTTTGCAGGGAGAATTTAGAAAACAAATGTAACAAACTATATGCTTTCTATGGGCCACTGAGTGAGAGATGACGCACACAGGAATCAGGAGTGGCACACAAGCCCAGAGGCCAATATTTTTCTACCAATGATTGATGGAGTTATTTTCTCTGGTAGATTTTGGAACCCAAATCAAGGAAAAAAAATGTAGGCTTTCTATGGACCACAATTGGAGAGAGAGAGAGAGAGAGAGATGGCACACCCAGGAGTCAAGACTGGCACACAAGCAGAAAGGCCAATATTAATCTCCCATTTTTTTTGGGGTTTTGTTTTTTTTTTTTGTTTTTTTTTTTTTTCAGGGAGACTTTAGAAAAAAAAATAATAAAAAAAATATGATTTTATCAGGAAGAATTTAGAAACCAAATAAAATAAAATGATTTTTTCAGGGAGAATTTATAAAACAAATAAAAACAAAAATAGGCGTTCTATGGCCCACTGACTGAGAGATGACGCACACAGGAGTCAGGAGTGGCACACAAGCCCAGAGGCCAATATTTTTCTACCAATGATTGATGTAGTTATTTTCTCTGGTAGATTTTGGAACCCAAATCAAGGAAAAAAAATATAGGCTTTCTATGGACCACAATTGGAGAGAGAGAGAGAGAGAGAGAGAGAGAGATGGCACACCCAGGAGTCAAGACTGGCACACAAGCAGAAAGGCCAATATTAATCTCCCACTGTTTTTTTTGGTTGTTTTTTTTTTTTTTTTTTCAGGGAGACTTTAGAAAAAAAAATAATAAAAAAAATATGATTTTATCAGGAAGAATTTAGAAACCAAATAAAATAAAATGATTTTTTCAGGGAGAATTTAGAAAACAAATAAAACCAAAAATAGGCGTTCTATGGCCCACTGACTGAGAGATGACGCACCCAGGAGTCAAGACTGGCACACAAGCAGAAAGGCCAATATTAATCTCCCACTGTTTTTTTTTTTTTTTTTCAGGGAGACTTTAGAAAAAAAAATAATAAAAAAAATATGATTTTATCAGGAAGAATTTAGAAACCAAATAAAATAAAATGATTTTTTCAGGGAGAATTTAGAAAACAAATAAAACCAAAAATAGGCGTTCTATGGCCCACTGACTGAGAGAGAGAGAGAGATGGAACGCTTAGTACTGGCACACAAGCCCAAAGGGCAATATTAATCTCCCTTTTTTTTTCCAGGGAGAATTTCTAAAACCCAAAAAAAAAAAAAAAATAGGCTTTCTATGGCCCACTATTTGTGAGAGAGATGGGACGCTCAGGACTGGCACAGATGGCACGCTCAGGACTGGCACAGAAGCCCAGAGGCCAATATTAATCTCCCTTTTTTTCTGGGAGAATTTATAAAACCAAAAAAATATTTAAATAGGCTTTCTATGGCCCACTATTTGTGAGAGAGATGGCACGCTCAGGACTGGCACAGATGGCACGCTCACAACTGGCACACAAGCCCAGAGGCCAATATTAATCTCCCTTTTTTCAGGGAAAATTTATAAAACCAAAAAAAAAATTAAATAGGCTTTCTATGGCCCACTATTTGTGAGAGAGATGGCACGCTCAGGACTGGCACAGATGGCACGCTCACAACTGGCACACAAGCCCAGAGGCCAATATTAATCTCCCTTTTTTCAGGGAAAATTTATAAAACAAAAAAAAAAATTAAATAGGCTTTCTATGGCCCACTATTTGTGAGAGAGATGGCACGCTCAGGGCTGGCACAGATGGCACGCTCAGGACTGGCACACAAGCCCAGAGGCCAATATTAATCTCCCTTTTTTTCAGGGAGAATTTATAAAACCAAAAAAAAAAATAAATAGGCTTTCTATGGCCCACTATTTGTGAGAGAGATGGCACGCTCAGGGCTGGCACAGATGGCACGCTCAGGACTGGCACACAAGCCCAGAGGCCAATATTAATCTCCCTTTTTTTCAGGGAGAATTTATAAAACCCAAAAAAAAATAAAATAGGCTTTCTATGGCCCACTATTTGTGAGAGAGATGGCACACTCAGGACTGGCACACAAGCCCAAAGGCCAATATTAATCTCCCACTGTATTTTTATCAGGGAGAATTTATACACCCCACAAAAAAAAATACAGAAAAATGAAAAGGCTTTCTATGGCCCACTATGTGAGAGAGATGGCACACACAGGGATGGCACTCTAGCAGAAATGCCAAATTGCCAATCTTAATCTCCCACCAAAAAAAAAAAAACAGGGAATGTCCTACAATTACTATCTCCCTGCCTGCAGTAATCTCAGCCAGGTATGGCAGGCAGCTACTATCTCCCTGCCTGCAGTAATCTCAGCCAGGTATGGCAGGCAGCAATAAGGAGTGGACTGATGCACAAATGAAATAAAAAGTGTGGACAAACAAAAAAGATAGCTGTGCAGAAAGGAAGGAACAAGAGGATTTGTGCTTTGAAAAAAGCAGTTGGTTTGCACAGCGGCGTACACACAGCAATGCAGCTATCAGGGAGCCTTCTAGGGCAGCCCAATGAGCTACAGCGCTGAGGGGAAAAAAAAAAAAAAAAAAACTTCCACTGTCCCTGCACACCGAGGGTGGTGTTGGACAGTGCAAATCGCTGCAGCACAAGCGGTTTTGTGGTTAATGGACCCTGCCTAACGCTATCCCTGCTTCTGACAAAGCGGCAGCAACCTCTCCCTAAGCTCAGATCAGCAGCAGTAAGATGGCGGTCGGCGGGAACGCCTCTTTATAGCCCCTGTGACGTCGCAGACAGCAAGCCAATCACTGCAATGCCCTTCTCTAAGATGGTGGGGACCAGGACCTATGTCATCACGCTGCCCACACTCTGCGTTTACCTTCATTGGCTGAGAAATGGCGCTTTTCGCGTCATTGAAACGCGACTTTGGCGCGAAAGTCGCGTACCGCATGGCCGACCCCGCACAGGGGTCGGATCGGGTTTCATGAAACCCCGACTTAGCCAAAAGTCGGCGACTTTTGAAAATGTTCGACCCGTTTCGCTCAACCCTAGTGGTATTAAGTCACAGGTGTGGCATGTGGGGGTGACACTATTAGGCCCAGTTTAAGTTCTACAAAACAGGAAAACCGTTTTTGGTAACCTTTGTGTGTATTGAGCCGGGGGGGGGGCGCCAAACTTGGGAACAGCCCCGGGCGGCAAAAGCTCTAGCTACGCCTCTGAGAACGCACCCCCATCTCCCGCCATCTCGTTGCTAATTGACGGCTTTCTCTCCATGTACTGTATATCGGTGACAGGTCGGCCATGAAAGCCGCAGCGCAGGTCCCCCGATACATGCACATCATTGAGCAGATGTCTGAGCTCAGCCCCTGATTGCGTCCTGTTATTACAGAAGCTACAGCAAGAAATACTCGATGGCCGGCTTATATCAGCATTGTTGTTTATGTCTGTCAGGTTCTAGGAGCAGAAAATGTAAATGACGGCAGTGCTGGATCCATGACATGGTGCGTCAGGTTTAGTCATCTGGCATGTTGAACTACTTCTTGTCTTTATGACAGAATCTGCAATGGAGGCTGCTGATGAAGCCGCCAAGATGGAGGCCGAGTATCAGACTCATTATACTGCCCTTAGCTGATGCAACATGAACACAGAAAGCATTTCTCTTTAAGGTTTACAAAACTATAATAATGACAATATTAGTGATCACAGTGGGGGAGATTTACTGACTTAAATGGTGCCGGGATTCTGTCTCAAATGAAAACTAAAATTATATATTTTTAAAGGTTTTAAACAGTTTTTGCCCCTCACCAGGCAGGCAAAAATGCATCAGATTTATCATCCAGCGTCAACTACTGCATACCTCCCAACCCTCCCGGATACAGCAGGACATCCCCAAATTCTGGAGCTGCCCCACTGTCCTTAGAGGTCAGGGGTATGTCCCAACTTCAACTGCATGTGTGTCCTGTGTCCTGTGGGGCTCCATATTGTGCATCATGTGTGTGTGGGGGCTTCATACTATGTGTGTGTGTGTGTGGTGGGACATCATAATTTGTGTGTGGTGGCATTATACTGTGTTTGACATGGGACATCATACTGAGTGTGTGTTTGTGGTGTTGTTATGATGTCATACTGTGTGTAGTTTGCATGTGGGGTGTGTATGTGGGGACATCATACTGTGTGTGTGTGAAGTGGCATTATACTGTATATGTTGGGGGGTTTCATACTGTGTGTACTGTGTGTGGTGGTATTATTTTTTGTTTTTGTGCTGTGTGGCGACATCATACTGTGTGTGGTCATCATACTGTGTATGTGGTGGCATCATGCTGTATTTTTGTGGTGCGTGGGACATCATACTGTGTGTGATCATCATACTGTGTGTGTCATGGCATCATTCTGTGTTTTTGTGGTACGTGGGTCATCATACTGTGTGTGTGAGTCGCCCGCCAAGGCCGTGGGGTACCCGGCTCCGGGTCCGGTGTTCACAGGGGGATGTCACGGTGGCGGCAACCCGGTCCATGGCCCTGGGTGCCCATGTAAAAGGGAAAGTCTTTAAAGGAATTTGGCGAATAGAGTTTGTTCGTGACGCCACCTGTGGTATTCAGTCAGTGGGGACCGACGCTGCTTAGAGGGGTCCACTGGGGTGATGTTATGGCAGCTAGATGGTAAAACTTCCCACAGGTGAAGTATATCCCCAGGGCTCCCGGTGTGTAGATGGGAGATGGTGGATGGTGCAATAAAGAACGAGGACACAGGTCTGCAGTCTCTTTACTTGGTTTACTGTAGGCTTCAGGCAGCCACAGTCCAGGGCGTTAGATCACAGGTACAGGCAGGGTCCGGCGGGCTTGGAAGCGAATCCAGAGTTCCCCTTTACCAGGTAGAGATGAAAGCCTTCCTCTAGCGCGGTGGTGATGTAGTCCCTTACTGCCTATGGCTTCTGATAAGGCCCTCACAGTTCTCTGTCCCCCATATAGGATAGGACAAACCCGTATGACTGGTGACTCGAGCGTTTTTACAGGATCTCTATCATGACCCGGACTCTATGCGTCACTGTGCCTCCTGGGTATTGAAGCGGACAGGTAACTTGCAGTTCAGCTGTCCTGCCGGTCTCTGCTGTAAAGGAATAAATTTAGCGTGCACTCTGCCTAATTAAGGCGAGGTGCTGGTGTAATGGACCAGATGGCCCCAGAACCAAATAAATGTAAGTTCACCGCATTCTCTTGTGGATATCATGCAAAAATTTAATTTATTACAACATAATCTGGGAGCGTAACAGAATCTTATGCGATAAGCGATACTATCCATGCGATACCTCTGGGATCCTTATCCCCATCCTTCTTTATCTCTTTTCCTTCTGAAATAAGCGATTATGTGACAAAGGCTCTGGTGGAGCAAAAACGTTTTCTTGTATGTCGCTTATCGGATAAGATTCTGTTACGCTCCCAGATTATGTTGTAATAAATTAAATTTTTGCATGATATCTGTTGTGAATTCCGCTCTTGGGCTCCCTCCGGTGGTTGTAAGTGGCACTTTTGTGAGTTCTGCTCTTGGGCTCCCTCTTGTGGTTTCTAGTGGTATGGCTGCTCATTGGAGTTAGCTGTCATCAGCTGCCTCCACTTATCGTCCGCTATTTAAGTCTGGCTCTTTCTTCAGCCTGTGCCACTTGTCAATGTTTACTGGCTGGATTCACATCTCTGCTTGGATTCTCCTGGTTTCCTGACCAGTTCTGCAAAGATAAGTTCTGGCTTTGCTCATTTCAGTCCACATGTTGTGGACTTATTATTCTGTGCGTTCTATATTTGTCCAGCTTGTCAGTATGGATTTTTTCTGTTAGCTGGAAGCTCTGGGAAGCAGATTTACCCTCCACACCTTTAGTCAGGGGTGGAGATTTTGTAAACTCTGTGTGGATTGTTTTGTAGTTTTTATACTGACCGCACAGTATCCTTTCCTGTCCTATCTATCAAGCTAGACTGGCCTCCTATGCTAAAATCTGATTTCATTTCTGCGTATGTTATTTTCCCCTCCTCTCACCGTCAATATTTGTGGGGGGCTATCTTTCCTTTGGGGATTTTCTCTGAGGCAAGATAGGTTTCCTGTTTCCATCTTTAGGGGAAGTTAGATCTTAGGCTGTGCCGAGGGGTCTAGGGAGCGTCAGGTACCCCCCACGGCTATTTTTAGTTGCGCTGCTAGGTTCAGGGTCTGCGGTCAGTACAGATACCACCTCCTTCAGAGCTTGTCTCATGTTGTTCCTAAACCACCAGATCATAACAGTACAAGTGGCCAAAAATGAATTAAATGTATCTCAAAAGAAGGAAAAGAAAGTTCTGAACCATTTTTTTTCTGTGCTTTGGTTTGTCTTTTTTTTTTTTTTCCTCTTGATATCTGGGTGGTTCAGGATATATGTTTTGGCATGGATGTTCAGGGTTTGTTTTCTCGTGTGGATCAACTTGCTGCAAGAGTACAGAGCATCCAGGACTATGTTGTCCAGACTCCGGCTTTAGAGCCCAGAATTCCTACTCCTGATTTGTTTTTTGGGGACAGATCCAAGTTTTTGAACTTTAAAATTAACTGCAAATTGTTTTTTGCTTTGAAACCCCGTTCTTCTGGTGATTCCATTCAGCAGGTGAAAATCATCATATCCTTGCTGCGTGGTGATCCTCAAGACTGGGCTTTTTCTCTTGAAACAGGGGATCCAGCATTATTGAATGTAGATGCATTTTTTCTAGCGCTCGGATTATTGTATGACGAACCTAATTCTGAGGATCATGCAGAAAAAACCCTGTTGGCTTTGTGTCAAGGTCAGGAAGCGGCAGAGTTATACTGCCAGAAATTTAGAAAATGGTCTGTGCTCACTAAATGGAATGAAGAGGCTCTGGCTGCTATTTTCAGAAAAGGTCTTTCTGAAACCCTTAAAGATGTTATGGTGGGCTTTCCTACGCCTGCCGGTTTGAGCGAATCTATGTCTCTAGCCATTCAGATTGATCGGCGTCTGCGCGAGCGCAAAGCTATGCACCATATGGCAGTATCCTCTGAGCATAGTCCTGAACCTATGCAATGTGATAGGATTTTGACTAGAATAGAACGGCAGGAATTCAGACGTCAGAATAGGCTGTGTTTTTACTGTGGTGATTCGGCTCATGTTATCTCTGATTGCCCTAAGCGTACTAAGAGAGTCGCTAGGTCTGTTACCATTAGTACTATACAGCCTAAATTTCTCTTATCTGTGACCCTGATTTGCTCATTGTCGTCCTTTTCTGTCATGGCATTTGTGGATTCAGGTGCTGCCCTGAACTTAATGGACTTAGAATTCGCCAGGCGCTGTGGTTTTTCCTTGCAGCCTTTGCAGAGCCCTATTCCTTTGAGGGGCATTGATGCTACACCCTTGGCCAAGGATAAACCTCAGTACTGGACACAGATGACTATGTACATGGCTCCTGCACATCAGGAAGATTGCCGTTTTCTGGTGTTGCATAACCTGCATGATGTTGTTGTGCTGGGATTTCCATGGTTACAGGAACATAATCCGGTGCTGGATTGGAAAACTATGTCGGTGACTAGTTGGGGTTGTCGAGGAGTACATAGTGACGTTCCTTTGATGTCAATTTCCTCTTCCCCCTCTTCTGAGGTCCCTGAGTTTTTGTCGGATTTCCAGGATGTATTTGATGAGCCCAAGTCCAGTTACCTTCCTCCACATAGGGACTGTGATTGTGCTATTAACTTGATTCCTGGTTGTAAGTTCCCTAAGGGCCGACTTTTCAATCTGTCTGTGCCAGAGCATGCAGCCATGCAGAGCTATGTTAAGGAATCTTTGGAGAAAGGGCATATTCGGCCCTCTTCGTCACCATTGGGAGCAGGTTTCTTTTTTGTTGCTAAGAAGGATGGCTCCTTGAGACCCTGTATTGATTATCGTCTTCTTAATAAGATCACGGTTAAATTCCAATACCCCTTGCCTCTGCTTACTGATTTGTTTGCTCAGATTAAGGGGGCTAGTTGGTTTACTAAGATTGACCTCCGAGGGGCATATAATCTTGTTCGTATTAAACAGGGTGACGAATGGAAAACTGCATTTAATACGCCCGAAGTCCATTTTGAATACCTTGTGATGCCATTTGGGCTCTCTAATGCTCCATCTGTGTTCCAGTCTTTCATGCATGATATTTTCCGCAATTATCTTGATAAATTCATGGTCGTATATTTGGATGATATTTTGATTTTTTCCAATGATTGGGAGTCTCATGTGAAGCAGGTCAGGATGGTGTTCCAGATCCTTCGTGATAATGCTTTATTTGTGAAGGGGTCTAAGTGCCTATTCGGAGTTCAGAAGGTCTCTTTTTTGAGTTTTATTTTTTCTCCCTCGTCTATAGAAATGGATCCTGTTAAGGTCCAAGCTATTCATGACTGGATCCAACCCACATCTGTGAAGGGACTTCAAAAATTTTTGGGCTTTGCTAATTTCTATCGCCGTTTCATTGCCAACTTTTCCAGTGTGGTTAAGCCCCTTACTGATTTGACGAAGAAAGGCGCTGATGTGACGAATTGGTCCTCTGAGGCTGTTGAGGCCTTTCAGGAGCTTAAACGCCGATTTACTTCTGCCCCTGTGTTGCGTCAACCGGATGTTTCTCTTCCTTTTCAGGTTGAGGTCGACGCTTCTGAAATTGGGGCAGGGGCCGTTTTGTCTCAGAGGGAGTCTGATGGTTCTTTGATGAAACCGTGTGCTTTTTTTTCCAGAAAGTTTTCGCCTGCGGAACGCAATTATGATGTCGGCAATCGGGAGTTGTTGGCTATGAAGTGGGCATTTGAGGAGTGGCGACATTGGCTTGAGGGAGCTAAACACCGTGTTGTGGTCCTGACCGATCATAAGAATCTGATTTACCTCGAGTCGGCCAAGCGGCTGAATCCTAGACAGGCTCGATGGTCCCTGTTTTTCTCCCGTTTTGATTTTGTGGTCTCGTATCTTCCGGGATCTAAGAATGTTAAAGGTACCTTCACACATAATGATATTGTTAACGATATCGTTGCTTTTTGCGACATAGCAACGATATCGTTAAGGAAATCGTTCTGTGTGACAGCGACCAACGATCAGGCCCCTGCTGGAAGATCGTTGGTCGCTGAGGAAAGTCCAGAACTTTATTTAGTCGCTGGACTCCCTGCAGACATCGCTGGATCGGCGTGTGTGACGCCGATCCAGCGATGTCTTCACTGGTAACCAGGCTAAACATCGGGTTACTAAGCGCAGGGCCGCGCTTAGTAACCCGATGTTTACCCTGGTTACCAGCGTAAAAGTAAAAAAAACAAACACTACATACTTACCGCTGTCTGTCCCCGGCGCTGTGCTTCTCTGCACTCCTCCTGTACTGGCTGTGAGCGTCGGTCAGCCGGAAAGCAGAGCGGTGACGTCACCGCTCTGCTTTCCGGCCACTGTGCTCACAGCCAGTACAGGAGGAGTGCAGAGAAGCAGAGCGCCGGGGACAGACAGCGGTAGGTAAGTATGTAGTGTTTGTTTTTTTTACTTTTACGCTGGTAACCAGGGTAAACATCGGGTTACTAAGCGCGGCCCTGCGCTTAGTAACCCGATGTTTACCCTGGTTACCCGGGGACCTCGGGATCGTTGGTCGCTGGAGAGCTGTCTGTGTGACAGCTCTCCAGCGACCAAACAGCGACGCTGCAGCGATCGACATCGTTGTCGGTATCGCTGCAGCGTCGCTGAGTGTGAAGGTACCTTATGGCTGATGCCCTCTCTAGGAGTTTTTCGCCTGATTCTCCTGGAGTCCTGGAGCCGGTTGGCATTCTTAAGGAGGGGGTGATTCTTTCTGCTATCTCCCCTGATTTGCGGCGGGTGCTTCAGGAATTTCAGGCTGATAGGCCTGACCGCTGTCCAGTGGGGAAGCTGTTTGTTCCTGATAGATGGACAAGTAAGGTAATTTCTGAGGTTCATTGTTCAGTGTTGGCTGGTCATCCTGGGATTTTTGGTACCAGAGATTTGGTTGCTAGGTCCTTTTGGTGGCCTTCCTTGTCTCGCGATGTGCGTGCTTTTGTGCAGTCCTGTGGGACTTGCGCCCGGGCCAAGCCTTGCTGTTCCCGCGCTAGTGGGTTGCTTTTGCCTTTGCCGGTCCCTGAGAGGCCCTGGATGCATATTTCCATGGATTTTATTTCGGATCTTCCTGTTTCCCAGAAGATGTCTGCTATCTGGGTTGTTTGTGACCGGTTCTCTAAAATGGTCCATCTGGTACCTTTGCCTAAGTTACCTTCCTCCTCAGATCTGGTTCCATTGTTTTTTCAGCATGTGGTTCGTTTGCATGGCATTCCGGAGAATATTGTGTCTGACAGAGGTTCTCAGTTTGTCTCTAGATTTTGGCGGGCCTTTTATGCTAGGATGGGCATTGATTTATCTTTTTCTTCGGCGTTTCATCCTCAGACTAATGGCCAAACTGAGCGAACTAATCAGACCTCGGAGACCTATTTGAGATGCTTTGTGTCTGCTGATCAGGATGATTGGGTGTCTTTCTTGCCGTTGGCCAAGTTTGCCCTTAATAATCGGGCTAGTTCGGCTACTTTGGTTTCACCTTTCTTTAGTAATTTTGGTTTTCATCCTCGTTTTTCTTCTGGGCAGGTTGAGCCTTCTGATTGTCCTGGTATTAATTCTGTGGTGGACAGGCTGCAGCAGATTTGGACTCATGTGGTGGACAATTTGACGTTGTCTCAGGAAAGGGCTCAACGTTTTGCTAACCGCCGTCGGCGTGTTGGTCCCCGGCTTCGTGTGGGGGATTTGGTTTGGTTGTCTTCTCGTCATGTTCCTATGAAGGTTTCTTCTCCTAAGTTTAAGCCTCGGTTTATTGGTCCTTATAAAATTTCTGAAATTATTAATCCGGTGTCTTTTCGTTTGGCTCTTCCTGCCTCTTTTGCCATTCATGATGTTTTCCATAGATCTTTGTTGCGGAGATATGAGGTGCCCGTTGTTCCCTCGGTTGACCCTCCTGCCCCGGTGTTGGTTGAGGGAGAGTTGGAATATGAGGTTGAGAAGATTTTGGATTCTTGTTTTTCGAGGCGGAGCTTCAGTATCTTGTCAAGTGGAAGGGTTATGGCCAGGAGGATAATTCTTGGGTTGTTGCCTCCAATTTCCATGCTACCGATTTGGTTCGTGCTTTTCACTTGGCTCGTCCTGATCAGCCTGGGGGCTCTGGTGAGGTTTCGGTGACCCCTCCTCAAGGGGGGGGGGTACTGTTGTGAATTCCGCTCTTGGGCTCCCTCCGGTGGTGGTAAGTGGCACTTTTGTGAGTTCTGCTCTTGGGCTCCCTCTTGTGGTTTCTAGTGGTATGGCTGCTCCTTGGAGTTAGCTGTCATCAGCTGCCTCCACTTATCGTCCGCTATTTAAGTCTGGCTCTTTCTTCAGCCTGTGCCACTTGTCAATGTTTCCTGGCTGGATTCACATCTCTGCTTGGATTCTCCTGGTTTCCTGACCAGTTCTGCAAAGATAAGTTCTGGCTTTGCTCATTTCAGTCCACATGTTGTGGACTTATTATTCTGTGCGTTCTATATTTGTCCAGCTTGTCAGTATGGATTTTTTCTGTTAGCTGGAAGCTCTGGGAAGCAGATTTACCCTCCACACCTTTAGTCAGGGGTGGAGATTTTGTAAACTCTGTGTGGATTGTTTTGTAGTTTTTATACTGACCGCACAGTATCCTTTCCTGTCCTATCTATCAAGCTAGACTGGCCTCCTATGCTAAAATCTGATTTCCTTTCTGCGTATGTTATTTTCCCCTCCTCTCACCGTCAATATTTGTGGGGGGCTGTCTTTCCTTTGTGGATTTTCTCTGAGGCAAGATAGGTTTCCTGTTTCCATCTTCAGGGGAAGTTAGATCTTAGGCTGTGCCGAGGGGTATAGGGAGCGTCAGGTACCCCCCACGGCTATTTTTAGTTGCGCTGCTAGGTTCAGGGTTTGCGGTCAGTACAGATACCACCTCCTTCAGAGCTTGTCTCATGTTGTTCCTAAACCACCAGATCATAACAGATATCCACAAGAGAGTGCGGTGAACTTACATTTATTTGGTCTCTGCTGTAAGTCGTAGAGTCCCTTACCACCTCGATGTTCCGACTACCGGTGATCGGCGCTTCAGAGGGAGATAGTTCATTCGCAGCTGTCCTCCCCTGATGTCACTCTCCTGTGCTTCGCTCTCCTGCACACTCACTGAACGATGTTCTTTCCTTCTGTATGTCTCTTTCTCCAGGGGCTGTAGTACTTCAGACTACAGGGCCCCTTCAGACCTTCTGACACTCTCTGTCGGTCCGCACTCTCCTCTGTAACTCACTTTGTGACTTCCCTCCAAATCAGAATTTATATAGGGAAGCCATCCATAAACAGGGTGTGGGCTCCCCCTTCTGGTCTGGTGTGTGAACATGTTGAGTGCATTGTGATTACCTGATAAAGAGATATCCTTCATCACTTCCAAGCGTAACATCACTCTCCCCGTGAGGAAAGAAATGTCACTGTGACGACCAGGACCCTGAGGTGTCACATGTGGTCATCATACTGTGTGTGAGGTGGCATAATTCTGTGTTTTTGTGGTGTGTGGGGACATTATACTGTGTGTGGTGTTCTGGCATCATACTTTCAGTCCATTTATAGTCTACTACATAGGTAATATGTAACAAGGAGGTTACTTTCTACTTTTCTTAACCCAGACATGTTGTTCTCTGCTCTATCATCAATATGGAAAATACTTTTTTCAGGGTTGAAAAAAAGACGACTCCTGGTAGGAAAAGATTGCACAAATGTAACAATCACTGCACTACCGCCATGTGGCAGCCTATGGACTTGAGGTGAATTTTAATACAATGGAAAACACAGCAATAGATATGCAAAGGAATTGCAGGAGGCACATATCAACAAATGAGAACATTATTTGAAGTTGCTAAAAAAAAAGGTTTGCACAAAAGTATAAGTAAAAAAATACCTATAAATGGGAAAGAGGCTTATTATGAAATAGAATGCCTGTAAAGTGCAAGTGCAATACAAGATAAATGATTGCAATATAATGATGAACAACAATGTTCCATATAGCCATCCCGTAGCAGCTAATGGTTGTATCCACATAAGTTGAAACACATCTCATATATGTATACAGTACAAAAGTGCAAATACCAGTGTGCGATATAATGCTGCCCATCAGATGTAGCTTTTATGTCCACATGTAGTTATATTAAAGTGTAAGTGGGCAATATGGGACTGTGGATATACAGTAAATTATTATCGCTGTGCAGGGAAGCAACTATAAGACGTGGTAGTCAGACATGGTAGTCAGATGTTTACAATGTCTATTACATGTGGACATAAAATCTACATCTTATGGATGGTATTATATAGATGACTTGACACTTAGACTGCACACAGGGGGACGTCCTGTCACTAAGCATGGGACTTATGAAGGAAATTGTTTGCACCAGAAACTTTTAGTGGCTTCATAGCAAAAGGGGTGAATACATATGCACATGCCAATTTTTAGTTAATTGATCTTATAAATTGAATTTATCCCTATATTTTCTCATTCCACTAAACTTATCTAGTGCTGATGCATAACACACAAATCAAATTACAAAAATATTTACACACAGGTTGTAATGTTAAAAAATAGGTAAAAAGCCAATAAAAAACAACAATAAGAAGCAGTGATTATCGGATAACTGCCTCACTCATAGGGGAATGAGCCTCCGCTACAAATTGTAACTGAGATTTTAATGTTTCCCACAAGGGGGCGCTGCAGGTAGAACATTTCCAGTTGTTTTCCTGCCTCATTATATAACTTCAGCTCTGATAATAAACATTAATATTATTATACATCACAGAAATGTCAACTGTGATACTTAACGCCTGCCCTCCACAGCTAATTTTCGGTTTTGAGGGATTTTTTTATTTTTACTCATTTATTTTTTTAAATAACCATATTTTTTTTTACTTATGCGCTGACATAGCCATATGAGGGCTTATTTTTTACAGGACAGGCTGTAGTTTTGAATTACATGATTATTTTTACCATATAGAGTGAGGATAAATAGCAAAAAATTCCAAGTGCGCAGAACTGGTGATAAAGAATTGCCATTCCGCTATTGTCCCTCGCCAATTCGCGGCCTGACTGGGCCTGTCGCTGATTGGTCGCGGCCGGCCAGGCGCGACCAATCAGTGAAGCATGGTTCAAATCCTGTGCCAATTCGCGTCCGGACTGCGCCTGTCGCAGCTGGCGAGACCAATCAGCGACGCGGGATTTCTGTTTCAGACAAACAGACCGAATTAGACGATTATATAGTAGATACCCGATGCGTTCGAATCGGGCCTCCATCTAGTATTCATATAAACATTGGTGCTTACATTTATGTTTTAACCCATTGGACACACTGCCATTGTTTTTCTCCTGCCTTTATTCTAAGAGTCAAAACTTTATTAGTCATCTATCGCTGTATGACAGCTTGTTTTCTACAGGATGACTTATAGTTTTCAAAGACACCATTTATTTTACCATATGATAAACTTAAAAACAGGGAACATTTTTATTCTCTCCCTTACACACTGTCCCCCATGTTATTCTCTCCCTCACAGACTGTCCTCCATGTTATTCTCTCCCTCACAGACTGTCCTCCATGTTATTCTCTCCCTCACACACTGTCCTCCATGTTATTCTCTCCCTCACAGACTGTCCTTCATGTTATTCTCACCCTCACAGACTGTCCTTCATGTTATTCTCACCCTCACAGACTGTCCTTCATGTTATTCTCTCCCTCACAGATGGTCCTCCATGTTATTCTCTCCCTCACAGACGGTCCTCCATGTTATTCTCTCCCTCACAGACTGTCCTCCATGTTATTCTCTCCCTCACAGACTGTCCTTCATGTTATTCTCTCCCTCACACACTGTCCTCCATGTTATTCTCTCCCTCACAGACTGTCCTTCATGTTATTCTCACCCTCACAGACTGTCCTTCATGTTATTCTCACCCTCACAGACTGTCCTTCATGTTATTCTCACCCTCACAGATGGTCCTCCATGTTATTCTCTCCCTCACAGACTGTCTTCCATGTTATTCTCTCCCTCAGACACTGTCCTCCACGTTATTCTCTCCCTTACAGACTGTCCATGCTATTCGCGCCCTCACAGACTGACCTCCATGTTATTCTCTCCTTCACAGACTGTCCTCCATGTTATTCTTCTCGTCCTCACAGACTGACCTCCATATTATTCTCTCCCTCACAGACTATCCTCCATATTATTCTCTCCCTCACAGACTATCCTCCATATTATTCTCTCCCTCACAGACTGTCCTCCATGTTATTCTCTCCCTCACAGACTATCCTCCATGTTATTTTCTCCCACACACACTGTCCTCCATGTTATTTTCTCCCTCACACACTGTCCTCCATGTTATTCTCTCCCTCACACACTGTCCTCCATGTTATTCTCTCCCTCACACACTGTCCTCCATGTTATTCTCTCCCTCACACACTGCCCTCCATGTTATTCTCTCCCTCACACACTGTCCTCCATGTTATTCTCTCCCTCACAGACTGTCCTCCATGTGATCACTTGTGCTTGTGGCCTTCAATACGTGGGTCGCACCACACAGACAGTGCGATTGCGTATGAATGGCCACAGGCACAACACCAAAAAAGGTTTTTTAAAACATAGTCTGTCCAGACACCTTCTGGTCAAACATCACAAAAAATTTGACATAAAGGTAACCCCTGTGGAGCAAATACCACAGAATGACATCAACAGAATGCAGAAATTAAATAGAAAGGAGTCCTATTGGATTTTCCAATTGAAAATCCTGATGGCCTCAATGAAATAGTGGAAAATGTATAGAGATTCGCAATGGAGAGGGGAGGAGGAGGGAGAGGGAGAAGAGGTAAATGAAAGATGAAGGGGAAAAGGGAGAGAAGAAGAGAGAAAAAGGAGGAAAGACAAAAAAGGTGTGTATATATATATATATATGTATATATATATATATATATGTATGTGCGTATAGGTATATGTATATTTTTTCCCTTCTGAATTCTGCTAAAATGCTATTTAATTATTTTATAAATATTTGTGTAAAGGATTACAGGATCCACTGTGTAATTTTGCAGTTTATAATATGCTTTGCATATTTATTAATTTATTCATTCATTTATTTTATTTTTATTTTTTACTTTTTATTTTTATTTTTTTTTTTTTTCTCCTTACCTAACTTTTAAATTTTTTAATTTTGCTAAGACGATATGTAATTCAATTGTTTTTAAAATACTTTTCGAAAGGATTTACTGTGTAACTTTACAATTTATAATATGTCTTGTATATTTATTTACATATATATAATTTTTTTATTTTTTTTATTATACCATTACAACATTTGATACACCAGGATTGGTTTAAGATTACACTTACTCACTTGGGGTGGAGTGTTAATCCCAATTAACTCAGGCACACCCCTGCTATGTGTTAGGCCGGTCTCACACGTCCAGATAATTCCGGTACCGGAAAAAAACGGTACCGGAATTATCCGTGTCCGTGTGCCCCTACGTTTCTGTGGAACATCAGTGTGGCACATGTGTGCCGCCCGTGTGCCCACTGAGTACCACACACACCGTGCTGGGTACCACACGTACCAGCATCTGGTGCTGAAGCCCTGTTTCGTATCTTCCCTGCAGCAGCGTTTGCTGCAGAGAAGATATGAATAATTGTGTTTAAAATAAAGATCTATCTTTAGATAGATCCCTGCTGCTGGGAAGATATGAATCGGGGCTTCAGCACCAGTGGGGGGGACAGCGCTTAATGTAGCTCTGTCTCCTGCACGGCACACGGACTGCACACGGATAACGTCCGTGTGCGGTACGTATTTTACACGGACCCATTGACTTTAATGGGTCCGTGTAATACGTGCGCTCCCACGAACACTGACATGTCTCCGTGTTTGGCACACGGAGACACGGTCCGCAAAAAATCAATGACATCTGAACAGATGCATTGATTTTAATGGGTCTACGTGTGTAAGTGTCTCCGGTACGTGAGGAAACTGTCACCTCACGTAACGGAGACATTGACGTGTGAAACAGGCCTTAGGAGTCACCAGTCTATAAAGATAACTTTCTTTTAAAACAATTTTAAAAGCACATATAATACCTGATGAAGGCCGTTGTGGGCTGAAACGCGTTGTTTTGTTCTTATTAAAGTGTCCTAATAAATTTGGTATGGAGCAAATTATCTCAACCTTCAAACTATGCTTGTCTTCCGGAAGCGCCAAGAAAGGAATTTTTTTTCTCTAACCAGACTGTCCTCCATGTTATTCTCTCCCTCACAGACTGTCCTCCATGTTATTCTCTCCCTCACAGACTGTCCTCCATGTTATTCTCCCCCTCACAGACTGCTCTCCATGTTATTCTCTCCCTCACAGACTTTTCACCATGTTATTCTCTCCCTCATACACTGTCCTCCATGTTATTCTCTCCCTCATACACTGTCCTCCATGTTATTCTCTCCCTCACAGACTGTCCTTCATGTTATTCTCGTTCTAGTATATGTGTGCAGTTTATTTATGAACGCTGATTGGTCGAGGCCGGCTGAGCGCGACCAATCAGCGACGCGAGATTTCGGTTACAGACAAACAGACCCTTAGACTATTATATATATATATAGATAGGTCGGACTGTTGTAGATGCATCAAATATGCTTGTTCATTATTTTTTTTATTTTTTACATTTGTTTTTTTTCTACTTTTTTTTAACTTAATTTGCTTACATGATTGCTTGATCAATCTGAGTTTCTTCAGTGTTTTTGATCAGTGTGCCAGTTTGGTCAGAGTGTCAGTTTGTGCAATCAAAATTTGGCCGCTAAACAAGCGTGATCGACAATATTGAAGTCATTAAATGCTTGTTTCCCATTTTCTTCAGTGTAGGTGCACATGTTCAGTAATTGGCAGCGCTTTGGCACACGCCCGCTGCATCCAAAGTGCTGCCGGCTATAGAACGCAGGTGATTCCGCATGTGTTCATTGAACCATGTGGAATCACTGCGCCCAATTCATTGTATGGGTGTAATTTATCTTGCAGATGCTCGCGTCTCCTCCAGTTAAATAGACATGCTGCGGTCTGGAGAGACGCGCCGCATGTCCGTCTCCATGGGTCAGCTGCGGGCCTCTGTGCACGCATAGTGGGCATGGGATTTCTTGAAATCCCATCCACTGTACTGTAAGATCTGGATGCTGCACAAGTACGCAGTGTCCAGCCCGCGTTGTTTACTGACCATGCGCACCTACCCTTAATCCTACTAGAAGGAAAAAAGGAGCATAAACATGCCAAAAATAAAATGGTATCAAAATTTATTAAAAAAACATGTAAAATACAACAAAAACATAATAGTGTACAAGTCAAAGACAAAGTTAAATGAATGATATCACAGGGGTAAAACACAGGGTCCACGTATAATATAGTGGCAGGAGAGAGCAGGAAATAGCAGCAGGATGATTAAAAGTGCAAGTGCATAACATTTTTGGGATGTTTTGTGCTCCTTTTCTCCTTCTGGTAATGTTATGTATTATGGAAGTGTCCCTAGCTATTATAGCTACCATCACCACTTGGTATTGGGTTTGACAGTCTGAGAGGAAAAATATGGTTTCTGTTTCGAAGCTATTGTTTATACCTACCCTTAATCCATCTGAGGAAGAATGATTGGTACAGATAGTCCTCAATACAGTATAATGCAGGTCCCATATAGAATATATATAGTAAAATGTGCTCCCCATGGTCCTTGATAGAGTGTAATGCCCCTCTCAGAGTATTTTGAGTAATACCCCTCTCAGGGTATTTTCCAGCCCCCTCGGAATATACTGCAGACCACCTCAAAGTATACTGCAGCCCCCTGCATAGAGTATAATGTAGCCCCCTCATAAATCATAATGCAGCTCCCCTCACAGTATAGTGCTGCCCCCTCAAAGTATACTGCAGCCAACCTCATAGAGTATACTGCAGCCCCCCTCATAGAGTATCATGTAGTCCCCTCATAGAGCATAATGCAGCCCCCACATACAGTATAATGCAGCCCACACAGTATAATGCAGCCCCCACAAACACACAGTATAGTGCAGCCCCCCACACAGTATAATGTAGTCCACACACACAGTATAAAGAAGTTCCCACACACACAGTATAATGCAGTCCTCCACACACACATTATAATGCAGCCCCCATATACACAGTATAGTGAAACCCCCCCCACACAGTATAATGCAGCCCCCCCACACAGTATAATGCAGCCCCCCGCACACAGTATAATGCAGCCCACAGACACAGTATAATGCAGCCACACACAGTATAATGCAGCTCCACGCGACCAATCACAAGCCGCGACGTCATCTAAGGTCCTTCACGCGCTCATTCTTAGGAAGTAAGGCTTCCGGAAAGAAGCAGGGCGCGTTCGAGGGTGAGTATATTCCTATTAGGTATATACTCACCCTCGGACGCACCCTGCTTCTTTCCGGCAGCCTTCCTTCCTAAGAATGAGCGCGTGAAGGACCTTAGATGCTGTATTATGGCTCAATAAACCTCTTTTCAAAGATTTCTACACCCGGATGGAGCGCTGTTCATTCTACTTCTCTTGGACCTTAGATGACGTCGCGGCTTGTGATTGGTCGCGTGACCGCCCATGTGACCGCTCACGCGACCAATCACAAGCCGCGACGTCACCGCAGGTCCTTCACGCGCTCATTCTTAGGAAGGAAAGCTGCCGGTTAGTACCAGGGCGCGTCCGAGGGTGAGTATATCAATATTTTTTTTTTTTATTCTTTATTTTACACTTAAATATGGATTCCGATACCGATTCCCGATATTGCAAACATATCGGAACTCGGTATCGGAATTCCGATACCAGATTCAGAAGATCGCCGACCTCATGGCCGACCCCACACAGGGGTCGGGTCGGGTTTCATGAAACCCGACTTTGCCAAAAGTCGGCGACTTCTGAAAATGGCCGACCCGTTTTGCTCAACCCTAGTTAGGACCTATTCTCTTCAACATATTTATTAATATAACATAGTAACATAGTAACATAGTTAGTAAGGCCGAAAAAAGACATTTGTCCATCCAGTTCAGCCTATATTCCATCATAATAAATACCCAGATCTACGTCCTTCTACAGAACCTAATAATTGTATGATACAATATTGTTCTGCTCCAGGAAGACATCCAGGCCTCTCTTGAACCCCTCGACTGAGTTCGCCATCACCACCTCCTCAGGCAAGCAATTCCAGATTCTCACTGCCCTAACAGTAAAGAATCCTCTTCTATGTTGGTGGAAAAACCTTCTCTCCTCCAGACGCAAAGAATGCCCCCTTGTGCCCGTCACCTTCCTTGGTATAAACAGATCCTCAGCGAGATATTTGTATTGTCCCCTTATATACTTATACATGGTTATTAGATCGCCCCTCAGTCGTCTTTTTTCTAGACTAAATAATCCTAATTTCGCTAATCTATCTGGGTATTGTAATTCTCCCATCCCCTTTATTAATTTTGTTGCCCTCCTTTGTACTCTCTCTAGTTCCATTATATCCTTCCTGAGCACCGGTGCCCAAAACTGGACACAGTACTCCATGTGCGGTCTAACTAGGGATTTGTACAGAGGCAGTATAATGCTCTCATCATGTGTATCCAGACCTCTTTTAATGCACCCCATGATCCTGTTTGCCTTGGCAGCTGCTGCCTGGCACTGGCTGCTCCAGGTAAGTTTATCATTAACTAGGATCCCCAAGTCCTTCTCCCTGTCAGATTTACCCAGTGGTTTCCCGTTCAGTGTGTAATGGTGATATTGATTCCCTCTTCCCATGTGTATAACCTTACATTTATCATTGTTAAACCTCATCTGCCACCTTTCAGCCCAAGTTTCCAACTTATCCAGATCCATCTGTAGCAGAATACTATCTTCTCTTGTATTAACTGCTTTACATAGTTTTGTATCATCTGCAAATATCGATATTTTACTGTGTAAACCTTCTACCAGATCATTAATGAATATGTTGAAGAGAACAGGTCCCAATACTGACCCCTGCGGTACCCCACTGGTCACAGCGACCCAGTTAGAGACTATACCATTTATAACCACCCTCTGCTTTCTATCACTAAGCCAGTTACTAACCCATTTACACACATTTTCCCCCAGACCAAGCATTCTCATTTTGTGTACCAACCTCTTGTGCGGCACGGTATCAAACGCTTTGGAAAAATCGAGATATACCACGTCCAATGACTCACCGTGGTCCAGTCTATAGCTTACCTCTTCATAAAAACTGATTAGATTGGTTTGACAGGAGCGATTTCTCATAAACCCATGCTGATATGGAGTTAAACAGTTATTCTCATTGAGATAATCCAGAATAACATCCCTCAGAAACCCTTCAAATATTTTACCAACAATAGAGGTTAGACTTACTGGCCTATAATTTCCAGGTTCACTTTTAGAGCCCTTTTTGAATATTGGCACCACATTTGCTATGCGCCAGTCCTGCGGTACAGACCCTGTCGCTATAGAGTCACTAAAAATAAGAAATAATGGTTTATCTATTACATTACTTAGTTCTCTTAGTACTCGTGGGTGTATGCCATCCGGACCCGGAGATTTATCTATTTTAATCTTATTTAGCCGGTTTCGCACCTCTTCTTGGGTTAGATTGGTGACCCTTAATATAGGGTTTTCATTGTTTCTTGGGATTTCACCTAGCATTTCATTTTCCACCGTGAATACCGTGGAGAAGAAGGTGTTTAATATGTTAGCTTTTTCCTCGTCATCTACAACCAATGATCTGGTAGAAGGTTTACACAGTAAAATATCGATATTTGCAGATGATACACAACTATGTAAAGCTGTCAATACAAGAGAAGATTGCATTCTGCTA
This sequence comes from Ranitomeya imitator, assembly GCF_032444005.1. Classification (NCBI taxonomy): domain Eukaryota; kingdom Metazoa; phylum Chordata; class Amphibia; order Anura; family Dendrobatidae; genus Ranitomeya; species Ranitomeya imitator. The sequence goes on from NC_091283.1 coordinate 226,503,329, forward strand.
CAGATGGATCTGGATAAGTTGGAAATTTGGGCCAAGACGTGGCAGATGCTGTTTCACAATGATAAATTTAAGGTTATACACATGGGAAGAAGGAGTCAATATCACCATTACACACTCAATGGGAAACCACTGGGTAAATCTAACATGGAGAAAGACTTGGGGATCCTAGTTAATGATAAATTTACCTGGAGGAGCCAGTGCCAGGCATCGGCTGCCAAGGCAAACAGGATAATGGGGTGCATGAAAAGAGGTCTGGATACACATGGTGAGAGCATTATACTGCCTCTGTACAAATCCCTTTTTAGATCGCACATGGAGTATTGTGTACAGTTATGGGCACCGGTGCTCACGAAGGATATAATGGAACTAGAGTGAGTACAAAGGAGGGCAAAATTAATAAATGAGATGGGGGAACTACAACACCCAGAGAGATCAGCAAAATGAGGATTATTTAGTCTAGAAAAAAGACGACTAAGCATGTATAAGTATATAAGGGGACAATACAAATTTCTCTCTGAGGATCTGTTTATACCAAGGAAGGTGACGGTCACAAAGGGCATTCTCTGCGTCTGGAGGAGAGAAGGTTTTTCCACCAACATACAAGAGGATTCTTTACTGTTAGGGCAGTGAGAATCTGGAATTGCTTGCCTGAGGAGGTGGTGATGGTGAACTTAGTCGAGGGGTTCAAGAGAGGCCTGGATGTCTTCCTGGAGCATAACAATATTGTATCTTATGGTTATTAGGTTCTTTAGAAGGATGTAGATCTGGAGATTTATTCTGACGGAATATAGGCTGAACTGGATGGACAAATGTCTTTTTTCGACCTTGCTAACTATGCTACTATGTTACTCTGAGAAGTAGGAGAGGTGGAAGGACAGTTCAAGATAGACGTAGTATTGCAGTAGTTTTGAGGCATAGGGGACAAGTGATATGGGTTGATAACTAAATAAAACAAAAAACCTGACTAGCACCTCCATATAGTGTGAATAGGTGCAGGCTCCAATGACTGCATAACTAGCAAAAAAGGATAGAGACCAATATACAGTATATGCAAACACAAAATCTAACATAATTGCTGAACAAACCGTACCCCAAAAATTTTTTTCATTTTTTTTAAAGTTCTTAAAAAAATGAAGGTTCTTAGCCCATGAATTGGCCAATTCATGTGAGCCCATCAGCCGCGACAAGGTACAAGGTGACACTTGTCTGATGGGTCCTATGATCCTAAATATGCTTCTCTCATATAGCCCATATAAGCCTATAGTGCGAATGGGCAAACATGCCTCTCTTGGGTTACAAGCCTACACATTTAAGTGAGCTGATTAAAAACACCCTTGGGCTGATGGCTGGAGTGCAGAGTCAGAAAGGAGGCAATCCTGACCAGCACCTCCATATAGTATGAATAGGTGTATGCTGCAATAACTGGGTCGATAGTTAGATATAGATGATGATTCAAGGGAGGGCTTTTTGAGGATGGGTTTGACTGAGGAATGTTTGAAGCATGAAGTGAGAACATCAGTTGTTAGTGACAGTTTGAAGATATGGGTTAGGGTTGGGATGAAGACTGTGGTGAGGTTTGGGATGAGGTGGGTGGGATTGGTTCGAGTGCACAGGTGGTGCGATGTGATTTTGACAGTAGAGTGGAAAGTTGAACTTCTGTACTGCAATGGTGGAGAAGTTGGTTTTGGACAAGACTGAGTAGTTATGAGGAGGGGGTTGTAGGCCAAAACTTTCTCTGATGTTATCAATCTGCTTGAAAATGAGGCAAAGTCTTCAGCTGAGATAAGGGAGGAGGGAGGAGCTGTTGGGGGACAGAGGAGAGAATTCAAAGTGTTGAATATCTGTTTAAGGTTGTGAGACAGGGAAGATATGAGAGATGAGAAGTAGGATTGTTTTGCTGCAGCGAGTATGGACTTGAAAGTAGTGAGGGACTGTTTGAATGCAATGAAGTTCACGTTGGAGTGGGATCTTTTCCATCTTCTCTCGGCAATCCTGGAAGCCGGCCTCAGTTCCTTGATCAGGCTGGCATGCCAGGGTTGCCTGTTGATTTTGTGGGCTTTGGTATGTGTAAGAGGGGTGACCGATTCGAGAGCTGCAGCTATTGTCGTTTTATATCAAGCAGCAGCGTCTGCATTGTGTAATGAACTTAAGTATGTAAGAGGGAGAAGGGATTCGGAGAGTGAGAGTGGATCAAGGTGTTTAAGATTTATGCGAGGGTGTGCATGTTTGTGGTGTGGGGATTGTGGACTTGGAGAGGAAAGGAAAGAGATTGTTAGTAGGTTGTGGTTAGAAAGAAGGAGAGGTGAGTAAGAGAGACAGATAGGGAGCAGAGGCGGGTGAAGATGAGGTTCAGTGTGTGGCCATCTATGTGAGTTGCTGCAGAAGACCATTTAGGCTAAGTTCACATTAGTGTATCATCTGCATGCGCAAACGCATGCCAAAATGCATGCAAATGCATGGTTATGCTGCCTTTTTTATCCGAATCAGCTTACCCATGACGCCAAAAAAAACGCTGCGTGTTCATGCGTTTATATGTGTTTTTGCCTGCGTTTGTGTTGTTTATGCGCATGCATTCAATATTTCCAGGAGGGCGTGTCTCAATGGGCTTGTCTCAATCAGTTTCTGGGCATGCGCAGTCCGAAGTACGCAAGTGCATCGAATCCATGTGTACACATGTCCTTGCGTACCAATGCGTTCCCATAGACAGTAATGCGTTGTTTTGATGTACTCATCCGGATGTGCATGACTGCACATATTTGATGCCTCAAAAAATGCAACATGTTGCGTTTGCCTCACACTGCAAAACAAGGCATGCGTACGCATCCGCATACAAACTAAATTTGTAAATTTGTTAGTAATGAAAAGATCATGGATGTTGGATTGTTTGTTGCAAATAGAACGAGCGTTCCATAGAACTTCTGTTAGGGGGACTGGGGAAGCGGTGGATGGACCCAATCCCACCTCTACCTTCTCTTATACTCCCTTCCCTTCTTTTGAAGTCCACTCTGTCCACATCTACTCCCCCTACAACCTCCAAATGGCCATCATATACCAACCTCCGGGCCCGACCACTGCCTTTATTGACCAATTCTCCACCTGGCTCCTTCACTTTCTCTCTGCTGACATTGCCACCATCATCATGGGATCATGGGTGACTTCAACATCCCCATTGACACACACCAGTCAGCAGCCTCCAAACTCCCATCCCTTACTTCATCCTTTAGACTTACTCAGTGGTCCTTCTCAACAACCCACACAGATGGACATACACTAGACCTGGTCTTCACCCGTTTCTGCTCCCTATCTAACTTCACAACCTACCCTCTCCCTCTATCTGACCACCATCTACTCACTTTCTCATCCCTGTCCTCCTCACCAGTCACCCATGTCCAGCAACACGCAGGAACCTCACACACCTAGACACCCACGCGCTCTCTGACTTTATCCTACCACTAGAATCCATATCCTCACTCCACGACACAGACAGTGCCGCTGATTTCTACAATGCCATTCTCGCATCAGCTATTGACACGGTCGCCCCAGTCATACATAGCAGAGTGCGACAAACCAATAGACAACCCTGGCACAATAACATCACTAAAAAGCTTCGGCAAGTAACCAGAATTGCAGAACGGTGTTGGAAGAAAAAGCATTCGCAAGATGATTTCACTGCACTCAAACAAGCAACACTCGCATTCAAATCAGCTCTCACCTCTGCTAAACAGGCCTACTTCACAACCCTCGTATCTTCCTTATCCCACAACCCCAAACAGTTGTTCAACACTTTTAACTTCCTTCTCCACCCACCACTGCCCCCTCTGAGTTCCCTAATCGTTCTTGGGGACTTTGCCACGCACTTCAAAAATAATATAGACCAAACAAGGCAAACCACCACAACCCCTTTGTATACCAGACCAATGCCCAAACCCCATTACTCCCCTCTCCAAAATCACTGAAGGGGAGCTTGCTCATCTCCTCTCCAAATCAAACCTCACCACTTGTGTACTTGACCCCATCCCACCTCCTCCCCAACCTCACCACCACACTAATCCCATCACTAACCCATCTCTTCAACCTATCACTAACTTCTGGTACCTTCACCACTGCTTTCAAACATGCCACAATCACACCTATCCTCAAAAAGTCTTCCCTTGACCCAAGCGCTATGTCCAGCTATCGCCCCATATCTTTGCTCCCATTTGCTTCCAAACTCCTTGAGCAGCATGTCCATGCTGAACTTTCCCCTCACTTTGCATCAAACTCTCTCTTAGACAACCTACAATTTGGCTTCCGTCCCCATCATTCCACTGAGACTGCCCTGACCAAAATTATTAACGACTTACTTACAGCCAAAGCTAACAGACATTTCTCTATACTCCTCCTTCTAGACCTGTCCTCTGCCTTCGACACAGTTGACCACTGCCTCCTACTACAGATCCTCTCTTCCTTTGGTGTCAAAGACCTTGCCCTATCTTGGATCTCCTCATACCTTACCAACCGCACATTTAGCGTTTCCTACTCCCATACTACCTCTTCATCTCGCCCCCTCTCTTTTGGTGTCCCTCAAGGCTCTGTCCTTGGGCCCTTACTCTCCCTAATCTATACACTCGGCCTGGGACAACTCATAAGGTCCTATGGCTTCCAGTACCATCTATATGCTGATGACACTCAATCTACCTCTCTGGCCTAGATGTCACCTCTCTGCTCTCCAGAATCCCAGAGTGTCTATCAGCGATATCCTCGTTCTTCTCCTCTCGCTTCCTCAAGCTCAATGTGGACAAATCTGAACTAATTATCTTTCCTCCATCTCGCATATCTTCCCTACCTGATCTATCTATCAAAATAAATGAAATCACACTTTCCCCTGGTCCCAAAATCCGCTGCCTCTGAGTAACCCTTGACTCTGCCCTGTCCTTCAAACTGCACATCCAAGCTCTCGCCACCTCCTGTCGCCTCCAGCTCAAAAATATTTCCTAAATCCATCCTTTCCTCAACCCTCACTCTACCAAAATGCTCGTGCGTGCCCTAATCATCTCCAGCCTCGACTACTGCAACACCCTCCTCTGTGGCCTACCTTCTAACACTCTCGCACCCCTCCAGTCCATCCTTAAAGGTACCTTCACACTAAACGATATCGCTAGCAATCCGTGACGTTGCAGCGTCCTCACTAGCGATATCGTTTAGTTTGACACGCAGCAGCGATCAGAATCCTGCTGTGATGTCGTTGGTCGGGGCTAGAGGGCCAGACCTTTCTTTGGTCGCTGGCTCTCCCGCTGACATCGCTGAATCGGCGTGTGTGACACCGATTCAGCGATGTCTTCGCTGGTAACCAGGGTAAACATCGGGTTACTAAGCGCAGGGCCGCGCTTAGTAACCCGATGTTTACCCTGGTTACCATCCTAAAAGTAAAAAAAACAAACGCTACATACTTACCTACCGCTGTCTGTCCCCGGCGCTTTGCTTCTCTGCTCTGGCTGTGAGCACAGCGGCCGGAAAGCAGATCGGTGACGTCACCGCTCTGCTTTCCGGCTGCCCGGCGCTCACAGCCAGAGCGGAGAAGCAAAGCGCCGGGGACAAACAGTGGTAGGTAAGTATGTAGCGTTTGTTTTTTTTACTTTTAGGATGGTAACCAGGGTAAACATCGGGTTGCTAAGCGCGGCCCTGCGCTTAGTAACTCGATGTTTACCCTGGTTACCGGCATCGTTGGTCGCTGGAGAGCGGTCTGTGTGACAGCTCTCCAGCAACTAAACAGCGACGCTGCAGCGATCCGGATCGTTGTCTGGATCGCTGCAGCGTCGTTTAGTATGAAGGTACCTTAACACTGCTGCCCGACTAATTAATCTCTCTCCTCACTACACTCCTGCTCCCCCTCTTTGTAAATCCCTTCAGTGGCTCCCAATTTCCCAGCGTATCCAGTTTAAACTACTAACGCTGACCTACAAAGCCATCCATAACCTTTCTCCTCCATATGTTTCCGAACTAGTCTCTCAGTATTTTCCCTCACGTAATCTCCGGTCCTCCCAAGACCTTCTTCCCTCCTCCACGCTTATTCGCTTCTCACCCAATCGCCTCCAAGACTTCTCCCGAGTATCCCCCATCCTCTGGAATTCTGTACCCCAACACGTCCGGTTATCCACCACATTTGGATCCTTCAAAAGAAACCTGAAAACCCATCTCTTCAAAGAAGCTTACAGCCTGTAAAGACCACATGGCCACCTCAACACCATCGGAGCTACTGCAACCCTCGACCTACTGTCTCCTTCCCCATAATCCTGTAGAATGTAATCCCGCAAGGGCAGGGTCCTCACCCCTCTGTATCAGTCTGTCATTGTTAGTTTTGTTTACTGTAAGCGATATTTGTATTTTGAGGTAACCCCTTCTCATGTACAGCACCATGGAATTAATGGTGCTATATAAATAAATAATATTATTATTATTATTATTATGGACGGATGGGTATAAGGTTAGTAGGGTTACGGAAAGTTGTGATAGATATTGGATGAGAGGTAGAAGTGACTGTGGGAATGTGGTGAGGAGGACGAGGATTTGGAGAGATGACGCCTGCCAGAGGAGGAGGAGGAGTGGAAAAAGTGTTAGCAGGTGGGAGCAGGTGAGGACAGGGGGTGGCTGCCTGTGTTTGGAGACAGAGGATTGTATGTTGAGGAACAGTTCTGAGGAGGTGAGAAGGATGGGGAGGATGGAGGAATACATGACCACTTCATTACTAGGTGTGAATAAGTTGCTTAATAGGAAATGAAGGATTCTAGGGGTGAAAGGAAAAACAGAAACATTGTTTACAGTGACTGCATCCAGTTCCCTTCAGTTCCCTTCTGATTGCATTCTGGTATAATTCATAGCTGCACACTTATACGTTGCACTTGTACTGTGCACTGTTAGCTATTAATTTTTTTTTCTATTACCGGAGAACCCTTTTAATGTCTGTTTAGAGTGGCCATGTACTCAGAGTTTCCAGTATTCTGGCTACTAAAGCTGTCACTAGAGGGAGTTGGAAATAACTGAAAATTATTAAATAATATTACAGTAGGAAGAAGTTATCACCTCTCTAGGTGACAGATCATAACATCTATATCAGTGGTTCATCTGACTACTAGTTCCACCAGGACATTCTTAGTTGAACTGCTGGAGCAATGTGCTCGGCCTACTGTCAGCCAGATTGGGAATGAATGGAGTGCTGGTGACGTGTGTGCACTGCTGCTTCTTGCTAATGTGGATAAAAATGGCCATTGCTGAGGGTCCCAGTGGCCAGACCTCAATGTGGAAAGGTAATAACTTCTTCCTAGTGGAACACTCATTTAATAAATTGATGTAAAAAATATAACAGTAGGTGTAAGCGCCCTCTAGTGGCTGCAGCAGACAGAGCTAATTATAATGAACTGAACTCAAACTTTTCTGTTTGGTGCAATCATCTCTATGTTGATTTGTTCTATAGTAGGGTGGATCTTCTCCAACTCCTCTGGCTTTGGGGCCCAGTTGTACTGTAAGTGCAAACACTACAATCTCTAGAACTAGACCACTTGTGGATGCGCCATGTATTGTATTGCTTAGCACTTGTTGGCCCTTTTGCCTTCACTCTGCGGTCCAGCTCACCCCAAACCATCTCGATTGGGTTCAGGTCTGGTGACTGTGGAGGCCAGGTCATCTGGCGTAGCACCCCATCACTCTCCTTTTTGGTCAAATAGCCCTTACACAGCCTGGAGGTGTGTTTGGGGTCATTGTCCTGTTGAAAAATAAATGATGGTCCAACTAAACACAAACCGGATGGAATAGCATGCCGCTGCAAGATGCTGTGGTAGCCATGCTGGTTCAGTATGCCTTCAATTTTGAATAAATCCCTAACAGTGTCACTAGCAAAGTACCCCTACAGTACAGCTGCTTCATGGTGGGAACCAGGCTTGTAGAGTCCATCCGTTCACCTTTTCTGCGTCGCACAAAGACACGGTGGTTGGAACCAAAGATCTCAAATTTGGACTCATCAGACCAAAGCACCGATTTCCACTGGTCTAATGTCTATTCCTTGTGTTGTTTAGCCCAAACAAGTCTCTTCTGCTTGTTGCCTGTCCTTAGTAGTGGTTTCCTAGCAGCTATTTTACCATGAAGGCCTGCTGCACAAAGTCTCCTCTTAACAGTTGTTGTAGAGATGTGTCTGCTGCTAGAACTCTGTGTGGCATTGACCTGGTCTCTAATCTGAGCTGCTGTTAACCTGCAATTTCTGAGGCTGGTGACTCGGATAAACTTATCCTGAGAAGCAGAGGTGACTCTTGGTCTTCCTTTCCTGGGGCGGTCCTCATGTGGGCTGGTTTCTTTGTAGCGCTTCATGGTTTTTGCCACTGCACTTGGGGACACTTTCAAAGTTTTCCCAATTTTTTGGACTGACTGACCTTCATTTCTTAAAGTAATGATGGTCACTCGTTTTTCTTTACTTAGCTGCTTTTTTCTTGCCATAATACAAATTCTAACAGTCTATTCAGTAGGACTATCAGCTGTGTATCCACCAGACATCCACTCAACACAACTGATGGTCCCAACCCCATTTATAAGGCAAGAAATCCCACTTATTAAACCTGACAGGGTACACCTGTGAAGTGAAAACTATTCCCGGTGACTACCTCTTGAAGCTCATCAAGAGAATGCCAAGCGGGTTCAAAGCAGTCATCATAGCAAAAGGTGGCTACTTTGAAGAAGAGGGCTATTTGACCAAAAAGGAGAGTGATGGGGTGGTACGCCAGATAACCTGGCCTCCACAGTCACCAGACCTGAACCCAATCGAGATGGTTTGGGATGAGCTGGACCGCAGAGTGAAGGCAAAAGGGCCAACAAGTGCTAAGCATCTCTGGGAACTCCTTCAAGATTGTTGGAAGACCATTCCCGGTGACTACCTCTTGAAGCTCATCAAGAGAATGCCAAGAGTGTGCAAAGCAGCCATCAAAGCAAAAGGTGGCTACTTTGAAGAACCTAGAATATAAGACATAATTTCAGTTGTTTCACACTTTTTTTTGTTAAGTATATAATTCCACATGTGTTAATTCATAGTTTTGATACCTTTAGTGTAAATGTACAATTTTCATAGTCATGAAAATACAGAAAAATCTTTAAATGAGAAGGTGTGTCCAAACTTTTGGTCTGTACTGTATATATACCCATATAGTATAATGCAGCCCCATATGGTATAATGCAGCCCCCATATAGTATAATGCAGCCCCCATATGGTATAACACAGCACCATATGGTATAATGCAGCACCATATGGTATAATGCAGCCCCATATAGTATATTGCAGCCTCATGTGGTATAATGCAGCCCCCATATAGTATAATGCTGCCCCCATATGCTTTAATGCAGCCCCCATATAGAATAATACAGCCCCCTTATGGTATAACACTTCCCCATATAGTATAATGCAGCCCCATATAGTATAATGCAGCCCCATATGGTATAATGCAGCCCCAATATGGTATAATGCAGCCCCAGATAGTATAATGCAGCTCCATATAGTATAAAGCAGGCCTGTATGGTATAATGCAGCCTTTAATAGTATAATGCAGCCCCCATATGGTATAATGCAGCACTATATAGTATAATGCAGTCCCCATAGTCCCACAGCATTATGGTCACAACGTTATATATATATATACATATAGATAGATAGATAGATAGATATACACACACAGTATGTATGCATATATCTTATACTGTATGAGGACAGATTGATCCATTAGTGATTGTTCTGTGATGCAGCCGCAGTGCAGTTTAGTGCAACTTCCACCAGGGGGTGCTGATGAGCGAGGAGAGGTTGCACACTCACAGCCTAGCAACACTGAACAGCCGCACAGGTGTCACAGGTAACGAAAGAGTGGTCAGACGAGCAGAATAAGAAACTGTCAGGAGCAGAAGTACCAGAGGTAGCAGCAATGAACGAGTCAGAGACAAGCCAGAAGTCAAAGCCGATTGGGGAACGAGGTATCAGAGATGGAAAGCATGAGGCGGGGTACAGAGATCAGGCCTAGTCACACACTATTAAGAAAACCACCAGACAGACACTAAGTCAGGGATAGGGAACAGGTCTCACACAAATACGGTGAGTCAGAGACAGAAGAATCACCAGGGTATATGTGTCAGCTACTCTAGCCTGGAAGCATGAACTATCGCTGACACAGCCAACCAGAAATAGCACCAATAAATAGCCACCCAAGAATCAAAGAGAGGCAGGAAAGGTTAATCCATCCATGACCAGGCCTGGGAAAGAGAAGCAAGAAGCAAACCCCGACCTGGATCATGACAGTATCCACCTCTCAAGGGAGTCCACCGGACCCCCAGGCTTCCCAGGATACTAAACATGAAAGGCCCAGACCAACCGATCCACTTGGACCGATCTCGCCGGAACCCAGGACCGATCCTCAGGACCGTAACCTTTCCAATGGACCAAGTACTGAAGTGAACGGTGGGGCATACATGAATCCACCACCTGTTCCACCTCATGCTCAGTCTGGTCATCCACCACAACAGGCGGCGGGTGCGAGGGAGACACACCTGAGGAAGGCACTGACGGCTTCAGAAGCGCCTTATGGAACGCATTAGGGATCCGCAACGATGGAGGCAAGCGCAGGCGAAAGGCCACAGGATTAACCTATAAAATTTCATAAGGGCCAATAAACTTGGGACCCAACTTAGCAGAAGGAATCCTCAATCTTATATTCCTGGTAGATAACCATACCTTATCCCCCACTTGGTAAGCTGGCTCCACCGAACGTTGTTTATCCACAAAAAATGTATATTTGCCCTGAGCCTCCCCAATGATTCTCTGAACCTTCCTGTAGACCTCTCCCAATTGCAAGAAGGCTGAATCAGTCCCTGGACACCCCAAATCCAGCTGGGAAAACTCACCAAAGTGGGAGTGAAACCCATAGTTGCAGAAGAACGGGGAAGTACCAGTTGACAGATTGACACAATTATTGAAAGCAAATTCCACCATGGTTAACGCAGAGCTCCAATCATCCTGTCTAGACGTGGCAAGTCACCATAATATATGCTCCAAAGACTGATTGGTCCTTTCAGTCTGACCGTTGGTCTCAGGATGGTAGGCCGATGAAAATGTCAGACTGATACCCAGCCTTTTACAAAAAGCCCTCCAGAATTTTGCCACAAATTGCAGCCCTCTATCAGACATCACACTGACAGGCACACCATGCAATCGGACCACATGCTCAATGAATAGTTTTGATAGAGTCTCAGCATTAGTGAGGCCCGCCACCGGTACAAAATGCACCTGTTTACTGAACCTATCAACTACCCAGATTGCGGTTTTGCCATTAGAGGTGAGAAGATCGGTGATAAAATCCATGGACAGATGAGTCCATGGACTATCTGGAATTGACAATGGCACCAATTCCTCGGTCGGCCGGTTACGGGGTTTTTTTGCGCGGGCACAAGTTTCACATGAGGACACAAACCCAGTGACGTCGGAAGCCAACGAGGGCCACCAAAACAGCCTAGTGATGGCTTTACGTGTGTCCGAGATTCCAGGATGCCCACCCAGAGCTGAGTCATGGAACTCCCGAAGCACCCCTTAATCAATACTGAACAGGCACAAAGAGCTTATCAGGTTTGGACAAAGGAGCAAGAGATTGGGCCTCACGAATCTCTTGTTCCAATGCCGAGGACACCGCAGCCACCACTCTGCGCTGAAGAATGGATCCTGGTCTGAAAGTAATAGAAAACTGAAATCTGGAAAAAATTGACCACCTTGCCTGTCTTGGAGTTAAACATTTGGTGGACTCAATGTAAGACAGGTTCTTGTGATCCGTAATGACCATGATATGATGTACAGCCCCCTTCAAAAAATGCCTCCATTCTTCGAACGCCAAATTAAATGGCCAACAGCTCCATGTTACCCACATAATTCCTCTCAGCAGAGGAAACATTTTTCGAAAAGAAGGCACAGGGTCTTAAGTTGGTCAACGTGGTAGGCCCCTGAGACAACACAGCCCCCACTCCCACCTCCGAGGAATCCATCTCTACGTTAAATGGTTTAGACAAATCAGGATGAACCAATACAGGGGCAGTCATGAAACAGTTCTTCAAGGAAGAAACCGCCACCACAGCTGGAGCTCTGACCATTTCTTGAGATCAGCCCCCTTACAAGTTAAATCCGTGAGGAGTTTGACCACCTGAGAAAACCCCTTAATGCATTTTCTATAATAATTAGCGAAACCCAGAAAACGCTGAAGACCCTTGAGATCTCTAGGTTACACCCAATCCACAATAGCCTGTACCTTCCTAGGGTCCATACGAAACCCCTCAGCAGACAAAATAACCCCAAGAAAGGACAATTATTGAGCAAAATATCTCTATGGAGCATCTTATGGGGCCATGTACAGCATTACATGGGGTAAATATCTGTATGGAGCATCTTATGGGGTCATAATCAACAGTTGTACTTATTTTAATATGGAGCATCTTATGGAGCCCATCATAAACTGTATGGAGCATTATATGGGGTGTATTTTGTATGGAGCATCTTATGGGGCCCATCATGAACTGTATGGAACATAAACTACTGATGGCTCAATTAATTTTACTTTTATTGGTATCTATTTTTATTTTTGAAATTTACCAGTAGCTGCTGCATTTTCCACCCTAGGCTTATACTAGAGTCATTAAGTTTTCCGAGTTTTTTGTGGCAAAATTAGGGGGGTTGGCTTATACTCAGGTCGGCTTATACTCGAGTATATATGGTAGTAATTAGATGAACAGGCAGTGTAGCTTGCTTCATGGGTGGGGTACTCTGCTGAGTAGCAGAAACTGCTACTAGGCCCAAAGTATTGCCTGGGCTAGATGTAGTTAAAAATTAGTACTTAGATAAACAGGCGGGGTAGCTTGCTTCATGGGTGGGGTACTCTGCTGAGTAGCAGACACTGCTACTAGGCCCAAAGTATTGCCTGGGCTAGATGCAGTTCAACATTAGTTGAACATTAGTAATTAGATAAACAGGCTTTGTAGCTTGCTTCATGGGTGGGGTACTCTGCTGAGTAGAAGAAACTGCTACTAGGCCCAAAAGGATTTCCTGGGCTAGATGCAGTTAAAAATTAGTAATTAGATAAACAGGCAGTGTAGCTTGCTTCATGGGTGGGTTACTCTGCTGACTAGCAGACACTGAAGCTTTGGAGCAGACCTCTGAATCCCAGGCCATAGTATGAGTAAACAGCTCTGCAGACTCAACCATCTGTGTTACCCCAAGCCATAGTGTATGTAGTTTCTAAAGGATAAAACGGGTAAGCGACCCCACCCACCTGGAATTGACTATGCCAACGTCATGTAAAACACAGCAAGGGGACTCCAAAAAGAGTCTCCATTTTTTCCACAAGTTGTGCCACAGACACCACTTAAGAGGCATCAATTTCGCCAGAGTTTCTTAAAATCGTTGGTGTGGTGATTTCCAAAAATCATCAAGCTTTTAGTCTCCCCAGGATGACACAGGGGTAGAAAAGCCCTTGCGGATCCAGGATTTGTTCATCTTGATGAACTTTAGTCCGTCTACATTGTCACTGGACTGCCGCGTGCACTTATCTGTCAGCACACCACCAGCAGCGCTGAACACACGTTCAGAGAGAACGGTGGCTGCGGAGCACGACAAGATCTCCAATGTATGAGTGGCGAGCTCAGGCCATTTTTCCAGGTTGGAAGCCCAAAATGAGCAAGGGTCCAGTTCCACAGTCATGGCATCGATGTTAACTTGGAGATACTCCTGTACCGTCCTCTTTAGGAGTTGGCCATGCGTCAAACTTCTTGTCTCCTGTGGCCTTGCAAAGGATAGTCTAAAAAATTCTTGAAACGATTGGAAAAAATTGCTGTTACCACCAGATACGATGTTACTGTTACGGTTTGAGTGGTAACTCGACAGTCCCACGGTTGGCAAGTTAGAATTCATAGATTCACTACGTGCACCACTGGTGTTTTGTGGAAAAGCAGACGTAGGATTCTGTAACAGTCTCTGCTGATACTCCTGCATGCGTGAATCCCTTTCTATGGCAGGAATTATTTCACCAAATTTACTTTTGTGCCGGGGATCTAAGAGTGTGGCAACCCAGTTGTCGGCATTAGTTCGGATTCTGACAATCCGAGGGTCATGTTGCAGGTAGTGCAGCAAGAAGGCACTTGTGTCTTGCGCATCCAGGAGGACCAAGTCCTTGTTGTCTTGGTGGCGGTGAGGTGAGAATCATGCTTCCTTCCTCTGCCCTCTTCCCCCAACCTCGCACAACAGAAATTTGATCAAGGTCTCCCTCATCTGTTGAGTCTTCCATGCCCAGCGCTAGTTCGTCCTCCACTTCTTCCTCAGCTCCTGCACCTTCCTCAAAAGTTTGGCTGCTACCATGCGCCCTCGGTAATTCCTCTCCCCCAGCCTCCAATACCAGCTGCCTTGGTGCTGCCGACCGTCTGGACCTTGGAGATACTGTATTATCCCTTCCGCATACGACTCCTCCTGTTCCTCCTCCTCCTCCTCCTCTTGTTCCACCACCTGACTCCGAACACTGTTTAAGGTGTGCTCCAGCATGTAAATGACCGGAATAGTCATGCTGATGATGGCATCGTCAGCACTAAACATCTTCGTCGCTATTTCAAAACTGTGCAGAAGGGTGCATAGGTCCCTGATCTGAGACCACTCCTGCAGCGTGATTTGCCCCACCTCTGGATGTCGTTGGCCCAGGCTATACGTCATAACGTATTGCACCAGGGCTCATCGGTGCTGACACAGTCGCTGCAAAATGTGCAGACTTGAATTCCACAGTGTGGGCACATCGCATTTCAGCCGGTGAACTGGCAGGCCCAACGACTTCTGTAGAGATGTACGTCGCTGAGCTGCGGGATGCGAACAGCGGAAGTGAGGACACAGCGACCGTGCCCTCTGCAGAAGCTCATCTAGTCCAGGATAGTGGGATAAAAATTGCTGGACCACCAGGTTCAAAACGTGAGCCATACAAGGCACGTGTGTGACATTGCCCTGGTGAAGGGCCGCACCCAGGTTTGCAGCATTGTCGCACACTGCCTTCCCTGGCTGCAGGTTCAGTGGAGATGCAGCGCCCCAGAGACCTGGTCGTTGCAGTATGACGCTCTGCCACTAAGGGGAGTGATGGTACGTCTGATGGCACTAAAGGAGTTCTTCTGACCAGGTATCACCAGCACACATTACACTTCACACTCCGGCCACTAGGGGGAGAAAAAGGCTTTATTTATTGGGCCACTCCTCACACTGGTAAAACTAGGGGTTGGATAGGAAGTTAGTCAG
Source organism: Ranitomeya imitator (assembly GCF_032444005.1). NCBI lineage: Eukaryota > Metazoa > Chordata > Amphibia > Anura > Dendrobatidae > Ranitomeya > Ranitomeya imitator. The sequence goes on from NC_091283.1 coordinate 226,518,630, forward strand.
AAGCTGACTGGGTTGGATTCAGGCAACATCCCGTGGCAGGGGGTGTTGCAGGGAGAAGACACAGGGGGGTCCCTGTCAGGCGTGGGAACCTGGCAGGTGCCTAGCGAACAGAGCAGAACGTTACGGAACCGCTCCTGCACTACCTTGCGGCGGTATCCTGAGAGAGAGACACGAAGAGAAGGATATTGTGGAACAGTGAGAAACGAGATCAAGCACAAAGGAGAGCCAGTAGGAGTCATGCCGTGAGACCGAGGCAACATCCTACTGAGGCGCGTAACCGGTTGCCGGAACACCGCGGGAGTAACTGACTCTAGGCCTTACTTCAAACTCCGCAGGACAGTTAATTATAGGTTGGCTGTCTACCTTAAATTTCCTACGAAGACATAGGGGGCAAGGCGTGGAGAGGGGCGTCTCTAGGGTCCCGGAAGAGCTCCGAGCCTTCCCGTCATACGGGTGCGTCCTAGCCAGAACATACCTGGGGGACGAGAAACTAGTAACATCTGGAACTAAAGAGAGAGAGAGCTGTAGAGAACGAACGAACGAGAACAGCAGTTGTGAGGACTATTACGAATGCTCAGCATGGTAGCACTACAACACACAGGCGTTAGTGGTAGGCAACGATTTCCACCTGCAAAGGGAACTCTGGATGTGCCCATCGGACCGACCGGTCTCAGACAGCCCTGTTAAGCGTGCTCTGGATTGAGGATCCTGAAGTCTTCAGTAAAGAGGTAAAGAGACTGCAATCTTGTGTCCTCGTTATTGACTGCACCTCACACCATCACCATCGACCTTATTGGGAAGCCCTGGGGACATACTTCACCTGTGGGAAGGTATACCATCCAGCTGCCATTCCATCACCCCAGCGGACCCCACAGCAGCGTCGGTCACCCTGACCGAACAACACAGGTGGCGTCACGAATCCCTGACAGACTGTACTACCTTTATTGGACGCCCCTTAGCAGGGTCGCGGACCGGGTCTAGCCACCGTGACCGCCTCAGAACCGAACCAGAGAGGCCCGGTACCGAGAACTCGTGGCCCTGCGTCTTTGGGGCGTTCCAGAGAAAACCATTGATGGAACTCGGTCTCCAGAGCTGACTACAACTCCTCAGCTGTGTGACTCACATTTCCCAGACATTTCAAGGTAAACACCGCCTGATGCCGTTGAGCCCTGGTGACAGCATAGTAAGGAGGTATGCAGGATTCCTTCTGCGCAGTTAGAACGCGGGTGGCATTACCAGACAGGCTTTGGGTGCAGGTGGAGGACCGAGAGGAGGCAGAAGCAGTGGAGGAACTTATAGATACAGAGGATCGACGTGCAACTCGTGGGGACGGCAAGACTTGGACAGCAACCCCTTCTCCTGCTGTCACCATAGTTACCCAGTGCCCAGTCACCGACATGTAATGCCCCTGTCTATGTCTACTCGTCCAAGTGTCTGTGGTGAAATGCACCCTGTCACACACAGAGTTTCTCAAGGAAGCGGTGATGTTGTGTGTGACATGCTGGTGTAGTGCAGGCACAGCTTTCTTTGAGAAGTAGTGGCAACTGGGCATCTGGTACTGGGGCACTGCGACGGACAATAGGTCTCGAAAATCCTCTGTGTCCACCAGGTGGAAAGGCAGTATTTCTGTAGCCAACAGCTTGCAGATGGTGAAATTCAACCTCTTAGCTTTGTCATGGCTAGGAGGAAATGGTCTTTTACTTGTCCACATCTGAGGGACCGAGGGCTGGCTGCCGTGCTTAGACGGGGTTGAGTAGGGTGTCGCCGGCAAACTGCTGGTCTGTGAGGAAGGTGCAGGCGGAGATATTATGCTGCCTTGATCAAAATGTGGTGGTATCGATGTCGGAGAGTGCTCAACACCAGCAGGTGTTTCCACTTGCAAATTTCCTGACGACCTGCCAATCACACTGGCTATTGCGGGTAAAGAGGTGAAAGGTCTGCGTCCAAAACCATGTGCGACTGCTGTCCCCACAGTCACAGAGGATGAAGAGGCCACGGATGCACTTGATGGGGCAGACGATGGTTGGCCCGGCCCACTAGGCCGCATTGTAGCACAGTGAGCTTCCCACTTCAACTTATGCCTTATATCCATGTGACGTTTCATGCATGAAGTACTCAAACTATTCATTTTTTGGCCTCTATTGAGATTTTGGTGACAAATCTTACAGACAACATGTTACACCCGGTCCGTTTCCTGTACCTCCTAGGGGTCCCCGACGGACTCCCGCTCTGTGGCGGCTTCACGCTGTCTGAATGCAGCTCCTGCCCCTCCTTCCTCTCCTGCTTCCTGGCGTGCAGTCAGGAGGTTCCCAGGCAGGGTTCTTAAGTCCCACGCGCGCTCGCTCCCGGTCTCTTAAAGAGACAGTGTGCATTTTCCAAAAGTTGCCTCTAACCAATAGCGTGTGACTGGTTACTATTTCTAGCTCCTTCACCTTAGGGAGGGCGCCGGAGCAACAAGTATCCACTGTTGCTAACTTCCGGTTCCTTTAACATGCATTTCTGTTTCTGAAATACCTGCCAAGTACTCCGCTTACTCTGTCTGTCTCCACAGAGCCTCTGCAACCTGTTACCCAGTTTATCTGGACTGCATCCGCACTGTCTACGCTGGACCCATCTAGTCCCACCAGTCTGCCAGCCACTCTTCCGGACTTCGCCAGCACTCCCAGTACCAGCTACTAATCAAGCACCCGGTATCTTCCGGCCAGCTCTGCAGCATTCGCTAACTCTGCTGGTCCGTCTGTTCCGCTGGGACAGCCGCCACGAGTTTGGGGTCTAACTAGAGGTAGCACCCATGTCCTCCAGACATTCCACTCTGTCCCTGTTCAAGGGGACTTACTACGGGTGTCCAGGGCTCACGCAGTAACGCCCCCTTTGGAGCCCCCTGGACCGTGGTCTAGTGGTTCCACATCAAACCTCAATAAATACAAATGTGAACTTCTACATCTGTGCCTCCGTTTCCATTCGTTACACAACATAAGTTGGGTCATCCTTTGCGATCTCAAAAAATGCCCAGGCTATGCAAGGCTTAGAGCCCATGCGACCTGAAGAGCCACCACGACTTGTGCTCAGAGGATGCAGTTGTTGACGTGCTTCCAGTACTCTGTCTCTGTCCAGGAAGGCGCAACCTAACCTCGTCGTCACTAGCATCATCCTCCACCTCCTCTGCTGACCTCATGGACTGGCGGACTGTGGGTTGACAGTAAGTGGGGTCTCCAACCTCATCATCATCACCCTGTGTGTTCTCACACCGGTCGTCCTCAGAGCCAACCTCTTCCTGCCCTGAACGAAAAGTCAAGTTTTCATTCCAATCAGGTATCTCAGTCTCATCATCATCTTCCTCATTGTCTCCACCAACAGGAGTTACAGTTTGGGAACGAGGGTCTACATTATGCTCAGAATCTTCTTCATCTGGGCCTGGATCCAATTCACAAAGATTCTGGGCATCAGGGCAGATCATTTCCTTGTCTGGATTCACAGAAGCTCTGGAGTAGACCTCTGATTCCCAGGCTATAGTATGAGTAAACAGCTCTGCAGACTCAACCATCTGTGTTACCCCATGCTCAGACGGGCGGCTGGAGACTTGGGAGCTGTGAGGAAGCAAGTGTGATTGGGGTGACACCTCTGAGGACTGGAGTATTTGTGATGTTGAAGTTGAAGTGTAGGAGTGCCCACTTGAACAAGCACTTGATATCTGTTCAAGCACCTGCTGTTTTTGTGCATTATCTGGAATTTGTAGCGATGCTTGTAGCGATGATCGTAAGAAAGGGATCATTGTTATGATCTGGTGGCCTTGGAGCCGCATGGAACTTTCTCTGGAGTTGGTGGAAACTGTACTGACCGCAAATCCTGAACTTAACACCGCAACTAGAAGTAGCCGTGGGTTGTGCCTAACAAATCCTAGACACCTCGACACAGCAGGAGGACAAAATACCCCTAAAGATGGAAGTAGGAATTCTACCTTGCCTCAGAGCAGAACCCCAAAGGATAGGCAGCCCCCCACAAATATTGACAGTGAGTAGTAGAGGAAAGACACACGCAGGCAGGAAACCGGATTTAGCAAAAGAGGCCACTTCTAGCTAAATAGGAAAGGATAGGACAGAATACAAAGCGGTCAGTATTAAAACCCTTCAAAAAAATATCCACAGCAGATGATACAAAAAATTCCACCATCTAACTAAAGATGTGGAGCGTATATCTGCAACTCCTGAGAATCCAACAAGACTGAGAAAACACTGACACAATCTAAGCTGGACAAGAGAAAACAAAAGAATAGCACAAAATTATTAAGCACACAGCATGTGTGCCACAGAAGCAAAAACCAAACACTTATCTTTGCTGAATAGGCAGCAAGGCAGGAGGAACCAGACAAAGATCCAAAACCTCCCTGAACCATGGACAACTGGCAAGGACTAATGAATCCTGCACACCTAAATACCCCAGTCAGAACTGCAATCAGCAGATACACCTGACCAGGACTGCAACTCAGGGACAACTGCATTACCACCTACAACCACTGGAGGGAACCCAAAAGCAGAATTCACAACAGTACCCCCCCTTGAGGAGGGGTCACCGAACCCTCACCAGAGCCCCCAGGACGATCAGGACGAGCCAGATGAAAGGCACGAACCAAATCAACAGCATGGACATCAGAGGCAAAAACCCAAGAATTATCCTCCTGGCCATAACCCTTCCATTTGACAAGGTACTGAAGCCTCCGCCTCGAAAAACGAGAATCCAAAATCTTCTCAACCACATACTCCAACTATCCATCTACCAACACAGGGGCCGGAGGATCAACAGAGGGAACAACGGGCACCACATATTTCTGCAATAAAGATCTATGGAAGACATTATGGATAGCAAAAGAGGCCGGAAGCGCCAATCGAAAAGACACCGGATTAATAATCTCAGAAATCCTATAAGGACCAATAAACCGAGGCTTAAACTTAGGGGAAGAAACCTTCATAGGAACATGACGGGAAGACAACCAGACCAGATCCCCAACCCAAAGCCGGGAACCGACACACCGACGACGGTTAGCAAAACGTTGAACCTCCTCCGGAGACAACACCAAATTGTCCATCACATGAGCCCAAATCTGCTGCAACCTGTCAACCACAGAATCCACACCAGGACAGTCAGAAGGCTCAACCTGCCCAGAAGAAAAACGAGGATGAAAACCAAAATTACAAAAGAAAGGCAAAACTAAAGTAGCCGAACTAGCCCGATTATTAAGGGCAAACTCGGCCAATGGCAAGAAGGCCACCCAATCATCCTGATCAGCAGACACAAAGCATCTCAAATAAGTCTCCAAAGTCTGATTAGTTTGCTTGGTCTGGCCATTTGTCTGAGGATGAAATGCAGAAGAAAAAGACAAATCAATGCCCAGCCTAGCACAAAAGGCCCGCCAAAACCTAGAAACAAACTGGGAACCTCTGTCGGACACAATATTCTCCGGAATACCATGCAAACGAACCACATGCTGAAAAAACAACGGAACCAAATCTGAAGAGGAAGGCAATTTAGGCAAAGGCACCAAATGAACCATCTTAGAGAACCGGTCACAAACAACCCAGATAACAGACATCTTCTGGGAAACCGGAAGATAAGAAATAAAATCCATAAAAATATGCATCCAGGGCCTCTCAGGGACCGGCAATGGCAAAAGCAACCCAGTAGCACGGGAACAACAAGGCTTGGCCTGCGCACAAGTCCCACAGGACTGCACAAAAGAACGCACATCACGTGACAAAGAAGGCCACCAAAAGGACCTACCAACCAAATCTCTGGTACCAAAAATACCAGGATGACCAGCCAACACAGAACAGTGAACCTCAGAAATCACTCTACTAGTCCATCTGTCAGGAACAAACAGTTTCCCCACTAGACAGCGGTCAGGTCTATCAGCCTGAAATTCCTGAAGAACCCGTCGTAAATCAGGGGAAATGGCAGAAAGGACCACCCCTTCTTTCAGAATGCCGACCGGTGCCAGGACCTCAGGAGAATCAGGCAAAAACCTCCTAGAGAGGGCATCAGCCTTAATATTCTTAGAACCCGAAAGATACGAAACCACGAAATCAAAACGGGAAAAAAACAAGGACCATCGAGCCTGTCTAGGATTCAGCCGTTTGGCAGACTCGAGGTAAATCAGATTCTTTTGATCGGTCAAGACCACAATACGGTGCTTAGCTCTCTCAAGCCAATATCGCCACTCCTCAAACGCCCACTTCATAGCCAACAACTCCCGATTGCCGACATCATAATTGCGTTCAGCAGGCGAAAACTTACGGGAAAAGAAGGCACACGGTTTCATCAAGGAACCAACAGAATCCCTCTGAGACAAAATGGTCCCTGCCCCAATCTCAGAAGAGTCAATCTCAACCTGAAACGGAAGAGAAACATCCGGTTGGCGCAACACCGGAGCAGAAGTAAATCGGCGTTTAAGCTCCTAAAAGGCAGAGACAGCCGCAGAGGACCAATTCGCCACATCAGCGCCCCTCTTCGTCAAATCGGTCAAGGGTTTAACCACGCTAGAGAAGTTAGCAATGAAACGGCGATAAAAATTTGCAAACCCCAAAAATTTCTGAAGGCTCTTCACGGATGTGGGTTGAATCCAATCATGAATGGCCTGAACCTTAACCGGATCCATCTGCATAGATGAGGGAGAAAAAATGAAGCCCAAAAAAGAAACCTTCTGCACCCCAAAGAGACACTTAGACCCCTTCACAAACAAAGCATTGTCACGAAGGATCTGAAATACCATCCTGACCTGTTCCACATGAGACTCCCAATCATCGGAAAAAATCAAAATATCGTCCAAATACACAATCAAGAATTTATCAAGATAAGTCCGGAAGATATAATGCATGAAGGACTGAAAAACAGATGGAGCATTAGTGAGCCTGAATGGCATCACAAGATATTCAAAATGACCTTCGGGCGTATTAAACGCAGTTTTCCATTCATCACCCTGCTTAATACGAACAGGATTATATGCCCCCCCGAAGGTCAATCTTAGTAAACCAACTAGCCCCTTTAATCCTAGCAAACAAATCAGAAAGCAAAGGTAAAGGGTATTGAAACTTGACCGTGATCTTAGTCAAGAGGCGATAATCAATACAGGGTCTCAAGGAGTCATCCTTCTTAGCAACAAAAAAAATCCCGCTCCCAACTATGAAGAAGATGGCCGAATATGCCCTTTCGCCAAAGACTCCTTAATATAATTCCGCATGGCGGTATGTTCAGGCACAGACAGGTTGAAAAGTCGGCCCTTAGGAAACTTACAGCCTGGAATCAAGTCAATAGCACAATCACAGTCCCTGTGCGGTGGAAGGGAACTGGACTTGGGCTCATCGAATACATCCTGAAAATCAGACAAAAACTTAGGAATTTCAGAAGAGGAAGAAGAGGAGATTGACATCAAAGGAACATCATTATGAACCCCCTGACAACTCCAACTAGTCACAGACATAGACTTCCAGTCCAACACAGGATTATGTACCTGCAACCACGGAAAACCCAGCACGATAGCATCATGCAAATTATGCAACACCAGAAATCGACAATCTTCCTGATGGGCTGGCGCCATGCGCATGGTCACCTGTGTCCAAAACTGGGGCTTATTTTTAGCCAAAGGTGTAGCATCAATGCCCCTTAAAGGAATAGGGTTCTGCAAAGGCTGAAAGGGAAAACCACAACGCCTGGCAAACTCAAAGTCCATTAAGTTCAAGGCGGCGCCTGAATCCACAAACGCTATGACAGAAAATGATGACAATGAGCAGATCAAGGACACAGATAACAGAAACTTAGGTTGAACAGTACTGATGGTAAATGAACTGGCGATCCTCTTTGTCCGCTTAGGGCAGACAGAAATGACATGAGAAGCGTCGCCACAATAATAACACAACCTATTCTGACGTCTGAAACCTTGTCGTTCCGTTCTAGACAGAATCCTATCACAGTGCATTGACTCAGGAATTTGCTCTGAGGACAACACCACAGCGCGCACAGTTCTGCGCTCCCGCAAGCGCCGGTCAATCTGAATGGCCAGAGACATAGAATCACTCAGACCGAAAGGCGTGGGAAACCCCACCATAACATCTTTAACAGATTTAGAAAGACCCTTTCTGAAAATTGCCACCAAAGCATCATCATTCCATTTAGTCAACACAGACCATTTTCTAAATTTCTGACAATACAATTCTGCCGCCTCTTGACCCTGAGACAGGGCCAGCAAGGTCTTCTCCGCTTGATCCACAGAATTCTGTTCATCATATAATAATCCTAAAGCCTGAAAAAAGGAGTCTACATTAAGCAAAGCCGGATTCCCAGATTCCAGGGAATATGCCCAATCCTGTGGATCGCCACGCAGCAGGGAGGTGACGATTTTAGCCTGCTGAATGGAATCACCGGAGGATCGAGGTCTCAGAGCAAAAAACAGTTTACAGTTGTTTTTAAAACTCAAAAATTTGGACCTGTCACCAAAAAACAAATCAGGAGTAGGAATCTTCGGCTCTAAAGCAGGAGTCTGAACAATATAATCAGAAATACCCTGTACCCTAGCAGCAAGCTGGTCCACACGAGAAGCTAATTCCTGAACATCCATGCTAGCACAAGACTCTTCAGCCACCCAGAGAAAAAGAGGAAAGAGAAGACAAAGCAGAGTGCAGAAAAAAATGGCTCAACACCTTTCTTCCCTTCTTCTGAGATGCATTTAACTCATTATTGGCCAGTTGTACTGTTATGATCCGGGGGCCTTGGAGCCGCATGGAACTTTCTCTGGAGTTGGTGGAAACTGTACTGACCGCAAATCCTGAACTTAACACCGCTACTAGAAGTAGCCGTGGGGTGTGCCTAACAAATCCTAGACACCTCGACACAGCCGCAGGACTAAATACCCCTAAAGATGGAAGTAGGAATTCTACCTTGCCTCAGAGCAGAACCCCAAAGGATAGGCAGCCCCCCACAAATATTGACTGTGAGTAGTAGAGGAAAGACACACGCAGGCAGGAAACAGGATTTAGCAAAAGAGGCCACTTCTAGCTAAATAGAAAAGGATAGGACAGAATACTAAGCGGTCAGTATTAAAACCATTCCAAAAAATATCCACAGCAGATGATACAAAAAATTCCACCATCTAACTAAAGATGTGGAGCGTATATCTGCAACTCCTGAGAATCCAACAAGACTGAGAAAACACTGACACAATCTAAGCTGGACAAGAGAAAACAAATGAATAGCACAAAATTATTAAGCACACAGCATGTGTGCCACAGAAGCAAAAACCAAACACTTATCTTTGCTGAATAGGCAGCAAGGCAGGAGGAACCAGACAAAGATCCAAAACCTCTCTGAACCATGGACAACTGGCAAGGACTAATGAATCCTGCACACCTAAATACCCCAGTCAGAACTGCAATCAGCAGATACACCTGACCAGGACTGCAACTCAGGGACAACTGCATTACCACCTACAACCACTGGAGGGAACCCAAAAGCAGAATTCACAACAGATCATATCAGATTGTCCAAGAAAAGAAGTAGACATCTTACTTTGGCTGGAAGATGGTCTTTCTTCTGCAGATGTTACTGTTGCTTTACCACCTACACCACGGACACAACCTTTTTTTCCCTTTCCAATACGCCTATTCCCCTTTCCACCAGCAGCAGGCCTTTTGGCACTTATTTTAGTGCTTAACTAATTGGCAACTCTGTAGTTGTTGGCACAAAAAACGATCGATAGAAACCGGGCAGAGCTGAGTGGCCAAACTGTGGTACTAGCCCAAAACGATTTACTGGGTTAGATGCAGTAAAAATTTAGATACACAGGCGGTGTAGCTAGCTTCACAGGCGGGCTACTCCGCTGACGTGCAGACACTGCTAATAGGCCCAAAACGATTTAATGGGTTAGATGCAGTAAAAATTTAGATATACAGGTGGTGTAGCTAGCTTCACAGGCGGGCTACTCCGCTGACGTGCAGACACTGCTACTAAGCCCAAAACGATTTACTGGGTTAGATGCAGTAAAAATTTAGATACACAGGAGGTGTAGCTAGCTTCACAGGCGGGCTACTCCGCTGACGTGCAGACACTGCTACTAGGCCCAAAACGATTTACTGGGTTAGATGCAGTAAAAATTTAAATACACAGGAGATGTAGCTAGCTTCACAGGCGGGCTACTCCGCTGACGTGCAGACACTGCTACTAGGCCCAAAATGATTTACTGGGTTAGATGCAGTAAAAATTTAGATACACAGTATCTAGTATGGGAATAAACATACTAGAAATAGGAGGAAACCAATATGGCTAAATAGAGCTGTAAGGGGCGCAATAAGTGACAAAAAGAAAGCATTTAGAGAATTAAAGGAAGTAGGTAGTGATGAGGCATTAAATAAATACAGAAAATTACATCAATTCTGTAAAAAGCAAATCAAGGCAGCAAAGATTGAGACAGAGAGACTCATTGCCAGAGAGAGTAAAAATAATCCCAAAATATTCTTTAACTACGTAAATAGTAAGAAACTAAAAAATGATAGTGTTGGCCCCCTTAAAAATAGTCTGGGTGAAATAGTGGATGAGGAAAAAGCCAATATGCTAAATGACTTTTTTTCATCAGTATTTACATAAGAAAATCCCATGGCAGACAAAATGACTAGTGATAAAAATTCACCGTTAAATGTCACCGGCTTAACCCAGCAGGAAGTGCGGCGTCGGCGTCTAAAAATCGCTAAAATTTATAACTCTCCGGGTCCGGATGGGATACACCCTCGAGTACTGCAGGAACTAAGTGCAGTCATTGATAGACCATTATTTGTAATCTTTAAAGACTCCATAATAACAGTGTCTGTACCACAGGACTGGCGTATAGCAAATGTGGTGCCAATATTCAAAAAGGGGACAAAAACTGAACTCGGTAATTATAGGCCAGTAAGCTTAACCTCTACTGTGGGTAAAATCCTGGAGGGCATTCTAAGGGATGCTATGCTGGAGTATCTGAAGAGGAATAACCTCATGACCCAGTATCAGAACGGGTTTACTAGGGACCGTTCATGCCAGACTAATCTGATCAGCTTCTATGAAGAGGTAAGTTTTGGACTGGACCAAGGGAACCCAGTGGATGTAGTGTATATGAACTTTTCAAAAGCTTTTGATACTGTGCCGCACAAAAGGTTGATACATAAAATGAGAATAATGGGGATAGGGGAAAATATGTGTAAGTGGGTTAAGAGCTGGCTCAGGGATAGGAAACAAATGGTGGTTATTAATGGAGCACACTCGGATTGGGTCGCAATTAGCAGTGGGGTACCACAGGGGTCAGTATTGGGCCCTCTTCTTTTTAACATATTTATTCATGACCTTGTAGTGGCCATTCAGAGCAGAATTTCAATATTTGCAGATGACACTAAACTCTGCAGGGTAATTAATACAGAGGAGGACAATTTAATATTACAGGATGATTTATGTAAACTAGAAGCTTGGGCTGATAAATGGAAAATGAGCTTTAATGGGGATAAATGTAAGGTCATGCGCTTGGGTATAAGTAAGAGGATGTATAACTATGTGCTTAATTCTAAAACTCTTGGCAAAACAGTCAATGAGAAAGACCTTGGTGTATGGGTGGATGACAAACTCATGTTCAGTGGCCAGTGTCAGGCAGCTGCTACAAAGGCAAATAAAATAATGGGACGCATTAAAAGAGGCATAGCTGCACATGAGGAGAACATAATTTTACCTCTATGCAAGTCACTAGTTCGACCACACTTAGAATACTGTGCACAGTTCTGGTCTCAGGTGTATAAGAAAGACATAGCTGAACTAGAGCGAGTGCAGAGAAGAGCGACCAAGGTTATTAGAGGACTGGGGGGTCTGCAATACCAAGATAGGTTATTACACTTGGGGCTATTTAGTTTGGAAAAACGAAGACTAAGGGGTGATCTAATTTTAATGTATAAATATATGAGGGGACAGTACAAAGACCTTTCTGATCTTTTTAATCATAGACCTGAGACAGGGACAAGGGGCATCCTCTACGTCTGAAGGAAAGAAGGTTTAGGCATAATAACAGATGCGGGTTCTTTACTGTAAGAACAGTGAGACTATGGAATGTGATAATGTGTGCAAAACTGTAAAGCGCTGTGGAATATGTTAGCGCTATATAAAAATAAAGATTATTATTATTATTATTATGGAACTCTTTGCCGTATGATGTTGTAATGAGTGATTCATTACTTAAATTTAAGAGGGGACTGGACACTTTTCTGGAAAAGTATAATGTTACAGGGTATATATACTAGATTCCTTGATAGGGCGTTGATTCAGGGAACTAGTCTGATTGCCGTATGTGGAGTCGGGAAGGAATTTTTTTCCCCAAAGTGGAGCTTACTATTTGCCACATGGTTTTTTTTGCCTTCCTCTGGATCAACATGTTAGGGCAAGTTAGGTTAGGCTATGGGTTGAACCAGATGGACTTAACGTCTTCTTTCAACCTTAATAACTATGTTACTATAACCAAACGTGCACCAAGGACTGGACATTGAGGAGATTACACAGCATCATAACCAAACGTGCACCACGGACCGGACATTGGTTATAATGGCTGTGTAATCTCCTAAACGTGCAGATGGCCAAATATCCACATGAGCCAACAGTCTGTAGAGGAACAAACTGCAGCATGAACATGTTTGGTGCAATTTACAGAGCGATCTAGTGCATGTAGCTTGCGGGCAGCTGCTGCACACAGTGACGGATGAAATCTGCAGATATCACTGTCTTAAATTATGGTTTGTCCGTCTGCTCCTGGCCTCCGTTTATGTTCACATGCAGTTTTTTTTCCCTTGCAAATACGTTTATTTTTTTTTACACACACAACCACCAGTAGCGACGCAATTACAAAAATCCCACGCTCGGACCCTGGGAGATGCATAATCTCAATTCTAATAAGTAGATATCCTGCTGAGAGGCTGCGGAGCTGTTGTTTCAAGGTTTTCAGGAAGGCTTTGTTATCCCTTCCCCTCCGTTTGAGGTCCCTCGGGTTCTTAAAAATTTGCGGTCCGCGGTAGTTTACAGGGCTGTGGTTTCGGAGAAGTTAAATAAGGAGGTGGCTTTAGGTCGAATGTCCGGCCCCTTTGTGTCTCCTCCGTTTGAGGATTTGGTTGTCTCTCCTTTGGGGGTAGTTCCCAAAAAGGAGGTTGGAAAATTCCGTTTGATTCACCACCTGTCGTACCCTCGTGGGTCGTCCGTTAATGATGGTATTGCACCGGAGCTTTGCTAGGTGGTATATGCATCGTTTGATGAGGTGATTGCATGGGTTCGTAGGTCAGGGAAAGGTGCCCTGTTGGCCAAAACGGATATTGAGGCAGCGTTTAGGTTATTGCCGGTTCATCCAGATAGTGTTAAGCTTTTGGGTTGTTTTTTGGAGGGGGGTTTCTGTTATGAACAGGTGATTCAGAACCACAATGAACCTGGTGGTTACGAGCACAGTAAAAGACCTGATAGTTGCTAATCACATAGGACGAGCTCTGAGACATGGGAACTCTGCTGACCACAATTCCTAATCCTATCATACCACACTAAAGGTAGCCGTGGAGCGTTCGTGACCAGACCTAGACGCCTCGGCACAGCCTGAGAAACTAGCTAGCCCTGAAGATAGAAAAATAAGCCTACCTTGCCTCAGAGAAATTCCCCAAAGGAAAAGGCAGCCCCCCACATATAATGACTGTGAGTTAAGATGAAAATACAAACACAGGGATGAAATAGATTTTAGCAAAGTGAGGCCCGACTTACTGAATAGACCGAGGATAGGAAAGATATCTTTGCGGTCAGCACAAAAACCTACAAACAACCACGCAGAGGGGGCAAAAAGACCCTCTGCACCGACTAACGGTACGGAGGTGCTCCCTCTGCGTCTCAGAGCTTCCAGCAAGCAAGAAAAACCAATATAGCAAGCTGGACAGAAAAAATAGCAAACAAAAGTAACACAAGCAGAACTTAGCTTATGCAGGGCAGACAGGCCACAAGAACGATCCAGGAGAAAGCAAGACCAATACTGGAACATTGACTGGAGGCCAGGAACAAAGAACTAGGTGGAGTTAAATAGAGCAGCACCTAACGACTTAACCTCGTCACCTGAGGAAGGAAACTCAGAAGCCGCAGCCCCACTCACATCCACCAGAGGAAGCTCATAGACAGAACCAGCCGAAGTACCACTCATGACCACAGGAGGGAGCTTGACCACAGAATTCACAACAGGTTTCTTTGTGGATAGATGTTTGCCCATGGGTTGTTCCATATCGTGTGCATTGTTTGAAACTTTTAGTTCTTTTCTGGAATGGGTAGTGAAGGACGTTTCGGATTGCAATTCTGTTATTCACTATCTGGATGATTTTTTGTGTATCGGCCCAGCGGGGTCGGATCGGTGTTGGAGGTTTTTGAAGGCTGTGGAGTGGGTGGCTGATCGCTTTGGTGTCCCCTTGGCTCCGGGGAAGATGGAAGGCCCGAATACATGTTTGAATTTTTTGGGCATTGTTATAGACACAGTTAAGTGGGAGTTCAGATTGCCTGTTGACAAGATTGAGGGGCTACGCAGGGACTTGTCCCGGGTTCAGTGTTTGAAGAAAGTGATGTTGCGGGATCTTCAATCTTTGCTTGGGAAGCTTAATTTTGCCTGTTGGGTTATGCCCATGGGGAGAGTGTTTTCCAGGAAACTGGCGAGGGCCATGGCTGGTGTTTGTGCCCCGCATCATTTCATCCGATTACCCGCAGAGCTGAAGGAGGATTTGGCAGTGTGGAGTACGTTTTTGGAGACATATAACTGTCGTTCTTTGCTTATGAATGAAGTTATGGACAACGATTCGTTGGAGTTGTTTACAGATTCAGCTGGTGGTGTTGGCTTCGGAGCGTACTTCAGAGGGCAGTGGTGCGCAGTGCCCTGGCCGGTAGAATGGTTTGCGTCGGGTCTGGTTCGAAATATCACGTTGTTGGAACTTTTTCCTATTTTGGTGTCAGTCCATTTGTGGCAATAGGAATTTCGTAACAGACATATTTGTTTCAACTGTGATAACATGGGGGTGGTTTGCGCGGTAAACTGTCTCACGGCATCGTCACCGCTCGTGGTGCGGGTGCTTCGTCAGTTGGTGTTATTGTGTTTGGCCCTGAACTCTCATGTTACGGCACCTCATGTGCCTGGTATTCGTAACTCCATTGCCGACTCTCTTTCTCAATTTCAGTTCAAGCGTTTTCGGTCGTTGGCTCCGGAAGCAGAGGCCATCGGTTTGGAATGCCCTGCGGAACTTTGGCTTGTGGCAACAGGGACGCAGAAGAATTGATCAAGTCGTTGCTGGCTCCAAAAATGTGGGAGGCTTATCAGGCGGTTTGGGCATCTTGGGAGGGGGTATTGGTGGCTTGCCCTGGTGTGGGGGGCACTGATGAACAAGTAGGGGCATTGTTATCTTGGTTAAGTCGTGGGGCTTCCGAGGGTTGGTCTTCTACGAAAGTGTCTTGCATTATGGCTGCGCTGGCTTTCGGTTTCAAATTGCGGGGGCAACGGGATTTGTCAAAGGCCTTTTTGGTGAGACAGGCTGTGAAGGGTTTTCGTAGAGGGAAGGGTCTACGAAAACCCTTCAAGGGTCAAGGGGAAGGGTCAATTGGATTGGAGGCATCCGGTGTCTTTTTCTTTGCTGGAAAGATTGGGGGAGGTGTTGTGAATTCTGCTTTTGGGTTCCCTCCGGTGGTTGTAGGTGGTAATGCAGTTGTCCCTGGGTTGCATTCCTGGTCAGGTGTATCTGCTGATTGCAGTTCTGACTGGGGTATTTAGGTGTGCAGGATTTATTAGTCCTTGCCAGTTGTCCATGGTTCTTTGGAGGTGTTGGACCTCAGTCTGGTTCCTCCTGCCTTGCTGCCAATTCAGCAAAGATAAGTGTCTGGTTTTGTTTCTGTGGCACACATGCTGTGTGCTTGATAATTCAGTGCTATTCATTTGTTTTTTCTTGTCCAGCTTAGATTGTGTCAGTATTTTCTCAGTCTTGTTGGATTCTCTGGAGTTGCAGATATACGTTCCACGTCTTTAGTTAGATGGTGGAATTTTGTATTATCTGCTGTGGATATTTTTGGAAGGGTTTTAATACTGACCGCTTAGTATTCTGTCCTATCCTTTCCTATTTAGCTAGAGTGGCCTCTTTTGCTAAATCCTGTTTTCTGCCTGTGTGTGTCTTTCCTCTCCTACTCACAGTCAATATTCGTAGGGGGCTGCCTATCCTTTGGGGTTCTGCTCTGAGGCAAGGTAGCATTCCTATTTCCATCTATAGGGGTATTTAGTCCTCCGGCTGTGTCGAGGTGTCTAGGGTTTGCTAGGCACACGCCACGGCTACTTCTAGTTGCGGTGTTAGTTTAGGATTTGCGGTCAGTACAGTTTCCACCTACTCCAGAGAAAGTTTCATGCGGCTCCAAGGTCACCGGATCATAACAGTACAACTGGCCCATAATGAGTTAAATGCATCTCAGAAGAAGGGAAGAAAGGTGTTGAGCCATTTTATTTCTGCAGTCTGCTTTGTCTTCTCTTTCCTCTTTTTCTCTGGGTGGCTGAGGAGTCTTGTGCTAGCATGGATGTTCAGGAATTAGCTTCTCGTGTAGACCAGCTTGCTGCTAGGGTAAAGGGTATTTCTGATTATATTGTTCAGACTCCTGCTTTAGAGCCGAAGATTCCTACTCCTGATTTGTTTTTTGGTGACAGGTCCAAATTTTTGAGTTTTAAAAACAACTGTAAACTGTTTTTTGCTCTGAGACCTCGATCCGCCGGTGATTCCATTCAGCAGGTTAAAATCGTCATCTCCCTGCTGCGTGGCGATCCACAGGATTGGGCATTTTCCCTGGAATCTGGGAATCCGGCTTTGCTTAATGTAGACTCCTTTTTTCAGGCTTTAGTATTATTATATGATGAACCGAATTCTGTGGATCAAGCGGAGAAGACTTTGTTGGCCCTGTCTCAGGGTCAAGAGGCGGCAGAATTGTATTGTCAGAAATTTAGAAAATGGTCTGTGTTGACTAAATGGAATGATGATGCTTTGGCGGCAATTTTCAGAAAGGGTCTTCCTGAATCCGTTAAAGATGTTATGGTGGGGTTTCCCACGCCTTTCGGTCTGAGTGATTCTGTGTCTCTGGCCATTCAGATTGATCGGCGTTTGCGGGAGCGCAGAACTGTGCGCGCTGTGGCGTTGTCCTCAGAACAAATTCCTGAGCCAATGCAGTGTGATAGGATTCTGTCTAGAACGGAACGACAAGGATTCAGACGTCAGAATAGGTTGTGTTATTATTGTGGCGACGCTTCTCATGTCATTTCAGTCTGCCCTAAGCGGACAAAGAGGATCGCTATTTCATTTACCATCAGTACTCTACAACCTAAATTTCTGTTATCTGTGTCCTTGATCTGCTCATTGTCATCATTTTCTGTCATGGCGTTTGTGGATTCAGGCGCCGCCTTGAACTTAATGGACTTTGAGTTTGCCAGGCGTTGTGTTTTCCCTTGCAGCCTTTGCAGAACCCTATTCCTTTAAGGGGCATTGATGCTACACCTTTGGCTAAAAATAAGCCCCAGTTTTGGACACAGGTGACCATGCGCATGGCGCCAGCCCATCAGGAAGATTGTCGATTTCTGGTGTTGCATAATTTGAATGATGCTATCGTGCTGGGTTTTCCGTGGTTGCAGGTACATAGTCCTGTGTTGGATTGGAAGTCTATGTCTGTGACTAGTTGGGGTTGTCAGGGGGTTCTTAATGATGTTCCTTTGATGTCAATCTCCACTTCTTCCTCTTCTGAAATTCCAGAGTTTTTGTCTGATTTTCAGGATGTATTCGATGAGCCCAAGTCCAGTTCCCTTCCACCGCACAGGGACTGTGATTGTGCGATTGACTTGATTCCAGGCTGTAAGTTTCCTAAGGGCCGACTTTTCAACCTGTCTGTGCCTGAACATACCGCCATGCGGAGTTATGTTAAGGAGTCTTTGGAGAAAGGGCATATTCGGCCATCTTCTTCACCGTTGGGAGTGGGATTTTTTTTGTTGCTAAGAAGGATGGCTCCTTGAGACCCTGTATTGATTATCGCCTCTTGAATAAGATCACAGTCAAGTTTCAATACCCTTTACCTTTGCTTTCCGATTTGTTTGCTAGGATTAAGGGGGCTAGTTGGTTTACTAAGATTGACCTTCGGGGGGCATATAATCTTATTCGTATTAACCCCTTTCTGACATCGGACGTACTATCCCGTCCATGTGGGGTGGGCCCCTATGACCATGGACGGGATAGTACGTCCAGCGCGATCGGCGGCGCTCACGGGGGGAGCGCCGCCGATCGCGGCCGGGTGTCAGCTGCCTATCGCAGCTGACATCCGGCACTATGTGCGAGGAGCGGTCACGGACCGCCCCCGGCACATTAACCCCTGGCACACCGCGATCAAAGATGATCGCGATGTGCCGGCGGTGCAGGGAAGCACCGCGCAGGGAGGGGGCTCCCTGCGGGCTTCCCTGAGCCCCCCGCAGCAACGCGATGTGATCGCGTTGCTGCGATGGTCTTACCTCCCTCCCTCCCTGCTCGAGCCCCGGATCCAAGATGGCCGCGGATCCGGGTCCTGCAGGGAGGGAGGTGGCTTCACAGAGCCTGCTCAGAGCAGGCACTGTGAAGCCTGCAGTGCTGCAAGTCAGATCAGTGATCTGACAGAGTGCTGTGCAAACTGTCAGATCACTGATCTGTGATGTCCCCCCCTGGGACAAAGTAAAAAAGTAAAAAAAAAAATTTTCAAACGTGTAAAAAAAAAAATAAAAAAAAATATTCCAAAATAATGAAAAAAAAAAAAATATTATTCCCATAAATACATTTCTTTATCTAAATACAAAAATGAAAAAAATAAAAGTACACATATTTAGTATCGCCACGTCCGTAACGGCCCGACCTATAAAACTGGCCCACTAGTTAACCCCTTCAGTAAACACCGTAAGGAAAAAAAAAAAAAACGAGGCAAAAAACAATGCTTTATTATCATACCGCCGAACAAAAAGTGGAATAACACGCGATCAAAAAGATAGATATAAATAACCATGGTACCGCTGAAAACGTCATCTTGTCCCGCAAAAAACGAGCCACCATACAGCATCATCAGCAAAAAAATAAAAAAGTTATAGTCCTGAGAATAAAGCAATGCCAAAATAATTATTTTTTCTATAAAATAGTTTTTATCGTATAAAAGCGCCAAAACATAAAAAAATGATATAAATGAGGTGTCGCTGTAATCGTACTGACCCGAAGAATAAAAGTGCTTTATCAATTTTACCAAACGCGGAACGGTATAAACGCCTCCCCCAAAAGAAATTCATGAATAGCTGGTTTTTGGTCATTCTGCCTCACAAAAATCGGAATAAAAAGCGATCAAAAAATGTCACGTGCCCGAAAATGATACCAATAAAAACGTCAACTCGTCCCGCAAAAAACAAGACCTCACATGACTCTGTGGACCAAAATATATAAAAATTATAGCTCTCAAAATGTGGTAACGCAAAAAATATTTTTTGCAATAAAAAGCGTCTTTCAGTGTGTGACGGCTGCCAATCATAAAAATCCGCTAAAAAACCCGCTATAAAAGTTAATCAAACCCCCCTTCATCACACCCTTAGTTAGGGAAAAATTAAAAAAATGTATTTATTTCCATTTTCCCATTAGGGCTAGGGTTAGAGTTAGGGCTAGGGTTAGGGTTAGGGCTAGGGTTAGGGCTAGGGTTAGGGTTAGGGCTAGGGTTAGGGCTAGGGCTAGGGTTAGGGCTAGGGTTAGGGCTAGGGTTAGGGCTAGGGTTAGGGCTAGGGTTAGGGCTAGGGTTAGGGCTAGGGTTAGGATTAGGGTTAGGGCTAGGGTTAGGGCTACAGTTTGGGTTGGGGCTAAAGTTACAGTTAGGGTTTAGATTACATTTACGGTTGGGAATAGGGTTGGGATTAGGGTTAGGGGTGTGTCTGGGTTAGAGGTGTGGTTAGGGTTACTGTTGGGATTAGGGTTAGGGATGTGTTTGGATTAGGGTTTCAGTTATAATTGTGGGGTTTCCACTGTTTAGGCACATCAGGGGCTCTCCAAACGCGACATGGCGTCCGATCTCAATTCCAGCCAATTCTGCGTTGAAAAAGTAAAACAGTGCTTCTTCCCTTCCGAGCTCTCCCGTGTGCCCAAACAGGGGTTTACCCCAACATATGGGGTATCAGCGTACTCAGGACAAATAGGACAACAACTTTTGGGGTCCAATTTCTCCTGTTACCCTTGGGAAAATACAAAACTCGGGGCTAAAACATATTTTTTGTGGGAAAAAAAAAGATTTTTTATTTTCACGGCTCTGCGTTATAAACTGTAGTGAAACACTTGGGGGTTCAAAGTTCTCACAACACATCTAGATTAGTTCCCTGGGGGGTCTAGTTTCCAATATTGGGTCACTTGTGGGGGGTTTCTACTGTTTAGGTACATTAGGGGTTCTGCAAACGCAATGTGACGTCTGCAGACCATTCCATCTAAGTCTGCATTCCAAATGGCGCTCCTTCCCTTCCGAGCTCTGCCATGCGCACAAACGGTGGTTTCCCCCAACATACGGGGTATCAGCGTACTCAGGACAAATTGGACAACAACTTTTGGGGTCGAATTTCTCCTCTTACCCTCGGGAAAATACAAAACTGGGGGCTAAAAAATAATTTTTGTGGGAAAAATTTTTTTTTTTTTTTTTTTTTTACGGCTCTCCATTATAAACTTCTGTGAAGCCCTTGGTGGGTCAAAGCGCTCAGCACACATCTAGATAAGTTCCTAAGGGGGTCTACTTTCCAAAATGGTGTCACTTGTGGGGGGTTTCTACTGTTTAGGTACATTAGGGGCTCTGCAAACGCAATGTGACACCTGCAGACCATTCCATCTAAGTCTGCATTCAAATGGCACTCCTTCCCTTCTAAGCCCTCCCATGTGCCCAAACAGTGGTTCCCCCCACATATGGTGTATCATCGCACTCAGGACAAATTGGGCAACAAATTTTGGGGTCCAATTTCTCCTGTTACCCTCAGGAAAATACAAAACTGGGGGCTAAAAAAATAATTTTTTGTGGGAAAAAAATGTTGTTTTATTTTTACGGCTCTGCATTATAAACTTCTGTGAAGCACTTGGTGGGTCAAAGTGCTCACCACACCTCTAGATAAGTTCCTTAGGGGGTCTACTTTCCAAAATGGTGTCATTTGTGGGGGGTTTCAATGTTTAGGCACATCAGTGGCTCTTCAAACGCAACATGGCGTTCTATCTCAATTCCTGTCAATTTTGCTTTGAAAAGTCAAACGGCGCTCTTTCCCTTCCGAGCTCTCCCATCCGCCCAAACAGTGGTTTACCCCCACATATGGGGTATCAGCGTACTCAGGACAAATTGTACAACAACTTTTGGGGTCCAATTTCTTCTCTTACCCTTGGGAAAATAAAAAATTGGGGGCGAAAAGATAATTTTTGTGAAAAAATATGATTTTTTATTTTTACGGTTCTACATTATAAACTTCTGTGAAGCACTTGGTGGGTCAAAGTGCTCACCACACCTCTAGATAAGTTCCTTAGGGGGTCTACTTTCCAAAATGGTGTCACTTGTGGGGGGTTTCAATGTTTAGGCACATCAGTGGCTCTTCAAACGCAACATGGCGTCCCATCTCAATTCCTGTCAATTTTGCATTGAAAAGTCAAACGGCGCTCCTTCCCTTCCGAGCTCTCCCATCCGCCCAAACAGTGGTTTACCCCCACATATGGGCTATCAGCGTACTCAGGACAAATTGTACAACAACTTTTGGGGTCCAATTTATTCTCTTACCCTTGGGAAAATAAAAAATTGGGGGCGAAAAGATAATTTTTGTGAAAAAATATGATTTTTTATTTTTATGGTTCTACATTATAAACTTCTGTGAAGCACTTGGTGGGTCAAAGTGCTCACCACACCTCTAGATAAGTTCCTTAGGGGGTCTACTTTCCAAAATTGTGTCACTTGTGGGGGGTTTCAATGTTTAGCCACATCAGGGGCTCTCCAAACGAAACATGGCGTCCCATCTCAATTCCAGTCAATTTTGCATTGAAAAGCCAATAGGCACTCCTTCGCTTCCGAGCTCTGCCATGCGCCCAAACAGTGGTTTACCCCCACATGTGGGGTATTGGCATACTCAGGACAAATTGTACAACAATGTTTGGGGTCCATTTTCTCCTGTTACCCTTGGTAAAATAAAACAAATTGGAGCTGAATTAAATTTTTTGTGAAAAAAAGTTAAATGTTCATTTTTATTTAAACATTCAAAAAATTCCTGTGAAGCACCAGAAGGGTTAATAAACTTCTTGAATATGATTTTGAGCACCTTGAGGGGTGTAGTTTTTAGAATGGTGTCACACTTGGGTATTTTCTATCATATAGACCCCTCAAAATGACTTCAAATGAGATGTGGTCCCTAAAATAAAATGGTGTTGTAGAAATGAGAAATTGCTGGTCAACTTTTAACCCTTATAACTCCCTAACAAAAAAAAATTTTGGTTCCAAAATTGTGCTGATGTAAAGTAGACATGTGGGAAATGTTACTTATTAAGTATTTTGTGTGACATATCTCTGTGATTTAATTGCATAAAAATTCAAAGTTGGAAAATTGCGAAATTTTCATAATTTTCGCCAAATTTCCGTTTTTTTCACAAATAAACGCAGGTACTATCAAAGAATTTTTACCATTGTCATGAAGTACAATATGTCACGAGAAAACAGTGTCAGAATCACCAGGATCCATTGAAGCGTTCCAGAGTTATAACCTCATAAAGGGACAGTGGTCAGAATTGTAAAAATTGGCCCGGTCATTAACGTGCAAACCACCCTTGGGGGTAAAGGGGTTAAGCAGGGTGATGAATGGAAAACTGCGTTTAATACGCCCAAAGGCCATTTTGAATACCTTGTGATGCCATTCGGGCTCACTAATGCTCCATCTGTTTTTCAGTCCTTCATGCATGATATCTTCCGGACTTATATTGATAAATTCTTGATTGTATAATTGTATATTTGGACGATATTTTGATTTTTTCCGATGATTGGGAGTCTCATGTGGAACAGGTCAGGATGGTATTTCAGATCCTTCGTGACAATGCTTTGTTTGTGAAGGGGTCTAAGTGTCTCTTTGGGGTGCAGAAAGTTTCTTTTTTGGGCTTCATTTTTTCTCCCTCATCTATGGAGATGGATCCGGTTAAGGTTCAGGCCATTCATGATTGGATTCAACCCACATCCGTGAAGAGCCTTCAGAAATTTTTGGGTTTTGCAAATTTTTATCGCCGTTTCATTGCTAACTTCTCTAGCGTGGTTAAACCCTTGACCGATTTGACGAAGAAAGGCGCTGATGTGGCGAATTGGTCCTCTGCGGCTGTCTCTGCCTTTCAGGAGCTTAAACGCCGATTTACTTCTGCTCCGGTGTTGCGCCAACCGGATGTTTCTCTTCCGTTTCAGGTTGAGATTGATGCTTCTGAGATTGGGGCAGGGGCCGTTTTGTCTCAGAGGGATTCTGTTGGTTCCTTGATGAAACCGTGTGCCTTCTTTTCCCGTAAGTTTTCGCCTGCTGAACGCAATTATGATGTCGGCAATCGGGAGTTGTTGGCTATGAAGTGGGCGTTTGAGGAGTGGCGACATTGGCTTGAGGGAGCTAAGCACCGTATTGTGGTCTTGACCGATCATAAGAATCTGATTTACCTCGAGTCTGCCAAACGGCTGAATCCTAGACAGGCTCGATGGTCCTTGTTTTTTTCCCGTTTTGATTTCGTGGTTTCGTATCTTCCGGGTTCTAAGAATATTAAGGCTGATGCCCTCTCTAGGAGGTTTTTGCCTGATTCTCCTGAGGTCCTGGAACCGGTCGGTATTCTGAAAGAAGGGGTGGTCCTTTCTGCCATTTCACCTGATTTACTACGGGTTCTTCTGGAATTTCAGGCTGACAGACCTGACCGTTGTCCAGTGGGGAAACTGTTTGTTCCTGACAGATGGACTAGTAGAGTGATTTCTGAGGTTCACTGTTCTATGTTGGCTGGTCATCCTGGTATTTTTGGTACCAGAGATTTGGTTGGTAGGTCCTTTTGGTGGCCTTCTTTGTCACGTGATGTGCGTTCTTTTGTGCAGTCCTGTGGGACTTGTGCGCGGGCCAAGCCTTGTTGTTCCCGTGCTACTGGGTTGCTTTTGCCATTGCCAGTCCCTGAGGGGCCCTGGATGCATATTTCTATGGATTTTATTTCTGATCTTCCGGTTTCCCAGAGGATGTTGGTTATCTGGGTGGTTTGTGACCGGTTCTCTAAGATGGTTCATTTGGTGCCTTTGCCTAAATTGCCTTCCTCTTCAGATTTGGTTCCGTTGTTTTTTCAGCATGTGGTTCGTTTGCATGGTATTCCGGAGAATATTGTGTCCGACAGAGGTTCCCAGTTTGTTTTTAGGTTTTGGCGGGCCTTTTGTGCTAGGCTGGGCATTGATTTGTCTTTTTCTTCTGCATTTCATCCTCAGACAAATGGCCAGACCGAGCGAACTAATCAGACTTTGGAGACTTATTTAAGATGCTTTGTGTCTGCTGATCAGGATGATTGGGTGGCCTTCTTGCCATTGGCCGAGTTTGCCCTTAATAATCGGGCTAGTTCGGCTACTTTGGTTTCGCCTTTCTTTTGTAATTTTGGTTTTCATCCTCGTTTTTCTTCTGGGCAGGTTGAGCCTTCTGACTGTCCTGGTGTGGATTCTGTGGTTGACAGGTTGCAGCAGATTTGGGCTCATGTGGTGGACAATTTGGTGTTGTCTCAGGAGGAGGCTCAACGTTTTGCTAACCGTCGTCAGTGTGTTGGTTCCCGGCTTCGGGTTGGGGATCTGGTCTGGTTGTCTTCCCGTCATGTTCCAATGAAGGTTTCTTCCCCTAAGTTTAAGCCTCGGTTTATTGGTACTTATAGGATTTCTGGGATTATTAATCCGGTGTCTTTTCGATTGGCGCTTCCGGCCTCTTTTGCTATCCATAATGTCTTCCATAGATCTTTATTGCGGAAATATGTGGTGCCCGTTGTTCCCTCTGTTGATCCTCCGGCCCCTGTGTTGGTTGATGGAGAGTTGGAGCATGTGGTTGAGAAGATTTTGGATTCTCGTTTTTCGAGGAGGAGGCTTCAGTACCTTGTCAAATGGAAGGGTTATGGCCAGGAGGATAATTCTTGGGTTTTTGCCTCTGATGTCCATGCTGCTGATTTGGTCCCAGCCTTTCATCTGGCTCGTCCTGATCGGTCTCTGGGGGCTCTGGTGAGGGTTCGGTGACCCCTCCTCAAGGAGGGGTATTGTTGTAAATTCTGCTTTTGGGTTCCCTCCGGTGGTTGTAGGTGGTAATGCAGTTGTCCCTGGGTTGCAGTCCTGGTCAGGTGTATCTGCTGATTGCAGTTCTGACTGGGGTATTTAGGTGTGCAGGATTCATTAGTCCTTGCCAGTTGTCCATGGTTCTTTGGAGGTGTTGGACCTCAGTCTGGTTCCTCCTGCCTTGCTGCCAATTCAGCAAAGATAAGTGTCTGGTTTTGTTTCTGCCATGTGCCTGGTATTCGTAACTCCATTGCCGCCTCTCTTTCTCGATTTCATTTCGAGCGTTTTCGGTCATTGGCTCCGGAAGCAGAGGCCATCGGTTTGGAATGCCCTGCGGAACTTTGGCTTGTGGCAACAGGGACGCAGAAGAATTGATCAAGTCGTTGCTGGCTCCAAAAATGTGGGAGGCTTATCAGGCGGTTTGGGCATCTTGGGAGGGGGTATTGGTGGCTTGCCCTGGTGTGGGGGGCACTGGTGAACAAGTAGGGGCATTGTTATCTTGGTTAAGTCTTGGGGCTTCTGAGGGTTGGTCTTGTACGAAAGTGTCTCGCATTATGGCTGCGCTGGCTTTCGGTTTCAAATTGCGGGGGCAACGGGATTTGTCAAAGGCCTTTTTGGTGAGACAGGCTGTGAAGGGTTTTCGTAGAGGGAAGGGTCTACGAAAACCCTTCAAGGGTCAAGGGGAAGGGTCAATGGGATTCGAGGCGTCTGGTGTCTTTTTCTTTGCTGGAAAGATTGGGGGAGGTGTTGTGAATTCTGCTTTTGGGTTCCCTCCGGTGGTTGTAGGTGGTAATGCAGTTGTCCCTGGGTTGCATTCCTGGTCAGGTGTATCTGCTGATTGCAGTTCTGACTGGGGTATTTAGGTGAGCAGGATTCATTAGTCCTTTCCAGTTGTCCATGGTTCTTTGGAGGTGTTGGACCTCAGTCTGGTTCCTCCTGCCTTGCTGCCAATTCAGCAAAGATAAGTGTCTGGTTTTGTTTCTGTGGCACACATGCTGTGTGCTTGATAATTCAGTGCTATTCATTTGTTTTTTCTTGTCCAGCTTAGATTGTGTCAGTATTTTCTCAGTCTTGTTGGATTCTCTGGAGTTGCAGATATACGTTCCACGTCTTTAGTTAGATGGTGGAATTTTTTGTATTATCTGCTGTGGATATTTTTGGAAGGGTTTTAATACTGACCGCTTAGTATTCTGTCCTATCCTTTCCTATTTAGCTAGAGTGGCCTCTTTTGCTAAATTCTGTTTTCTGCCTGCGTGTGTCTTTCCTCTCCTACTCACAGTCAATATTCGTAGGGGGCTGCCTATCCTTTGGGGTTCTGCTCTGAGGCAAGGTAGCATTCCTATTTCCATATATAGGGGTATTTAGTCCTCCGGCTGTGTCGAGGTGTCTAGGGTTTGTTAGGCACACCCCACGGCTACTTCTAGTTGCGTTGTTAGTTTAGGATTTGCAGTCAGTACAGTTTCCACCTACTCCAAAGAAAGTTTCATGCAGCTCCAAGGTCACCATATCATAACAGGGAGGTGTTGTTTTCATGTTGCGGTTCCAATTTTGAATGTCGTCTTTTCAGGTTGGCTTTTTCGCTCGCATTTTTTGGTGCGATGAGAATCGGGGAATTGGTATCTCCCACCAAAAAACTGATGGGGGGCATTCTGGCACAGGATGTGTTATTGTCTCGGGGCAGGTGGAGTTTTGGTTACGCCGTTGTAAGACGGACCCTGAAGGATGGGGTAAGAAGATTGTGTTGAGTGCTGTCGCCGGGTCGGGAATATGTCCGGTTAATTGTTTGGTACATTTTTGGGAGCTTATGCCTCGTAGGTTAGGACCTCTGCTCTGCCACGAGGACGGTTCCTTCCTTTCCAGATATCAGTTTGGTATGGTTTTCAGGAAGGCGCTTAGAGTTTTGGGTTTGGATGAGGATCGTTTTGCTCCTCACTCGTGTCAGATTGGGGCAGCGACTGCGGCGGCTGTTGGTGGTTTGGGGGTTAAAGCCATCAAGCGTATTGGGAGATGGAGATCTGATAGGTATCGCAGTTATGTGAGGACATAGGAGGTGGTTGTTTGAGCCTTGGAATTGCCAACTTTGTTTATTAAAAAAAAAAAAAAAAACGGACAAGGCTTGTTTTTGAGTGACTTGTGCTTGTATTTTGCAGGTCCTTTGCCACTCTTGGTGTGGATTTTCGGCCATTCCTATGTGCACTGGGGAGCGCTGCGAGCGGATGTACGGTCAGAGGGTAGACAGCTGGGATTTGATCGGAAGATGGCCGTGGTCAGATGGATTGGTTTTAGGGGAATGGCATGGAGCAGGTTGTTGCGGGAAATACATAATGCTGTCAGTTTGGATAAGGCCCCTGATATTTTGGTGCTGCATGTTGGGGGTAATGATCTGGGGGTGCGGCCTTTTAGGGAATTGATCAGGGATATAAAGCAGGATTTGTTACGTTTATTGCTTTTGTATCCTGGGTTATCTGTGGTCTGGTCGGATATTGTGCCGCGGAAACGTTGGAGGAATATGCGGTCGTTGGAAAAACTTGACAAGGCCAGGATGAAAGTTAACAGGGCTGTGTCGTGTCGGCTTTTGTGGTTAGGAATGGTGGGGTTGCTGTTAGGCATTTTGAGCTGGAGAGGGGTGATGGTGTTTTTTGGTTGGCCGATGGAGTTCACTTAAATGGGGTCGGCATGGATTTCTGGGCTCTTGGTTCGCAAGAGGGTGTGGAGAAGGCCATAGCTTTCCGTTTTGGTGGGGTCTCGGGCCTTTGAGGTATTCAAAGACCCTCATGGTGGTGGCTGGGTGGAGTCCTAGGAGTTGGTAGAAATTGGGTTGGGAGATCCATTGGATTATGGCTCCTCTGTCTTTGGAATTCAACTCGTTTGTTGGATCTGGTGAGTTGGGGAAGGGAGTTCCGGCAGGTGGTCGGTTCCCCTTGTATTTTAGCGTGAACAGTGAACCCGCTGGGTTTTTTGGTGCTCCCGAGCCAGTGTGGTAGCAGCTGGGAGTAATTCTGGTTTGATGTGCGTTCACGCTATGCAGTGTTAATCACCAGATTCCTGGGGGCTCCAAGGACTCCTCCTAGTTTTAAAAATTG
Source organism: Ranitomeya imitator (assembly GCF_032444005.1). Classification (NCBI taxonomy): domain Eukaryota; kingdom Metazoa; phylum Chordata; class Amphibia; order Anura; family Dendrobatidae; genus Ranitomeya; species Ranitomeya imitator. Next base: position 226,547,063 of record NC_091283.1, read on the forward strand.
TTAATGTTTATTGTAATGTATTTTGTTTTATGTTAAATAAAATGGCTGCTGTGGCCTATAATTTTCCAAAGAAATTGATTTATGTTTTTATTTGGAGTTGATGACTTTCTTTATGGGGTTTTAAAAGGTGAGGTGAGGTGGTCCTTCATTACCCCGGGTACTCGACATTACCAGGGTCAGGTACCGGCCGGAGCTGAGATGCCCCTCCCCCCCAGCGGCGTAAGTGAAGGCCAGCATGACGATGGTGTAGAGGGAGGGGTTAGGGTGGAGGAGGCGGGGAGGTTTTCGGTTTGAAGAGAAACAGGTTAGGAGAGGGGGATGGGAGTGGCCTAATCACTTCCCGCTCTCTAACCAACGTGTGTCCCACCCTCCCATTCTATTGTGCTTGGAAGTTACTTTGTAATATAAAAAAATAATGGTTTTGTGTTTGCGGGGTTCTTCTAATTTTATAACGGGTCATTGTGGCCGTGGTGGCTGGGTGGAGTCCTTGGAGTTGGTGGAAATTGGGTTGGGGGATCCATTGGATTATGGCTCCTTTGTCTTTGGAATTCAACTCGTTTGTTGGATCTGGTGAATTGGGGAAGGGAGTTCTGGCAGGTGGTCGGATCCCCTTGAATTTGAGCGTGAACAGTGAACCCGCTGGGTTTTTTGGTGTTCCCGAGCCAGTGTGGTAGCGGCTGGGAGTAATTCTGGTTGGATTTGCGTTCACGCTATGCAGTGTTAATCACCAGATTCCTGGGAGCTCCAAGGACTCCTCCTAGTGTTAAAAATTGTTAATGTTTATTGTAATGTATTTTGTTATGGCTGCTGTGGCCTATAATTTTCCAAAGAAATTGACTTATGTTTTTATTTGGAGTTGACGACTTTCTTTATGGGGTTTTAGAAGGTGAGGTGAGGTGGTCCTTCCTTACCCCGGGTACTTGACATTACCAGGGTCAAGGATTGGCTGAGCTACATTACACCAAATGCTGTGACAAACACTTGCACAGCACTGGCACAGACCTGCCTGGCAAAAAGTGCTATGAACTGCTGTAACCTACCCTGAAAAGGGCTGATATTACAACTAGTCCCGACTCCCTAAATCTATCTCTATCTAACTGCAAATTCGCTCGCAATTAAAACTCTTAGACTGTATAGCGCCCACAACAGCAGCGGTGCCGTCCAACACTAAGGCCTCTTTCACACTTCAGTTGTGTGGCGTCAGTTAGGTCCGACATCGTGGCGGATCGACGGATCCGTCAAATTTGGTGAAAAAACGGTTCTAACGGATCCGGTTTTTTGACGGATCAGCTGCCTTGATCCGTTAAAAAAACGGATCCGTTAGAACCGTTGCGACCGTTTTTACATCCGTTGTAACCGTTTTTTGACGGATCCGTTTTTTAAAAGGGGAGGATTTCAATGTGATTGGCTACTGGAAACTACTGGAAAACTATATATAGCGTGTATTTACACCACATCTTTGAAAGGTTGTAGAGAAAGTGGCAGAAATGGAAGGAGTCCTGGCGAACATTGCAAAGATCTATGCGGATTTTACTTTTGAGGCAAATCAGTTGGCAGTCAGCGTTCGAGAGAGGGAGGAAGAAAGACTGCGCATCCTACGGCAGCGGCAGAAGAGAAGGCTGTGGATCCATCCCATCACAGCACAACGTATGACCCGTGGTGTTTATTCCACGCTTTACATCGAACTAAGGGAAAACCCTCAGAAGTTCTTCAATTATGTGAGGATGAGAGCTGAAAATTTCGAATTTTTATTGGGCTATGTGGAAGACTGTATACGGAGACGAGACACCCAGATGCGATTCTCCATATCACCAGCAGAGCGTCTCATGGTGACTATTCGGTAAGTAATTTTTTTTTTAAATGATTCTCATTCATCATACTTTTAACTGTAATGTTGTTTTTTGAATTTTTTTATTAATTATTGTCTTTTCGTTTTGTTAACAGATTCCTTGCAACTGGAGAGTCGTTCTCATCCCTCCATTTTCAATTTCGGCTTGGGATATCCACCATTTCGGGGATCATCAGAGATACCTGCCGGGCATTGTGGGAGTGCCTACAAGCGGAATACATCCCAGAGCCATCACAGGAGAGGTGGCTGGAGATTGCCCAAAATTTTCATCAAATTTGCCAGTTTCCAAATTGTGTTGGAGCAGTTGATGGAAAGCACATACGGATCGTCAAACCTTCAGGCTCTGGATCACAGTTTTATAACTATAAGAAGTACTTCTCTATTGTGTTGATGGCCATAGCCGATGCACAATGCAAGTTCATCGCTGTTGATATCGGTGCGTATGGACGCGCAAATGATTCACAAATATTTAAAAATTCACCAATGGGGCGCCGTTTATATGGAGAGACATTTGAGTTTCCGCCCCCTAGACCTCTCCCTGGAACCACTGGTCCACTATTACCATTTGTTTGCGTTGGAGATGATGCGTTCCAGCTTTCCCCACATTTGATGAAACCCTTTGGAAGTAGTGGACTGACCCAGAGGAAGAAAATTTACAATTACCGCTTAACCAGAGCACGAAGAGTAGTGGAATGTGCTTTTGGCATCTTAACTGCCAAATGGAGAGTCCTGCTAACTGCTATTAAACTGCAGACTGAAACTGTCGATGATGTGGTCAAAGCGTGCGTTGTCCTGCACAATTTTGTTTTATCAAAAGAACAAGTTTCCCTGGAGGATAATGTGTCAGAAAGCATCTTACGGGATTACCAAAACCCTACTTTTCGCAGTCCAGTAGCAGTCTCCAGAATGCGGGACAGTTTTGCAGACTACTTCATGTCTCCTGCAGGATCAGTTGACTGGCAGTATGAAATGGTGTAAAAAATTTTTTCTTTTTACACTTGTAAAAATACCATTTTTTGTTTGCTTACAAAATCTTTGTACTTTAATGCAGCATTGTATGTTTTGCAACGGTACCCTTTAAACACTGTTTATTGTTACTATTGCCATAACCTTGGTGACTTAAAAACTTTTTTTTAAAAAAAAGAGAAAGACAATAAAATTGTTTTTAAACCAAAAAACTGTTTATTTATTTACAGATTCTCATAGTTTGGGGTGGAGATAGTAGCGGAGGGGCTGACAGGGCGGACCACGTCGAGAGTGGGGGACAGGACATCACGGGGAGGAACAGAAGTGGAATGGGTGGTGAAAACATGAGGTTGTGTAGAGAGTTGAGGTGCAGATGTGGTGTGTGTGAGGTATGAAGGTGTTGGTGGGATTGGGAACGGAGAAGTTAAAGGGGAAGAATGGAAGGGGGACGGTAAAAACTGTGAAAGACTAAGGGGGAAGGAACAAATGACGAAGGAGTAGAATGGACGGGAGGAGGACGGACAGGAGGAGGACGGACGGGAGGATAGACGGTGGATTGAGAGGGGAAAGGTGTTGAAACATGAAGGGTAGGTGGAGGGGCATGGGACATCGCCTGCGCTAGAGCAGTGTGGCAGCCTTGCATCACATGCATCTGCAGGTCAGGAGTTAGATTTTCCATGTGCCTGAGGACCGACTGAAAAAAACAGTGCCTTGGTGACTGGTTTGCATCTGATTGCATCCTATCAAGACGACTGCTGAGTTCAAGTATGCTTTTGTTAAGCATATTGTACCCAGCAGACGTTTGCTCACTCAAAAGCTTGATGGGACTGTGAAAGGATGCATTCAGCTGCAAAAAGTCAGGCGCATAGCTCCTTTCCTGACCTCTCTGGTGCTGCCGTCCTGACCACAAAGTTGGTCTAGATGTTGCGGCAGTGGCAGAGTGACGAAGTCCGCCCTGCTGCTCCAGCGCTGGTGGATGAGGCTGAGGGATCAAACAAAAGGGAAGGTGCAGAAACAGAGGGGTCGACGTGGTCCCCGGTGGCGGACTCTTGAGGGATCGCTCCAGAGGGGTGCAACTCTGATGCAGGCTCCCGAGTGCTGCAGAAAGTGCTGTTAAAGAAGAAAAAAAAAATGAGTATCTGGATATTACAATTGCCCTTGCTGCAAAAAAAAATTGAAGGTTACACATTTTTACAGTTTGACTGAAAATATGTGGTGTTGAATATTTACCTTCTGCTCAGCAGCGTCGACCGGAGGAACGACAGGGCTCTGGCATGTTTGTATCTGCTCCTGCGTCCTCTAGATCCACTCGGGGCCTGCATCTCCTTATTAAACTCCCTCTTGAAGCGATCCCTGAGTGACCGCCACCGCACGATAATCCTGTTACCTGGAAAGAGAAAGCAAAAATTGGTTACTATACACCACATTAAATCATGCTAGCATAAGGTTATGAAGTGTGAATACTTACGCGCTAGATCCTGGGCCCCAGCATCGAGTTCCTCCCAGTTATCCATAACAGCACTGCACACTTCCTCCCATAGCCGTCGGGTGATTAACTGGTCAGCATGGCGGCGGTCCGACATGTTCCACAGCGGCTCCCGACTTTGTACTGCTTCGATGAGGGTGTTCACATCGATGCCCTCCTCTTCATCATCTTGTTCGGGAGCACGCTGTGAAGCCTAACAAAAAGATAAGAATAAAAAGGGAAAGATTACAACACATGAATTTTACATTTTACTAAATACCAAAACAAAAAGGAACTTACTCTTCGGCGACCGCCGCGATTATCATTCCGACGACTATGGGAGGTGCTTTGAGGAACTCTACGTCGAGCCCCGGATTGTGAAGACTAATTTAAAAAAAAAAATAAAATTAATAATGTTCTTTGATCGAGGCATATGTATTGTGTGCTGTGCTGAATGTTTGTGTTGGGTGTAGTGCATTGTATGTGAGGATCGGTCTGTTCAAGACTTACACTATGCGCTCCCGCTCCTTGTATTTCTCCACCCTGTCCGTCTCCTTCTGTTAGCCCCTCTGCTTCATATTCCTGTGAATACAGAACACATAAAGGGTTAAAAAACAATTACCATAGTTGTACCCCCCAAAAAAAATTTAGAAGGGAAAAAAAAAAAAAAAAAACACCTCAGTTTGCTGCTGATGTGCTGGGGGGCTCTCAGAAGAAGACATTATGGTCTTGCGTCAATCTTGGGTTGGTCAGTCCCTTGCGTTCCTCTTGGTCCCTAGGATCTGTAAGTATACAGAGAGTTCTAAGCTACTATACAAAAGGATAGATGCAGCTGTAGGGACTTTACACTTACATTGTTTTAAAAAACTTTTAGATTTCCTCCAACACAAAATGAAAAAAATTTTTTTTAACCGTCATACTTTATATGGTAGATATGCTTGATGCACAAGCTGCCAAACCCTCTAGCCCCTGTTTCCCCACCAAAAAAACCCCAAAAAACCCTTTAAAGCAACACCAAAACTTAAATTGATATGCGCAATGCGCATTTTGGTAAAACCCACCTAAACAAAGTTTCACCTTATAAAAAATGTTCCTCATTCGAAATTAAAATACCAATTCCCAAAATTGTTAATTATGATTACCCTACAGTTTGTATTTTCTAAAACCAGATAACATTCTTTAGCAAAGATTTGCATTACACATTTGTATATATAACCTTTGCTGCATGTTTACCCAATATTACATTTATCTTGAAATGAGACTACTGACAGTTTTGTTAAATTTTTATTACTATATTTTTTAAAATTTAATTTTTTTTATGGTACAGTAGGAGCTACACTGCTCTTTATTTGAAATACAAGTACATTATGGAGAACAACAAAAATGCAGAACACATCACACATCATTTATACACACACACAAAACACATTTTACACCTCAGCTATTCAAAATACCAGCATAGTATGAAAAACATATAAACAGGGCAGGCAGGCACACGCACACAAGCACGCACGCACACAAGCACACAAGCACACACACAAGCACACAAGCACGCACGCACACAAGCACACACGCACGCACACAAGCACGCACACAAGCACGCACGCACGCACACACACAAGCACACAAGCACGCACGCACACAAGCACACGCACGCACGCACGCTGGATGGCAGTACTCACATGGCTGTCTCAGGCAGGGTCTGGCTTGCAGGGCCTCTCTGGCTGGCTGGCAGGGCCTGGCTGGCAAGGTCTTGCTTGCTGGGTCTGGCAGGGTGTCTCTGGCTTGCAGGGCCTCTCTGGCTGGCTGGCAGGGCCTGGCTGGCAAGGTCTTGCTTGCAGGGTCTGGCAGGGTGTCTCTGGCTTGCAGGGCCTCTCTGGCTGGCTAGTAGGGCCTGGCTCGCAAGGTCTTGCTGGCAGGGTCTGGCAGGGTGTCTCTGGCTTGCAGGGCCTCTCTGGCTGGCTAGCAGGGCCTGGCTCGCAAGGTCTTGTTGGCAGGGTCTGGCAGGGTGTCTCTGGCTTGCAGGGCCTCTCTGGCTGGCTGGCAGGGCCTGGCTGGCAAGGTCTTGCTGGCAGGGTCTGGCTGGGTCTCTCTTGCATGGAAGGGTCTCTCTTGCTGGCTGGTACATTTGGGAATGACCTGTCCTCTTTATATAGTTTTTGGGTTGTCTGGGCAAAGTATCCACTTTTTGGAGCATGCTCAATCAAAAAAGGCGGATTGAGGCGATGGATCCGCCAAAAAGCGGATCGCGACGGATCCGTCGCCCATAGGCGCCTATTCTAAAATGGGCGGACGCGACGGATCCGCCGCGGTCCGCCTTTTCGGCGGCGCCAAAAAACGTTACAAAGTCCGTCAATGTCTAGACAACGTCCGCCAAATATCGACGGATCCGTTGCATGGCGGATGGAACGGACGACCATCCGCCACAATCCGTCTCTAATGCAAGTCAATGGGAAAATAGCGGATCCGCCAAAAAAAAATGGCGGATCCGTCATTTGACGAAAATGGCGGTTTTTGACTGACGCCGAAAGACTGAAGTGTGAAAGAGGCCTAAGCTGCAGCAGTGAGGAAATGTGGCGACTGAGAAAATGGCTGTTTTCTTATAGGGCAAGGACATGTGACATACACAGCCAATGACACATGCCCTTGCTTGTGTGCATCACATTCACTTTGCTTTGTGTGTGTGTGCACTGCTGATAGACTGAGAGACTGCACCGCCCCACTGTAAATGCGGGAAATTTAAAAAAAAATGGAGATCGGAATTATTTCAGCACAGATCTATCCCCCCCACACACTATACACTGAAACAGTCTATTAACATTGATAAACAGTTTTAATGTGCAAATCAAGTTAGGCTTTTGGTGAACGAACAGTTATCGAGCAGAAACTCGAACAGCCAAATTTTAAGCAAATTGTTTGAGTTCGACGAACAACTCGAACACCGCCCAAAACAGCTCAAATTTGAAATTGGCGAACAGCTCGACTCGAACACCGCTTATCTCTAGTAGTGAGGCAATTTTTACTATAATTAGGACCCCGTTTAACAATGTCCAGAGATTCCCAGTTTATCACAGAATTATGTAATTGTAGCCAGGGGAACCCCAACACCAGTCCCGCAGGCAGATTGTCCATAACAAAACATGTAATACGTTTCTGGTGTAGGGAACTCACTTTAAGGAGAAACTCCTCAGAAGCACATTTGATGACATTCTTAGCCAGTGGTGTTTTGTCAATGGCAACACTATGAATAGGAGTCTCCAGCCTAACTGTCCCTAACTTATACTTGGACACCAAGTCAGAGTCAATAAAGTTCATGGACGACCCGCAATCCACGAAGGCAGAAGTAGGCATGGAACCACTCCCACAACAAAGTTCCACTACCAACAAAACTTTTGATATTGCAGAAAAAGGAACCTGACAGTCTGGGTGACTTCCACGACAATCACCCAGACTCAGCCGCTTGGTAATCGGTGGACAGGAGGGGCAGTCCTTTTTCCAATGTCCAGGATCTCCGCAGTAAAAACACAGCTTTCCTACATGTCACCGTCTCCTCTCCTTCTCTTCAAGGTTGCCGGCCCCCACCTTCATAGGTTCAGACGAAGCCAAAACAACAGAATCAGCAGGGAGCAACGCAACCTCTCGCTGTGTAACAGCTCTCTCCTGCAGCCTCTGATCCATACGGATAGCCTGAGTCATAGCCTCCACCAATGAGCAGGGAGGTGGATGGTGAGCCAGAGCATCTTTCAGGTAATCTGACAGTCCACTCCTGAACTGACATCTCAGCGCGGAGTCATCCCAGGACCCCTCAGTGGACCATCGATGGAACTCGGAGCTGTGCTTCCCCTGAACCAGACCTATAATAGTGTCCTCTGCCAACCTGACTCGGTCCGGTTCATCATAGATAGGTTCTTTGAGGCCCTAGGACTTATCTACCGACATCCGTTCAGGGGCAGCGCGAAAGCCCAAGATTGGGGACCCTCCCTAAGTAAGGATATAATAATCCCTACCCGCTGAGTCTCATTCCCAGATGATTGGGGCCTAAGAGAAAACAATATTTTACAATTCTCCCTGAACGTACGAAATTTATCTTTTTCACCAGAAAAGGTGTCAGGAAGCTTAACTGAGGGGTCAGGAGAGTGCAAAACAACATCTACTGAATCACAGGTCGACTAACAGCATGAGGGGTGGTTCCCTGCACGGTCTTAACAGTCTCCTTCAGCTTTTTTCTTAAGTGAATATGAGACGTGGCAAGGGTCTGATATTCCACCGAAAAATCCAGCATCATCTGTGTCAAACTGGACACTTGATCTACCAAGTTACCAAGCGGATCCATGACCAGAGGAAAGAAAAATGCAAAATCCCCTTTTAAATGTGTGGTCAGTGGTATTATTGCAAAACAATGGGGAGACAAAGAGCGCAATAGGGTCTTATCCACGTTACACAAAGGAAAATATATACCAAATTTGCTCACCTGGTTAGGATGAGATTAAAGCGAATTTCAGGAGACTATAGTTGATTCACAGTGGTTTTATTCAACGCGTTTCAGGGGTCTCATGCCCCCTTCATCAGGAAATACCACACCTGTGTGTAGTATTTCCTGATGAAAGGGGCATGAGACCCCTGAAACGCGTTGAATGAAACCACTGTCAATCAACTATACTCTCCTGAAATTCATCTTAGCGGCAGCGCAGAATTTTAACTACAAATCTCCCTTTGAAGACAATATGGTCAGTGATATTGTGATGTGACTGCAGTGCAGTTTAGCACAACCTCCACCAGGGGGTGCTGGTGAGGGAAGAGAGGTTGCACGCTCACAGCGTAGCAACACTGAACAGCCGCACAGGTGTCATAGGTAACGAAAGAGTGGTCAGACGAGCAGAGTCAGAATCTGTTAGGAGCAGAAGTACCAGAGGTAGCAGCAATGAACGAAGTCAGAGACAAGCCAGAAGTCAGAGCCAAGCGGGAGCGCAGTGACCAAAAAGACAGATGTAAGATGAAGTCTGGGTACAAGCCAGAAGTCAAAGCCGGTTAGGGAACGAGGTATCAGAGATGGAAAGCAAGAGGTGGGGTACAGAGACCAGTCCCAGTCATACACTGTAAGGAAACCACCAGACGAACACTAAATCAGGGATAGGGAACGGGTCTCACACAAACACGGGGAGTCAGAGGCAGAAGGATCACCAGGGTATATGGGTCAGCTGCTCTAGCGTGGAAGCATGAACTATCACTGACACAGGCAACCAGAAATAGCACCAATAAATAGCCACCCAAAAATCAAAGAGACAGGAAAGGTTAACCCCCCATGACCAGGCTGGGGAAAGAGAAGTAAGAAGCAAACCCCGACCTGGATCATGACAGTTCTATCCCCATCATTGCTCCTCAGCCTGTGTAAAGAGGCCGGGAAACAAGCGTCAAACGACTTCAGTATTGTCGATCACACTCATTTAGTGGCCTGAAATCAGCGCATGTAAGTACAACAGAAATGTTTCTGTGAGATGGTGCAATATGTGAGCATTTGGGGCCCCATTTTGCCTATCACCGGCCGGGGCTCTGTGCACACATTGATTAGTGCCACCTTTGTATCATCTTGGGGTAGCCGTAACATCTCACACCGTTGTGTACTGGGAGATAAAGAAATATACAGAAGATGGGAAGCAGCGAGGCAATAACGCAAGAAACCGAAATATGTGAAAATAAGAAAAATAAAGAGGTAACAAAGACAGATGGAGCGAGTCCTGCGGCCAAGATCAGGCTCATAGGTGCCAGCTGTAAATTAAAGAGAACTTGCACTTGGGAATGTTTTTATAGTTGCACATGGGTTAAACTGTGCATGGAGAAGGGTGGGGGGCGACTGCTGCGAGGGGAGAATCTGGATTGAGTTTAGGGATAGAAGCTGTGAGGAAGAAAGTTCTGTACAGCCGCAGACATTCATGCCTCCCCTCCCTCTCTGGAGGGACAAATGCTCTTTCGTAAACCGCAGGACTTGGGTGCAGCAGATATTTGGGACTGACGTTTCTCATGATCCGAGCCGCCACTTTGGTACAAGGTAGGTACCTTACCTAAAAGCCATGTCAGCGATCTCTAGTAGTTATGGAGAACAATAGGAGGCTGGGAACGTAGCTGTGTAACTCCAGTGACCAGGAGTAAAGAAGGCGTAATGGAAGCTCATACAGACGTGCCGGTATCCCTGATGGATGGAGAAAGCCCAATGTTATGAGGGGCAGGGAATCCCCCAGTGATCACAGTCACGCAGTCCTGGCTCAATGCTCAACCATAGAGCTGGCGAGTGTGACGACCACCAGTCCAGGACTGTGCAAATAAGGGGGAGTTTCACCTCTGTCATATTGTGTTCACCATAAAGTAGAGCAGAAGGAATTAGTATCTATCATGTGTATGGCCATATCTCGCGGCAGACGGCATGGCCCAGACTGACAACCTGCCTCATCCTGGGCATTGTACTTCTGCTTCGCTGGCGTGTAGATTCACAGGAATCTGAACAGCTTAGAAATGCAGTGGATGAAATGTTTTCAGTAGATAATCTGGGTCTAATAGCCTATGTAATGCATGCAATGGTATGGTGAGAGTGAGAAAAGGTTATGGCAGAGTATGTAACTGCAGACGCATTGGCTCATTTAACACTTTCACTGCCACAGGGTTTTCAACTAAGACAATTTTAGCACATTTATCAAAAATGTAAAAAAAATAATGATATTAAATACTGATTGCTAAATATTTCTGAAATTACACATCGGGCACATTGTCAAAATGCCAACAACAGCTTTATCACTCCAGCATCTTTATGCAATTTTGTGTCAAGGAACATTTTTTTCAATGAAAAAATGCGCAAAAATCGATATTAGTGGCTAAAAGCGTGAGCTAAACCAAAATTAGATACATGACACTTCCTAAAAATAATAAAAGTTTAACATTTACAGAATCCATTCATTCCACTTAAAGGGAATCTGTCAGCAGGTTTTTGCTACCCCATCTGAGAGTAGTATGATGTAGGGGCAGAGACCCTGATGATCGCTCCTCTATAAATCTAATATATAAAGCTGAATGTGTGCGTGCGTGCGTGTGTGTGTGTGTATGTATGTATGTGTGTATGTCCGGGATTGGCATCTGCACCGTTGCAGCTACAGCCACAAAATTTTGCACAATCACACGTCGGGACCCCGAGAGCGTCATAGGCTATGTTGTGAGGCGAAATTTTAACCCCGCACATTCAAATTCACTAAACAATTTTGCCCCTATCTACATAATGGGGAAAAAGTCAAAGGAAAAGTGCTGGAGGCAAATTGACAGCTGCCAGATGTGAACAAGGGGGACTTAAAGAGTGAAAGCGATGGCGCCAAAGAGTATATACCGTACAGTTGCTAAGGTGGGGCCCCAACATGGGATTCTCACCACACACGGGGATATGAACACACACACAAAATGCGCCACACACTACCACATGCTTGAACACATATACCACCCTCAGCACACATTTCACCACACATACACCAACCTCGCCATATAAAAGTCGAAACACAAAAGTCGCCAATCAAAACTCGCCACGCACAAAATTTGCCACATGCAAAACTCGCCACATGCAAAACTAGGCTCATGCAAAACTCGCCACACGTGCAAAACTCACCTAATGGAAAACTCGCCACACCCAAAACTTGCACACGCGTAAAAATTGCCATATGCACAAAAGTTGCAACACATGCAAAAGTTGCCTCACACAAAATTTGCACATACTCAAAACACACCACACATAAAACTCGCCACGTGCAAAATTCGCCATGCGCAAAACTTGCCGCACACAACTTGCTACACTAACCTGTCACATGCAACTTGACACACAAAAAGTTGCTACACGCATGTCGCCACACAAAACTCATCTCACAAAAGTCGCTACATGCATGTCGCCACACGCAACTCAACACACACAACTTGACACATGAAACTCGCCCTAAAACACACAAAAGTCTGGTATTATCCTTCAAAAATAAAAATCTGATTAATAAGCAGACAAGCTACAAGAGCAACAAGTGTACCATATAGGAAATACGGCAGCTGTCAGTCACATGACCTGTCTATTATGTGTATGTGTGAGCTAATATATACTGCCAGGGGGGAGGGCTTACTGTTGGCTGGGGATTTACCAGGCTGCCAATAGCAACCAATCACAGCTCAGCTTCTATTTTGCTACATTTAATTAATCTGAGTATACTGGTTAATCTCAGTATAACGAAGCTTGTGTGAGGTAATAGCATGTCACTTAGGGTGTGTTGGTGGAAAGGCTGATGTCAGTCACATTACATCTATGTGAGAGGATATAGAAACTGCCAGTTACAGACAATTTTTACCACAATAATGCCTCATAAGAAAAGGAATTCCATGGCGCGAATGTCAGCTGATGCGAAAACAAAAGCTGCATTACGGGCCAATGAAAAATGTGAAGACCGAGAAACAAGGCTGACACACATGAGAACAGCAGCTGCTTCCTCAAGAGCCATATCCAACTGAGTTCCTCAATTCCTTGGAGCCACAAGGACTTCCTCCTCACAACCTGTTTCTAAAACCTGGAGCACCTATTCTGCTATTGAGAAATTTAGATCCACCAAAGCTGTGTAATGGAACAAGACTCTTTAGGACTAGTGCACAGCGCCACTCACTAAGCAGCAGCTATTAGTATGTTTTTCAATTAAAGGCACAAGTACACAGAGTCCAATCCGCAGCATTTACTGACCGTGTGCACCTACCCTCACAGAGACAAATATGTCCGTCTGGTATACTACAGCCGATGCTGACAGACGCTGTACAAACCATGAGCGGCCTATATCACCGGTCAGGAGAACTTTAATAACTTTATTTATAACAACAAGTCACTTACTATAACAGTATTACATATAACACAGCTCATGTCGTGGTTACTGTATGGGGGCTTGTTATACTAACATGCTGGGCTTATAATAAGACCCTGTATGTAAGAATAATAAGCCCCCAATCTCCCCATCAGCCCCCCAAATAGCACTTATTACATGTGATGCAGTGCAGAGCACTAGACACTGTAATAATAAGTATAATAAGGATCCCACAGAGCATATATCACACAGAGCATGTATCCCACAGAGCATATATCACACAGATCATGTATCACAAAGAGAATGTATCCTAAAGAGCATGTATCCCACATGTCATGCATCCCACAGAGCAGGTATCCCACAGAGCATGTATCCCACAGATCATGTGTCCCACAGAGCATATATCTCACAGCGCATGTGTAACACCCCAAGTAACCGGTTGTTACAGTGGCATTGCTTTCCTCCTGGGGGAGGATATCCCTCTGTGGGATATATGGTCTGTGGGATGCATGCTGTGTGGGATATATCCCACACAGCATGCATCCCACAGACCATATATCCCACAGAGCATGTGTAACACCCCAAGTAACCGGTTGTTACAGTGGCATTGCTTTCCTCCCGGGAAGAGTGATGTCATGCTTGGAAGTGAGGAAGGATCCCTTTAACAGTTATTCAGCACATACAACACCGTTCTGACTCCAGGCCAGAAGGGGGAGCACTACACCTGACTTCATGGGAGCTGCTCTCTCTGGTCGGGGGGAGGAGTCAGTTGCTAGGCAGTTGGGGGAGTTGGACAGTTGGTGAGAGGAGAGCGAGGAGTGAGGAAGGAAAGCTGGGGCCATGCAGACGAGTGATTCTGCAGCTCCTGGGAAGGAAAAAGAGAGCAGAGCAACTTATAAAGAGACTGAAAGGAGGAAGGAGCAAAAGGCGAAGTGAAGAGCTGGAGAGAGAAGTTGTGACTGAACCTCCTCCATGCAGAGCGAAGATGCCGGTAGCCGGAAGACCGAGGTTGTGGGGGTAACTTCATGTCCCATGGCAGAAACCGGTGGACAGCTAGATTTCAAGTTACCTGTCCACCATTAACACCTGAGGACACATAGCAAATAGAGCCTGGGTCATCATAGATATCCTGTAAAAAGGCTTGAGTTACCTGTCATACGGGTTAGTATCCGACCTAAAGGGGGACAGAGAGAAAATGTGAGGACCTTGTGTGAGGCCTAAGGCAGCTAGGGACTACAACAACACGGTGCTAGAAGGAAGGCTTCCAACTCCACCCGGTTAGGGGAATTCCTGAGACGCTTCCAAGCCAGCCGGACCATACCTGTACCTCTGATCCGGTACCCTAGACTGTGGCTGCCTGAATCATACAGTAAAGAGGTAAAGAGATTGCAACCCTGTGTCCTCCGCTTCTTTCTACAACACCTAACACCTGTCCCTACTACACCGGGAGCCCTGGGGACCCAGCTTCACCTGTGGGAAGCCATACCATCCATGCAGCCATAACATTACTCCCAGTGGATCCCTTTAAGCAGCATTGGCCACCCCTGACCAAATACCACTGGTGGCGTCACAAACTTTTATTAATTCACATACCCCTTTAAAGACTTTTCCTTTAACATGGGCGCCCAGGGCCACGGACCGGGTCACCGCCGCCGTGACATCCCTTTAAGTACCGGACCCAGTACCGAGTACCCCACAGCCCTGGCGGGCGTTCCACATGCATCCCACAGAGCATGTATCCTACAGAGCTTGCATCCTACAGAGCTTGCATCCCACAGAGCATGAATCCCATAGAGCATGTATCCCACAGAGCATGTATCCCAGAGAATGTATCCCACCGAGCAAGCTGCGATCCTATCACACGAACATTTGTGTGATAATAAACCATCATCTGAACAGCACAATTGAACTCTATGGTCCAAGTGCTGTCCGTGTGAAGTCAGTCTTTTTCATCGACCGCTCTTGGACCCAATATATGGTTGTGTCATGGGATACACATAGCCTTAGAGAGTACGAGCCTCCAGCCATGGCTCACACTTACTATGTAGATTAGTCTATTTGGATATTATCCAGGTAACTGGTAACTTCACATTTTGGGAATCACTATTCATTCACTATCCATAGGATGAGGTATAACTTAATGATCGCTGTAGTGTCCGACCATTGGGATCCTTCCCCCGTGATTCCGAGGTTGAGGCTAAGGGACGCCATAGACGGACTGTGCAGGTCTTCAAGAATTGAGGGCAGAGCACAAGCTCAACCTCCTCTTCAATCATTACTTATGGGAATGCAGGGGAGAGACAATAGACAATGATGGGAGCACTGCTCCAGCATTCCCATTATTCAGTAGGGGCTCTGCTGTAATCAGTAATGCTCCTCTATTTTATGGAAATGAAGGAACTTGATATTTTGAGATTAACCCTTTATAAGCTCTAATCCCACCTGTATCGTAGCTTTAGTATTTATCTCAGAGCTTTGGTAATAGGAATCCCAGAGAACAGCCTATCTAATATATAATTGCCTAGAATACTACTTCCTGCAATTTGTGCCAACTTCCGTGGCTTTGTCCGGAGCTAATGTCCGGAGCTAATGTCCGGAGCTAATGTCCGGAGCTAATGTCCGGAGATAAGTGACGTCAACAGTGTCCAGTGTCTGATTGGTTGCCGCCTGCTGCGAGCGACCAATCAGAAACGTGCCGTACTGTGACACACTCCGCCCGCCATTTTGGTGTGATTTTTGAATTTTTACCTCACAGCAAGTTTCTACTGCGTGGAGGCGGGCCCAGTGACGTTGCTCTTCAAGCTCCTGCCGAATTTCGTCAAAAAAATGATAATACCATTTACCAAAACTATATATATTTAGTTGTGAAGTGGTTCAGTGACATTTTCACACCAATTTTGAACTTTTGTTTGGTGTTTTCTCCATATACTGCCTATTATTCACTGACTGTTATACTGAGAGACTGCCGTTTATTAACCTCTTCTTTGCCACATTGGGTATATTGCTCTATTATTTGCCACATAAGGACATTGTCCATTATTGCCCAGCAATTTCTCTGCAATATAAACTGCCTATTTATTAATATCTGCATTCCTGCAAAGAACTATTGCCTATTATTAACTGGCTATTTTCCTACTACCTGACACTGCCTCTTATTAACCTGTTGTTTGCCACCACCACGCTTAAAGCTGTTTAGCTTAGCCAACATGAGCTCTAATAGTAAGGATACTAATGACACAGAGCCCAAAGCTGCTGATGGCGCACGTAAGATTAGGTCTGATAGAAAGTATACTAATAATGCAGAGCAAAAAGACGCCGATGCCGCACGTAAGCGCAAACAGCGTGCTAACAAGAGTACAGAGGATAGATGCAAGCGCATGGACACTGTTAAGTATACTAATGACACAGAGTCCAATGCTTATGATGGCGCACGTAAGATCAGGTCTGATATAAAGTATGGTAATGATGCAGAGCGAAAAGCCGCCGATGCCGGACGTAAGCGCAAACAGCGTGTTAACAAGAGTACAGAGGATAGATGCAAGTGCCTGGATACTGTTAAGTATACTAATGACACAGAGCCCAAAGCTGCTGATGGCGCACGTAAGATCAGGTCTGATATAAAGTATGGTAATGATGCAGAGCGAAAAGCCGTCGATGCCGCACGTAAGCGCAAACAGCGTGTTAACAAGAGTACAGAGGATAGATGCAAGCGCCTGGATACTGTTAAGTATACTAATGACACAGAGTCCAAAGCTGCTGATGGCGCACGTAAGATCAGGTCTGATATAAAGTATGGTAATGATGCAGAGCGAAAAGCCGCTGATGCCGCACGTAAGCACAAACAGCGTGCTAACAAGAGTACAGAGGAGAGATGCAAGCGCCTGGACACTGTTAAGTATACTAATGACACAGAGCCCAAAGCTGCTGATGGCGCACGTAACATCAGGTCTGATAATAAGTATACCAATGACGCTGAGCGAAAAGCCGCCGATGCCGCACGTAAGCACAAACAGCGTGCTAACGAGACTACAGAGGACAGACATAAGCGCCTGGACACTGTTAATGCTGCTTGCAATAAACGCATTACTAATGAGTCTTTTGAGGACAAAACTAATCGATTAAGTAATAAAGCTGCTGCTGCACGCTCTCAACGTTGCAAACATAATATTTCCACGTCCTCAGTCATAGATTCTGCCCACAATACAGCTTCTTTGTCTCCATTCATAGAATGTGTGCAGCTTGAAGCTCCTTTAACCGTTGGTAAATCTGCACGTAAGCGCAAACACTGTCCTACTTACACTCCAAATGATAAACGCCGTCGCCTGCACACTGTTAAGCCTGCTTATAAGACATGCTTCACACCTGACTCTTCTAAGGCAACAAACAAACCATTACCAAATGCAGCTGGTGCACGCCGTGAATGGCGCAAAAAAACCGCTTGCACCTCCATATTAATAAACTCTGACCACGATACACTTTCCAACTCCTCAGTGATCGTCTGATGTCTTTCATCCCTCCCCTCATAAGCATGTTCATGGATCCTGTGTAACTGTACCTTAAATAACAAGAATTGTCAAGAGCTGGTGAGTGCAGCCATTTTTTGTTCTTTCTTACTATTATTTATTAATTGTATTATTCTTACATTTGAATAAATAAAGTATATATGGATTCTAGACTTCCGATTCTTTAGAATCGGGCTGCCATCTAGTCTAATATATAATTGCCTAGAATACTACTTCCTGCAATTTGTGCCAACTTCCGTGGCTTTGTCCGGAGCTAATGTCCGGAGCTAATGTCCGGAGATAAGTAACGTCAACAGTGTCCAGTGTCTGATTGGTTGCCGCCTGCTGCGAGCGACCAATCAGAAACGTGCCGTACTGTGACACACTCCGCCCGCCATTTTGGTGTGATTTTTGAATTTTTACCTCACAGCAAGTTTCTACTGCGTGGAGGCGGGCCCAGTGACGTTGCTCTTCAAGCTCCTGCCGAATTTCGTCAAAAAAATGATAATACCATTTACCAAAACTATATATATTTAGTTGTGAAGTGGTTCAGTGACATTTTCACACCAATTTTGAACTTTTGTTTGGTGTTTTCTCCATATACTGCCTATTATTTTTGTTCTTTCTTACTATTATTTATTAATTGTATTATTCTTACATTTGAATAAATAAAGTATATATGGATTCTAGACTCCCGATTCTTTAGAATCGGGCTGCCATCTAGTACCCAATAACTGGTATTGGGAGGTATTAGCATGGCTGGGAGGTGAGCCAGAGGCGCCAAACCAATGGTTCTGCTTCATCGCATGATTGCAACCTGTTTTCACTGCAAGATTATTATGAAATAAGGGTTCGTAGGACCAATAATTGTGCAGTGTAAATACCCCTTGGGTCCCCGTCACATGTACGTGCCTCCGGTATGAGTAGCATGCTTATCACACGTACTGTAGATACTGTACGTAGCCACAAACACCTATTGAATCCCATGAGAAGGTAAAAGGGGTAGTTCGCTCACCTTCCAGGGTGTGGCGCATTCACGGCCATGCGCGGATCCGGCCAATACATTGAGGGACAAGTGGTGAACCCGAGATAACTGGCTGTTAGTCCCAATTATGAAACATACACACGTGGTCAAAATTGTTGGTACCCCTCGTTTAATGGCAGAAAAACCCACAATGGTCACAGAAATAACTTGAATCTGACGAAAGTAATACTAAATAAAAAATCTAAATGAAAATGAACAAATGAAAGACAGACATTGCTTTTCAGCCATGCTTCCACAGAATTAAAAAAAAATAAATAAACCTCATAAAATCGGCCTGGACAGAAATGATGGTACCCTTAACTTAATATTTTGTTGCACAACCTTTTGAGGCAATCACTGGCAATCAAACGATTCCTGTAACTGTCGATGAGACTTCTGCACCTCTCGACCGGTATTTTGGCCACTCCTCAAGATCAAACTGCTCCAGTTGTCTCGTGTTTGAAGGTTGCCTTTTCCAGACGGCATGTTTCAGCTCTTTCCAAAGACTCTCAATAGGATTTAGGTCAGGGCTCAAAGAAGGCCACTTCAGAATAGTCTAATGTTTTCCTCTTAGCCATTCTTGGGTGTTTTTAGCTGTCTGTTTTGGGTCATTATCCTGTTGCAAGACCCATGACCTGCGACTGAGACCAAGCTTTCTGACACTGGGCAGCACATTTCTCTCTGGAATCCCTTGATAGTCTTCAGATTTCATTGTACCCTGCACAGATTCTAGACACCCTGTGCCAGATGCAGCAAAGCAGCCCCAGAACATAACAGAGCCTCCTCCATGTTTCACAGTAGGGACAGTGTTCTTTTCTTAATAGGCTTCATTTTTCCATCTGTGAACAATGCAGCTGATGTGCCTTGCCAAAAGTTCAATTTTTGTCTCATCTGTCTCCCACAAGATTTGTGGTTTGTCATCATATAGTTTGGTAAATTCTAGTCTGGCTTTTTTATGATTTTTTTTCAACAATAATGTCCTCCTTGGTCATCTCCCATGAAGTCCACTTTGGCTCACACAACGATGGATGGTGCGATCTGACACTGATGTTCCTTGAGCTTTAAGTTCACCTTTAATCTGTTTAGAAATTTTTCTGGGCTCTTTTGTTACCATTCGATTTATCCATCTCTTTGATTTGTCATCAATGTTCCTCCTGCGGCCATGTCCAGGGAGGTCGGCTACAGTCCCATGGATCTTACATTTCTGAATAATATGTGCAACTGTAGTCAAAGGCATCAAGCTGCTTGAAGATGTTCTTATAACTATTATCTTTAACATGTTTGTCTATCATTTTATTTCTAATCTCCTGAGACAATTCTTTCCTTCACTTCCTCTGGTCCATGCTGAGTGTGATACACACCATGTCACCAAACAGCACAGTGAGTATCTGTAGTCCTATTTACCGGCCACTCACTGATTCCAGGATTGTAGACACCTGTGATGCTAGTTAGTGGACACACCGCGATTTAACATGTCCCTTTTGTCACATTATTTTCAGGGCTACCATCATTTCTGTCCAGGCCTATTTCATGATTTTTTTTGTTTTTTATTATGTGGCAGCATGGTTGAAAAGCAATATCTGACTTTCGTTTGTTCATTTTCATATATCTTTTCTTTATTATTACTTTTGTCAGATTCAAGTTATTTCTGTGACCATTGTGGGTTTTTCTGTCATTAAACGAAGGGTATCAACAATTTTGACCACGTGTGTAGCTTTCATGAGCTGGTAACAAAACGCTCCAAACACATCAGCAATAGTGTAAACTATTAAAACATTCTCTCATTATTCTGGCATTTGGCAAATATTAATAATTATGATAACCCTAATTGACATTAAACGTAAAAGGTTTCTTCTGATTTCATGTCAGATATTGAGAAAAACATGCACATGTGTCTATATAGTGGATGGAAACTTCTGGTTTCAACTGTATGTTCTATATACAGAATATTTTACAAGACATTTATCAGATATATTTATTGCGTTTATGTTAAGTGGCTGAACTTTATCATGATCCTTGATAGATTTTTTGCATTCTTCTTGTATTTTTGATCCATATTTGTAGCTCCTTTGTGCTATACGTTTCAGGTGTATGCATGCAGAGTGAGCACTATTCGGGGCAGACGCACATTGTGTGCATGTCTACATTTTTAAGTTGTTTTTGTCTCTTCATATTTACGTAAAGCCTTTTGTATGTGCATCATATTCATGACCCCTTTCTTTTTATCTTGTACATTTAATCCCCAAGATTTATTGAAAGATTTACTGTAATGTCCGATTAGGTTTTCATGGGATAAATATGTCAAGGACTTTTGATTGTAGCGATTAGCGCAGCATGTTCGTCTGTCAATGAACGAAAGCAGAGGCATTAAATAAGCGAGATTTTATACATCTGATGTCTGTGTTTGAATCAGTTTGGACATTTTTTAATCAGGCTGAAGAAGAAAAAGCAAAAAATATTAAATTTTCTATGTGACTAAGACTAAGCTCACATTATCAAGATGGGTTCTCGTAAGAAGGCAGGCATGTTTTCCTAATCTCTTACAGCCTCATCCTGTGAAATATTGACAGAATCTGCAGAAAATACAAGAGAATTAAAGTCTTCATACACATTGTGCAGAAAACATACAAGTTTCAGCCTTTGATTTCTACTCCAGATTCTCTGATTAAATTGTGAAATTGACCTGTCAAATAGTGGTGACTTACAGATCTAAAGTATGACTGAGCATGTGCCCTTAGTCCCCTACAATGACATATGACTGATCATGTGCCCTTCTTCCCCTATGACGACATATGACTGATCATGTGCTCTCAGTCCCCTACAATGACTTATGACTGAGCGTGTGCCCTTAGTCTCCTACAACCACTTATAAACTGAGTATGTGCCCTTAGGCCTTTACAACGACATATGACTGAGCATGTGCTCTCAGTCCCCTACAATGACTTATGAATAAGTGTGTAAACTTAGTCTCCTACAACAACACATAGACTGAGCATGTGCCCTAAGTCCCTTACAAAAACTTATAGACTGAGCATGTGCCCTTAGTCCCCTACAATGACATATGACTGATCATGTGCTCTCAGTCCCCTACAACTCATGACTGAGCATGTGCCCTTAGTTCTCTACAACGTCTAATGACTGAGCATGTACACTTAGTACCCTACAACTACTCATGACTGAGCATGTTTCCTTAGTCCCCTGTGACTCATGACTGAGCATGTTCCCTTAGTCCCCTACAACACCTTATAACTGTGCCTGTTCCCTTAGTCCCCTATGACTCATGACTGAGAATGTTCTCTTAGTACTCTACAACATCTTATAACTGCGCCTGTTCCCTTAGTCCCCTGTGACTCATGACTGATAATGTTCCCTTAGTCCCCTACATCTTATAACTGCACATGTTCCCTTAGTCCCCTATGACTCATGACTGAGCATGTTCCCTTAGTCCCCTATGACTCATGACTGAGAATGTTCTCTTAGTACTCTACAACATCTTATAACTGTGCATGTTCCCTTAGTCCCCTACGACTCATGACTGAGCATGTTCCCTTAGTCCCCTACAATGAGTTATAACTGAGCATGTGCCCTTAGTCCCCTACAACTCATGACTGAGCATGTTCCCTTGGTCCCCTACAACGAGATATAACTGAGCATGTGCCCTTAGTCCCCTATAACTACTGTAGCGTGGCTAAAGGGTGTCTAATCGACGGGAGATATGTGTCACATAGATGGCTTGCCGCTGTGATGTAACCATAGCTACCTATATGTGTTTCAGGACCTGTGGTGATGTCACAACCACATGTCTGGTCATGTGATGGGTTCTGGGTGTGGTTAGACATATAAAAGAAAGCCTAATGCTTAACACAGTGGATATGTGTGGAGGTGCTAGCCTCCAGAGTGTGTTAAGGCTCCAGGACTGAGCCTGAAGGAATGGACACTTGTTTTTTCCTTTGCCTGAGCTAAAGGCTAGTTGTTTTCTGTTTATGCTAACTGGTTTTTGGAGCAATAAACCTTTGAACTTTTGTTGGAACCTGCCTCCTAAGTGTCAGCCATCGCACTTGAGTGAGTGAAACCCCTACACTACTTATAACTGAGCATGTTCCCTTAAGTCACTTACAATGAGTTATGACTGAGCATGTGCCCTTACTCCACTATAACTACTTATAACTGAGCATGTGCCCTTAAAAACCTATAACGACTTCTGACTGAGCATGTGCCCTTAGTCCCTTACAACAACTTATGACAGAGCATGTGCCCTAAGTCCCTTACAAAAACGTATAGACTGAGCATGTGCCCTTAGTCCCCTACAATGACATATGACTGATCATGTGCTCTCAGTCCCCTACAACTCATGACTGAGCATGTGCCCTTAATTCTCTACAACGTCTTATGACTGAGCATGTACACTTAGTACCCTACAACTACTCATGGCTGAGCATGTTCCCTTAGTCCCCTGTGACTCATGGCTGAGCATGTTCCCTTAGTCTCCTGTGACTCATGAATGAGCATGTTCCCTTAGTCCCCTACAACATCTTATATCTGCGCCTGTTCCCTTAGTCCCCTATGACTCATGACTGAGAATGTTCCCTTAGTACTCTACAACATCTTATAACTGCGCATGTTCCCTTAGTCCCCTATGATTGATGACTGAGCTACCCCTACAACGAGTTATAACTGAGCATGTGCCCTTAGTCCCCTATAACTACTTATAACTGAGCATGTTCCCTTCAGTCACCTACAATGAGTTATGACTGAGCATGTGCCCTTAGTCCCCTATAACTACTTATAACTGAGCATGTGCCCTTAGAAACCTATAACGACTTCTGACTGAGCATGTGCCCTTAGTCCCTTACAACAACTTATGACAGAGCATGTGCCCTAAGTTCCTTACAAAAACTTATAGACTGAGCATGTGCCCTTAGTCCCCTATAATGACATATGACTGATCATGTGCTCTCAGTCCCCTACAACTCATGATTGAGCATGTGCCCTTAGTTCTCTACAACGTCTTATGATTGAGCATGTACACTTAGTACCCTACAACTACTCATGGCTGAGCATGTTCCCTTAGTCCCCTGTGACTAATGACTGAGCATGTTCCCTTAGTCCCCTACAACATCTTATAACTGCGCCTGTTCACTTAGTCCCCTATGACTCATGACTGAGAATGTTCCCTTAGCACTCTACAACATCTTATAACTGCGCATGTTCCCTTAGTCCCCTATGACTCATGACTGAGCATGCTCCCTTAGTCCCCTACAACGAGTTATAACTGAGCATGTGCCCTTAGTCCCCTATAACTACTTATAACTGAGCATGTTCCCTTAAGTCACCTACAATGAGCTATGACTGAGCATGTGCCCTTAGTCCCCTATACCTACTTATAACTGAGCATGTGCCCTTAGAAACCTATAATGACTTCTGACTGAGCATGTGCCCTTAGTCCTCTATAACTACTTATGACTGAGCGTGTGCCCTTAGTCCCTTACAACAACTTATGACAGAGCATGTGCCCTTAGACCCTTACAATGACTTCTGACTGAGCATGTGCCCTTAGTCCCCTACGACTTATGACTGAGCATTTGCCCTTAGTCCCCTATAACTTCTTATGACTGAACGTGTGTCCTTAGTCCCTTACGACTTATGACTGAGCATGTGACTTTACTCCCTTACAACAACTTATGACTGAGCATGTGCCCTTAGTCCCCTATAACTACCGTATATACTAGACTATAAACTGAGATTTTCAGCCCATTTTTTTAGGCTGAAAGGGCCCCTCTCAGAATATACTCAACTCATTGTCCTAGGGGGTCGGCAGCAGCTGTCAAATCATACTCACCTGCTCCCGGCGTGCATGTCCCTGCTTCTACGGCACCCGCAGCTCTTCCTGTACTCAACGGTCACATGGTACCGCTCATTAAAGTAATGAATATGGATGCGACTCCACTCCCATATGGGCGGAGCTGCATATTCATTACTTTAATGAGCGGTACCAGTGACTGCTGAACACAGGAACAAGCTGCTGGCCCAGGACCACGGAGGGTGAGTATAACGGGGGAGGGTCAGCATTGCGATATTCACCTGTCCCCGTTCCACCGCCGGTCTCCGTCTTCCGCGTCCTCTGGCTGTGACGTTCAGGCCAGAGGGCGCAATTACGTAGTTAGTCCGCGCCGCCCTCTGCGCCTGAACAGTCAGAGAGCCGGAAGACGTAGCGGCGTACGGCGGTGGAACGGGGACAGGTGAATATCCCAAGTGCCGAGGGTCTGAGTGACGAGAGGTGAGTATGTCTTCTTTTTTTTTCTCTTCATTGCAGCAGCAACAGCATATGGGGCATAATCTATGGAGCATCTTATGGGGCCATCAAACTTTATGCAGGATTGTATGGGGCATAATCTAAGGAGCATTTTATGGAGCCATCAACCTTTATGCAGGATTGTATGGGGCATAATCTATGGAGCATCTTACAGGGTCATCAACCTTTGTGCAGCATTATATGGGGCATAATATTCTATAGAGCATCTTACGTGGCCATCATTAACCTTTTGTGAAGCATTATATGGGGCATATTTTAATATGGAGCATCTTATGGGGCCCATCATGAACTGTATGGAGCATTATATGGGGCTACTGATTCAATATGGATATTCAAAAACACTTAACCTACTGATGTCTCAATCAATTTTACTTTTATTGGTATCTATTTTTATTTTTGAAATTTACCAGTAGCTGCTGCATTTCCCACCCTAGGCTTATACTCATGTCAATAAGTTTCCCCAGTTTTTTTGTTGCAAAATTAGGGGTCTCGGCTTATACTCGGGTCGACTTATATTCAAGTCAGGGCCGGCGTTAGCACCCGCGCACCCAGGCAAGTGCCGGGGCCCTGAGCAGGTGGGGGGCCCACTCGCTGTCATGGACACTGGCAGATTTTGGAGGACCAGTGTCTGTGCCGGCACCTGCTAGTGGGCCCCCTGCCTGTTCAGGGCCCCTGCACTTGCGATACTTACCTCTCCCATCTCCATCACTGCAGCGTCTTCTGTGTCTCCTGACTTTTGACGTTCAGGTCACAGGGCACGATGACATCACATCGGTGACCTCTCTACCTGAGCAGTCACAGTGCAGAGAACCAGAAGACAGTGATACTGAGGAGTTCAGAGCAGAGCAGTGGCCAGCGATGAGAGGTGAGTATTTCATTTTTCTTTTTTTATGTTTGGAGCACCATGTATGGGTCCATCATATATGGAGCATCATATATTGGGCCCATCATATATGGAACATTAAATGTAGGTCTGATTATACACTGGAGCATCATATATGGGGCCCATTATACACTGGAGCATCATATATGGGGCCCATCATACACTGGAGCATCATATATGGAGCCCACTATACACTGGAGCATTATATATGGGATCCATTATATATGGAACATTATATGGGCCGATCATACAGTGGAGCATCATATATGGGGCTGATTATATATGGAGCATTATATGGAGCTATTCTGAATGGAGCATTAAATAGGGCCCATTCGGTATGGAGCAATATATGGGGCCCATCATATACTGTATAGAGCATTATATGGGGCTCATTATAGTGTATGGAGCAATATATGGGGATCATTATACTCTATGGGGCCCATTCTATATAATATGGAACCTTATATGGGACCCATTATGAATAGAACAATATATGGGGCTCATTATTCTTTATGCAGCATTATATGTTGCCCATTATACAGTATGGAGCAATATATGAGGCTCATTATTCTGTATGGAGCCATATATGAGGCTCATTATTCTGTATGGAGCCATATATGGGGCTCATTATTCTGTATGGAGCACTATGTGGTGCCCATAATACTGTATGGAACAATAAATGGGGCTCATTATTCTGTATGGAGCACTATGTGGTGCCCATAATACTGTATGGAGCATTATATGGGGCCCATTCTGTATGGAGCATTATATCGGTCCCATTCTGTATAGAGTATTATATGAGGCATTGGGGCCCATTATACTATATGGACCATTATATGGGTCCCATTATTCTGTGTTGAGCATTATATAGGGCTCATTATACAGTATGGAGCATTACATGAGGCTCTTTCTGTATAAAGCATTCTATGGGGCTCATTATACTGTATGGGGCTCATAATACTATATGAAGCATTATATGGGGCCCATACTATGTAGACCATTATATGGGGCCCATTATTCTGTATGAAGAATCATATGGGGCTCGGTATACTGTATGGAGCATTATATGGGACCCATTCTGTATAGCGCATTATATGGGACCCAATATATGGGACTCACTATACTGTATGAGGTATTATATGTGGCCCATTCTACTGTATTGATCATTATATAGGGCTCTTTTTATTGTACGAGCATTATATTGGGCTCATTATACTGTATGGAGCATTATATGGGGCTCACTATATTGTATGGACCATTACATGGGGCCTATTTTTCTGTATGGAGCATTATATGGGGTTCATTATACTGTTGGGTACACAGTACATTTATCAATATCCCGTTTACCTCTAATACTACAGGTACTAAAACCATGAAACCTGTGGACCCTCGATCACCACTCTCCTGTATGGTATTGCAGAATTTACAATAGATATCACTCATGCAATGGAAGAAGTGAAATCTTTGGCATTGTACTACACCTATGTTTCTCTGCTGTATCTGTGCATCATGAATCGTGGTGTGTGTTATAGGGACCGACTGAGACTCTTTCGCCCGAGGCCCACAAAAACCTGGAGCCGACCTGACTCAAGTATATACGGTACTTAAGACTGAGCGTGTGCCCTTAGTCCCCTATAACTACTTATGACTGAGCATGTGCCATTAGTCCCCTATAACTACTTATGACTGAGCATGTGCCCTTAGTCCCCTATAACTACTTATGACTGAGCATGTTCCCTTAGTCCCTTACAACAACTTATGACTGAGCGTGTGCCCTTAGTCCCCTATAACTACTTATGACTGAGCATGTGCCCTTAGTCCCCTATAACTACTTATGACTGAGCATGTGCCCTTAGTCCTCTATAACTACTTATGACTGAGCATGTTCCCTTAGTCCCTTACAACTTATGACTGAGCGTGTGCCCTTAGTCCCCTATAACTACTTATGACTGAGCATGTGCCCTTAGTCCCCTATAACTACTTATGACTGAGCGTGTGCCCTTAGTCCCCTATAACTACTTATGACTGAGCATGTGCCCTTAGTCCTCTATAACTACTTATGACTGAGCATGTTCCCTTAGTCCCTTACAACTACTTATGACTGAGCGTGTGCCCTTAGTTCCCTATAACTACTTATGACTGAGCATGTGCCCTTAGTCCCCTATAACTACTTATGACTGAGCGTGTGCCCTTAGTCCCCTATAACTACTTATGACTGAGCATGTTCCCTTAGTCCCTTACAACTTATGACTGAGCTTGTGCCCTTAGTCCCCTATAACTACTTATGACTGAGCATGTGCCCTTAGTCCTCTATAACTACTTATGACTGAGCATGTTCCCTTAGTCCCTTACAACAACTTATGACTGAGCGTGTGCCCTTAGTCCCCTATAACTACTTATGACTGAGCATGTGCCCTTAGTCCCCTATAACTACTTATGACTGAACGTGTGCCCTTAGTCCCCTATAACTACTTATGACTGAGCATGTGCCCTTAGTCCTCTATAACTACTTATGACTGAGCATGTTCCCTTAGTCCCTTACAACAACTTATGACTGAGCATGTGCCCTTAGTCCCCTATAACTACTTATGACTGAGCGTGTGCCCTTAGTCCCCTATAACTACTTATGACTGAGCATGTGCCCTTAGTCCTCTATAACTACTTATGACTGAGCATGTGCCCTTAGTCCCCTATAACTACTTATGACTGAGCGTGTGCCCTTAGTCCCCTATAACTACTTATGACTGAGCGTGTGCCCTTAGTCCCCTATAGCTACTTATGACTGAGCATGTTCCCTTAGTCCCTTACAACAACTTATGACTGAGCATGTGCCCTTAGTCCCCTATAACTACTTATGACTGAGCATGTTCCCTTAGTCCCCTATAACTACTTATGACTGAGCGTGTGCCCTTAGTCCCCTGTAACTACTTATGACTGAACGTGTGCCCTTAGTCCCCTATAACTACTTATGACTGAGCATGTTCCCTTAGTCCCTTACAACAACTTATGACTGAGCATGTGCCCTTAGTCCCCTCTAACTACTTATGACTGAGCATGTGCCCTTAGTCCCCTCTACTTATGACTGAGCATGTGCCCTTACTCCCCTCTAACTACTTATGACTGAGCATGTTCCCTTAGTCCCCTATAACTACTTATGACTGAACGTGTGCCCTTAGTCCCCTATAACTACTTATGACTGAGCATGTTCCCTTAGTCCCTTACAACAACTTATGACTGAGCATGTGCCCTTAGTCCCTTACAACAACTTATGACTGAGCGTGTGCCCTTAGTCCCTATAACTACTTATGACTGAGCTTGTGCCCTTAGTCCCTATAACTACTTATGACTGAGCATGTGCCCTTAGTCCCCTCTAACTACTTATGACTGAGCATGTGCCCTTAGTCCCCTCTACTTATGACTGAGCATGTGCCCTTACTCCCCTCTAACTACTTATGACTGAGCATGTTCCCTTAGTCCCCTATAACTACTTATGACTGAACGTGTGCCCTTAGTCCCCTATAACTACTTATGACTGAGCATGTTCCCTTAGTCCCTTACAACAACTTATGACTGAGCATGTTCCCTTAGTCCCTTACAACAACTTATGACTGAGCGTGTGCACTTAGTTCCCTATAACTACTTATGACTGAGCATGTGCCCTTAGTCCCCTATAACTACTTATGACTGAGCGTGTGCCCTTAGTCCCCTATAACTACTTATGACTGAGCATGTTCCCTTAGTCCCTTACAACTTATGACTGAGCGTGTGCCCTTATTCCCCTATAACTACTTATGACTGAGCATGTCCCCTTAGTCCCCTATAACTACTTATGACTGAGCGTGTGCCCTTAGTCCCCTATAACTACTTATGACTGAGCATGTGCCCTTAGTCCTCTATAACTACTTATGACTGAGCATGTTCCCTTAGTCCCTTACAACTACTTATGACTGAGCGTGTGCCCTTAGTTCCCTATGACTACTTATGACTGAGCATGTGCCCTTAGTCCCCTATAACTACTTATGACTGAGCGTGTGCCCTTAGTCCCCTATAACTACTTATGACTGAGCATGTTCCCTTAGTCCCTTACAACAACTTATGACTGAGCTTGTGCCCTTAGTCCCCTATAACTACTTATGACTGAGCATGTGCCCTTAGTCCTCTATAACTACTTATGACTGAGCATGTTCCCTTAGTCCCTTACAACAACTTATGACTGAGCGTGTGCCCTTAGTCCCCTATAACTACTTATGACTGAGCATGTGCCCTTAGTCCCCTATAACTACTTATGACTGAACGTGTGCCCTTAGTCCCCTATAACTACTTATGACTGAGCATGTGCCCTTAGTCCTCTATAACTACTTATGACTGAGCATGTTCCCTTAGTCCCTTACAACAACTTATGACTGAGCATGTGCCCTTAGTCCCCTATAACTACTTATGACTGAGCGTGTGCCCTTAGTCCCCTATAACTACTTATGACTGAGCATGTGCCCTTAGTCCTCTATAACTACTTATGACTGAGCATGTGCCCTTAGTCCCCTATAACTACTTATGACAGAGCGTGTGCCCTTAGTCCCCTCTAACTACTTATGACTGAGCGTGTGCCCTTAGTCCCCTATAGCTACTTATGACTGAGCATGTTCCCTTAGTCCCTTACAACAACTTATGACTGAGCATGTGCCCTTAGTCCCCTATAACTACTTATGACTGAGCATGTTCCCTTAGTCCCCTATAACTACTTATGACTGAGCATGTGCCCTTAGTCCCCTGTAACTACTTATGACTGAGCATGTTCCCTTAGTCCCCTATAACTACTTATGACTGAACGTGTGCCCTTAGTCCCCTATAACTACTTATGACTGAGCATGTGCCCTTAGTCCCCTCTAACTACTTATGACTGAGCATGTGCTCTTAGTCCCCTCTACTTATGACTGAGCATGTGCCCTTACTCCCCTCTAACTACTTATGACTGAGCATGTTCCCTTAGTCCCCTATAACTACTTATGACTGAACGTGTGCCCTTAGTCCCCTATAACTACTTATGACTGAGCATGTTCCCTTAGTCCCTTACAACAACTTATGACTGAGCGTGTGCCCTTAGTCCCTATAACTACTTATGACTGAGCTTGTGCCCTTAGTCCCTATAACTACTTATGACTGAGCATGTGCCCTTAGTCCCCTCTAACTACTTATGACTGAGCATGTGCCCTTAGTCCCCTCTACTTATGACTGAGCATGTGCCCTTACTCCCCTCTAACTACTTATGACTGAGCATGTTCCCTTAGTCCCCTATAAGTACTTATGACTGAACGTGTGCCCTTAGTCCCCTATAACTACTCATGACTGAGCATGTTCCCTTAGTCCCTTACAACAACTTATGACTGAGCGTGTGCCCTTAGTCCCCTATAACTACTTATGACTGAGCATGTTCCCTTAGTCCCCTCTACTTATGACTGAGCATGTTCCCTTAGTCCCCTCTACTTATGACTGAGCATGTTCCCTTAGTC
Source organism: Ranitomeya imitator (assembly GCF_032444005.1). Classification (NCBI taxonomy): domain Eukaryota; kingdom Metazoa; phylum Chordata; class Amphibia; order Anura; family Dendrobatidae; genus Ranitomeya; species Ranitomeya imitator. The sequence continues at coordinate 226,578,427 of NC_091283.1, forward strand.
CCCTCTACTTATGACTGAGCATGTGCCCTTAGTCCCCTCTAACTACTTATGACTGAGCATGTGCCCTTAGTCCCCTCTACTTATGACTGAGCATGTGCCCTTAGTCCCCTTTAACTACTTATGACTGAACGTGTGCCCTTAGTCCCCTATAACTACTTATGACTGAGCATGTTCCCTTAGTCCCTTACAACAACTTATGACTGAGCGTGTGCCCTTAGTCCCCTCTAACTACTTATGACTGAGCATGTGCCCTTAGTCCCCTCTACTTATGACTGAGCATGTGCCCTTACTCCCCTCTAACTACTTATGTCTGAGCATGTTCCCTTAGTCCCCTATAACTACTTATGACTGAACGTGTGCCCTTAGTCCCCTATAACTACTTATGACTGAGCATGTTCCCTTAGTCCCTTACAACAACTTATGACTGAGCATGTTCCCTTAGTCCCTTACAACAACTTATGACTGAGCGTGTGCACTTAGTTCCCTATAACTACTTATGACTGAGCATGTGCCCTTAGTCCCCTATAACTACTTATGACTGAGCGTGTGCCCTTAGTCCCCTATAACTACTTATGACTGAGCATGTTCCCTTAGTCCCTTACAACTTATGACTGAGCGTGTGCCCTTATTCCCCTATAACTACTTATGACTGAGCATGTCCCCTTAGTCCCCTATAACTACTTATGACTGAGCGTGTGCCCTTAGTCCCCTATAACTACTTATGACTGAGCATGTGCCCTTAGTCCTCTATAACTACTTATGACTGAGCATGTTCCCTTAGTCCCTTACAACTACTTATGACTGAGCGTGTGCCCTTAGTTCCCTATAACTACTTATGACTGAGCATGTGCCCTTAGTCCCCTATAACTACTTATGACTGAGCGTGTGCCCTTAGTCCCCTATAACTACTTATGACTGAGCATGTTCCCTTAGTCCCTTACAACAACTTATGACTGAGCTTGTGCCCTTAGTCCCCTATAACTACTTATGACTGAGCATGTGCCCTTAGTCCTCTATAACTACTTATGACTGAGCATGTTCCCTTAGTCCCTTACAACAACTTATGACTGAGCGTGTGCCCTTAGTCCCCTATAACTACTTATGACTGAGCATGTGCCCTTAGTCCCCTATAACTACTTATGACTGAACGTGTGCCCTTAGTCCCCCATAACTACTTATGACTGAGCATGTGCCCTTAGTCCTCTATAACTACTTATGACTGAGCATGTTCCCTTAGTCCCTTACAACAACTTATGACTGAGCATGTGCCCTTAGTCCCCTATAACTACTTATGACTGAGCGTGTGCCCTTAGTCCCCTATAACTACTTATGACTGAGCATGTGCCCTTAGTCCTCTATAACTACTTATGACTGAGCATGTGCCCTTAGTCCCCTATAACTACTTATGACAGAGCGTGTGCCCTTAGTCCCCTCTAACTACTTATGACTGAGCGTGTGCCCTTAGTCCCCTATAGCTACTTATGACTGAGCATGTTCCCTTAGTCCCTTACAACAACTTATGACTGAGCATGTGCCCTTAGTCCCCTATAACTACTTATGACTGAGCATGTTCCCTTAGTCCCCTATAACTACTTATGACTGAGCATGTGCCCTTAGTCCCCTGTAACTACTTATGACTGAGCATGTTCCCTTAGTCCCCTATAACTACTTATGACTGAACGTGTGCCCTTAGTCCCCTATAACTACTTATGACTGAGCATGTGCCCTTAGTCCCCTCTAACTACTTATGACTGAGCATGTGCTCTTAGTCCCCTCTACTTATGACTGAGCATGTGCCCTTACTCCCCTCTAACTACTTATGACTGAGCATGTTCCCTTAGTCCCCTATAACTACTTATGACTGAACGTGTGCCCTTAGTCCCCTATAACTACTTATGACTGAGCATGTTCCCTTAGTCCCTTACAACAACTTATGACTGAGCGTGTGCCCTTAGTCCCTATAACTACTTATGACTGAGCTTGTGCCCTTAGTCCCTATAACTACTTATGACTGAGCATGTGCCCTTAGTCCCCTCTAACTACTTATGACTGAGCATGTGCCCTTAGTCCCCTCTACTTATGACTGAGCATGTGCCCTTACTCCCCTCTAACTACTTATGACTGAGCATGTTCCCTTAGTCCCCTATAAGTACTTATGACTGAACGTGTGCCCTTAGTCCCCTATAACTACTCATGACTGAGCATGTTCCCTTAGTCCCTTACAACAACTTATGACTGAGCGTGTGCCCTTAGTCCCCTATAACTACTTATGACTGAGCATGTTCCCTTAGTCCCCTCTACTTATGACTGAGCATGTTCCCTTAGTCCCCTCTACTTATGACTGAGCATGTTCCCTTAGTCCCCTCTACTTATGACTGAGCATGTGCCCTTAGTCCCCTCTAACTACTTATGACTGAGCATGTGCCCTTAGTCCCCTCTACTTATGACTGAGCATGTGCCCTTAGTCCCCTTTAACTACTTATGACTGAACGTGTGCCCTTAGTCCCCTATAACTACTTATGACTGAGCATGTTCCCTTAGTCCCTTACAACAACTTATGACTGAGCGTGTGCCCTTAGTCCCCTACAAACTGCCTGACATGGACAGTGTTTTTAGACTTGCAATTAAAATTAGAAATTCAGACAATTGGAATTAGGGGCTTTTTCTATTCAGTTTTCTTGTAATAAATGTTTTAGAAAATAAAGTTATTATGGGCTGCATAATGGGCTACAAGGGATAAATTAATGACAGAGTATGTGGAGAAATAAACATCTAAAATTAGATAGTTCAACTCAAAGGGAAGGTGCCATCAAAAAAATTTTTTTCCAAAATTCTAAAAATGTAAAGAAATAATGATTACATTTTCTTAAAAAATATTATCATTTGTTTATAATTTAGTAAAATATGAAAAATAATTTGAAAAGTTTTGGAATTTCCACTTTTAAACACTAGGGGGAGCAGCTGCTGAAATTTCAGAAAAACCTAGTGTACAACTAGCTCACCTTACTGCACTGCAGTAATTATGGGCGGAGTCTGCTGAGGTGTGTGATGTCTCCTCTCCTCTCCTTCTGGGTGTTTGCTAAGGGATTAGAGAGGATGATATTCAGGAACCCAGTGAGCAGCCATTTTGTTGGTGACTGCAGAGTATGGCTGCCGTCACACTCTCAGTATTTGGTCAGTATTTTACCTCAGTATTTGTAAGCCAAAACCAGGAGTGGAACAAATAGAGGAAAAGTATAATAGAAACATATGCACCACTTCTGTATATATCACTCACTCCTGGTTTTGGCTTACAAATACTGAGGTAAAATACAAACCAAATAATGATAGTGTGAAGGCAGCCTTATACTGACAAGTAGACAGTCACCGAGGATGGCAGGCAGCAAGGATTCTGGGAGATATGTGGTGGAGGGAGCAAGGTGACAGCAGCACAGAGTATTTCAGGAGAGCAGTGTGCTGGTCTATAGGGGCCCCCTGTTTGGTGCACCGAGCAGCCAGGGATTGTACATAGAGCGCTGTCTTTTATACACATGGATGGACCGTTTGCTCCACAGAAATCCAGGAAACATTTCTGCGGATTGATGGCCTGTTCTGATCCAGACTTTGCATGCAGACCCCATTCCCCTCCTCAGATCCTGTCTTCTCCATCCTGTCCTGGCAATGTGTGAAAGCGAGGCAACAGGCGCAGTCTGGGGTGACAATGGGAAGGAAATGTAGCCATATAGTAACGATAAAAATGAGACCCCTCTCTTCAGCTACCTCACCAGCCTTCCCCTGACTGCACCTAACTGGAGGTCATGCTGCCCCCTCTATTACCCCAGACCCGCGTGCAGGTGCTCAGCCAGAACCACCCTAGAATGGGTCCGCTTTCTGAAGATAATACTGCCATAGTGTTCTCACATAATACCGCCATATAGATCACACACAATACTATCAAATAGATCACACAATACTGTCATACAGTTCTCACATAATACCACCATATAGATCACACATAATACCGCCAGTGTTCTCACATACCGCCATATAGATCACACATAATACTGCCAGTGTTCTCACATACCGCCACATAGATCTCACATGTATTGTAAAGACTCGGCCAGAATAAAGTCCTTTATTAATCTTTTTTATACCATACCGAACGCATAATCCTCGATTCCCTCATCTCCCACAACAAAAATAATAAACCACAATGGGGAAAGACATGCAGGGGGAGAGGAGTGCATAGGAGAGGATGAGATACTGACTGCTGAGCCGTGTATCTAATCCTGTCCTGTGTGATACTGTGCTGAGCCGTGTATCTAATCCTATCTTGTATGATACTGTACACAGGACAGGATTAGCTACACAGGACAGAGGTAGCAGTGGTAGATGGTATAAAGAGGCAGGCAGCAGTGGTAGATGGTATATAGAGGCAGGCAGCAGTGGTAGATGGTATACAGAGGCAGGCAGCAGTGGTAGATGGTATATAGAGGCAGGCAGCAGTGGTAGATGGTATACAGAGGCAGGCAGCAGTGGTAGATGGTATATAGAGGCAGGCAGCAGTGGTAGATGGTATATAGAGGCAGGCAGCAGTGGTAGGTGGTATACAGAGGCAGGCAGCAGTGGTAGATGGTATATAGAGGCAGGCAGCAGTGGTAGATGGTATACAGAGGCAGGCAGCAGTGGTAGATGGTATACAGAGGCAGGCAGCAGTGGTAGATGGTATACAGAGGCAGGCAGCAGTGGTAGATGGTATACAGAGGCAGGCAGCAGTGGTAGATGGTATATAGAGGCAGGCAGCAGTGGTAGATGGTATACAGAGGCAGGAAGCAGTGGTAGATGGTATATAGAGGCAGGCAGCAGTGGTAGATGGTATATAGAGGCAGGTAGCAGTGGTAGATGGTATATAGAGGCAGGCAGCAGTGGTAGATGGTATATAGAGGCAGGCAGCAGTGGTAGATGGTATACAGAGGTAGGCAGCAGTGGTAGATGGTATATAGAGGCAGGCAGCAGTGGTAGATGGTATATAGAGGCAGGTAGCAGTGGTAGATGGTATATAGAGGCAGGCAGCAGTGGTAGATGGTATATAGAGGCAGGCAGCAGTGGTAGATGGTATATAGAGGCAGGTAGCAGTGGTAGATGGTATATAGAGGCAGGCAGCAGTGGTAGATGGTATATAGAGGCAGGCAGCAGTGGTAGATGGTATATAGAGGCAGGTAGCAGTGGTAGATGGTATATAGAGGCAGGCAGCAGTGGTAGATGGTATATAGAGGCAGGCAGCAGTGGTAGATGGTATATAGAGGCAGGCAGCAGTGGTAGATGGTATATAGAGGCAGGCAGCAGTGGTAGATGGTATATAGAGGCAGTCAGCAGTGGTAGATGGTATATAGAGGCAGGCAGCAGTGGTAGATGGTATATAGAGGCAGGCAGCAGTGGTAGATGGTATATAGAGGCAGGCAGCAGTGGTAGATGGTATATAGAGGCAGGTAGCAGTGGTAGATGGTATATAGAGGCAGGCAGCAGTGGTAGATGGTATATAGAGGCAGGCAGCAGTGGTAGATGGTATATAGAGGCAGGTAGCAGTGGTAGATGGTATATAGAGGCAGGCAGCAGTGGTAGATGGTATATAGAGGCAGGCAGCAGTGGTAAATGGTATATAGAGGCAGGCAGCAGTGGTAGATGGTATATAGAGGCAGGCAGCAGTGGTAGGTGGTATACAGAGGCAGGTAGCAGTGGTAGGTGGTATATAGAGGCAGGCAGCAGTGGTAGATGGTATATAGAGGCAGGCAGCAGTGGTAGATGGTATATAGAGGCAGGCAGCAGTGGTAGATGGTATATAGAGGCAGGCAGCAGTGGTAGATGGTATATAGAGGCAGGCAGCAGTGGTAGGTGGTATACAGAGGCAGGTAGCAGTGGTAGATGGTATATAGAGGCAGGCAGCAGTGGTAGATGGTATATAGAGGCAGGCAGCAGTGGTAGATGGTATATAGAGGCAGGCAGCAGTGGTAGGTGGTATACAGAGGCAGGTAGCAGTGGTAGATGGTATATAGAGGCAGGCAGCAGTGGTAGATGGTATATAGAGGCAGGCAGCAGTGGTAGATGGTATATAGAGGCAGGCAGCAGTGGTAGGTGGTATACAGAGGCAGGTAGCAGTGGTAGATGGTATATAGAGGCAGGCAGCAGTGGTAGATGGTATATAGAGGCAGGCAGCAGTGGTAGATGGTATATAGAGGCAGGCAGCAGTGGTAGATGGTATATAGAGGCAGGCAGCAGTGGTAGATGGTATATAGAGGCAGGCAGCAGTGGTAGGTGGTATACAGAGGCAGGCAGCAGTGGTAGATGGTATATAGAGGCAGGCAGCAGTGGTAGATGGTATATAGAGGCAGGCAGCAGTGGTAGATGGTATATAGAGGCAGGCAGCAGTGGTAGATGGTATATAGAGGCAGGCAGCAGTGGTAGGTGGTATACAGAGGCAGGCAGCAGTGGTAGATGGTATATAGAGGCAGGCAGCAGTGGTAGATGGTATATAGAGGCAGGCAGCAGTGGTAGATGGTATATAGAGGCAGGCAGCAGTGGTAGATGGTATATAGAGGCAGGCAGCAGTGGTAGATGGTATATAGTGGCAGGCAGCAGTGGTAGGTGGTATACAGAGGCAGGTAGCAGTGGTAGATGGTATATAGAGGCAGGCAGCAGTGGTAGATGGTATATAGAGGCAGGCAGCAGTGGTAGATGGTATATAGAGGCAGGCAGCAGTGGTAGATGGTATATAGAGGCAGGCAGCAGTGGTAGATGGTATATAGAGGCAGGCAGCAGTGGTAGATGGTATATAGAGGCAGGCAGCAGTGGTAGGTGGTATACAGAGGCAGGCAGCAGTGGTAGATGGTATATAGAGGCAGGCAGCAGTGGTAGGTGGTATACAGAGGCAGGTAGCAGTGGTAGATGGTATATAGAGGCAGGCAGCAGTGGTAGATGCATAAGAAAATAAAAACTCTGTACTTACCTTCAGTCCTCTCCCAGGAAGTGCTGAGTCATGTTCAGGGCAGAGCAGTGTGACGATCTCCCTGCTCTGCTCTGAACAGGTCGGCAGTGAGCAGTGATTGCAGCCTGTGCTGTAATACTAAGTACAGACTGCAATCACAGCTCCTGGCTGCGGATACTCACCCCGAACCTCGCTCCCAGCAGCAGCTTCTCCCTGGCAGCTCCTGCTATGATCGCACACACTGAGCTGTGTGTGCGATGACAGAGGAAAAAAACAAAATGGCCGCGATCTCCTCTCACAGCTGTGACGTAGCAGCCCAGGGGGCGTGCCCAAGTCACAGCTGAGAGGCAGGAGGAGCGGTCGGAGCCCGACTGTTGGCGCTTATGCCCATGGCTGCCGTAAGTGAGGTGTGCAAGTGTCGTGCCCAGACACTTACACCCACACTAATGAAAATGGCGGCCTCCAGTGGCAAAAGTAAAAATGAATAAATAAAAAAGTATTAAAGTAGTACATTTACTTTTGTATTAAAAATAATTGATTATATAATCAATAATTATTAATACAAAAACTAAAATCACGGCACCCTCCCTAAAAAAATATTTAAAATTTTACCAGGAACACAAGCTTGTGCCCTTCACTTGAGCAGGGTTTTCATTTCATAAACACCTCCAATGGACAGCAATATCTGAGATTACACAATTCTTCCAGTGGCAGATGTTTTACAACACCGGACAGCTGCTTATGTCCATCCATGGTCCTTGAAAGGCCACACACGAGAAGCAACATGTTTTCCATGTAGCTTGTCCCATCATGTAAAATAGCTAAAGGTCTAATCATTTGAAAATTGCAATTAAATATTTTCAGAGCTGGTGCTGTGGAGACTTTTATAAAAAGCCCCTTCGTCAATAATTTCTAACTCTGAATCAGTGTAAAGCTGGTGGATGTGGAGTCACTGCACCACAGGTCGGGCTTATCCTGGAGGAGCGTGACTAAGTGTCCACCTGGTATTCACTAGAACCTCTCATGGGGAGGATAGGTTGGGCCGCAGGTAGTCACCAGGTACCACTCCGGGGCACTCCCGGGTCTGCAGTAACTACCGAGGGTCAAAGACATGGGTACAAAGTACAGATGGACGAAGGCAATCCAGTGTGGATGAAGACAATCCGAAGTCAGGGCAGGTGGCACAGGTTGCATATGCATAGCTGAGGACAAGAACGGGGAAATCAGAATAAACAAGTTAACTAGTCAGATCATAAAACAGGAGAGACAATACAAGAAAGCACCTTACAGGAAACTAGACAGAAACTGAACTAGCACCTTAGATCAGGTGAGAAGTAATAGGAAGAGCCACCAAAAAAAAGCCCTACTGCTATCATCAGGATCAGGGGTGTCACCAGGGTCAGCGTCAACACCTGGGCAAGTGTCGGTGCCCTGAGCAGGCGGGGGGAGGGCAACTCGCTGTCAGGGACACCGGCGTGCTATGGGGGCCCGGTGTCTGTGCCAGTGCTGGCACCCATGAGTGGGCCCCCCGCTTGCTCAGGGCCCCCGGTACTTGCATTACTTACCTCTCCCCGCTCCACCGCTGCAGCATCTTTCAAGTCTCCTGACTGTGACATTCAGGTCAGAGGGCACTATGACATCAGTACTATGCACCCTCTGCCTGAACAGTCACAGTGCAGAGAGCCGGAAGGCGCTAATGCTAAGGAGCAGAGCAGTCGCCAGCGAGGAGAGGTGAGGATTTCATTTTTTTTCTGCTTAGAGCATCATATATGGGGACAATCATATACTGTAGCATCATATATGGTTGCAAATCATATACTGGAACATCATATAGGGGGCCCATCATACACTGGAGCATCATATATGGAGCCCATTATATATGAAGTATTATATGGGGCCCATCATACACTGGAGCATCAAATATGGGGCCCATCATATATGGAGCAGTATATGGGGCCCATTATATATTGAGCATTATATGGGATCTGTTATATATGGAGCATTATATGGGGCCCATTCTGTATGGGCAATATGTGGGGCCCATCATATACTGTATGGAGCATTATATGGGTCTCATTATACTGTATGGAGTAATATATGGGACTCATTATACTCTATGAGACCCATTCTATACTGTATAGAGCATTACATGGGGCCCATTACATATGGAGCAATATATGGGGCCTATGATATACTGGAGCATTATATGGAGCCTATCATATACTGTATGAACATATTATGTGACCTATTATGTATGGCGCAATATATTGGGCTCATTATTCTTTATGGAGCATTATATGGGGCCCATTATTCTTTATGGAGCCCTATGTGGTGCCCATAATACTGTATGGAACAATATATGTGGCTCATTATACTGTATGGAGCATTATATGGGCTCATTATACTGTATGGAGCATTATATGGGCTCATTATACTGTATGGAGCATTATATGGGCTCATTATACTGTATGGAGCATTATATGTGGCTTATTATACTGTATAGAGCATTCTATGGGCTCATTATACTGTATGGAGCATTATATGAGGCTCATTATACTGTATAGAGCATTATATGGGCTCATTACACTGTATGGAGCATTATATGGGGTCCATTATTCTGTGTGGAGCAATATATGGGGCTCATTATTTCATATGGAGCACTATATGGGGCTTATTATTCTGTATGGAGGACTATGTGGTGCCCATAATACCGTACGGAGCAATATATGGGGCTCATTATTCCGTATGGAGCAATATATAGGGCTTATTATTCTGTATAGAGCAATATATGGGCTCATTATTCTGTATGGAGCAATATATGGGGCTCATTATTCTGTATGGAGCATTATATGGGGTTCATTATTCCGTAAGGAGCAATATATGGGCTCATTATTCTGTATGGAGCAATATATGGGGTTTATCATTCTGTATGGAGGACTATGTGGAGCCCATAGTGCTGTATGGAGCACTATACTATCCGGGTTCTGACCTATTGTAGAATTTACAATAGATATCACTCATGTATAGTGTTGAGCGATACCGTCCGATATTTGAAAGTATCGGTATCGGATGGTATCGGCCGATATCCGAAAAATATCAGATATCGCCGATACCGATATCCGATACCAATACAAGTCAATGGGACACAAATATCGGTAGGTATCCTCTATGGTTCCCAGGGTCTGAAGGAGAGGAAACTCTCCTTCAGGCCCTGGGATCCATATTCATGTGTAAAATAAAGAATAAAAATAAAAAATATTGATATACTTACCCTCGGACGGGCCCACATGACCGCTCAGCGACCAATCACAAGCCGCGACGTCAACGAAGGTCCTTAACGCGCTCATTCTTAGGAAGGGAAGCATGGCGGTTGCAGCGGTGACAACCAGGGCGCGTCCGAGGGTAAGTATATCAATATTTTTTATTTTTATTCTTTATTTTACACATGAATCTTGATCCCGATACCGATTCCCGATATCACAAAAATATCGGAACTCGGTATCGGAATTCCGATACCGCAAATATCGGCTGATACCCGATACTTGCGGTATCGGAATGCTCAACACTACTCATGTAGTGTAAGAAGTAAATTCTTTGGGATTTTATTGTACCTATATTTCTCTGCCGCATGTGTGCATCATGAATCATGGTATGTGTTAAAGGGGCGCATTGAGACTCTTTCGTCCGGCGCCCAAGAAAACCTGGAGCCAACCCTGGGTGTCACCTACCTGATGCATCAAACTAGGAGCGCCCTAGTCTATCTCTGTCCCAGGATTACTCCCCCCAGAAAACAACGATATAAAGCATACGCTTTAATGTTCTTATCCACCGGCCCATAAGTCACAAAAAACTTGAATCTGGTCGAGAACAATGACCACCTTGCCTGTCTAGATGTCAGACATTTGGCAGATTCAAAATACAAAAGATTTTTATGATCGGTGATTGCCACGGGATTGTGCAACATCAGCCAAGGTAGTCCAAGAACCACAGGAGAGGGCAAGCCGTCTATCATGCAACAATCGATTCTAAGTGCATGGCCCCCACCTGCAGTTGTATCACTCGAATGACCTGAATAAAATTCCCCTGGCGCAAGGGTGCAGAATCAATAGTGATATGTATGGATCTAGACAATTTGTGGGGATTGAGACCCTGGTCCTGGACGAACAAGGTGTCAATCAGATTAAACCGTCCCATTGTAGAAAAAGGCTGAAATAACCACCTGTCAAGGATTTAGTTCACCAATATCACAGGCTGGGAGTCACGCAGAACCATCCGCTGTAATCTTTGTATTGAACAACGCTCTGCTGCCCCCTATCGTCCTGACAATTTTGCGATTGGCCGATGAATAACGGAGGAGTCCACAGGCTGTTTGTAGGCTTGTCGGTAAACTAACATTGAGGCTACGGTATATACACCTCTGGATTCCAACCCATGGAATATATAAATATACTCCCATACGATCACCGCTAACTCCACAATAACCCCAGAAAGATTATTAGCTGCCACCATCAGTCGTGTTTTAATCAGGCTGACTGGAGGCCTGGTTCTGGTAGCGTATGGCTTCAGGACGCAGTTTACAGAACAAAACGAACAGAACTATTACATTTTATATTCAATCCAAGGGGAGGCAGTGTTTATGAAAAATATACAAAAGAGTTTACAAAAAGGACAAAACAATACAGTATATACAGTTACATAAAAATAAAAGGGATAAAACAAAAAGAAACTTACTACACTGATCGCGGAGACAATTCAGCTTAGCCGAAGGAGAGATCTTTGATTGGCCGTTCAGTGAGCGGGATTCCTGCATACACAATATGTATCTCTCTACATGAACACAGATCATAATTCAGCCCCTGAGTAGCACACACACACCCTCCCATGATGACCTCACATGTGTAGAGTAGTAGACTGTTCTCAGCCCTTCATTATTTTATGAAATCCCAACTTATGTGATGACTCCTCTTCGGACAATTGCAGAAGTTCAAGAGTGATGCCACATTTTTTTATCAGGATTTTATCTTTACCTAGAGACCAAAAATGGCATAGCTGTTGGCAGTCATCTGGCCTCTATGGATTTGGGGCTTATTGGCAGGGGTTATAGTTAAGAGGAAATATGTATTTTTTTCCCTTGTTAGCCCCTGCCCGAAAATGTATGTCTCATTAATATCAGATTTATACCAATTAACATATTCTAGAATTTCTTTCGGAGACATACTATCTGAGCTGGCTTATTGTCATATTCCCCCTGCATGAACCTAGTATCACCTGAATCCAACAGGCTTTTCTTGTAGACAAAAGGGTTTCCACTATCTTGCTTATGTGGATGCTGGGTGACCATTTCTAAAGGTTGTGAGATATTCCCTTTAATCCTCTCAAAACTTAAAAAGCCTTTTCCCATCCAAACTATTTGTCCAATCTTCACTATCTTTCTATGCACATTATATATTCTTGCTCAGTCACCTGGCCCATATGTTAAACTGTGTAAAGGTACCTTCACACTGAACGATATCGCTAGCGATCCGTGACGTTGCAGCGTTCTGGCTAGCGATATCGTTCAGTTTGACACGCAGCAGCGATCAGGATCCTGCTGTGATGTCGTTGGTCGCTGCAGAAAGTCCAGAACTTTGTTTCGTCGCTGGACTTCCTGCAGACATCGACATCGCTGAATCGGCGTGTGTGACGCCGATTCAGCGATGTCTTCACTGGTAACCAGGGTAAACATCGGGTTACTAAGCGCAGGGCCACGCTTAGTAACCCGATGTTTACCCTGGTTACCAGCGTAAAAGTAAAAAAAAAAAAACACTACATACTTACCTTCCGCTGTCTGTCCCCGGCGCTGTGCTTCTCTGCACTGGCTGTAAGCGCCGGCCAGCCGGAGAGCACAGCGGTGACGTCACCACTCTGCTTTCCGGCCGCTGTGCTCACAGTCAGTGCAGGAAAGCACAGCGCCAGTGTGTCCAGCATTCTGCCCCTATTGTGTCCAGCATTCTGCCCCCCAGTTTGTCCAGCATTCTACCCCCAGTATGTTCAGCATTCTGCCCCAGTGTGTCCAGCATTCTGCCCCAGTGTGTCCAGCATCCTGCCCCCAGTGTGTCCAGCATTCTGTCCCAGTGTGTCCAGCATTCTGCACCAGTGTGTCCAGCATTCTGCCCCCAGTGTGTCCAGCACAGCATTCTGCCCCCAGTGCTCCAGCATTCTGCCCCAGTCTGTCCAGCATTCTGCCCCCAGTGCTCCAGCATTCTACCCCCAGTGTGTCCAACATTCTGCCCCACTGTCTCCAGTCCTGCCCCAAGTGTGTCCAGCATTCTGCCCCCAGTGTGTCCAGCATTCTATCCCCTGTGTGTCCAACATTCTGCCCCGGGCCCCCCGGATTGTCGCTCTCAATAATAATTTAAAAAAAAGTTCTTCTTACCTGGCCGCACTCCTGAGGCGAAGCTCCCTCCACTCAGCTGAAGTGCGCACTTGCTGGCAACTGACACTGACGTCAAACGCCGGCAACGTGCGCGCTGCGGCTGATGTCAGCTGCCAGCCTCCGATTGGCTGGAGGCTGTTAACTATTGACGTGCGGGCCCACACGTCAATAGTGTTGCCGCAGCGCCGGTAAGGGCCCGGTTTAGCCTGCTGGTAGGGGTCCGGTGAGCAGATGAGACGGGGCCCGATGGGGGCCCTCTCTGCCCGCCGGCCCCATACGCCAGTCAGGGCAGTAATGCCCTGATGGCGGCCCTGGGTTCAGGTCTGGAGATTGGGCTGCCCATGACAGGGTTTTGATGTGGTGGTCTCTTAATTTTGGCCAGAGCTGTATACAGTGGGGAAAAAAAGTATTTAGTCAGTCAGCAATAGTGCAAGTTCCACCACTTAAAAAGATGAGAGGCGTCTGTAATTTACATCATAGGTAGACCTCAACTATGGGAGACAAACTGAGAAAAAAAAATCCAGAAAATCACATTGTCTGTTTTTTTATCATTTTTTTTGCATATTATGGTGGAAAATAAGTATTTGGTCAGAAACAAACAATCAAGATTTCTGGCTCTCACAGACCTGTAACTTCTTCTTTAAGAGTCTCCTCTTTCCTCCACTCATTACCTGTAGTAATGGCACCTGTTTAAACTTGTTATCAGTATAAAAAGACACCTGTGCACACCCTCAAACAGTCTGACTCCAAACTCCACTATGGTGAAGACCAAAGAGCTGTCAAAGGACACCAGAAACAAAATTGTAGCCCTGCACCAGGCTGGGAAGACTGAATCTGCAATAGCCAACCAGCTTGGAGTGAAGAAATCAACAGTGGGAGCAATAATTAGAAAATGGAAGACATACAAGACCACTGATAATCTCCCTCGATCTGGGGCTCCACGCAAAATCCCACCCTGTGGGGTCAGAATGATCACAAGAACGGTGAGCAATAATCCCAGAACCACGTGGGGGGACCTAGTGAATGAACTGCAGAGAGCTGGGACCAATGTAACAAGGCCTACCATAAGTAACACACTACGCCACCATGGACTCAGATCCTGCAGTGCCAGACGTGTCCCACTGCTTAAGCCAGTACATGTCCGGGCCCGTCTGAAGTTTGCTAGAGAGCATTTGGATGATCCAGAGGAGTTTTGGGAGAATGTCCTATGGTCTGATGAAACCAAACTGGAACTGTTTGGTAGAAACACAACTTGTCGTGTTTGGAGGAAAAAGAATACTGAGTTGCATCCATCAAACACCATACCTACTGTAAAGCATGGTGGTGGAAACATCATGCTTTGGGGCTGTTTCTCTGCAAAGGGGCCAGGACGACTGATCCGGGTACATGAAAGAATGAATGGGGCCATGTATCGTGAGATTTTGAGTGCAAACCTCCTTCCATCAGCAAGGGCATTGAAGATGAAACGTGGCTGGATCTTTCAACATGACAATGATCCAAAGCACACCGCCAGGGCAACGAAGGAGTGGCTTCATAAGAAGCATTTCAAGGTCCTGGAGTGGCCTAGCCAGTCTCCAGATCTCAACCCTATAGAAAACCTTTGGAGGGAGTTGAAAGTCCGTGTTGCCAAGCGAAAAGCCAAAAACATCACTGCTCTAGAGGAGATCTGCATGGAGGAATGGGCCAACATACCAACAACAGTGTGTGGCAACCTTGTGAAGACTTACAGAAAACGTTTGACCTCTGTCATTGCCAACAAAGGATATATTACAAAGTATTGAGTTGAAATTTTGTTTCTGACCAAATACTTATTTTCCACCATAATATGCAAATAAAATGTTAAAAAAACAGACAATGTGATTTTCTGGATTTTTTTTTCTCAGTTTGTCTCCCATAGTTGAGGTCTACCTATGATGTAAATTACAGACGCCTCTCATCTTATTAAGTGGTGGAACTTGCACTATTGCTGACTGACTAAATACTTTTTTGCCCCACTGTATATACAGTAGTACTGTGCAAAATGTCAGAGGCAGGTGTGGGAAAAAATGCAGCAAAGTAAGAATGTATTAAAGAATAAAAATGTTCTTAGTTTTTTTTATTTAACAAATTGCTACACGAATGAACACAAGAGAGATCTAAATCAAATCAATAATTGGCAATTAAATTCTTCTAAGCACATTTGCACACAATCTTTGAAGAAACTAGCCTGAGGGGGTTGTTCCAATAATTTTGGAGAACTAACCACAAATCTTCTGACAAATTCTTATATTTCTTCATGTAATCCCAGACAGACTCAATGATGCTGAGGCCAGATCATCACTTCTGCGACTCCTTTTTCTTATTTGGACTGAGGATAGTATTTAATGACCTTAGCTGGATGTTTGGGGTTGTTGTCCTGCTGCACAATACATTTGGAGCCAATCAGATGCCTCTCTGATCGTATTACATGATGTATATAAAGGTGCCTGTATTTTTCAGCATTGAGAACTTTATTAATCTTGAGCAAATACCCAAATCCATTTGCTGAAATGCAGACCCAACTTTACAAGAACCCTCCACCATGATGCTCTATTGCTTGCAGCCGCTCCAGCCGCTCAGCAACAGGCCACTTCTGTTACAGCCAAATAGTCCACATTTTGACTCATCAATTCAGAGCTCCTGCTGCCATTTTACTATACACCAGTTCCTATGTTTTTGAGCATAGTTGAGTCACTTGGTCTCATTTTCAAGTTAAAAAGTATGGCTTTTTGGCCACAATTCTTCTGTCAATGTATGACAACGGAAAGAGCACACAGAATGAACAGCTGCCACCAATTGTCAAAGATCGCAGCCTGGGAGGTCACTGAAATCCACCTGCTGTAATCTTAGGAGCGAACAGCTTTTTACTGCCCCTTATCGTCTGGACAATTAAGCAGTTGACCGGCGATTAATGGAGGAGCCCACAGGCTGATTCTATTGGTAGGCCGGTTATCGGGAAACTAACAGTGAGGGTATGGTATATACACCTCTGATTCCAAAGCATTGGATATATGTATATACCCCCAATATGATCACTAAGAACTCCACGATAACCCTAGACTACTGGCTGCCATCACCAGTCGTGTTTTATACAGGCTTACTGGAGACCTGGTTCTGGTAAATGATGGCTTCGGGGTGCAGGTTACAGAACAAAAGGAGCAGAACTATTACATTTTATATTTAATCCAAAACAAAAGGCAGTGTTTATAATAAAAATACAAAATATTTTCACAGATATGATTCGGCATATCGAAGGAGAGCACTTCGATTCAAAAACGTCCAGTGAACGGGAATCAAGAGTAGGGATGGGGAGCCAGGGAGGTAGCCATGGCTGACAGCAATCCCTGTATCACTCCCTGGACCCCTTCAATTCACATTTCTCTGCTGCGTTACCTCTGTGCTGATTCTCTGCGCCATCTGGACTTGCCCGGTACGGGGATGTTTTCCTCACAGACGGTTCCGCTATAAAGGAGACACACTCCGGCTTAACTTCAATGTTAACTCTTTTACTCAGCACAGCTTGTTCAAATACAGGCACATCAAGTATCACAGTTGATCTCATCCTTTCTGTCCCTTCTCTGTCCTTTCCTTCACTACGCTCAGCCCCGGGTCGGACTGTATCTTGCGGTCCCGCAGAATCTATTCCATACGGAATTTTTGCCTCACATGGGGGAGTCCTACACCGCTTGCCCCGGTTCTAAGAACTGCCGCCCAGGCATAGATCTGACACATCTTGCTTGTGTTGCCCAGCTGAACAATCTTCTTTCTCTCTCTATGGGGACAGATTGCTTTAGCTGCGTACACAACGTTTTCGTACTCCTTTCCTCCTACAGGAATTCTTCGGTGCTATGTATGCTATGCTGGGCCCCTTCGTAGAATGTTGCAGGGCACAGTGACTCCTGGCCAGGCAGCCCTGTAAGCTGCATGGGCGCCCAGGCCTCGACTAACTAAAACCAGGAAACCTAACTATTCTTATCCCACTGTGCCCCTCCTACTCTAACTATACACTACAGTGCCCCCCTCTAATGGTCAACTATGAACACTATGCGCCTATCACTTTACTGGGCCCGGGGACAAACTTTCCCTAACACAAAGGTGCCAAACATATATATAGATAGAGCAATATACAGACAGTATAGCAATGCTCTTGTTCACGGTGGTAATACACCTTATGTGTAGCAGTACCATCATGTACGAACACATTAATAACATTCATTATGCACACTTAAAGGGGTTGGGGAGAAGAGGGAACACCAAGCATTTCACATCCCCTACACAAGCATACACTGATACGTATGTGTCTCTCTACATGAACACAGATCACAATGTGTCTTGACCTTTTATCAGCATCTGAGTTACACCCACACACTCCCCTTGATGACCTCATATGAGCCAAGTTGTGGGATGTCCTCAGCCCTTCAAGATTTTATGAAATTACCAACTTATGCTAAAACTTCATTCCTGATGATTGCAGAAGATCTAGATTGCGGCCATATTTATTTATTGGGATTTTACCTTTCCCCAGAGAACAACTGGTGTCAGTTATCTAGCCACTATTAATTTGGGGCTTATAGGCAGGTGTTACGGTTATGAAAAAATATACATACTCTTCCCCTATTAATCCTGAATTTGAAAATGTACATCCCATCACTATCAGATCCATGCTGGCTTCAATATTTCTAACGTTCTTTCAGAGACATAGATCTGGGACCAATGTATAGCATTTCCCTTGCTGGAAACAACAGTGTGACTTGAATTCAAGGTATATTTCCTGTGGCCGAAGCCCATTCCACTTTGCTATCTATGTCTAAACACAACTACCTTGGTTCCAACCCTCTGAAAAGACCTTTTCCTGTCTTAATAATTTGTCCAATCTATAAGTCTTTGTCCATGCACAATAGACATCTCCTTTTTCACGACAGGGGTTCTTTGTCCTAAGAAGACGTGCCTGCATTCTAATTAGGATTATTACAATCCAGCTATACCTAATTTCCCCTATGTCAACTGGGTGATTCTTCATAAAGGCATCTTTAGATTGTAGGCTCTTGTCTCGTACTGCAACTCTGGGTGAGGGATGGGGGTGAATGCCCTCCTTACTAAGGGCTTCAGAGATTTCAATATTTTCTATGACATCTTATATGAAGACCAGTAGACAGATGTAGTTGGGTCCTGGTGGTTGCTGCCAGTTCTGAGCTGATGGCACTGCTGCGTGTCTTCTGATTTCACATTAAGCATAATTCCATCTGCGGTAGTTGCTTTGGCCAACCACTGCATCTATGGTCCTCAAGATTGTCTGTTATTTGGTGTTCTCAATGCTGACAAATACTTGCAGATGCTGACCCATCATGAAACACCATCATGGAGGCTGATAATTGGCTCCAAATTTATTGTGCATAAGGACAACGACTCCAACATCCAGCCAATGTCAATATGTCTTCAGCATAAAGAAGATTGATGAGGAGATGTGGAAGTAATGATCTGGCCCCACAGAGCCCTGATATCATCATTGAGTCTGGGGATGCATGAAGAGACAGAAGAATTTCTACCAGCCTCATACACAGAAGATTTGTGGTTATTTCTCCAAAATATTTAGATCAACCACCATACGGAGTTCCTTCAATAATTGTGAGCAAATGACAAGAAAAATTGAAGCTGTTTTGAAGGCACAGGTGGCGGAGAGGAGCGGTGGTGCCTGAGAGGTGAGTGGTGGTGTCGGAGAGGTGAGTGGTGGTGCTGGAGAGGAACGGTGGTGCTGGGGAGTTGAGTGGTGGTGCCGGAGGGGTGAGTGGTGGTACCGGAGGAAAGCGGTGGTGCCGAGTAGGTGAGTGGTGGTATCAGAGAGGTGAATGCTGGTGTCGGGGAGGTGTGTGGTAGTACCAGAGAGGTGATTGTTGGTGTCAGAGAGGAGCGGTGGTGCTGGAGAGGTGAGTGGTGGTACCAGAGAGGCAAGCGGTGGTGCCGGAGAGATGAGTGGTGTTGCCGGAGAGGTGAGTGGTGGCATTGGGCAGGTGAGTAGTGGTGTCAGAGAGGTGAGTAGTGGTGCTGAAAAGGTGGGTGGTGGTACCACAGAGGCGAGTGGTGGTGTCGGAGAGGTGAGTGGTGGTGCTGGGGAGATGAGTAGTGGTGCTGGAGAGGTTGGGGTGGTGCTGGAGAGGGGAGTGGTGGTGCTGGGGAGGTGAGTAGTGGTGCTGGAGAGGTTGCGGTGGTGCTGGAGAGGGGAGTAGTGATGCTGGGGAGGTGAGTAATGGTGCCGGAGAGGGGAGTGGTGGTAATGGGGAGGTGAGTAGTGGTGCCGGAGAGGGAAGTGGTGGTGCCGGAGAAGTAGAAGTCAGTGGTGGTGTCACAGAGGTGAGTGGTGGTGCCGGGGAAGAGAGTAGTGGTGCCGGAGAGGGGAGTGGTGGTGCTTGGGAGGTGAGTAGTGGTGCCGGAGAAGTCAGCGGTGGTGTCACAGAGGTGAGTGGTGGTGCCAGGGAGGTTAGTAGTGGTGCAGGAGAGGTTGTTGCACCCGCTCACAATGAAGCTAGTCAGCAACGCTACATTCCTTCCCTCACTGTAAGCCCACCGTTTACGACACCACCTGCAGCAAATGTGGAGGTATCGTCGCAAGGCCAAAGCAGTCAGGGAATCACCAGGTTCTTGGTAGGAAACACTTTATGTAGGCCAACAGCAAGAATACCATCACCAACCCTCTCTCAGTCTGCCATGTCCACCACCACCCCCACTAGTTCCACCATGTGCAGCTCTCCAGTCCAGCTCACCCTACAAGAGACTCTCCTTAGGAAAAGGATGTACTCATCCTCTCATCCGCGTACACAGGGTTTGAACGCCCACATTGCTAGACTAATCTCGTTAGAGATGATGTCCTACCGGTTGGTTGAAAGCGAAGCTTTCAAAGCCCTGATGGCCTACGCAGTACCACGCTATGACCTACCCAGTCAACACTTCTTTGCGAGAAAAGCCATCCCAGCCCTCCACCAGCATGTCAAAGACCGCATTGTGCATGCACTCAGGCAATCAGTCAGTAGAAAGGTGCACCTCACAACGGATGCATGGACCAGTAGGCATGGCCAGGGACGTTACGTGTCTATCACGGCGCACTGGGTTAATGTGGTGGATGCAGGGTACACAGGGGACAGCCATAGTGGCACAGTTCTGCCTAGCCCACGGTCTAGGAAACAGTTAGCTGTAGGCATTTGCCCCTCCTCCTCCTCCAGAAGCGAAAGCTCATCCACAGAGCGCAGTCGCACGACCACTCCATCCGCAGCTGCCAGTGTTGCAACCGTGGTGTCCCATTATGGAACAGCTTGTGGGAAGCGTCAGCAGGCTGTGTTGGAAATGAAGTGTTTGGGCGACAACAGACACACCGCGGAAGTTCTGTCCGACTTCTTGCAGCAAGAAACTAAGTCATGGCTGGGCAGTGTACATCTTGAGGCAGGCAAGGTAGTCAGTGATAACGGAAGGAATTTTATGGCTGCCATAGCCCTTTCACAACTGAAACACATTCCTTGCCTGGCTCACACCTTGAACCCGGTGGTGCAGTGCTTCCTGAAAAGTTATCCGGGGTTACCCGCCCTGCTCCTGACGGTGCGAAGACTTTGCTCGCACATCCGCCGTTCGCCCATACACTCCAGCCGTATGCAGAACCATCAGTGATCTTTGAAGCTTCCCCAGCACCGCCTAATAATCGACGTTGCAACAAGGTGGAACTCCACACTGCACATGTTTCAGAAGCTGTGCGAACAGAGGTGTGCTGTTATGTATTTGTGGGAGGATACACATACACGGGCAGGCAGTTGGATGGCAGACATGGAGTTATCAGGTTTGCAGTGGTCGAAGCTACAAGATCTGTGTCAAGTCCTTCAGTGTTTTGAGGAATGCACATGCCTGGTTAGTGCAGACGACGCCATCATAAGCATGAGCATCCCCCTAATGCGTCTGCTGATGCAAAGTTTGAAGCACATAAAGGAGCCGGCGTCTGCAGCCGAGGATGAGGGAAGCCTTGATGACAGTCAGCCACTGTCTGCTCAGGGAAGTCTCCTGGACGAGGTGGCGGACGAACAGGAGGAGGACGAGGAGGATGATGGGGATGAATATTTATGGGAGGAGGAAGCTTCTCAGGGGGCAATAGAAACTGGTGGCGTTGCAAGGTCAGGTACAGGGTTTTTGAGGGAAACAAGTGATGTTGATTTGCCAGAAAGTGCACCTCAACCCAGCACAAGTAGTGAATTGACACCTGGAACATTGGTCCACATGGCAGATTATGCCTTGCGTATCCTATAAAGGACCCACGCATTATCAAAATGATGAAAGATGACGATTACTGGTTGGCCTGCCTCCTGGATCCACCCTATAAAGGGAAACTGCTAAATATCATGCCACATGAGAACCTTGAGAAAATATTGGCTACCAAACAAGCAACTCTTGTAGACCGTTTGGTTCAGGCATTCCCAGCACACAGCGGCGGTGATGGTTCTCACACGAGCTGCAGGGAGCAACATGGCAGAGGTGTTAGAGGTGCACAAATCATAAGTGGCGTTTGACAGAGGGGTTTTATGACTAGGTTGTGGAGTGATTTCGCAATGACCGCAGACCCGACAGGTACTGCAGCATCAATTCAAAGTGACAGGAGACAACATTTGTCCAGTATGGTTACTATTTTTCCTCCCTTATCGATGTTCTCCCTCACAAGTCATTCCTATTTGATTACTGGGCATCCAAAATAGACACCTGGCCTGAATTGGCAGAATATGCATTGCAGGAGCTTGCTTGCCCAGCAGCTAGTGTGCTATCAGAAAGAGTATTCCGTGCTGCTGGTTCAATACTGACCGAAAAAAGGAGTCGTCTGGCTACCCAAAATGTTGATGATCTAACCTTCATTAAAATGAACCAATCATGGATTTCTAATTATTTTGCCCCACCTTTCCCTGCTGACACCTAGCTTTCCTGTAAAATGGTCTTGCTTTTGGACTGGTCTTACTGACTGCTCCAATTTCTCTATTTGCAGCTGCTGTATGTCCAGCATACGCCATTTTTACACCTCCCTAAATGGGCTGACTCCCCCCACGGGTCCGTGGTCACCACTTGGCGCAAGCACCCGTGCGAGTGCCGTTTGGCTGAAGAGGTGGGTGTGACCACTTTTGGGCGACGGCACTGGCACAGGGTCCCTCATAGTACAATGAAGTGTCTCTGGCGGTGGTGGTGCGCACCCAACGTCAGACACACCGTCGTAACATGAGGGGCCCTGGGCCAGTACCGCCGCCCACGAGAGAATGTTCCCCCCCCCAGCTCCAACAGTGCTCTACCACTTGCAAAACTTACCTCTCCCTGCTCCACCACTGTGTAGTCTGTGCTGTTAAATCCTTCAATGGCACTGCCAATACCAATTTGTTGACATGTATGATGCTAGTAAAAATATTCAGGGGCCCTGTCCTACATTTACACCAGTTAATACTTTGCGCCAAATACCACTGTCTGCAAGTCAGCAGAGGAGCCCACCCCTGTACCTAGGTATGCCACCTATTTATTTGTGAAAAAAATTTTTTGCCAGACATTAACCTCACTTTATTATTTTGGAGTACTAACTGTGTCAGACACTCCTACCAATTGTCCTCCCCTGACCACTCAAATGCTGCCTGTGTACCCCTGGAACCTATTTAAAAGTGCATTGAGCCTACTTTTTTTATTTTAGGCCTACTAAGTCTGTCTGCGGTCCCTCCTTGCAATCGTCCTCCGCTGACCACGCCAATGCTGCCTGTGTACCCCTGTAACCTATTTAAACCTGCATCGAACCTACTTTTTTTATTTTAGGCCTACTAAGTCTGTCTGCGGTCCCTCCTTGCAATCGTCCTCCGCTGACCACACCAATGCTGCCCGTGTACCCCTGTAACCTTTTTTAAACTGCATTGAGCCAACTTTTTAGTTTAAGGCCTACTACCTGTGTCTGTCTGCACCACTCAATACAGCTGATATTTTTAATCTGAAACTGCATTTGGGCTACTAGTTTGGTTGGGGCCTACTAACGGTGTCTGCCGCTCCTTGGTGTTCTCCTGGTTTGTTTTCCTGAGCTTCAAACTTCAGGCTTTCGGCCTATATTTTTAATCTGAAACTGCATTTGGGCTACTAGTTTGGTTGGGGCCTACTAACGGTGTCTGCCGCTCCTTGGTGTTCTCCTGGTTTGTTTTCCTGAGCTTCGATCTTCAGGCTTTCGGCCTATATTTTTAATCTGAAACTGTATTTGGGCTACTAGTTTGGTTGGGGCCTACTAACTGTGTCTGATGCTCCTTGGTGTTCTCCTGGTTTTTTTGCCTTAGCTTCAATCTTCAGGCTTTCGGCCTATATTTTTAATATTAAACTGCATTTGGCCTACTAGCTTGGTTGGGTGTTATGAACTGGTGATTCAGAAACACAATGGACCTGGTGGTTAAGAGCACACAAAGTGACCTGATAGTTACTAATAACATAGGACGAGCTCTGAGACGTGGGAACTCTGCTGACCGCAATCCCTAATCCTATCACACCACACTAGAGGTAGCCGTGGACCAGACCTAGGCGCCTCGGGCACAGCCTGAGAAACTAGCTAGCCCTGAAGATAGAAAAATAAGCCTACCTTGCCTCAGAAAAATTCCCCAAAGGAAAAGGCAGCCCCCCACATATATTGACTGTGAGTAAAGATGAAAATACAAACACAGAGATGAAATAGGTTTTAGCAAAGTGAGGCCCGACTTACTGAATAGACCGAGGATAGGAAAGATAGCTTTGCGATAGGCACAAAAACCTACAAACAACCACGCAGAGGGCGCAAAAAGACCCTCCGTACCGACTAACGGCACGGAGGGGCTCCCTCTGCGTCCCAGAGCTTCCAGCAAGCAAGAAAAACCAATATAGCAAGCTGGACAGAAAAAATAGCAAACAAAAAGTAACACAAGCAGAACTTAGCTTATGCAGGGCAGACAGGCCACAATAACGATCCAGGAGAGAGCAAGACCAATACTGGAACATTGACTGGAGGCCAGGAACAAAGAACTAGGTGGAGTTAAATAGAGCAGCACCTAACGACTTAACCTCGTCACCTGAGGAAGGAAACTCAGAAGCCGCAGCCCCACTCACATCCACCAGAGGAAACTCATAGACAGAACCAGCCGAAGTATCACTCATGACCACAGGAGGGAGCTTGACCACAGAATTCACAACAGTACCCCCCCCCTTGAGGAGGGGTCACCAAACCCTCACCAGAGCCCCTAGGCCGACCAGGATGAGCCAAATGAAAGGCACGAACCAGATCGGCAGCATGAACATCAGAGGCAAAGACCCAGGAATTATCTTCCTGACCATAACCCTTCCACTTAACCAGGTACTGGAGTTTCCGTCTCGAAATACGAGAATCCAAAATCTTCTCCACTATATACTCCAACTCCCCCTCAACCAAAACCGGGGCAGGAGGATCAACGGATGGAACCACAGGTGCCACGTATCTCCGCAACAATGACCTATGGAATACATTATGGATGGAAAAAGAAGCTGGAAGGGTCAAACGAAAAGACACAGGATTAAGAACCTCAGAAATCCTATACGGACCAATGAAACGAGACTTAAACTTAGGAGAGGAAACTTTCATAGGAATATAACGAGACGACAACCAAACCAAATCCCCAACACGAAGTCGGGGACCCACACAGCGCCTGCGGTTAGCGAAACGTTGAGCCTTCTCCTGGGACAAAGTCAGATTGTCCACTACATGAGTCCAAATCTGCTGCAACCTATCCACCACAGTATCCACACCAGGACAGTCTGAAGACTCAACCTGCCCTGAAGAGAAACGAGGATGGAAACCAGAATTGCAGAAAAACGGCGAAACCAAAGTAGCCGAGCTGGCCTGATTATTAAGGGCGAACTCAGCCAAAGGCAAAAAGGACACCCAATCATCCTGATCAGCAGAAACAAAACATCTCAGATATGTTTCCAAGGTCTGATTGGTTCGTTCAGTTTGGCCATTTGTCTGAGGATGGAAAGCCGAGGAAACAGACAAATCAATGCCCATCCTAGCACAAAAGGCTCGCCAAAACCTCGAAACAAAGTGGGAACCTCTGTCAGAAACGATGTTCTCCGAAATGCCATGTAAACGAACCACATGCTGGAAAAACAATGGCACCAAATCAGAGAAGGAAGGCAATTTAGACAAGGGTACCAAATGGACCATCTTAGAGAAGCGATCACAAACCACCCAAATGACCGACATCTTTTGAGAGACGGGGAGATCCGAAATAAAATCCATAGAGATATGTGTCCAGGGCCTCTTCAGGACCGGCAAGTGCAAAAGCAACCCACTGGCACGAGAACAGCAGGGCCTAGCCCGAGCACAAATCCCACAGGACTGCACAAACGAACGCACATCCCTCGACAGAGATGGCCACCAAAAGGATCTAGCCACCAAATCTCTGGTACCAAAGATTCCAGGATGACCAGCCAACACCGAACAATGAACCTCAGAGATAACTCTACTCGTCCATTTATCAGGGACAAACAGTTTCTCCGCTGGGCAACGGTCAGGTCTATTAGCCTGAAACTTTTGCAGCACCCGCCGCAAATCAGGGGAGATGGCAGACAAAATTACCCCCTCTTTGAGAATACCCGCCGGCTCAGTCAAACCCGGAGAGTCGGGCACAAAACTCCTAGACAGGGCATCCGCCTTCACATTTTTAGAGCCCGGAAGGTACGAAACCACAAAGTCAAAACGGGAGAAAAACAGCGACCAACGAGCCTGTCTAGGATTCAACCGTTTGGCAGACTCGAGATAAGTCAAGTTCTTGTGATCAGTCAAGACCACCACGCGATGCTTAGCTCCTTCAAGCCAATGACGCCACTCCTCGAATGCCCACTTCATGGCCAGCAACTCTCGATTGCCAACATCATAATTACGCTCAGCAGGCGAAAACTTCCTGGAAAAGAAGGCACATGGTTTCATCACCGAGCCATCAGAACTTCTTTGCGACAAAACAGCCCCTGCTCCAATCTCAGAAGCATCAACCTCGACCTGGAACGGGAGCGAAACATCTGGTTGGCACAACACAGGGGCTAAAGAAAAACGACGCTTCAACTCCTGAAAAGCTTCCACAGCAGCAGAAGACCAATTGACCACATCAGCACCCTTCTTGGTTAAATCAGTCAACGGTTTGGCAATACTAGAAAAATTATTGATGAAGCGACGATAAAAATTAGCAAAGCCCAGGAACTTTTGCAGACTCTTCAGAGATATCGGCTGAGTCCAATCATAAATGGCCTGATCTTTAACGGGGTCCATCTCGATAGTAGAAGGGGAAAAAATGAAACCCAAAAATGAAACCTTCTGAACACCAAAGAGACACTTTGACCCCTTCACAAACAAAGAATTCGCACGCAGGACCTGGAACACCATTCTAACCTGCTTCACGTGAGACTCCCAATCATCCGAGAAGACCAAAATATCATCCAAGTATACAATCAGGAATTTATCCAGGTACTCTCGGAAGATGTCATGCATAAAGGACTGAAATACTGATGGAGCATTGGAAAGCCCGAATGGCATAACCAGGTACTCAAAATGGCCCTCGGGCGTATTAAATGCTGTTTTCCATTCATCGCCCTGTTTAATACGCACAAGATTATACGTACCACGAAGATCTATCTTGGTGAACCAACTAGCCCCCTTAATCCGAGCAAACAAATCAGACAGCAGCGGCAAGGGGTACTGAAATTTGATTGTGATTTTATTAAGAAGGCGGTAATCAATACAAGGTCTCAAAGAACCATCCTTCTTGGCCACAAAAAAGAACCCTGCTCCCAATGGCGACGACGACGGCCGAATATGACCCTTCTCCAAGGATTCCTTTACGTAACTCCGCATAGCGGCGTGCTCAGGCACAGACAAATTAAACAGTCGACCTTTAGGAAACTTACTACCAGGAATCAAATTGATAGCACAATCACAATCCCTATGCGGAGGTAGGGCACTGGACTTGGGCTCATCAAATACATCCCGGTAATCCGACAAGAACTCTGGGACTTCAGAAGGGGTGGATGTTGAAATAGACAGAAATGGAACATCACCATGTACCCCCTGACAACCCCAGCTGGACACAGACATAGACTTCCAATCCAATACTGGGTTATGGACTTGTAGCCATGGCAACCCCAACACGACCACATCATGCAGATTCTGCAACACCAGAAAGCGAATATCCTCCTGATGCGCAGGAGCCATGCACATGGTCAGTTGGGTCCAGTACTGAGGCTTATTCTTGGCCAAAGGCGTAGCATCAATTCCTCTCAATGGAATAGGATACTGCAAGGGCTCCAAGAAAAACCCACAGCGCCTAGCAAACACCAAGTCCATCAAATTCAGGGCAGCGCCTGAATCCACAAATGCCATGACAGAATAGGAAGACAAAGAGCAGATCAAAGTAACGGACAAAAGAAATTTCGACTGTACCGTACCAATGGTGGCAGACCTAGCGAACCGCTTAGTGCGCTTAGGACAATCGGAAATAGCATGAGTGGGATCACCACAGTAAAAACACAGCCCATTCCGACGTCTGTGTTCTTGCCGTTCAGCTCTGGTCAAAGTCCTATCACATTGCATAGGTTCAGGTTTATACTCAGATAATACCGCCAAATGGTGCACAGTTTTACGCTCACGTAAGCGTCGATCGATCTGAATGGCCAAAGACATAGACTCATTCAGACCAGCAGGCATAGGAAATCCCACCATGACATCCTTAAGGGCTTCAGAGAGACCCTTTCTGAAAATTGCTGCCAGCGCACATTCATTCCATTGAGTGAGCACAGACCACTTCCTAAACTTCTGACAATATATCTCTACTGTTATGCTGTGCTATCAGGCAACACAGTGTGCAGTAATCAGCGCACATACAGTGATATGGCAATAACCCAAAAACAATAGAACAAGCTCTGAGACGTGGAATCTCTGCAGACTGCAATACCTGAACCTATCCTCACACAACTAAAAGCAGCAGTGGATTGCGCCTAACACTACCTATGCAACTCGGCACTGCCTGAGGAGCTGACTGGCCTGAAGATAGAAATACAAGTCTGACTTGCCTCAGAGAAATACCCCAAAGGAATAGGCAGCCCCCCACATATAATGACTGTTAGCAAGATGAAAAGGCAAAACGTAGGAATGAAATAGATTCAGCAAAGTGAGGCCCGATATTCTAGACAGAGCGAGGATAGCAAAGAGAACTATGCAGTCTACAAAAAACCCTAAAGCAGAACCACGCAAAGGGGGGCAAAAAAGACCCACCGTGCCGAACTAACGGCACGGCGGTGCACCCTTTGCGTCTCAGAGCTTCCAGCAAAAGAGAATAGCACAGCTGGACAGAAAAAACGGAAACAAAAACAAAGTAACACTTATCTAGCAGAGCAGCAGGCCACAGGAAAGATGCAGTAGCTCAGATCCAACACTGGAACATTGACAAGGAGCAAGGAAGACAGACTCAGGTGGAGTTAAATAGCAAAGCAGCCAACGAACTCACCAAAACACCTGAGGGAGGAAGCCCAGAGGCTGCAATACCACTTGTGACCACAGGAGTGAATTCAGCCACAGAATTCACAACAGTACCCCCCCCTTGAGGAGGGGTCACTGAACCCTCACCAGAACCCCCAGGCCGACCAGGATGAGCCACATGAAAGGCACGAACAAGATCTGGGGCATGGACATCAGAGGCAAAAACCCAGGAATTATCCTCCTGAGCATAACCCTTCCATTTGACCAGATACTGGAGTTTCCGTCTAGAGACACGAGAATCCAAAATTTTCTCCACAATATACTCCAATTCCCCCTCCACCAAAACAGGGGCAGGAGGCTCCACAGATGGAACCATAGGTGCCACGTATCTTCTCAACAACGACCTATGGAATACATTATGTATGGAAAAGGAGTCTGGAAGGGTCAGACGAAAAGACACCGGATTGAGAATCTCAGAAATCCTATACGGACCAATAAAACGAGGTTTTAATTTAGGAGAGGAAACCTTCATAGGAATATGACGAGAAGATAACCAAACCAGATCCCCAACACGAAGTCGGGGACCCACACGGCGTCTACGATTAGCGAAAAGCTGAGCCTTCTCCTGGGACAAGGTCAAATTGTCCACTACCTGAGTCCAGATCTGCTGCAACCTGTCCACCACAGAATCCACACCAGGACAGTCCGAAGACTCAACCTGTCCTGAAGAGAAACGAGGATGGAACCCAGAATTGCAGAAAAATGGAGAGACCAAGGTAGCCGAGCTGGCCCGATTATTAAGGGCGAACTCCGCCAACGGCAAAAATGACACCCAATCATCCTGGTCAGCAGAAACAAAACATCTCAGATATGTTTCCAAGGTCTGATTGGTACGTTCGGTCTGGCCATTAGTCTGAGGATGGAAGGCCGAGGAAAAAGATAGGTCAATGCCCATCCTACCACAAAAGGCTCGCCAGAACCTCGAGACAAACTGGGAACCTCTGTCAGAAACAATATTCTCAGGAATGCCATGCAAACGAACCACATGCTGGAAGAACAAAGGCACCAAATCAGAGGAGGAAGGCAATTTAACCAAGGGCACCAGATGGACCATTTTAGAAAAGCGATCACAGACCACCCAAATGACCGACATCTTTTGAGAAACGGGAAGGTCAGAAATGAAATCCATCGAAATATGTGTCCAAGGCCTCTTCGGGACCGGCAAGGGCAAAAGCAAGCCACTGGCACGTGAACAGCAGGGCTTAGCCCTAGCACAAATCCCACAGGACTGCACAAAAGCACGCACATCCCGTGACAGAGATGGCCACCAGAAGGATCTAGCCACTAACTCTCTGGTACCAAAGATTCCTGGATGACCAGCCAGCACCGAACAATGAAGTTCAGAGATAACTTTACTAGTCCACCTATCAGGGACGAACAGTTTCTCGGCCGGACAACGATCAGGTTTATTAGCCTGAAATTTCTGCAACACTCTCCGCAAATCAGGAGAGATGGCAGACACAATGACTCCTTCCTTGAGGATACTCGCCGGCTCAGATAACCCCGGAGAGTCGGGCACAAAACTCCTAGACAGAGCATCCGCCTTCACATTTTTAGAGCCCGGAAGGTACGAAATCACAAAATCAAAACGAGCAAAAAATAACGACCAACGGGCCTGTCTAGGATTCAAGCGCTTGGCAGACTCAAGATAAGTAAGATTCTTATGATCAGTCAATACCACCACGCGATGCTTAGCTCCCTCAAGCCAATGACGCCACTCCTCGAATGCCCACTTCATGGCCAGCAACTCTCGGTTGCCCACATCATAATTACGCTCAGCAGCAGAAAATTTCCTGGAAAAGAAAGCACATGGTTTCAACACTGAGCAACCAGAACCTCTCTGTGACAAAACCGCCCCTGCTCCAATCTCAGAAGCATCAACCTCGACATGGAACGGAAGAGAAACATCTGGTTGACACAACACAGGGGCACAGCAAAAACGACGCTTCAACTCCTGAAAAGCTTCCACGGCAGCAGAAGACCAAATAACCAAATCAGCACCCTTCTTGGTCAAATCGGTCAATGGTCTGGCAATGCTAGAAAAATTACAGATGAAGCGACGATAAAAATTAGCAAAGCCCAGGAATTTCTGCAGACTTTTCAGAGATGTCGGCTGAGTCCAATCCTGGATGGCCTGGACCTTAACCGGATCCATCTCGATAGTAGAAGGGGAAAAGATGAACCCCAAAAATGAAACTTTCTGCACACCGAAGAGACACTTTGATCCCTTCACGAACAAGGAATTAGCACGCAGTACCTGGAAAACCATTCTGACTTGCTTCACATGAGACTCCCAATCATCAGAGAAGATCAAAATGTCATCCAAGTAAACAATCAGGAATTTATCCAGATACTCACGGAAAATGTCATGCATAAAAGACTGAAAAACAGATGGAGCATTGCCAAGTCCGAACGGCATCACCAGATACTCAAAATGACCCTCGGGCGTATTAAATGCCGTTTTCCATTCATCTCCCTGCCTGATTCTCACCAGATTATACGCACCACGAAGATCAATCTTAGTAAACCAACTAGCCCCCTTAATCCGAGCAAACAAGTCAGATATCAATGGCAAGGGATACTGAAACTTAACAGTGATCTTATTAAGAAGGCGGTAATCAATACACGGTCTTAGCGAACCATCCTTTTTGGCTACAAAAAAGAACCCTGCTCCCAATGGTGATGACGATGGGCGAATATGTCCCTTCTCCAGGGATTCTTTCACATAACTGCGCATAGCGGTGTGTTCAGGAACGGACAAATTAAATAAACGACCTTTAGGGAATTTACTACCAGGAATCAAATTGATAGCACAATCACAATTCCTATGCGGAGGTAGGGCATCAGACTTGGGCTCTTCAAATACATCCTGAAAGTCAGACAAGAACTCTGGGATGTCAGAAGGAATGGATGACGAAATAGACAAAAATGGAACATCACCATGTACTCCCTGACAACCCCAGCTGGTTACCGACATAGAGTTCCAATCTAATACTGGATTATGGGTTTGTAGCCATGGCAACCCCAACACGACCACATCATGCAGATTATGCAACACCAGAAAGCGAATAACTTCCTGATGTGCAGGAGCCATGCACATGGTCAGCTGGGCCCAGTACTGAGGCTTATTCTTGGCCAAAGGTGTAGCATCAATTCCTCTCAACGGAATAGGACACCGCAAAGGCTCCAAGAAAAATCCACAACGTTTAGCATAATCCAAATCCATCAGATTCAGGGCAGCGCCTGAATCCACAAACGCCATGACAGAATACGATGACAAAGAGCATATCAAGGTAATGGACAGAAGGAATTTGGACTGTACAGTACCAATGACGGCAGAGTTATCGAACCGCCTAGTGCGCTTAGGACAATTAGAAATAGCATGAGTGGAATCACCACAGTAGAAACACAGCCTGTTCAGACGTCTGTGTTCTT
The DNA here is from genome assembly GCF_032444005.1 of Ranitomeya imitator. Classification (NCBI taxonomy): domain Eukaryota; kingdom Metazoa; phylum Chordata; class Amphibia; order Anura; family Dendrobatidae; genus Ranitomeya; species Ranitomeya imitator. Next base: position 226,610,815 of record NC_091283.1, read on the forward strand.
GCCGTTCAACTTTAGTCATAGTCCTGTCGCACTGCATAGGCTCAGGTTTAACCTCAGGCAGTACCGCCAAATGGTGCACAGATTTACGCTTGCGCAAGCGACGACCGATCTGAATGGCCAAGGACATAGACTCATTCAAACCAGCAGGCATAGGAAATCCCACCATGACATCCTTAAGAGCTTCAGAGAGACCCTTTCTGAACCAAGCCGCCAGTGCAGATTCATTCCACAGAGTGAGTACTGACCACTTCCTAAATTTCTGACAATATACTTCTACATCATCCTGACCCTGGCATAAAGCCAGCAAATTTTTCTCAGCCTGATCCACTGAATTAGGCTCATCGTAAAGCAATCCAAGCGCCTGGAAAAACGCATCAACATTACTCAATGCAGGGTCTCCTGGCGCAAGAGAAAACGCCCAGTCCTGTGGGTCGCCGCGCAAAAAAGAAATAATAATCAAAACCTGTTGAATAGGATTACCAGAAGAATGAGGTTTCAAGGCCAGAAATAGCTTACAATTATTTTTGAAGCTCAGGAACTTAGTTCTGTCACCAAAAAACAAATCAGGAATAGGAATTCTTGGTTCTAGCATAGATTTCTGATCAATTGTATCTTGAATCTTTTGTACATTTATAACGAGATTATCCATTGAGGAGCACAGAGCCTGAATATCCATGTCCACAGCTGTGTCCTGAAGCACTCTAATGTCTAGGGGAAAAAAAAAACAAAAAAAAAAAAAAAACTGAAGACAGAGCTGAGGAAAAAAAAAATGATGTCAGGACTTCTTTTTTCCCTCTATTGAGAATCATTGGTTTGGCTCCTTGTACTGTTATGCTGTGCTATCAGGCAACACAGTGTGCAGTAATCAGCGCACATACAGTGATGTGGCAATAACCCAAAAACAATAGAACAAGCTCTGAGACGTGGAATCTCTGCAGACTGCAATACCTGAACCTATCCTCACACAACTAAAAGCAGCAGTGGATTGCGCCTAACACTACCTATGCAACTCGGCACTGCCTGAGGAGCTGACTAGCCTGAAGATAGAAATACAAGCCTGACTTGCCTCAGAGAAATACCCCAAAGGAATAGGCAGCCCCCCACATATAATGACTGTTAGCAAGATGAAAAGACAAAACGTAGGAATGAAATAGATTCAGCAAAGTGAGGCCCGATATTCTAGACAGAGCGAGGATAGCAAAGAGAACTATGCAGTCTACAAAAAACCCTAAAGCAGAACCACGCAAAGGGGGGCAAAAAAGACCCACCGTGCCGAACTAACGGCACGGCGGTGCACCCTTTGCGTCTCAGAGCTTCCAGCAAAAGAGAATAGCACAGCTGGACAAAAAAAACGGAAACAAAAACAAAGTAACACTTATCTAGCAGAGCAGCAGGCCACAGGAAAGATGCAGTAGCTCAGATCCAACACTGGAACATTGACAAGGAGCAAGGAAGACAGACTCAGGTGGAGTTAAATAGCAAAGCAGCCAACGAACTCACCAAAACACCTGAGGGAGGAAGCCCAGAGGCTGCAATACCACTTGTGACCACAGGAGTGAATTCAGCCACAGAATTCACAACACTCTACCTCATCCTGACCCTGACACAGAGCCAGCAAATTTTTCTCTGCCTGATCCACTGAATTAGGTTAATCATAAAGCAATCCGAGCGCCAGAAAAAACGCATCAATATTACATAATGCAGGATCTCCTGGCTCAAGGGAAAATGCCCAGTCTTGAGGGTCGCCACGTAATAAAGAAATAATGATCTTAACTTGTTGAACTGGGTCACCAGAGGAGCGGGGTTTCAAAGCCAGAAACAGTTTGCAATTATTTTTGAAATTCAGAAACTTAGCTCTATCTCCAGAAAATAAATCAGGAATAGGAATTCTAGGTTCTAACATAGATTTCTGAACCATAATGTCTTGAATTTTTTGTACTCTTGCAGTGAGATTATCCACACAAGAAGACAGACCTTTAATGTCCATCACTACACCTGTGTCCTGAACCACCCAAATGTCTAGGGGAAAAGAAAGACAAAACACAGTGCAGAGAAAAAAAAATGGTCTCAGAACTTCTCTTTTCCCTCTATTGAGAAGCATTAGTACTTTGGGCCTCCAGTACTGTTATGAACTGGTGATTCAGAAACACAATGGACCTGGTGGTTAAGAGCACACAAAGTGACCTGATAGTTACTAATAACATAGGACGAGCTCTGAGACGTGGGAACTCTGCTGACCGCAATCCCTAATCCTATCACACCACACTAGAGGTAGCCGTGGAGCGCTCCTGACCAGACCTAGGCGCCTCGGGCACAGCCTGAGAAACTAGCTAGCCCTGAAGATAGAAAAATAAGCCTACCTTGCCTCAGAGAAATTCCCCAAAGGAAAAGGCAGCCCCCCACATATAATGACTGTGAGTAAAGATGAAAATACAAACACAGAGATGAAATAGGTTTTAGCAAAGTGAGGCCCGACTTACTGAATAGACCGAGGATAGGAAAGATAGTTTTGCGATAGGCACAAAAACCTACAAACCACGCAGAGGGCACAAAAAGACCCTCCGTACCGACTAACGGCATGGAGGTGCTCCCTCTGTGTCCCAGAGCTTCCAGCAAGCAAGAAAACCAATATAGCAAGCTGGACAGAAAAAATAGCAAACAAAAAGTAACACAAGCAGAACTTAGCTTATGCAGGGCAGACAGGCCACAATAACGATCCAGGAGAGAGCAAGACCAATACTGGAACATTGACTGGAGGCCAGGAACAAAGAACTAGGTGGAGTTAAATAGAGCAGCACCTAACGACTTAACTTCGTCACCTGAGGAAGGAAACTCAGAAGCCGCAGCCCCACTCACATCCACCAGAGGAAACTCATAGACAGAACCAGCCGAAGTATCACTCATGACCACAGGAGGGAGCTTGACCACAGAATTCACAACAGTTAGGGCCCACTAACGGTGTCTGCCGCTCCTTGGTGTTGTCCTCCAAGGAAAAAAGCTGAGCTTCAATCTTCAGGCTTTCGGCCTATATCAGATATTTCACTGCATTTGGCCTCCTAGTTTGGTTGGGGCCTACTAACTGTGTCTGCCGCACCTTGGTGTTCTCCTGGTTTGTTTTCCTGAGCTTTGATCTTCAGGCTTTTGGCCTGTATTTTTAATCTGAAACTGCATTTGGGCTACTAGTTTGGTTGGGGCCTACTAACGGTGTTTGACGCTCCTTGGTGTTCTCCTGTTTTTTTTTCCTGAGCTTCAATCTTCAGGCTTTCGGCCTATATTTTTAATAGGAAACTGCATTTGGGCTACTAGTTTGGTTGGGGCCTACTAACGGTGCCTGCCACTCCTTGGTGTTCTCCTGGTTTGTTTTTCTGAGGTTCGATCTTCAGGCTTTCGGCCTATATTTTTAATCTGAAACTGCATTTGGGCTACTAGTTTGGTTGGGGTCTACTAATGGTGTCTGCCGCTCCTTGGTGTTCTCCTGTTTTTTTTGCCTTAGCTTCAATCTTCAGGCTTTCGGCCTATATTTTTAATATTAAACTGCATTTGGCCTACTAGTTTGGTTGAGCCCCACTAACGGTGTCTGCCACTCCTTGCTTTTCTCCTCAACTGAACAAAGCTGACCTTCAATCTTCAGGCTTTCGGCCTATATTTACAAATTTTAAACTGCATTTAGCCTACAAGTTTGGTTCGGGCCTACTAACGGTGTCTGCCGCTCCTTGCTGTTCTCCTCCACTGAACAAAGCAGTGCCGCCTGTTTACTACTGTTACCAATTTTGAACTGCATTTAGCCTACTTACTTATTTGGACCTACTCACTGTGTCAGCCTCTCATTACAGTTGTCCTCCTCTGAACAAAGCAATGCCGCCTGGTTAGTCCTGTTACCAATTTTGAACTGCATTTAATAATCTTTATTTTTATTTTTTTATATAGCGCTAACATATTCCGCAGTGCTTTACAGTTTGCACACATTATCATCACTGTCCCCGATGGGGCTCACAATCTAGAATCCCTATCAGTATGTCTTTGGACTGCATTTAGCCCACTTTATAATTTGGGCCTATATCTGTGTTTCCTCCTCATCCTGCCCATTGCCCAGGCAGTGCTAGATGAGTATGCTGGTACATTGACCCAGACCACTACATTTTCCGTGTACTCTACACAGCCAGAATGTGACCCTGCTGAAAGTCAGGTTCCCCTTCCTGCATACTATACCACCTTACACGGGGAGAAAGAGGAAGGTGCAGATGCAAGTGCAGGTTCCTTCATTAGGTGGGGGGGGCATACTCGTTGGCGACATCACTGGCACAGGGCCCCTCATAGTACGCAAAAATGTCGCTGCCGGTGGGAGGCGCCCCCGCCGTGCAAACACACCGCCATACTTTGAGGGGCCCTGTGCCTGTGCCAATGCGAACGAGTGTGCCCCCCCCCCCCCCCGCTTGCTCAGGATCACAGCACTTGCAAAGTTGAAATACCTACCTCTCCCTGCTCCACTGCCGTGACGTAGTCCACGTTTCCTGGGCCCACTAAAAACTTGAACCAGCCCTACCCCCCCACAACTTTAGCCAAATGACCCCCAATTTCCAATGCCTAGCTATTATTATAAGGTAAATTAAGATTGACAAGCTTCAGTAACAAGAATGGATGTTTTTGCCATTAAAATGGGCACTGTAGGTGTTTTCCTGGCCTCCACTCACTACCGACTATGCTTCCCCATTGACTTGCATTGGGTTTCGTGTTTCGGTCGATCCCCGACTTTTCGCGATAATCAGCTGATTTCACTCGACCCGACTTTTGAGAAAGTCGGGTTCCGCGAAACCCGACTCGACCCTAAAAAAGTAAAAGTCGCTCAACCCTAGTCAGCGGTGGTGTCACAGAGGTGAGTGGTGGTGCCGGGGAGGTGAGTATAAGGATTATCTTTATTTTTTCATCTTGCGTTTATTATCCTCTAAGGTCTGGAGAGCGACCCTGGACCACAGTAAGGGACAAAATAAATTCAAGAAGGCTAACTTCTCTGCAAACTGAATTTCTCAGGAAAATCTGTGCATGAAATGTTTCCTGATCGTCTGGTCTCGGGGTCCAGTAATATCCCAAGTTCAGCAGAATGCAGGCTGCCACCTGTACCGGGCTGTCTGAGGAATCGTGGATTGTTTAAAATCTCCACAAAATATTCCCAAGACATCAGTACAGGTAAAATGCCGGGGATGATAACGGAGAAGGGGGTCTCTGATATATGAGGGTCTTCTCCAGAACGTCTCACCTTACTGTAGTGGTGGGTACCGGAGGTCCATGCACGGTGCCGGGTGCTAGGATCTCCATACTGGGCGATGAATGAGGGGAGGAGAGAGGAAGAGTATACAGGGAGGAAGGAGCGACTGCGGCTCAGCCTGCTCGCATCAGCATCACTGGGCGCATCCCTGCGGCAGGAGGACAGTGCCAATGGCGGAGACGGGCACAGTGCTGTGCACAGGAGCCTGAGAGCGGGGAGGAGGCAGCACACGTCTGTGCACACTGAGGCGGTGACATAGCGGTATCAGACACACGGGGCGGTGTGAATGGACCGCTGCTGCAGCGAGGCCGGAGCAGGGTGAGGGCAGCGGCACCGGGAGGCCGGCAGACAGACAGCGGCTGTGAGACAGTGGGCAGGTGCGCTGCAAGCAAGGAGGACCGTGAGTGAGGAGCCAGACAGAAGGACTGACACAAAACAGCACAGGATGAGCGGCAGGTAAAGGACGGGACACAGAAGACAGCGGGGGCAGCGGCAGGTAAAGGACGGGACACAGAAGACAGCGGGGGCAGCGGCAGGTAAAGGACGGGACACAGAAGACAGCGGGGGCAGCGGCAGGTAAAGGACGGGACACAGAAGACAGCGGGGGCAGCGGCAGGTAAAGGACGGGACACAGAAGACAGCGGGGGCAGCGGCAGGTAAAGGACGGGACACAGAAGACAGCGGGGGCAGCGGCAGGTAAAGGACGGGACACAGAAGACAGCGGGGGCAGCGGCAGGTAAAGGACGGGACACAGAAGACAGCGGGGGCAGCGGCAGGTAAAGGACGGGACACAGAAGACAGCGGGGGCAGCGGCAGGTAAAGGACGGGACACAGAAGACAGCGGGGGCAGCGGCAGGTAAAGGACGGGACACAGAAGGCAGCGGGGGCAGCGGCAGGTAAAGGACGGGACACAGAAGACAGCGGGGGCAGCGGCAGGTAAAGGACGGGACACAGAAGACAGCGGGGGCAGCGGCAGGTAAAGGACGGGACACAGAAGACAGCGGGGGCAGCGGCAGGTAAAGGACGGGACACAGAAGACAGCGGGGGCAGCGGCAGGTAAAGGACGGGACACAGAAGGCAGCGGGGGCAGCGGCAGGTAAAGGACGGGACACAGAAGACAGCGGGGGCAGCGGCAGGTAAAGGACGGGACACAGAAGACAGCGGGGGCAGCGGCAGCGCGGAGGTGATGTCAGCACCTGGAGGGAGAGCGGAGGAGTGAGGAAGACGGAGGACAAGACCCTGCCGCAGAATGATGGGGAACTCACCGCAAAAACACCGGAGCAAGAAGCCGCAGCAGCAGCTGCAGCAGCAGCAGCACAGGATGCAGCCGGCAACAGGTAGGCGTCCTCCATACTGTGCATCCCCTGCCAGGAGGGGTTAATAGTGGGGAAGAGAGTGTGAATATGGTCATAGGTTCCACATGCTGCGTCTCCCCCTGATAATGTGCCTGGGGTGGGAGCCATCTGTGGGCCCCCGATGCCGTCCAGCGCCGTCACCCTCAGTCATTGTCATTAAAGGGCACCTGTCACCCCCAAAATCGAGGGTGAGGTAAGCCCACCAGCATCAGGGGCTTATCTACAGCGTTCTGTAATGCTGTAGATAAGCCCCCGATGTATCCTGAAAGATAAGAAAAATAGGTTATATTATGCTCACCCAGGGGTGGTCCCGATGCGGTCCGATGGGCGTCGCGGTCCAGGTCCGGCGCCTCCTATCTTCATCAGATGACGTCCTCTTCTGGTCTTCATGCTGCGGCTCCGGCGCAGGTTTACTTTGTCTGCCCTGTTGAGGGCAGAGCAAAGTACTGAAGTGCCTAGGCTCTGGGCCTCTCTGACCTTTCCCGGCGCCTGCACACTGCAGTATTTTGCTATGCTCTCAACAGGGCAAAGTACGCCTGCGCCGCAGCGTGAAGACCAGAAGAGGACGTCATCTGATGAAGATGGGAGGTATAACCTAACCTCTTTTTCTCATCTTTCAGGATACATCGGGGTCTTATGTACAGAATTACAGAATGCTGTAAATAAGTCTCTGATGCCGGTGGGCTTAGCTCACCGTCGATTTTGGGGGTGACAGGTTCCTTTAATACAGAGAAAGTTCTGGGTTACGGATGGAGCCGATATCATCAGGGCTCAGTGTCAGACTGCATGCAGGTATTACACTAACCTGTTCTCAAATGTACCTGTATATATAATAATAAACTGGCTAGCAGAGCCAGACTGGCCGTCTGGCAATTCTGGCAAATACCAGATGGGCTGGTCCAGTCATGGGCCGCATTGTCTGCTATGCTCAGCGTGCAGCTGAGATGAAGCTCCATGGGGGAAGAACAACATGGACCTATGTGCAAAGGGCTGAATTTCACTCCCAGTCCGTTCCTGCTGGCCAGTCTGCTTAATGAGTGATGAGATGATGATTTTTTCTGTACAGCGTGAATCAACTGAATTATGCCAAGTAATACCCATACAGTGAGGTTGGGGGCCCACATCTGCACAGGGGCCCACTGGGAGATTCCCCTGTTACCCTGTGGGCCAGTCCGAGCCTGCCAGCGCTCATTCCACTTGGCGATTCATAAAATGTCCTAAATGCTGATTTATTGTGGCCACAAGTCCAGCAAATGAAAGAGTAACTAACATGAGACGGTGCAGGGAGGGACACAGGGGTGACGGCATTACAGTCTGTGGCAGAAAATAGCGATATAGAGATGATGCTGTATCTGTAATTTGTGGTAGAGATGATGGTGTATCTGTAATTTGTGGTAGAGATGATAGTCTATCTGTAATTTGTGGTAGAGAAGATGGTGTATCTGTAATTTGTGGTAGAGACGATGGTGTATCTGTAATTTGTGGTAGAGACGATGGTGTATCTGTAATTTGTGGTAGAGATGATGGTGTATCTGTAATTTGTGGTAGAGATGATGGTGTATCTGTAATTTGTGGTAGAGAAGATGGTGTATCTGTAATTTGTGGTAGAGACGATGGTGTATCTGTAATTTGTGGTAGAGACGATGGTGTATCTGTAATTTGTGGTAGAGATGATGGTGTATCTGTAATTTGTGGTAGAGATGATGGTGTATCTGTAATTTGTGGTAGAGACGATGGTGTATCTGTAATTTGTGGTAGAGATGATGGTGTATCTGTAATTTGTGGTGGAGATGATGGTGTATCTGTAATTTGTGGTAGAGACGATGGTGTATCTGTAATTAGTGGTAGAGATGATAGTCTATCTGTAATTTGTGGTAGAGATGATGGTGTATCTGTAATTTGTGGTAGAGACGATGGTGTATCTGTAATTTGTGGTAGAGATGATGGTGTATCTGTAATTTGTGGTAGAGACGATGGTGTATCTGTAATTTGTGGTAGAGACGATGGTGTATCTGTAATTTGTGGTAGAGATGATGGTGTATCTGTAATTTGTGGTGGAGATGATGGTGTATCTGTAATTTGTGGTGGAGACGATGGTGTATCTGTAATTTGTGGTGGAGACGATGGTGTATCTGTAATTTGTGGTAGAGATGATAGTCTATCTGTAATTTGTGGTAGAGATGATGGTGTATCTGTAATTTGTGGTAGAGACGATGGTGTATCTGTAATTTGTGGTAGAGACGATGGTGTATCTGTAATTTGTGGTAGAGATGATGGTGTATCTGTAATTTGTGGTAGAGACGATGGTGTATCTGTAATTTGTGGTAGAGACGATGGTGTATCTGTAATTTGTGGTAGAGATGATGGTGTATCTGTAATTTGTGGTAGAGACGATGGTGTATCTGTAATTTGTGGTAGAGACGATGGTGTATCTGTAATTTGTGGTGGAGATGATGGTGTATCTGTAATTTGTGGTGGAGACGATGGTGTATCTGTAATTTGTGGTGGAGACGATGGTGTATCTGTAATTTGTGGTAGAGATGATGGTGTATCTGTAATTTGTGGTAGAGATGATGGTGTATCTGTAATTTGTGGTAGAGATGATAGTCTATCTGTAATTTGTGGTAGAGACGATGGTGTATCTGTAATTTGTGGTAGAGATGATGGTGTATCTGTAATTTGTGGTAGAGACAGGGGCGTAACTACAGCGGTCGCAGTGGTCGCAGCTGCGACGGGGCCCAGAGTATAGGGGCCCATCTGTCCGTCCGCCCATCTGTCCGTCCGCCCATCTGTCCGTCCGCCCATCTGTCCGTCCGCCCATCTGTCCGTCCGCCCATCTGTCCGTCCGCCCTTGTTTAGGTCCCAATCATGAGACCCGGAGGGAGGCGTCACAGCAGGTCCTCCAGTTACATTAGGGGGAAGATGGATTGAATGCGGTCACGTGATCTAATCTTGTGACCAGGAGAGAGGTGTATCTGTAATTTGTGGTAGAGATGATGGTGTATCTGTAATTTGTGGTAGAGACAGGGGCGTAACTACAGCGGTCGCAGTGGTCGCAGCTGCGACGGGGCCCAGAGTATAGGGGCCCATCTGTCCGTCCGCCCATCTGTCCGTCCGCCCATCTGTCCGTCCGCCCATCTGTCCGTCCGCCCATCTGTCCGTCCGCCCTTGTTTAGGTCCCAATCATGTGACCAGGAGGGAGGCGTCACAGCAGGTCCTTCAGCCGCACCAAAGAGAAGGACGGGCCAAAGGCAGGTCCCGCTGCTTGAGTGTAAATGGCTGAGTGCTTAAGGTTTTTAGGCGTAAAAAGCTGCAAGCTGGTGCTGCGTCCTCCTCCTTCTGCCACAGGGTCCCTCTGTTCCTCTGCACACCGACCGGATGGCCGTAAAATCTGATAAACCTCTGTGATGTAATTTTCCCAGGCTATATAGCCAGGCTCAGTCACAAAACAATCCCTGAGTACAGAGGTAGATGGTGTGCACATTACTGAACCTCCTGTCAAACCCAGCTCCTCTGTTCCACAATGAATTTAGTTTGTGTGCTGTATTTACTGAGTGTGGATGCCTGGTGTTTACTGGGGGGGGGGGGGGCATTTACTGTTTGTGTTGTATTTAGTGTATGGGGGTATTTACTGTGTATATGAGGGGGTATTTACTGTATGTGGGGGGTATTTACTGTATGTGGGGGGTATTTACTGTGCTTGTGGGGGGTATTTACTGTGCCTGTGTGGGGTATTTACTGTGCCTGTGTGGGGTATTTACTGTGCTTGTGGGGGGTATTTACTGTGCCTGTGTGGGGTATTTACTGTGCTTGTGGGGGGTATTTACTGTGCCTGTGTGGGGTATTTACTGTGCTTGTGGGGGGTATTTACTGTGCCTGTGTGGGGGTATTTACTGTGCGTGTGTGGGGGGTATTCACTGTGCGTGTGTGGGGGTATTCACTGTGCTTGTGGGGGTATTTACTGTGCTTGTGGGGGGTATTTACTGTGCCTGTGTGGGGTATTTACTGTACGTGTGTGGGGTATTTACTGTGCTTGTGGGGGGTATTTACTGTGCTTGTGGGGGGTATTTACTGTGCCTGTGTGGGGGTATTTACTGTGCGTGTGTGGGGGGTATTCACTGTGCTTGTGGGGGTATTTACTGTGCTTGTGTGGGGTATTTACTGTGCCTGTGTGGGGGTATTTACTGTGCCTGTGTGGGGTATTTACTGTGCGTGTGTGGGGGGTATTCACTGTGCTTGTGGGGGGTATTTACTTTGCGTGTGTGGGGTATTTACTGTGCGTGTGTGGGGGTATTTACTGTGCGTGTGTGGGGGGTATTTACTGTGCGTGTGAGTGGGTATTTACTGTGCGTGTGAGGGGGTATTTACTGTGCGTGTGGGGGGTATTTACTGTGCGTGTGTGGGGGGTATTTACTGTGCGTGTGAGTGGGTATTTACTGTGCGTGTGTGGGGGTATTTACTGTGCGTGTGTGGGGTATTTACTGTGCGTGTGTGGGGGGTATTTACTGTGCGTGTGAGTGGGTATTTACTGTGCGTGTGAGGGGGTATTTACTGTGCGTGTGGGGGGGTATTTACTGTGCGTGTGTGGGGGTATTTACTGTGCGTGTGGGGGGGTATTTACTGTGCGTGTGGGGGATATTTATTGTGCGCACAATACTTTATAGGAGGACTATGAAGTGCATTTTATTACTATTAAGTACTATTGGCTGTGCATTATGCTTTATGGATGACTATGGAGATGCATTCGATTATACTACATGGATCACTATGAACTGTGCATTATATTATAAGGAGGACTATGGGGGTGCATTATACTTCTTATATGGATCCCCATGACTTCTATGTAAGTCCTTGATGAGTATAACGGTTTATTTTCTGTTATACATTACAGAACAATGGTACAGTACGGAGGACAAATATATATCAGGATGGGGCACCGGATAGTTACGCCACTGAGGTCACACTATACAACATTGCAATAAAGCTATAGTGTGCGAAATGAATAGGGCAAAATGTGAATTTAGGTGGAAAATATTTTGGCATGGTGGGGGGGCCCCATTTGAAAGTTCGCACCGGGGCCCATAACTTTGTAGTTACGCCACTGGGTAGAGACGATGGTGTATCTGTAATTAGTGGTAGAGATGATAGTCTATCTGTAATTTGTGGTAGAGACGATGGTGTATCTGTAATTTGTGGTAGAGATGATGGTGTATCTGTAATTTGTGGTGGAGACGATGGTGTATCTGTAATTTGTGGTAGAGATGATGGTGTATCTGTAATTTGTGGTAGAGATGATGGTATATCTGAAATTTGTTGTGGAGACGATGGTGTATCTCTAATTTGTGGTAGAGACGATGATGGTGTATCTCTAATTTGTGGTAGAGACGATGATGGTGTATCTGTAATTAGTGGTAGAGATGATGGTGTATCTGTAATTTGTGGTGGAGACGATGGTGTATCTGTAATTTGTGCTAGAGACGATGGTGTATCTGTAATTTGTGCTAGAGACGATGGTGTATCTGTAATTTGTGGTGGAGACGATGGTGTATCTGTAATTTGTGGTAGAGACGATGGTGTATCTGTAATTTGTGGTGGAGACGATGGTGTATCTGTAATTTGTGGTGGAGACGATGGTGTATCTGTAATTTGTGGTGGAGACGATGGTGTATCTGTAATTTGTGGTGGAGACGATGGTGTATCTGTAATTTGTGGTGGAGACGATGGTGTATCTGTAATTTGTGGTGGAGACGATGGTGTATCTGTAATTTGTGCTAGAGACGATGGTGTATCTGTAATTTGTGCTAGAGACGATGGTGTATCTGTAATTTGTGGTGGAGACGATGGTGTATCTGTAATTTGTGGTGGAGACGATGGTGTATCTGTAATTTGTGGTAGAGACGATGGTGTATCTGTAATTTGTGGTGGAGACGATGGTGTATCTGTAATTTGTGGTGGAGACGATGGTGTATCTGTAATTTGTGGTGGAGACGATGGTGTATCTGTAATTTGTGGTGGAGACGATGGAGAATCTGTAATTTGTGGTAGAGACGATGGTGTATCTGTAATTTGTGGTGGAGACGATGATGTATTTGTAATTTGTGCTAGAGAGGATGGTGTATCTGTAATTTGTGGTGGAGATGATGGTGTATCTGTAATTTGTGGTGGAGATGATGATGTATCTGTAATTTGTGGTGGAGATGATGGCGTCTGGAAAACAACTACCAGAAGTTAAAGAGGACTACATTAAAAGATCTGGTGGAAGCCCGAGGGTTGATCGCCAGCAACAAAACAAAAGCGGATTTGATAGCAGCCATCATGGAACACGACAGTGCAGTGCCCCCCAATGTGAACATGGAGGAGACTGAATTCCAGAGGGAGGTAAAGAACAGACTGGCGTTCTATGGCCCAAACCCTGCAGTAGAGATCGTCCGAGAGGTGATGGCTGATGATCATACTGATCTGAAGGAAAAGATGGACGGGCGGATCAGGATAGAGCTAGCCAAGATGGAGATGGCAGAGCGGACCAAAGTGGAGCTGGTCAAGATGGAGATGGCAGAGCGGAGAGAGGAGAGTCAGTGAGCAGGGGGAGCTCTGACCTTCGACCAGGTACCTTCAACCGTAAGCCACAAAAAGATCCAGTATAATGCCTTCTGACAGTTGGGGGAGGCAGTGGAAGACATTGATGGCTTTCTGCAGGACTTTGTCATGTCGGACACTGTTCACACTAGGGCGTCCGACATACAGCGGTAATTCCACATTTGTCCACTATACGCTCAGTGGCGCCGGCTAGATTTTATCCAGGTTATCCAGGGTTAATCTGGCTGGTAATCTGGTTGGAGGCTGGGTCACTCCAGTGGCCTTCAAATAGTCATTCTGGACTTTGGGCGTGGCCGATTATAGCTTGTGTCTTGTGCCTGGTGATCTCGGTCTGGAGTGGTGGTCTAGGAGTTGAAGTATCGTATCTGGTGGTGTATTATCCTTTGTCATATTTCTCCTTCCTATATTTGTGTTTATTTTTGCGGCCCTGCGCTTAGTAACCCGATGTTTACCCTGGTTACCAGTGAAGACATCGCTGAATCGGCGTCACACACGCCGATTCAGAGATGTCAGCGGGTGATCCAGCGACGAAATAAAGTGCTGGCCTTCTAGCTCCGACCAACGATGTCACAGCAAGATCCTGATCGCTGCTGCGTGTCAGACACAACGATATCGCTATCCAGGACACTGCAATGTCACGGATCGCTATCGTTATCGTTGTTAAGTTGTTCAGTGTGAAGGTACCTTTAGAGTCTATGGTGTATCTGTAATTAGTGGTAGAGACTGTGGTGTATCTGTAATTAATGGTAGAGACTGTGGTGTATCTGTAATTAGTAGTAGAGATGATGGTGTATCTATAATTTGTGGTAGAGACGATGGTGTATCTGTAATTTGTGTTAGAGACTATGGTGTATCTGTAATTAGTGGTAGAGACTGTGGTGTATCTGTAATTAGTAGAAGAGATGATGGTGTATCTATAATTTGTGGTAGAGACGATGGTGTATCTGTAATTTGTGGTAGAGATGATGGTGTATCTGTAATTTGTGTTGAGACTGTGATGTATCTGTAATTAGTGGTAGAGACTGTTGTGTATCTGTAATTTGTGGTAGAGACGATGGTGTATCTGTAATTAGTGGTAGAGACTGTGGTGTATCAGTAATTTGTGGTGGAGATGATGGTGTATCTCTAATTAGTGGTAAAGACGAAGGCGTATCTGTAATTTGTGCTAGAGATGATGGTGTATCTGTAATTAGTGGTAGAGACGATGGTGTATCTGTAATTTGGTAGAGACGGTGGTGTATCTGTAATTTGTGGTAGAGATTATGGTGTATCTGTTATTTCTGGTGGAGACGATGGTGTATCTGTAATTAGTGGTAGAGACGATGATGTATCTGTAATTTGTGGTAGAGATGATGGTGTACTGTAATTAGTAGCAGAGACTAGGGTTGAGCGAAACTAATCGGTCATTTTCATAAGTCGGCGACTTTTGGCAAAGTCGGGTTTTATGAAACCCGATCCGATCACTGTGTGGGGTCGGCCACGCAGTCGGCGACCTTCGCGCCAAAGTCACGTTTCTATGACATGTTCAGCGCCATTTCTCAGCCAATGAAGGTGGACGCAGAGTGTGGGCAGCGTGATGACATAGGTCCTGGTCCCCACCATCTTAGAGAAGGGCATTGCAGTGATTGGCTTGCTGTCTGCGGCGTCACAGGGGCTATAAAGGGGAGTGCACGCCGACCGCCATCTTACTGCTGCCGATCTGAGTATAGGAAGAGGTTGCTGCCGCTTCGTCAGAAGCAGGGATAGCGTTAGGCAGGGTACATTAACCCCCAAACCGCTTGTGCTGTAGCGATTTCCGCTGTCCAACACCACCTTTTGTTTGCAAGGACAGTGGAGGCTAGATTTTTGTTCATCAGCTCTGTAGCTTATTGGGCTGCCCTAGAAGGCTCCCTGATAGCTGCATTGCTGTTTGTACGCCACTGCGCAAACCAACTGCTTTTTTCAAAGCACAAATCCTGTTGCTCCTTCCTTTCTGCACAGCTATCTTGTTTGTTTGTCCACACTTTAGACTTTTGTGTGCAGCAGAGCAGTCCTTTTTATTGCTGCCTGCCATACATTTCTGAGATTACTGTAGGGAGATAGTAATTGTAGTACAGTCCCTTTTTTTTTGTTATATCTCTTCAAGCCACTTTCTGCCACAGAAAATATACTCTAATACAGTGGGCCTGATTTATTCACAATTCTCCCAGAAAAAATAAAACAAGTGGGAGATTAAGGTTGGCAAGTCTGCATCACTGCCAGTCCTGTCTGTGGCATCTGTCTTTCATTTTCTGCCACAGAAAATATACTCTAATACAGTGGCCCTGATTTCTTCACAATTCTCCCTGAAAAAATAAAACAAGTGGGAGATTAAGATTGACAAATCTGCATCACAGCCAGTCCTGTCTGTGGCATCAGTTGTGAATTCTGCTCTTGGGCTCCCTCCGGTGGTTATGAGTGGTAGTGCTGCGGTAGTTGGATCACAGCATTTATCAGGTGTATCTATTTTTTGCAATTTGGGCTGGGCTATATAACCTTGCTTGATACTTTAGTCAGTGCCAGTTGTCTATTGTTTTGCTGTGGACCTTATAGTTCTGTGCATTTTTCATGTTTTGTCTTGTCCAGCTTTGTTGTAAAGGATTTTTTGCAGCTTAGCTGTGTCTCTGGAGATGCAGATATACCCTCCATGTCTGTAGTCAGATGTGGTGTTTTGTATTTTTCTGTGGTGGATATTTTCTAGTGTTTTTATACTGACCACATAGTATTCTGTCCTATCCTTTCTTTTTAGCTAGTATGGCCTCCTTTGCTAAATCCTGATTTCATGTCTGCGTATGTTATTTCCCTCTCCTCTCACAGTCAATATTTGTGGGGGGCTCTCTATCCTTTGGGGATTTTCTCTGAGGCAAGATAGGTTTCCTGTTTCTGTCTTTAGGGGTAGTTAATTCTTAGGCTGTGTCGAGGGGTGTAGGGAGCGTTAGGTACCCCCCACGGCTGCTTCTAGTTGCGCTGCTGGTTCAGGGTTTGTGGTCGGTACAGGTGCTACCTTCTCCAGAGTACGTCTCATGCTGCTCCAAGGCCACCAGATCATAACAGTACAACTGGCCAACAATGAGTTAATTGCATCTCAGAAGAAGGGAGGGAAGATTTTGTGCCATTTTTTTTTCCTTAGCCTGTTTGGTCTGTTCCTCCCTCTTTATCTCTGGGTGGCTGCGGAACCAAGTAATAACATGAGTGTTCAGGAGTTAGTTTCTCGTGTGGATCAGCTTGCTGCTAGGGTACAGGGTATTTCAGAATATATTGTTCAGACTCCTGCCTTAGAACCTAGGATTCCCACTCCTGATTTATTCTTTGGTGACAGATCCAAATTTTTGAGTTTCAAAAATAACTGTAAACTGTTTTTTGCATTGAGACCCCGGTCTTCTGGTGATCCCATTCAGCAGGTTAAAATCATCATATCCCTGCTGCGTGGTGACCCACAGGATTGGGCATTTTCCATGGAAACTGGCAATCCTGCTTTGCTTAATGTTGATTCTTTTTTTCAAGCATTGGGGTTATTGTATGATGAGCCTAATTCTGTGGATCAAGCTGAGAAAATCTTGCTGGACCTGTGTCAAGGTCAAGAAGCGGCAGAATCGTATTGCCAGAAATGTAGAAAATGGTCTGTATTGACTAAATGGAATGAGGATGCCTTGGCGGCAATTTTCAGAAAGGGTCTTTCTGAATCCGTTAAGGATGTTATGGTGGGGTTCCCCACGCCTGCTGGTCTGAGTGATTCTATGTCTCTGGCCATTCAGATTGATCGGCGCTTGCGCGAGCGCAGAATTGTGCACACTGTGGCGTTGTCCTCTGAGCAGAGCCCTGAGCCTATGCAGTGTGATAGGATTTTGTCTAAAGCTGAATGACAGTGATTCAGACGTCAGAATAGGTTGTGTTTTTACTGCGGCGATTCTGCTCATATTATTTCTGATTGCCCTAAGCGTACAAAGAGAATAGCTAGTTCTGTTACTATCAGTACTATACAACCTAAATTTCTGTTATCTGTGACCTTGATCTGCTCATTATCATCATTTTCTGTTATGGCATTTGTGGATTCAGGCGCCGCTCTGAACTTAATGGACTTAGAATTTGCCAGACGTTGTGGTTTTCCCTTGCAGCCTTTGCAGAACCCTATTCCTTTAAGGGGCATTGATGCTACACCGTTGGCTAAAAATAAACCTCAGTTTTTGACACAGCTGACCATGCGCATGGCGCCAGCCCATCAGGAAGATTGTCGTTTTCTGGTGTTGCATAATTTGCATGATGATATTGTGCTGGGTTTTCCATGGTTACAGCTACATAATCCAGTGTTGGATTGGAAATCTATGTCCGTGACTAGTTGGGGTTGTCAGGGGGTTCATGGTCACGTTCCTTTGATGTCAATTTCCTCTTCCCCCTCTTGTGAAATTCCTGAGTTTTTGTCAGATTTCCAGGATGTATTTGATGAGCCCAAATCCAGTTCCCTTCCACCACATAGGGACTGTGATTGTGCTATTGACTTGATTCCAGGTTGTAAGTTCCCTAAGGGCCGACTTTTCAACCTGTCTGTGCAGAACATGCTGCCATGCGGAGCTATATTAAGGAGTCTTTGGAGAAGGGGCATATTCGGCCATCTTCTTCACCATTGGGAGCAGGTTTTTTTTTTGTTGCCAAGAAGGACGGCTCCTTGAGACCCTGTATTGATTATCGCCTCTTGAATAAGATCACGGTCAAATTTCAATACCCGTTGCCTTTGCTTACTGATTTGTTTGCTAGGATTAAGGGGGCTAGCTGGTTTACTAAGATTGACCTTCGAGGGGCATATAATCTTATTCGTATTAAGCAGGGTGACGAATGGAAAACTGCGTTTAATACGCCCGAAGGCCATTTTGAATACCTTGTGATGCCATTTGGACTCTCTAATGCTCCATCTGTGTTCCAGTCCTTCATGCATGATATCTTTCGGAGTTATCTTGATAAATTCATAGTTGTATATTTGGATGATAATTTGATTTTTTCCGATGATTGGGAGTCTCATGTGAAACAGGTCAGGATGGTATTTCAGATCCTCCGTAATAATGCTTTATTTGTGAAGGGGTCAAAGTGCCTCTTTGGAGTGCAGAAGGTTTCTTTTTTGGGCTTCATTTTTTCTCCCTCGTCTATAGAAATGGATCCGGTTAAGGTTCAGGCCATTCATGATTGGATTCAGCCCACATCTGTGAAGAGCCTTCAGAAATTCTTGGGCTTTGCTAATTTTTATCGTCGTTTCATTGCCAACTTCTCCAGTGTGGTTAAACCTCTGACCGATTTGACGAAGAAAGGCGCTGATGTTACGAATTGGTCCTCTGCGGCTGTTTCTGCCTTTCAGGAGCTTAAACGCCGATTTACTTCTGCCCCTGTGTTGCGTCAGCCGGATGTTTCTCTTCCATATCAGGTTGAGGTTGACGCGTCTGAGATTGGGGCAGGGGCCGTTTTGTCTCAGGGGAATTCTGATGGTTCCTTGATGAAACCGTGTGCCTTCTTTTCTCGGAAGTTTTTGCCTGCAGAACGCAATTATGATGTCGGCAATCGGGAGTTGTTGGCTATGAAGTGGGCATTTGAGGAGTGGCGACATTGGCTTGAGGGGGCCAAGCACCGTATTGTGGTCCTGACTGATCATAAGAATCTGATTTACCTCGAGTCTGCCAAACGGTTGAATCCTAGACAGGCTCGATGGTCCCTGTTTTTCTCCCGTTTTGATTTTGTGGTCTCGTACATTCCTGGTACTAAGAATGTTAAGGCGGATGCCCTCTTTAGGAGTTTTTTCCTGATTCCCCTGGGGTTCTTGAGCCGGTTGGCATTCTGAAGGAAGGGGTGATTCTTTCTGCCATCTCCCCTGATTTACGACGGGTGCTTCAGGAGTTTGAGGCTGATAAACCTGACCGCTGTCCTGTGGGGAAACTGTTTGTTCCTGATAGATGGACTAGTAAAGTGATTTCTGAGGTTCATTGTTCTGTGTTGGCTGGCCATCCTGGGATTTTTGGTACCAGAGATTTGGTTGGTAGGTCCTTTTGGTGGCCTTCTTTGTCGCGGGATGTGCGTTCTTTTGTGCAGTTCTGTGGGATTTGTGCGCGGGCTAAGCCTTGCTGTTCCCGCGCTAGTGGGTTGCTTTTGCCTTTGCCGGTCCCTGAGAGACCTTGGACGCATATTTCTATGAATTTTATTTCAGATCTTCCCCCAGAAACCCCAGAGGATGTCGGTTATCTGGGTGGTTTGTGACCGTTTTTCTAAGATGGTTTATGGTACCTTTTCCTATATTGCCTTCCTCTTCTGATTTGGTTCCGTTGTTTTTTCAGCATGTGGTTCGTTTGCATGGCATTCCGGAGAATATTGTGTCCGATAGAGGTTCCCAGTTTGTTTCTAGGTTTTGGCGGGCCTTTTGTGCTAGGCTGGGCATTGATTTGTCTTTTTCTTCCGCATTTCATCCTCAGACAAATGGCCAGACCGAGCGAACTAATCAGACTTTGGAAACTTATTTGAGATGCTTTGTGTCTGCTGATCAGGATAATTGGGTGGCTTTCTTGCCATTGGCCGAGTTTGCCCTTAATAATCGGGCTAGTTCTGCTACCTTGGTTTCGCCTTTTTTTTGTAATTTTGGTTTTCATCCTCGTTTTTCTTCAGGGCAGGTTGAGCCTTCTGATTGTCCTGGTGTGGATTCTGTGGTTGACAGGCTGCAGCAGATTTGGGCTCATGTGGTGGACAATTTGGTGTTGTCAGGAGGAGGCTCAGCGTTTTGCTAACCGTCGTCGGTGTGTTGGTTCCCGGCTTCAGGTTGGGGATTTGGTCTGGTTGTCTTCCCGTCATGTTCCTATGAAGGTTTCTTCCCCTAAGTTCAAGCCTCGGTTTATTGGTCCTTATAGGATTTCTGAGATTATCAATCCAGTGTCTTTTCGTTTGGCCCCTCCAGCCTCTTTTTCCTTCCATAATGTGTTCCATAGATCTTTGTTGCGGAAGTATGTAGTGCCCGTTGTTCCCTCTGTTGATCCTCCGGCCCCGGTGTTGATTGATGGGGAGTTGGAGTATGTGGTTGAGAAGATTTTGGATTCTCTTTTTTCGAGGCGGAGGCTTCAGTATCTGGTCAAATGGAAGGGTTATGGTCAGGAGGATAATTCTTGGGTTGTTGCCTCCGATGTTCATGCTGACGATTTGGTTCATGCCTTTCATTTGGCTCGTCCTGATCGGCCTGGGGGCTCTGGTGAGGGTTCGGTGACCCCTCCTCAAGGGGGAAGGTACTGTTGTGAATTCTGCTCTTGGGCTCCCTCCGGTGGTTATGAGTGGTAGTGCTGCGGTAGTTGGATCACAGCATTTATCAGGTGTATCTATTTTTTGCAATTTGGGCTGGGTTATATAGCCTTGCTTGATCCTTTAGTCAGTGCCAGTTGTCCATTGTTTATGGAGGATTCACATCCCTTCTGGTCTCTCCTGTTCACTGTGCTTTTCTTCAAAGATAAGTCCTGGCTTTGTTTTTGCTGTCCACCTGCTGTGGACCTTATAGTTCTGTGCATTTTTCATGTTTTGTCTTGTCCAGCTTTGTTGTAAAGGATTTTTTGCAGCTTAGCTGTGTCTCTGGAGATGCAGATATACCCTCCATGTCTGTAGTCAGATGTGGTGTTTTGTATTTTTCTGTGGTGGATATTTTCTAGTGTTTTTATACTGACCGCATAGTACTCTGTCCTATCCTTTCTTTTTAGCTAGTATGGCCTCCTATGCTAAATCCTGATTTCATGTCTGCGTATGTTATTTCCCTCTCCTCTCACAGTCAATATTTGTGGGGGGCTCTCTATCCTTTTGGGATTTTCTCTGAGGCAAGATAGGTTTCCTGTTTCTGTCTTTAGGGGTAGTTAATTCTTAGGCTGTGTCGAGGGGTCTAGGGAGCGTTAGGTACCCCCCACGGCTGCTTCTAGTTGCGCTGCTAGTTCAGGGTTTGCGGTCGGTACAGGTGCCACCTTCTCCAGAGTACGTCTCATGCTGCTCCAAGGCCACCAGATCATAACAGGCATCTGTCTTTCATTTTCTGCCACAGAAAATATACTGTAATACAGTGGCCCTGATTTCTTCACAATTCTCCCAGAAAAAAACCAAAACAAGTGGGAGATTAAGATTGGCAAATCTGCATCACTGCCAGTCCTGTCTGTGGCATCTGTCTTTCATTTTCTGCCACAGAAAACCTACTGTATAAGAGTGGGCCTGATTTCTTCACAATTCTCCCATAAAAAATAAAGCAAGTGGGAGATTAAGATTGGCAAATCTGCATCACTGCCAGTCCTGTCTGTGGCATCTGTCTTTCATTTTCTGCCACAGAAAACCTACTGTATAAGAGTGGGCCTGATTTCTTCACAATTCTCCCAGAAAAAATAAAACAAGTAGGAGATTAAGATTGGCAAATCTGCATCACTGCCAGTCCTGTTGTGATCTGGTGGCCTTGGAGCCGCATGGAACTTTCTGTGGAGTTGGTGGAAACTGTACTGACCGCAAATCCTGAACTTAACACCGCAACTAGAAGTAGCCGTGGGGTGTGCCTAACAAATCCTAAACACCTCGACACAGGAGAACACTGATGCAGTTTTCTTCAAGCAGACATTCAGTCTAACCAGATGATTGAATAACATTGGTCCGTGTGCTGTCAGTTTTATTGCACAGTCCGAAAATAGGGGTATGTGAATTTAGCTAAACTTTGTACATCCAGCGTGTACTAAAAGACTAACTCCATGCAGGGCCGGTGTCACCACCTGGCGCATCCGGGCAAGTGCAGGGTCCCTGAAGAAGTGCCGGGGCCCTGAGCAAGCGGGGGAGGGGCAGAGCACTCACCATCAGGGACAGTTTTACTCTATTGGGGCCCCCCTTTGTGCTTTAAACTGCTTGAAATACTCACCTATCCTCATTCCCCTTTGGCCGCAGGTCCGGTCTCTTCCACGTTTTCTGACTCTCTGTGATGTATATGGAGCAATATAAGGGTCTCATTATACTGTATGGAGCAATATATGAGGCTCATTATACTGTATAGAGTACTTTGTGGTTCCCAAAATCCTGTATGGAGCACTATGTCATGCCCATAATATGGACGACTATATGGAGCCCATTATTCTGTATAGAGGACCATGCGGTACCCATAGTACTGTATGGAGGACTATGTGGTGCTCATAATACTGTATGGAGGACTATGTGATGCTCATAATACTGTATGGAGGACTATACTGTGCTTATTATTCTGTATGGAGCACTATGTGGTGCCCATTATACTGTATGGAGCAATATAGGGGGCTCATTATTCTGTATGGAGCACTATGTGGTGCCCATTATACTGTATGGAGCAATATAGGGGGCTCATTGGTCTGTATGGAGCACTATATGGTGCCCATAATACTGTATGAAGCAATATATGGGGCTCATTATTCCGTATGGAGCACCATGTGGTGCCCATTATACTGTATGGAGCAATATAGGGGGCTCATTGTTATGTATGGAGTACTATGTGGTGCCCAAAATACTGTATGGAGCAATATATGGGGCTCATTATTCTGTATGGAGTACTATGTGGTGCCCAAAATACTGTATGGAGCAATATAGGGGGCTCATTATTCTGTATGGAGGACTATGTGGTGCCCATAATACTGTATGGAGCAATATAGGGGGCTCATTATTCTGTATGGAGCACTATGTGGTGCCCATTATACAGTATGGAGCAATATAAGGGGCTCATTGTTCTGTATGGAGTACTGTGTGGTGCCCATTATATTGTATGGAGCAATATAGGGGGCTCATTATTCTGTATGGAGCACTATGTGGTGCCCATTATACTGTATGGAGCAATATAGGGGGCTCATTGTTCTATATGGAGTACTGTGTGGTGTCTATTATATTGTATGGAGCAATATAAGGGGCTCATTATTCTGTATGGTGGACTATGTGGTGCCCATAATACTGTATGGAGGATTATGTGTTGCCCATAATACTGTATGGAGGACTTTGCGGTGCCCATTATATTGTATGGAGCAATATAGGGGGCTCATTGGTCTGTATGGAGCACTATATGGTGCCCATAATACTGTATGAAGCAATATATGGGGCTCATTATTCCGTATGGAGCACCATGTGGTGCCCATCATACTGTATGGAGCAATATAGGGGGCTCATTGTTATGTATGGAGTACTATGTGGTGCCCAAAATACTGTATGGAGCAATATATGGGGCTCATTATTCTGTATGGAGTACTATGTGGTGCCCAAAATACTGTATGGAGCAATATAGGGGGCTCATTATTCTGTATGGAGGACTATGTGGTGCCCATAATACTGTATGGAGCAATATAGGGGGCTCATTATTCTGTATGGAGCACTATGTGGTGCCCATTATACAGTATGGAGCAATATAAGGGGCTCATTGTTCTGTATGGAGTACTGTGTGGTGCCCATTATATTGTATGGAGCAATATAGGGGGCTCATTATTCTGTATGGAGCACTATGTGGTGCCCATTATACTGTATGGAGCAATATAGGGGGCTCATTGTTCTATATGGAGTACTGTGTGGTGTCCATTATATTGTATGGAGCAATATAAGGGGCTCATTATTCTGTATGGTGGACTATGTGGTGCCCATAATACTGTATGGAGGATTATGTGTTGCCCATAATACTGTATGGAGGACTTTGCGGTGCCCATTATATTGTATGGAGCAATATAGGGGGCTCATTGGTCTGTATGGAGCACTATATGGTGCCCATAATACTGTATGAAGCAATATATGGGGCTCATTATTCCGTATGGAGCACCATGTGGTGCCCATAATACTGTATGGAGCAATATAGGGGGCTCATTGTTATGTATGGAGTACTGTGTGGTGCCCAAAATACTGTATGGAGCAATATATGGGGCTCATTATTCTGTATGGAGTACTATGTGGTGCCCAAAATACTGTATGGAGCAATATAGGGGGCTCATTATTCTGTATGGAGGACTATGTGGTGCCCATAATACTGTATGGAGCAATATAGGGGGCTCATTATTCTGTATGGAGCACTATGTGGTGCCCATTATACAGTATGGAGCAATATAAGGGGCTCATTGTTCTGTATGGAGTACTGTGTGGTGCCCATTATATTGTATGGAGCAATATAGGGGGCTCATTATTCTGCATGGAGCACTATGTGGTGCCCATTATACTGTATGGAGCAATATAGGGGGCTCATTGTTCTATATGGAGTACTGTGTGGTGTCCATTATATTGTATGGAGCAATATAAGGGGCTCATTATTCTGTATGGTGGACTATGTGGTGCCCATAATACTGTATGGAGGACTTTGCGGTGCCCATTATATTGTATGGAGCAATATAGGGGGCTCATTGTTCTATATGGAGTACTGTGTGGTGCCCAAAATACTGTATGGAGCAATATAGGGGGCTCATTATTCTGTATGGAGCACTATGTGGTGCCCATTATACAGTATAGAGCAATATAGGGGGCTCATTGTTCTGTATGGAGTACTGTGTGGTGCCCATTATATTGTATGGAGCAATATAGGGGGCTCATTATTCTGTATGGAGCACTATGTGGTGCCCATTATACTGTACTAGATTATGGCCCGATTCTAACGCATCGGGTATTCTAGAATATACATGTCCCCGTAGTATATGGCCAATGATGATTTGTGCATATTTGTGTATGGTTGTCTGTTGTGCGACCTTTATGACATCATCATCGCCATGGCAACCATTATGACATCATCGTCGTTGTGCCCGTTGCTGATTGGTCGAGGCCTGGCGGCCTCGACCAATCAGACGCGGGATATCTACGTCCTTTATGACATCATCGTCGCTGTGCTCGTCGCTGATTGGTCGAGGCCTGGCGGCCTCGACCAATCAGAGAGCCGGGATTTCCAGGACAGACAGACAGACAGACGGAAAAACCCTTAGACAATTATATATATAGATGGAGCAATATAGGGGGCTCAGTGTTCTATATGGAGTACTGTGTGGTGTCCATTATATTGTATGGAGCAATATAAGGAGCTCATTATTCTGTATGGCGGACTATGTGGTGCCCATAGTACTGTATGGAGGACTATGTGGTGCTCATAATACTGTATGGAGGACTATGTGATGCTCATAATACTGTATGGAGGACTATACTGTGCTTATTATTCTGTATGGAGCACTATGTGGTGCCCATTATACTGTATGGAGCAATATAGGGGGCTCATTATTCTGTATGGAGCACTATGTGGTGCCCAAAATACTGTATGGAGCAATATATGGGGCTCATTATTCTGTATGGAGTACTATGTGGTGCCCAAAATACTGTATGGAGCAATATAGGGGGCTCATTATTCTGTATGGAGGACTATGTGGTGCCCATAATACTGTATGGAGCAATATAGGGGGCTCATTATTCTGTATGGAGCACTATGTGGTGCCCATTATACAGTATGGAGCAATATAAGGGGCTCATTGTTCTGTATGGAGTACTGTGTGGTGCCCATTATATTGTATGGAGCAATATAGGGGGCTCATTATTCTGTATGGAGCACTATGTGGTGCCCATTATACTGTATGGAGCATTATAGGGGGCTCATTGTTCTATATGGTGTACTGTGCGGTGTCCATTATATTGTATGGAGCAATATAAGGGGCTCATTATTCTGTATGGCGGACTATGTGGTGCCCATAATACTGTATGGAGGATTATGTGTTGCCCATAATACTGTATGGAGGACTTTGCGGTGCCCATTATATTGTATGGAGGACTATGTGATACTCATAATACTGTATGTAGCAATATAGGGGGCTCATTGTTCTGTATGGAGTACTATCTGGTGCCCATAACACTGTATGGAGCAATACATATGGTGCCCATTATACTATATGGAGGACTATGTGATGCCCTTAAATCACAGAGATATGACACACAAAATACTTAATAAGTAACATTTCCCGCATGTCTACTTTACAGCACAATTTTGCAATCCACTTTTTTTTTGTTAGGGAGTTATAAGGGTTAAAAGTTGACCAGCGATTTCTTATTTTTACAACACCATTTTTTTTAAGGGACCACCTCACACTTGAAGTCACTTTTAGGGGTCTATATGGCAGAATATTCCAAAAAGTGACACCATTGTAAAAACTGCACCCCTCAAGGTGCTCAAAACCACATTCAAGAAGTTTATTAACCCTTCAGGTGCTTCACAGGAATTTTTGGAATTTTTTTTTAAAAAAATGAACATTTAACTTTTTTTTTGCAAAAAAATTTACTTCAGATCCAATTTTTTTTATTTTCCCAAAGGTAACAGGAGAAATTGCATCCCATAAGTTATTGTGTAATTTGTCCTGAGTGCGCTGATACCCCATATGTGGGGTGGTTCTTGCATCCCATAAGTTATTGTGTAATTTGTCCTGAGTGCGCTGATACCCCATATGTGGGGGTAAACCACTGTTTGGGCGCACAGCAGAGCTCGGAAGGGAAGGAGCGCCGTTTGACTTTTCAATGCAAAATTGGCTGGAATTGAGATCGGACGCCATGTTGCGTTTGGAGAGCCCTTGATGTGCCTAAACAGTGGAAACCCCCACAAGTGACCCCATTTTGGAAACTACACCCCCAAGGAACGTATCTAGGTGGTGGTGACAGTGTCGGACTGGGGTGCCTAGGGCACACCGGTGGAGCCGACCCCAGGGACCCACTCTAAATTTCAGTGCCCAGGCTAGGTACACCTTAGTGTTGTAGTATTTGTTAGGAGGCTCAGTAGTAAGTTCCATCATATTCACTAGAACAGGTACAACATGCTGCACAGTTTTTCTGCTAAAAAGATGGACACTCAGTCTCTATCGGAAACAACAAAGACCTGATTGCTGTATTTAATTGGTTGTGTCCATCGCCATTTTGGTCTATTTTTGACAGACCCATTCCTTTAAGACTATAGAGTATTTGGCAGCCAAAACAAGGAGTGGGTGAAAAATACAGAAGTGGTGACATGTTTCTATAAGGCTAAGTTCACACTGGGCGTTTGTGCTGCGTTTTTTTCTGCAGCAAATCCCGAGTGCTTGGCAGGAAAGAGGCTGCGGCAAAAACGCAGATTTTGCTGAATTTTTGCTGTGGTTTTGGTGTGTTTTTTAATGCGTTTTTTTTCCATTCAGTTCAATGGGTGAAAAAGGCTAAAAAAAAACAGAAAGAAGTGACACGCGCTACATCCAAAAAACCATGCAAAGCACAAAATACTGCTAAAAAATAAATGAATGTGTGTGCATGAGATTTCTGAAATCTCATAGGCTTTGTTGGTACTGTAAAACGCAGCTGAAAATTAGCATAAAAAACGCATTAAAAACACAGTAAAAACGCCCAGTGTGAGTGAAATTGGCCTTAGGCTGGAGTCACACTTACCGTATAAAAAAATCGGTCCGATTTTGACGGTTGAGAAGCTCAGGTTAAAATCGCATGGTAAGAATATCATGATACTCATTAAGCTAAGTGGACTTATTTCCTCATCGCCGTTTGTAAAACAGCAATCAGGAATAAGGCTGCAGTGCCCCCCGAGTCAGAGTATCTCTGGGGTCTCGGCTACCAGGGGTAGTGGAGAGCCTGGAGAACATGATCGGGTCCAGATCTTCCGCTGTCCAATCATGTGATTGCCGTTATCGCCCGCCGAGATCTGCCAGCCGGTACCCAGCAACATTAGGACATTTTTCCTATTGTTTCCTTTTGATCACTGTTATAGAGCACTCGATGCAAACTGGAGGAGAGGTGGCTTTTTTTTTTACTATTATACTGTATGTTTGCTATAAATAACATTATAAATATATTACGGTAATTGTTCATCCTGCATATAAAAATGCCATGTATCTTTATAAAAGGTACATGTGTTTGGGGATTTTTGTGGCACTTTTTAATATCTGACTATAACTAAAAATGTCACATGTATACACATTCACTTATTCACATAAATGCAAGGAGACATACACACTGACTTCTCTATATAGTGTATATATGTGATTTGTGTATACACCTTATACAAACACAGAAATAAGATAAGATTTCAGCAGAAGATGGGGGCCCTCTTTCACCATCACAGGGGCAATGGGGGAAGGGCAGAAAGGGTAGAGGGGGCAGGGAGGTGCAGCTGTGGGGGCAAACAGGAAAAACAGCTTATGTTGGGCTGGAGGACAGGAGAGCGTTGGGATAGACATAGACAGGAAGCTTTGATACTTCATGGCAGCACTGTGTTCCTATGCATAGGCAGAATCAATAGTAAAAAAAATGGTAAGACTTGTCAAACACTATGTTTGGCAAGTGTCACCGCCCAGTCAATCAGTTTTCCAAGTGACGCTGCAGATCGCTTGGAAAACGCTAGCATTCTGCAAGCTAAAAACGCTTGCAAAACGCTAGTGTTTAGCGGGAACACGCATGCCAATTCCGCATGCGATATGCCCATGTCCGGAGTTGCAGCGTTGCTGCGGAAATTTCCGCAGCAATTCTGCAACGTGTGCACTTAGCCTTAGTGTAGTTCTTCAGCAGAAATGCACTAATAACACACATTCATTTTTTACTTGTGGATTTTCTGCTTCTAAGGCAAATCTATAGGCAAAATCTACACATAAGTCAGAGTAACAGCAACAGAAAATGACATGTTATAGATTTAAAAAATGCTCCTCAGGTCAGAATTAAGGGTAACTAAATTATCAATAGTAGAAAGTTGTAATATATTATGCGGGCTGATAGGTGTCACTGATCACCGAAACATCACTCTGAAGTCTATGTGTCCGTCCAGCTCGCTCTGCATAGACTGACGGACGGACCCATAGATTTACTATTGAGCTCGAACGGTGCTCTGTATGCGCAACTCAGGCAGAACATCGGTGTTCTGAGGTGTCTTTGAGTGTCTTGGGACCGTACCAATCAGCAACACATTGCAAATATTTTGATGGCTCCCAGTGATGAGTGAATGTGCTTGGTGTCACGCTCACGCCCTAACTGGGGGGCGTGAGCTCGGGGGGTTTGTGGCCCCACTGTGCCACGAACCAGACTACCCTGGAAGGGGCGTGACTATGACAGCTGCCTTGGTCTTCACTGGAGCCTCTGATGGTGAGGTCAGGCTTGTGCAGCAGGCAGCTGCCAGGTGCTTCTCCAGGGTGGTGTCTGGCTGTGGCTGCTGATCCCACTTGGGAAACAGGAACACCAGGATTGGTGCGGGCATCAGGCAGGACTAGCAGATGAGCACAGATGAAACTCAGACAAGTAGGCTGGCACGGCTGAGACACAGAGCTGGCAGAGACACAGGACTGGCAGGAACGACAGAGACATAGGGCTGGCAGGCACGGCAGAGACACAGGGCTGGCAGGCACGGCAGAGACACAGGTCTGGCAGGCACGGCAGAGACACAGGGCTGGCAGGTACGGCAGAGACACAGGGCAGGTTGGTGTGTATGAAGGAACAGGTAGGGACCTGTTCACACGGGAGGTGCAGGTACGGATATGATGTATGAAGGAACAGGTTGGGACCTGTTCACACAGGAGATGCAGGTACGGAAACAAGCCGGAAGGAAAAGAGTATGAAGGAACAGGTTGGGACCTGTTCACACAGGAAGAGAACTGCAAGGCTGCGGATGGGAGCGGTAGAGTAGCAAGATATAGCACATCAACAAAAGCTAAGCAGAGCAGAACCGCAAGGAATGCGGAGATGAGCTGCAGCAAGAGATTACTGCAGCAGCAGAAGCTAAGCAGAGCAGAACCACAAGGAATGCGGAGGAGAGCTGCAGCAAGAGATTTTTTGCAGCAGCAGGAGCGGAGCAGAGTAGAGTGGAGCAGAAATGCAGGAGTGCAGAGCAGAGGCAAAGCCACAGAGAGACAAGGGTAGAACCACAACGTGCAAAGCCAAGAGCAGAGTGAAGGCACAGAGTACAGAGCCAAGAGCAGAGTGAAGGCACAGAGTGCAGAGCCAAGAGCCAAGTGCAAAGCAAAGGCACAGAGCGCAGTGACAAGAGACTAGCAAGGTCGCAGAGTGCGGAGCAGAGCAGAGAGGCACTGCAGGGAAAGAAACCACAGACAAGGAGACCGAGATAGGACAAAGTTCAGACAAGGCAATGGAACAAGACAAGGTACAAGAACAAAGATGCAGGGACCAGGATGTTCAGCCTCCTGGAGGGCAGACAAACAAGGTACAAGGCAAAGCAAGGAGAACAGCCTTCAGAAAAGGCAAGACACAGAGCAAGGCCTGGCAGCTCAGAAGCAAAACACAAACTGAGTTAACACATTGCACAGGCCCAGTCCCCTGGGTGGAGCTGCACTAAATACTGGAGGACTCTTGGTAATTGGTCAGGAACAGATTAGACAGGTGCACCTGATTCCTATATGAACCAGAGAGTTCCGGCGCCGCCCCCCTATGCACACAGCCAGGAAGCATGCAGAGAGCAGAGGCACAGAATATGGAGCTGGCAAGAAACAGAAACAACATCATGACCTGGAGCAGTGGGTAAGATAGTGTGAGAGATGAGAGG
Organism: Ranitomeya imitator; assembly: GCF_032444005.1. Lineage (NCBI taxonomy): Eukaryota > Metazoa > Chordata > Amphibia > Anura > Dendrobatidae > Ranitomeya > Ranitomeya imitator. Next base: position 226,641,542 of record NC_091283.1, read on the forward strand.
TCATGCCGTGATACCAGAAGAGTTGTTACACTTGGGCATGTTATCAGAGTATCTTGGGCGTGCTGGGATACCGTGCTTCCTGGGCATGCTCCGTGTTATCGGAGTCTCTTGGGCAGTGCTCTGATAACTAACATGCTTCCTTAGCATGCTCCTTGTTATCTGAGTATCTTGGGCGTGCTCGGATAACGTGCTTCCTGAGCATGCTCGGGTGTTATCAGAGTATCTTGGGCGTGCTCAGATAACGTGCTTCCTGAGCATGCTCGGGTGTCATCAGAGTGTATTGGGCATGCTCCGATAACGTTCTTCCTGAGCATGCTTGGGTGTTATCAGAATGTCTTGGGCGTGCTCCGATAACATGCTTCCTGAACATGCTCGGGTGTTATCAGAGTGTCTTGGGCGTGCTTGGATAACATGCTTCCTGAACATGCTTGGGTGTTATCAGAGTGTATTGGGCATGCTTGGATAACATGCTTCCTGAACATGCTTTGGTGTTATCAGGGTATCTTGGGCGTGCTTGAATAATGCGCTTCTTGAGTATGCTTGGGTGTTATCAGAGTATCTTGGGTGTTCTGAGATAATGGTGCTTCCTGAGCATGCTCCGTGTTATCTGAGTATCTTGGGCGTGCTCGGAATAACGTGCTTCCTGAGCATGCTCGGGTGTTATCAGAGTATTTTTGGCGTGCTCAGATAACGTGCTTCCTGAGCATGCTCGGGTGTCATCAGAGTGTCTTGGGCGTGCTCGGAATAACGTGCTTCCTGAGCATGCTCAGGTGTTATCAGAGTATTTTGGGTGTGCTCAGATAACGTGCTTCCTGAGCATGCTTGGGTGTCATCAGAGTGTCTTGGGCGTGCTCCGATAACGTGCTTCCTGAGCATGCTCGGGTGTTATCAGAGTGTATTGGGCGTGCTCGGATAACGTGCTTCCTGAGCATGCTCGAGTGTCATCAGAGTGTCTTGGGCGTGCTCCGACAACGTGCTTCCTGAGCATGCTTGGGTGTTTTCAGAGTGTCTTGGGTGTGCTCCGATAACGGGCTTCCTGAGCATGCTTTGGTGTTATCAGAGTATCTTGGGTGTTCTGAGATAACGGTGCTTCCTGAGCATGCTCCGTGTTATCTGAGTATCTTGGGTTTGGTCGGATAACGTGTTTCCTAAACATGCTTGGGTGTTATCAGAGTATCTTGGGCGTTCTCAGATAACATGCTTCCTGAGCGTGCTCGAGTTTTATCTTAGTGTCTTGTGCGTGCTCGGATAACCCACTTCCTGAGCATACTCAGGTGTTATCAGACTATCTTGGGCGTGCCCGGATAAGTGCTTCCTGAGCATGCTCGAGTGTTATCAGAGTATCTTAGGTGTGCCTAGATAACTTGCTTCCTAAGCATGCTTGGGTGTTATCAGAGTATCTTGGGCATGTTCGGATAACATGGTTCCTAAGCTTGCGCGAGTGTTATCTGAGTGTCTTGGGCGTGCTTGGATAACATTATACAAAAAAATGTTGCACTCTATCATGCCAAAGCATGTCGGATATGAAATACATGAAATATGGATAGCAAAATGGCTTTTTGAACATTAGAAAAAATATTTTAGATGCTTTGCACAGAATTTGGCCAAATAGTGTGAGCCCATCAACCATCGTCAAGGTGGTCTCATTAATCTGATGGGTCCCTGACCTCCCTGTCCAAATGTGAACACTTACCAAAGGCTAATGTCTGTATGCATGGGTGAATGTGGACACCTCTCTTAGTAAAGCCTACATACTGTATATGGGTTGGCCGGAACCAAGTGTGATTAGATGTAATTAAAAACCACATGCTTCCTGAGCATGCTCGGGTGTTATCAGAGTATCTTGCCCGTGCCCAAATATTGTGCTTCCTAAGCATACTCGGGTGTTATCTGAGTATCTTGGGCGTGCCCAGATAACGTGCTGCCTGAGCATGCTCGGGTGATATCAGAGTGTCTTGGGTGTGACCAGATAATGTGCTTCCTGAGCATGCTCCATGTTATCATAGTATCTTGGGCGTACTCGGATAACCTGCTTTCTGAGCATACTCAGGTGTTATCAGAGTATCTTGGGTGTGCTCAGATAACCTGCTTCCTGAGCATACTCAGGTGTTATCAGAGTATCTTGGGCGTGTCCGGATAACGTGCTTCCTGAGCATACTCAGGTGTTATCAGAGTATCTTGGGCGTGTCCGGATAACGTGCTTCCTGAGCATACTCAGGTGTTATCAGAGTATCTTGGGCGTGTCCGGATAACGTGCTTCTTGAGCATGCTTGAGTGTTATCAAAGTATCTTGGGCGTGTTGGGATAACATGCTTCCTGAGCATGCTCTGGTGTTATCAGAGTATCTTGGGCGTGCTGGGATAACATGCTTCCTGAGCATACTCAGGTGTTATCAGAGTATCTTGGGCATGCTTGGACAACTTGCTTCCTGAGCATGCTTGGGTGTTATCAAAGTATCTTGGGCGTGTCGGGATAACGTGCTTCCTGAGCATGCTCTGGTGTTATCAGAGTATCTTGGGCGTGCTGGGATAACATGCTTCCTGAGCATACTCGGGTGTTATCAGAGTTTCTTGGGCGTGCCCGGATAACATGCTTCCTGAGCATGCTTGGGTGTTATCAGAGGATCTTGGGTGTGACCAGGTAATGTGCTTCCTGAGCATGCTCCGTGTTATCATAGTATCTTGGGCGTACTTGGATAACCTGCTTCCTAAGCATACTCAGGTGTTATCAGAGGATCTTGGGCGTGTCCGGATAACGTGCTTCCTGAGCATGCTCGAGTGTTATCAGATCATATTTGGGCGTGCCCGGATAACATGCTTCCTGAGCATGCCCGGGTGTTATCAGAGGATCTTGGGCATCCCCAGATAACTTTCTTCCTGAGCATGCTTGGGTGTTATCAGAGTACTCAACTTCTAGAATATTTTTTGGGATTTTTTAATGCAGCCAGAAAATAATACAGACGTTTCGGCCTCACTGGCAATCATCAGTAACGGACTGCAGTATAATGGTTAATCGCATTCAGTGCGATAATAGGAGTGACACCATAGTCACCTTAAATGTGTCTGGTCATGCACTAGGCGCTGGGCATGGAGCCTGTATAAGATAGTACCTGGGTGGGTGGGGGTGCCGGCGTGCAGTCATCAGCAACGCGGTATCCACAGCTGACCACCAGTGGATACTGCGTCGCTGATGTTTGTACGCCGGCACCCCCACCCACCCAGGTACTATCTTATACAGGCTCCATGCCCAGCGCCTAGTGCATGACCAGACACATTTAAAGTGACTATGGTGTCACTCCTATTATCGCACTGAATGCTATTAACCACTATACTGCAGTCCGTTACTGATGATTGCCAGTGAGGCCGAAACGTCTGTATTATTTTCTGGCTGCATTAAAAAAAATCCCAAAAAATATTCTAGAAGTTGAGTGCCAAGTTTTCTTTATTATACCTCAGCAAAACATGCAGCCTCTGGGACTCGAATATATTATCCGAGCATGCCCAACATACTCTGATAACACCAAGCATGCTCGATATCCGAGCACATTTTCTCTTCACTAGTGGCTATTATTTAGATGCTCCCTTAATTGTGTTAAACAGTGTACTTTGTGTATAAACTTAACGTTTTTAAAGGCCTCTGCTTGGATTCATTGGGAGCCTTACAGATATCGTCCAGAGCTTACTGACGGGTCTGCATCATGTGAGGATCACGTTGGCGCCCCTTACATCTCTGATTAGCCATTTCTTGCATCTAACCTGGTATCACATGCTAATACAACGAATGGTCTAACCCGGAAATATCAGGGAATTTGCATGTAGATTCTTGATTTGCTTAAACATTTGTTGAATTATGTTCTATGCACCTCAGGCAGCGCTTCAGAAGTGTACAGAGAGTTTATTATAATCAGTCTTCATACATATTCATAGAGGACTCCTCAGGGGCTGACATTTCTAGGCTACTGAACCAGTGCAGGTTTACTTGTGACAAGAACAAAAACCTTGTTTAATGTTCTATTGCTTAAGGAGAACAACTCGTACCCACTCTAAAAACAAACAAAAGTGAAGAAACCCTGTCAACCTGCAGGCAAACACCATGGTAAATATATGTGCAGTCCAAGTGGAAGATCGGCTGCTGGGAGAAAAGAAGATATATTTCACCTGCAGCTGTTCACTGGCAGGCATCAGAATGGCACTGGGACAGGGAGCAGTCTGCATTCTCTAAACAGTGAGAACACTGAAATTACTCTCCAGAATCGTGACTGATGTGCTGCTGAGCACACAGGCTGCCGAGCAGACAGGCTACTGAGCAGATAGGCTGCCGAGCAGACATACCCTGAGCACACAGGCTGCCGAGCAGACAGGCCACTGAGAAGATAGGCTGCCGAGCAGACATACCCTGAGCAGATAGGCTGCTGAGCAGACAGGCTGCCGAGCAGACAGGCCACTTAGCAGACAGGCCACTGAGCAGATAGGCTGCCAAGCAGACAGTCCTGTGAGCAGATAGGCTGCTGAGCACACAAGCTGCCGAGCAGACAGGCCCCTGAGCACACAGGCTGCCGAGCAGACAGGCCGCTGAGCAGATAAGCTGCCAAGCAGACAGTCCTGTGAGCAGATAGGCTGTCGAGCAGACAGGCTGCTGAGCAGATAGGCTGCCGAGCAGACAGACCGCTGAGCAGATAGGCTGTCGAGCAGACATTCCTCTGAGCAGATAGGCTGTCGAGCAGAGATTCCTCTGAGCAGATAGGCTGTCAAGCAGACATTCCTCTGAGCAGATAGGTTGTCGAGCAGACAGGCCGCTGAGCAGATAGGCTGCCAAGCAGACAGTCCTGTGAGCAGATAGGCTGCCGAGCAGACAGGCCGCTGAGCAGATAGGCTGTCGAGCAGACATTCCTCTGAGCAGATAGGCTGTCGAGCAGAGATTCCTCTGAGCAGATAGGCTGTCAAGCAGACATTCCTCTGAGCAGATAGGTTGTCGAGCAGACAGGCCGCTGAGCAGATAGGCTGCCGAGCAGACAGGCCCCTGAGCAGATAGGCTACTGAGCAGACAGGCCGCTGAGCACACATGCTGCTGAGCAGACAGGCCCCTGAGCACACAGGCTGCCGAACAGACAGGCCGCTGAACAGATAGGCTGCCAAGCAGACAGTCCTCTGAGCAGATAGGCTGCTGAGCAGACAGGCCGCTGAGCAGATAGGCTGCCGAGCAGAAAGGCCGCTGAGCAGATAGGCCGCTGAGCAGATAGGCCGCTGAGCAGACAGGCTGCCAATCAGAGAGGCCTCTGAGCAGATAGGCTGCCGAGCAGACAGGCCGCTGAACAGATAAGCTGCCAAGCAGACAGTCCTGTGAGCAGATAGGCTGCTGAGCAGACAGGCCGCTGAGCACACAGACTGCCGAGCAGACAGGCCTCTGAGCAGATAGGCTGTCGAGCAGACAGGCCGCTGAACAGATAGGCTGCCGAGCAGACAGGCCACTGAGCAGATAGGCTGCCGAGCAGACAGGCCGCTGAGCAGATAAGCAAGCAGACAGTCCTGTGAGCAGATAGGCTGCTGAGCAGACAGGCCGCTGAGCACACAGGCTGCCGATCAGACAGGCCGCTGAGCACACAGACTGCCAAGCAGACAGGCCGCTGAGCAGATAGGCTGCCGAGCAGACAGGCCACTGAGCAGATAGGCTGCCGAGCAGACAGGCCGCTGAGCAGATAGGCTGTTGAGCAGACATTCCTCTGAGCAGATAGGCTGCCGAGCAGACAGGCCGCTGAGCAGATAGGCTGTTGAGCAGACATTCCTCTGAGCAGATAGGCCGCTGAGCAGATAGGCTGCCAATCAGACAGGCCTCTGAGCAGATAGGCTGCCGAGCAGTCAGGCCGCTGAGCAGACAGGCTACTGAGCAGACAGGCCGCTAAGCAGATAGGCTGCTGAGCAGACAGGCCGCAGAGCAGATAGGCTGCTGAGCAGACAGGCCGCTGAGCACACAGACTGCCGAGCAGACAGGCCTCTGAGCAGATAGGCTGCCGAGCAGACAGGCCACTGAGCAGATAGGCCGCTGAGCAGAGAGGCTGCCAATCAGACAGGCCGCTGAGCAGATAGGCTGCCAATCAGACAGGCCGCTTAGCAGATAGGCTGCCGAGCAGACAGGCCGCTGAGCAGATAGGCTGCCGAGCAGACAGGTCGCTGAGCAGATAGGCTGCCGAGCAGACAGGCCGCTGAGCAGATAGGCTGTCGAGCAGACAGTCCTCTGAGCAGATAGGCTGCCGAACAGATAGGCTGCCGAGCAGACAGGCCGCTGAGCAGATAGGCTGCCGAGCAGACAGGCCGCTGAGCAGACAGGCTGCCGAGCAGACAGGCCGCTGAGCAGACAGGTCCCTAAGCAGATAGGCTGCCGAGCAGACAGGCCGCTGAGCAGATAGGCTGCCGAGCAGACAGGCTGCTGAGCAGATAGGCTGCCAAGCAGAAAGGCCCCTGAGCAGATAGGCTGCTGAGCAGACAGGCCGCTAAGCAGATAGGCTGCCGAGCAGCCAGGCCACTGAGCACACAGGCTGCCGAACAGACAGGCCGCTGAACAGATAGGCTCTCGAGCAGACAGGCCCCTGAGCAGATAGGCCGCCGAGCAGACAGGCCACTGAGCAGATAGGCCGCTGAGCAGATAGGCTGCCAATCAGACAGGCCGCTGAGCAGATAGGCTGCCGAGCAGACAGGCCGCTGAGCAGATAGTCTGCCGAGCAGACAGGCCGCTGAGCAGATAAGCTGTCGAGCAGACAGTCCTCTGAGCAGATAGGCTGCCGAACAGATAGGCTGCCGAGCAGACAGGCCGCTGAGCAGATAGGCTGCCGAGCAGACAGGCCGCTGAGCAGACAGGCTGCCGAGCAGACAGGCCGCTGAGCAGACAGGTCGCTAAGCAGATAGGCCGCTGAGCAGACAGGCCGCTGAGCAGATAGGCCGCTGAGCAGACAGGCCGCTGAGCAGATAGGTTGCCGAGCACACAGACTGTCGAGCATGCAGACTGCTGAACACACAGACTGCCGAGCACATGTGCTGCCGAGTACACATGCTGCAAAGCGTGCAGGCTGACAAGCACACATGCTACCAATGTTATTCAGTGGGGCAGCGCAGATGAGCGATTTTTTTCTCACTGACCAAATTTGCGTGTGAAAGAAATCACATTATACACTAGTTTCCTCCAAGTGTTGGACGAGACTCGTTCAATCAAGTCTATGAGTGCGCCAAAAAAATCGGATGCCATATGGAGCCACAGTGTAGCATCTGGATTCATTGTATTTCTGTAATATGGGAAACTATAAATGGTCTTGTACGTTATTAATAACTGCTGCCATAAAAAACAGATTGTGTATGGGCTGCACATGGATGACAAGTGAGAAAACAATCATCCAGATTTTTTGGGTGACGCTCTGACGATTCTTCATACGCGGGTGTGAGGTTGTGTCTAACATGTTGGGTTTCTTTGAGGAGGTGAGTGAAAGTCTGGATGTAGGTAATGCGGCTGATATGATTTATCCGGACTTTACAAAGGCATCTGATCCTATACCACAGGACAGCCTTAGGCCGGTTTCACTCGTCCAGATAATTCCTGTACCGGAAAAAATCGGTACCGGAATTATCCGTGTCCGTGTGCTCGTGCGTTTCTGTGGCACATAAGTGTGGCACACGTGCGGCACACGTGTGCCGCTCGTGTGCCCACTGTCTCCTGCACGGCACACGGACTGCACATGGACAACGTCCGTGTGCAGTACGTGTTTTACACGGACCCATTGACTTTAATGGGTCCGTGTAATACGTGCGCTCCCACGAACACTGACATGTCTCCGTGTTTGGCACACGGAGACACGGTCCGCAAAAAATCAATGACATCTGAACGTCTACGTATGTCAGTGTCACCTCACGTACCGGAGACACTGACGTGTGAAACAGGCTGTAAGACTCATGCTGGTGTGGTAGATGGAGGCAGGTATATCTCGCCCAGGTGTTTGTCCTATGTGAATTAGGCCACTCAGTATCTTCAGGGTGCTAATGGGTTAATGATTGCAGGAATAAAAGATGACCAGCTGGGTGTTTCCAGTGTCTGCCTGGGGCACACAGATTGCCTGCCTGTGTGAGACAAACGTGAGTGAAGAGCTCTGCTCAAGATCTGTATGATGTTAGCTGGGTGGGAGAAGCCCCCCCAGTTGTTGAGATAGCAACGTATTTGTTTAGTTAGTGCCGGACAGGCTAGGATTTATTTTTATGTTTTGTTTTTTGTGTTGCTTTCACGTTAATAAATCTGACCTGAGGTCAGCCTGCTCAGAAACCTGCTGTACGCCTCAGATTCAATGCACAAACCACGTGTCCTTTGACCCCAGCAAAGGCGATCCCAGAGTGTTTTGTCACATTATGGTGGAGAATGCGGGCATACCGTGGCACAGGCGACAGCATGGAAGACGTGGTGAAAGCCTTAGTACAGTCCACTGCCGTACAGCAGCAGGCCACTGCCGCACAGCACGAAGCTAATCGCTTGATGGCCGCACAGCTGAAGGAGTTACTGGACATGACGGTTGCAGACCACCAACTTCTCCAACAGGTGGCACAGCGCCTGGTGAGCATGCCTGACGCTGACCCGGAAGCAGAGTCCAGAAGGATCCATGTGAGTCGATACTGGCAAAAGCTGACTGCAGAAGATGACGTCGAGGCATACCTGACAACGTTTGAGCGGACGGCGTTGAGAGAGAAGTGGCCGAAGGCACGATGGGCCGACTTGATTGCCCCGTTTCTCTCCGGCGAGGCCCAAAAAGCTTACCATGATTTGGACCCGGAGGTCGCTCAGGACTTTGAGAAACTGAAAGCTGAGATCCTGGCCCGGCTGGGTGTGACGATGGCTGTCCGGGCACAGAGGGTACATCAGTGGACATACCAGCAAGATAAACCGGCGCGGTCTCAGATGTTCGACCTGATCTACTTAACAAAGAAATGGCTGCAACCCGAGGTACTGACAATACCCGAAATAATCCAGCGGGTTGTCCTGGACAAGTACCTGAGAGTACTACCCCCAGCGCTGAAAAGGTGGGTAAGCCAAGGAAATTCCACGACAGCGGATCAACTTGTGGAGTTGGTCGAGCGTTATTCCGTGGCAGAAGGACTTCCCGACGACACCGCCAACCCCCGGTCTGTGCCTCCTCCTCGTGGAACCGGTAAGACTGTTCCAGGGACCACGGGTGAAGGAAAATCGCTTAAAACTGTGGGGGAGGAGTCCGGGACTGCTCGCACTCCGAGACCAAGGGTATTGGACGGTGGTCTCAGTAGGGGACCTGTTAGGTGTTTCCGCTGCCATGAGAAGGGTCATGTTTCTGCGAACTGTCCTGTTACCGCTGAACCCATGCAGTGCGACGTTATAGACTCTAGAAAACGCATGTCTTTGGTTACACAGCTAGTGAGGGTGAATGCGGGTCAAAATGATACAGTGAAACACCTGTGTGAATTATCTGTTGATGGGAAAAATGTTGTGGCATTACTAGACTCTGGAAGTGTGGTGACTCTGGTGAAAGCTAGTCTGGTGGCACTTCCGTCTGGTCCGTCTGACAAGTTTTCTGTGACGTGTGTGCATGGTGACACCCGCTCGTACTTAACAGCGGTCATATGGATTTCTACTCCCTATGGGTCAGTGCAGCACAAAGTGGGACTCGTTCCTGCATTGTTACAGGATGTAATCCTGGGAAGGGATTTTCCCTATTTCTGGCAGTTGTGGGAGAATCAGTTGCTCCTTCACGGTAGCTGTACCCGTGAATCTTCTCCCATGCCATCTGGAGGTCCCGAGTCCCTAGAGGAGACCCCACAGGAAGATGTTGCTGGGGAGGTTAGTGAATCTAACCTTCAGTACCCCTTCTCCGTCATGGCGGGGGAAACAGAGGAAACTGAGGAACCTCAGCGAGAGGCGGAGGCAGACAGCCATCCGGCACCCTGCCTGCCAGATTTGGGAGTCCAGGTGGATGACTTCCACAGCGAGCAAATGAAAGATCCTACCCTGACTCCGGCTAGGAAAAATGTAAAAATGATAGATGGGGTACCCGTAGAACCTGACACTAGGCTAGCGTACCCGTATATGGTTCTTGAAAATGATTTGCTCTACCAGGTAGAAAAAAAAGGGGAAGACACAGTGCAACGGTTAGTGGTACCCAAACCTTATCGGCGGAAGTACTGGATTTGGCCCACGGACATATAATGGGGGGACATCTGGGGGTACAGAAAACCACAGAAAGGATATTGCATTGTTTTGTGTGGCCTGGAATACATTGTGATGTGCGTAACTATTGTGAGTCCTGTCCAGAGTGCCAAATCGCGGCCCCTAAATCTCAGTTCCGTAGCCCTTTGGTACCCCTTCCTATCATCGGGGTCCCTTTTGAGAGAATTGGGATGGATTTGGTTGGGCCCCTTCCCCGATCCGCACGTGGGCACCAACATATCCTCGTCATCGTGGACTATGCCACTCGTTACCCGGAAGCCATCCCTTTGCGTAACACAACTACCAAGACGATCGCCAAGGAATTGGTACAAGTGTTTAGTCGGGTGGGAATTCCAAAACAGATACTCACCGACCAGGGGACTCCCTTTATGTCGAGGGTAATGAAGGAGCTCTGCAGGCTCTTACAAATAGACCCGTTGCGTACGTCTGTCTATCACCCTCAAACAGATGGCCTGGTTGAGCGCTTCAACAAAACCTTAAAACAGATGCTCCGGAAGGCGATAGACAAAGATGGGAAGAACTGGGATTACTTGTTACCCTATTTGCTGTTTGCCATTAGGGAAGTTCCCCAGTCTTCCACAGGGTTTTCGCCTTTCGAACTGTTGTACGCTCGTCGTCCCCGGGGACTGCTGGACGTCGCAAAAGAAACCTGGGAAGGTCAAGTCACTCCCTTTAAAACGGTGATCGACCATGTAACACAAATGCAGGACCGTATTGCCGCTGTCATGCCCATTGTTAGGGACCATATGTTACAGGCCCAGGGAGCCCAGAGGCAAAGTTATGATAGAGGCGCTAAGGTCCGTACATTTGCACCCGGCGATAGGGTGTTGGTCCTAATCCCTACGGTGGATAGTAAATTCCTGGCGAAATGGCAGGGCCCATTTGAGGTCCGAGAAAGAGTTGGTGAAGTGAACTATAAAGTGTACCAGCCGGGTAAGAGAAAACCGGAACAGATTTATCATGTGAATCTGATAAAATCCTGGAAAGACCGCTCTGCCCTAACGGCGGATCTGCCCCGTCCGGTTTGTTCACCTACTGTACCAGAGGTGCAGGTTGCTGAGACTCTCTCAGAACGACAAAAATCTGAGGTTAAGCAATTTTTGTTACAGAACCGACAGTTTTTCTCCGAAAAACCTGGCCGGACTAAGTTGGTGAAACATGAGATTGTCACAGAGCCTGGCGTCACTGTTCATGTGAAGCCCTACCGGATTCCGGAAGCCCGCCGTGAAGCCGTCTCCCGGGAAGTGATGGCAATGTTGGACTTAGGAGTCATTGAGGAGTCACACAGCGCCTGGTCCAGTCCAATTGTGTTGATACCTAAACCGGATGGCTCCATCCGGTTTTGTAATGACTTTAGGAAACTGAATGCAGTTTCTAAATTTGATGCGTACCCTATGCCCAGGGTCGATGAGTTGATCGACCGGCTTGGTAAAGCCCGATACATTACGACCCTGGATTTAACAAAGGGGTACTGGCAGATTCCTCTGGCCGAGGCGGCCAGAGAGAAGACGGCATTTGCTACACCGGAAGGTCTGTTCCAGTATGTCTATATGCCATTTGGACTTCACGGAGCTCCCGCAACGTTCCAGAGATTGATGGATCGAGTCTTGAGGCCTCACAGACAGTACGCTTCTGCCTACCTGGATGACATCGTAATTTACAGCATGGACTGGGAAACTCATCTCCAGAAGGTACAAGCGGTGATTGATGACCTGCGAGATGCAGGTTTAACGGCAAACCCCAAGAAATGCCACATCGGGCTTGAAGAAGCCCGATACTTGGGCTACGTGATTGGCCGAGGAGTGGTTAAACCCCAGATCGACAAAATACAGGCAATTCAGGGCTGGCCACAACCAGTGAACAAGAAACAAGTGCAGGCTTTCCTGGGGATTGCCGGCTATTATCGCCGGTTCATACCCAATTTTGCAGCCATGGCTACTCCCTTGACGGATCTTACCAAGGGGAAGGGTTCCGTCATGGTAAAATGGACCTCAGCTGCTGAAGAGGCCTTCCACAGCCTGAAACGGGCTTTGTGCTGTCAGCCCGTACTAGTGACTCCTGATTTCAGCAGCGAGTTTGTGGTACAAACTGATGCCTCTGATACTGGTGTCGGAGCTGTACTTTCCCAGGTGAGGGACGGAGTTGAACACCCGGTCCTCTATCTCAGTCGGAAACTGAATGTACATGAGCAGAGGTATGCGGTGGTTGAAAAAGAGTGCCTAGCCATTAAATGGGCTCTCGACTCCCTCAAGTATTACCTGGCTGGTAGGAAGTTTAGGCTGGTCACAGACCATGCCCCTCTCAAGTGGATGCACCTCCACAAGGACCGTAATAGTCGGGTAACCCGGTGGTTCCTTGCCCTGCAGGCTTACTCTTTTACGGTGGAGCACCGACCTGGGGTGCAGATGGGGAACGCCGATGCCCTATCCCGAGTGCACTGTTTCAAAAGAGTTCTTGCTCGACCGGAGTGGTCTGAGCAAGGGGGGGGGGGGGATATGTAAGACTCATGCTGGTGTGGTAGATGGAGGCAGGTATATCTCGCCCAGGTGTTTTTCCTATGTGAATTAGGCCACTCAGTATCTTCAGGGTGCTAATGGGTTAATGATTGCAGGAATAAAAGATGACCAGCTGGGTGTTTCCAGTGTCTGCCTGGGGCACACAGATTGCCTGCCTGTGTGAGACAAACGTGAGTGAAGAGCTCTGCTCAAGATCTGTATGATGTTAGCTGGGTGGGAGAAGCCCCCCCAGTTGTTGAGATAGCAACGTATTTGTTTAGTTAGTGCCGGACAGGCTAGGATTTATTTTTATGTTTTGTTTTTTGTGTTGCTTTCACGTTAATAAATCTGACCTGAGGTCAGCCTGCTCAGAAACCTGCTGTACGCCTCAGATTCAATGCACAAACCACGTGTCCTTTGACCCCAGCAAAGGCGATCCCAGAGTGTTTTGTCACACAGGCCTTATACTGAGGCTACAGAGGCACGGACTGGGGGAAACTACACTGCTCAAAAAAATAAAAGAGACACTAAAACAACAGAATATAACTCCAAGTAAATCAAACTTCTGTGAAACCAAACTGTCCACTTAGGAAGCAACACTGATTGACAATCAATCTCACATGCTGTTGTGCAAATGGAACAGACAACAGATGGAAATTATTGGCAATTATCAAGACACCCTCAATAAAGACACTATCTATCTATTATCTATCTATTACCTCTATCCATTATCTATCTATCTATTATCTATCTATCTATTATCTATCTATTATCTATCATCTATTATCTATCTATCTATTATCTATCTATATATCTATTATCTATCTATTACCTCTATCCATTATCTATCTATTATCTATCTATTGTCTATCTATTATCTATTTGTATCTATTATCTATCTATCTATTTTCTATCTATTATCTCTATCCATTATCGATCTATCTATTGTCTATCTATTATCTATTTCTATCTATTATCTATCTGTATATCCATTATCTATCTATTACCTCTATCCATTATCTATCTATCTATTGTCTATCTATTATCTATTTCTATCTATTATCTATCTATTATGTCTATCCATTATTTATCTATTATCTATCTATTGTCTATCTATTTCTATCTATTATCTATCATCTATCTATCATCTATCTTTTAAATATCTATCTATTATGTATGTATGTATCTATCTATGTATTAAATATCTATCTATTATCTATCTATCTATTATCTACAGTCATGGCCAAAAGTATTGACACCCCTGCAATTCTGTCAGATAATACTCAGTTTCGTCCTGAAAATGATTGCAAACACAAATTCTTTGGTATTATTATCGTCATTTAATTTGTCTTAAATGAAAAAACACAAAAGAGAATGAAGCAAAAAGCAAAACATTGATCATTTCACACAAAACTCAAAAAATGGGCCAGACAAAAGTATTGGCACCCTCAGCCTAATTCTTGGTTGCACGACCTTTAGCCAAATAACTGCGACCAACCGCTTCCGGTAACCATCAATGAGTTTCTTACAATGCTCTGCTGGAATTTTAGACCATTCTTCTTTGGTAAACTGCTCCAGGTCCCTGATATTTGAAGGGTGCCTTCTCCAAACTGCCATTTTTAGATCTCTCCACAGGTGTTCTATGGGATTCAGGTCTGGACTCATTACTGGCCACCTTAGAAGTCTCCAGTGCTTTCTCTCAAACCATTTTTAGTGCTTTTTAAAGTGTGTTTTGGGTCATTGTCCTGCTGGAAGACCCATGACCTCTGAGGGAGACCCAGCTTTCTCACACTGGGCCCTACATTATGCTGCAAAATTTGTTGGTAGTCTTCAGACTTCATAATGCCATGCACATGGTCAAGCAGTCCAGTGCCAGAGGCAGCAAAGCAACCCCAAAACATCAGGGAACCTCCACCATGTTTGACTGTAGGGACCGTGTTCTTTTCTTTGAATGCCTCTTTTTTTCTCCTGTAAACTCTATGTTGATGCCTTTGCCCAAAAAGCTCTACTTTTGTCTCACCTGACCAGAGAACATTCTTCCAAAACGTTTTAGGCTTTTTCAGGTAAGTTTTGGAAAACTCCAGCCTGACTTTTTTATGTCTCGGGGTAAGAAGTGGGGTCTTCCTGGGTCTCCTACCATACAGTCCTTTTCATACAGTCGCCGACGGATAGTACGGGTTGACACTGTTGTACCCTCAGACTGCAGGGCAGGTTGAACGTGTTTGGATGTTAGTCGAGGTTCTTTATCCAACATCCGCACAATCTTGCGTTGAAATCTCTTATCAATTCTTCTTTTCCGTCCACATCTATGGAGGTTAGCCACAGTGCCATGGGCTTTAAACTTCTTGATGACACTGCGCACGGTAGACATAGGAACATTCAGGTCTTTGGAGATGGACTTGTAGCCTTGAGATTGCTCATGCTTCCTCACAATTTGGTTTCTCAAGTCCTCAGACAGTTCTTTGGTCTTTCTTTTCTCCATGCTCAATGTGGTACACACAAGGACACGGGACAGAGGTTGAGTCAACTTTAATCCATGTCAACTGGCTGCAAGTGTGATTTAGTTATTGCCAACACCTGTTAGGTGCCACAGGTAAGTTACAGGTGCTGTTAATTACACAAATTAGAGAAGCATCACATGATTTTTCGAACAGTGCCAATACTTTTGTCCACCCCCTTTTTTTATGTTTGGTGTGCAATTATATCCAATTTGGCTTTAGGACAATTCTTTTTGTGTTTTTTCATTTAAGACAAATTAAATGAAGATAATAATACCAAATAATTTGTGTTTGCAATCATTTTCAGGAAGAAACTGAGTATTATCTGACAGAATTGCAGGGGTGTCAATACTTTTGGCCATGACTGTATCTATATATATAACTAGCTATTGAACCCGTTCTACGCCCGGGTGGCGAGCATTTATATTGGTATATTGTCTCCATCATGGTATGTGCTGCTCCATCCTGCGTCCCCATCTTGTCATGCGCTGCTCCATCCTGCGTCCCCATCCTGTCATGTGCTGCTCCATCCTGCGTCCCCATCCTGTCATGCGCTGCTCCATCCTGCGTTCCCTTTCCTGTCATGCGCTGCTCCCATCCTGCGTCCCCATCCTGTCATGCGCTGCTCCCATCCTGCGGCCCCATCCTGTGATGCGCTGCTCCCATCCTGTGATGCGCTGCTCCCATCCTGCATCCCCATCCTGTCATGTGCTGCTCCATCCTGCGTCCCCATCCTGTCATGCGCTGTTCCATCATGCGTCCCCATCCTGTCATGCGCTGCTGCATCCTGCGTCCCCATCCTTATGTGCTGCTGCATCCTGCGTCCCCATCCTGTCATGCGCTGCTGCATCCTGCGTCCCCATCCTTATGTGCTGCTCCATCCTGCGTCCCCATCCTTATGTGCTGCTCCATCCTGCGTCCCCATCCTTATGTGCTGCTCCATCCTGCGTCCCCATACTGTTATGTGCTGCTCCATCCTGCGTCCCCATCCTTATGTGCTGCTCCATCCTGCGTCCCCATCCTTATGTGCTGCTCCATCCTGCGTCCCCATCCTTATGTCCTGCTCCATCCTGCGTCCCCATACTGTTATGTGCTGCTCCATCCTGCGTCCCCATCCTTATGTGCTGCTGCATCCTGCGTCCCCATCCTTATGTGCTGCTCCATCCTGCGTCCCCATCCTTATGTGCTGCTGCATCCTGCGTCCCCATCCTTATGTGCTGCTCCATCCTGTGTCCCCATTTTTATGTGCTGCTCCATCCTGCGTCCCCATCCTTATGTGCTGCTGCATCCTGCGTCCCCATCCTTATGTGCTGCTCCATCCTGTGTCCCCATTTTTATGTGCTGCTCCATCCTGCGTCCCCATCCTTATGTGCTGCTGCATCCTGCGTCCCCATCCTTATGTGCTGCTCCATCCTGCGTCCCCATCCTTATGTGCTGCTGCATCCTGCGTCCCCATCCTTATGTGCTGCTCCATCCTGTGTCCCCATTTTTATGTGCTGCTCCATCCTGCGTCCCCATCCTTATGTGCTGCTGCATCCTGCGTCCCCATCCTTATGTGCTGCTCCATCCTGTGTCCCCATTTTTATGTGCTGCTCCATCCTGCGTCCCCATCCTTATGTGCTGCTGCATCCTGCGTCCCCATCCTTATGTGCTGCTCCATCCTGCGTCCCCATCCTTATGTGCTGCTCCATCCTGCGTCCCCATCCTTATGTGCTGCTCCATCCTGCGTCCCCATCCTTATGTGCTGCTCCATCCTGCGTCCCCATCCTTATGTGCTGCTCCATCCTGCGTCCCCATCCTTATGTGCTGCTGCATCCTGTGTCCCCATTTTTATGTGCTGCTCCATCCTGCGTCCCCATCCTTATGTGCTGCTGCATCCTGCGTCCCCATCCTTATGTGCTGCTCCATCCTGTGTCCCCAATCCTTATGTGCTGCTGCATCCTGCGTCCCCATCCTTATGTGCTGCTCCATCCTGTGTCCCCATCCTTATGTGCTGCTGCATCCTGCGTCCCCATCCTTATGTGCTGCTCCATCCTGTGTCCCCATCCTTATGTGCTGCTCCATCCTGCGTCCCCATCCTTATGTGCTGCTCCATCCTGTGTCCCCATCCTTACGTGCTGCTGCATCCTGCGTCCCCATCCTTATGTGCTGCTCCATCCTGTGTCCCCATTTTTATGTGCTGCTCCATCCTGCGTCCCCATCCTTATGTGCTGCTGCATCCTGCGTCCCCATCCTTATGTGCTGCTCCATCCTGCGTCCCCATCCTTATGTGCTGCTCCATCCTGCGTCCCCATCCTTATGTGCTGCTCCATCCTGCGTCCCCATCCTTATGTGCTGCTCCATCCTGCGTCCCCATCCTTATGTGCTGCTCCATCCTGCGTCCCCATACTGTTATGTGCTGCTCCATCCTTCGTCCCCATCCTTATGTGCTGCTCCATCCTGCGTCCCCATCCTTATGTGCTGCTCCATCCTGCGTCCCCATTCTTATGTGCTGCTCCATCCTGCGTCCCCATACTGCCTCTGACCCGCTCGGCGCCAAGTGCTGGGGGGCCTGAGCAGGCGGGGACACCGGCGCGCTGTGGGGGTCAGGTGCCGGTATCGCCGCCAGCTCAGGCCCCCCAGCACTTACTATACTCACCTGTCCGGCGTTCCATCGCTGAGCGCCGCCATCTTCCCGGTCTCCTGGCTGTGACTGTTCAGTCAGAGGGTGGCGCCGGCGCGCATTAAGCGCGTCATCGCGCCCTCTGAACTGAAGGCCACAGACCGAAGACCGGGAAGATGGCGCCGCTCAGCGATGGAACGGGGACAGGTGAATATAGGCCGATACTCACCCTCCTGGCGGTCCCTGCTTCTGCGGTGGAGATCGCGGTGTGTGTTCAGTGTGAACGCACACCGCGATCTCCCGGGAGCATCGCTCTGTGAGGCCCAGACTGCGCCGGCGCTTGCGCTTGCGCAGTCTATAGAGGCTTCGGACAGAGTGACGCTCCCAGCGTTATATTATAGATTGTCTAAGGGGTACTTCCGTCTTTCTGTCTCAGAAATCCCACGTCGCTGATTGGTCTCGCCAGCTGCCTGTCATGGCTGCCGCGACCAATCAGCGACGGGCACAGTCCGATTAGTCCCTCCCTACTCCCCTGCAGTCAGTGCCCTGCGCCCGCTCCATAATCCCCTTCGGTCACCGCTAACACAGGGTTAATGCCAGCGGTAACAGACCGTGTTACGCCGCGGGTACCGCACTCCGTTACCGCCGCTATTAACCCTGTCTGTCCCCAACTTTTTACTATTAATGCTGCTTATGCAGCATCAATAGTAAAAAAATGTAATGTTAAAAATAATTAAAAAAACAAAAAACCTGCTATTCTCACCCTCCGTAGTCCGCCGAGCCGCACGCGCCTGCCGCCATCTTCCGTTCCTAGAGATGCATTGCGAAGTTACCCAGAAAACTTAGCGGTCTCGTGAGACCGCTAAGTCATGTGGGTAATTTCGCAATGCATCCTGGGAACGGAAGATGGTGGCTGCCGCGCACTCATCGCCTGCGCCAGAGCTTCGATGGATTGGATCCCGGCAGGTGAGTATATAACTATTTTTTATTTTAATAATTTTTTTTTAACAGGGATATGTGCCCACACTGCTATATACTATGTGGGCTGTGTAATATACCGTGTGGCTGCTATATACTACGTGGCCAGTGTTAGATGCTATGTGGGCTGTGTTATGTACTGCGTGGGCTGTGTAATATACCGCGTGGCTGCTATATACTACCTGGCCAGTGTTAGATGCTGTGTGGCCTGTGTTATGTACTGCGTGGGCTGTGCTATATATTACGTGGCCAGTGTTATATACTGCGTGGGCTGTGTTATATATTACGTAGCCAATGTTATATACTGCGTGGGCTGTGTTATATATTATGTGGCCAATGTTATATACTGCGTGGGCTGTGTTATATATTGCGTGGCCAATGTTATATACTGCGTGGGCTGTGTTATATATTACGTGGCCAATGTTATATACTGCGTGGGCTGTGCTATATATTATGTGGCCAGTGTTATATACTGCGTGGGCTGTGCTATATATTACGTGGCCAGTGTTATATACTGCGTGGGCTGTGTTATATATTATGTGGCCAATGTTATTATATACTGCGTGGGCTGTGTTATGTATTACGTGACCAATGTTATATACTGCGTGGGCAGTGTTATATATTACGTGGCCAGTGTTATATACTGCGTGGGCTGTGTAATATACCATGTGGCTGCTATATACTACCTGGCCAGTGTTTGATGCTGCGTGGCCTGTGTTATGTACTGTGTGGGCTGTGTTATATATTACGTGGCCAGTGTTATATACTGCTTGGGCTGTGTAATATACCGCGTGGCTGCTATATACTACCTGGCCAGTGTTATATACTGCGTGTGCTGTGCTATATATTACGCGGCCAGTGTTATATACTGCGTGGCCTGTGTTATATATTACGTGGGCTGTGTTATATTACTGCGTGGCTGCTATATACTACCTGGCCAGTGTTATATACTGCATGGGCTGTGCTATATATTATGTGGCCAGTGTTATATACTGCGTGGGCTGTGCTATATATTACGTGGCCAGAGTTATATACTGCGTGTGCTGGGCTACATATTACGTGGCCAGTGTTATATACTGCGTGTGCTGTGCTATATATTATGTGGCCAGTGTTATATACTGCGTGGGCTGTGCTATATATTACGTGGCTGTGTTATATACTGCGTGGCCTGTGTTATATACTACGTCGCCTGTGTTATATACTGCGTGGCTGCTATATACTGCGTGGGCTGTGTTATATAGTATGTGGGCTGTGTTATATACTGCGTGGCCACTGTTATATATTGTGTGGCCTGTATTAACGCATCGGGTATTCTACAATATGTATGTATGTTTGTATATAGCAGTCACATAGTATATAGCACAGGCCACGTAGTATTTGTCTGCTATATACTACATAGCTCCTATATACTATGTGGCCTGTGGTATATACATATATACATACATACATATTCTAGAATACCCGATGCGTTAGAATCGGGCCACCATCTAGTCTATTATATATCTGTCTATCTATCCTATCATATATCTCTCTCTCAGCACAATATATGTTGGGAATGGGTTACAAGAGTTGCACTTTCAGAAATGTTTTCTCAGCAGAGAGCTAGCGTTAAATAAATAAGGAAAGCTGTTCTTTATGGAGCGCCCCCAGACACAGGGCCACGAGTTCGCGGTATCGGGCCTCTCTGGTTCGGTTCTGAGGCTGTCACGGTGGCTAGACCCGGTCCGCGACCCTGCTAAGGGGCGTCCAATAAAGGTGGTATAGTCTGTGAGGGATTCGTGACGCCACCTGTGGTGTTCGGTCAGGGTGACCGACGCTGCTGTGGGGTCTGCTGGGGTGATGGAATGGCAGCTGGATGGTATACCTTCCCACAGGTGAAGAATGTCCTCAGGGCTTCCCGGTAAGGTGGATGGTGATGGTGTGAGGTGCAGTCAATAACGAGGACACAAGGTTGCAGTCTCTTTACCTCTTTACTGAAGACTTCAGGATCCTCAATCCAGAGCACGGTTAACAGGGCTGTCTGAGACCGGCCGGTCCGATGGGCACATCCAGAGTTCCCTTTGCAGGTGGAAATCTTTGCCTATCACTTGCGCCTGTGTGTTGTAGTCCTACCCTGCTGAGCATTCGGAATAGTCCTCACAACTACTGTTAACGCTCGTTCGTTCTCTACAGCTCTCTCTCTCTTTAGTTCCAGATGTTACTAGTTTCTCGTCCCCCAAGTATGTTATGGCTAGGACGCACCCGTATGACGGGAAGGCTCGGAGCTCTTCCGAGACCCTAGAGACGCCCCTCTCCACGCGTTGCCCCCTATGTCTTCGTAGGAAATGTAAGGTAGACAGCCAACCTATAATTAACTGTCCTGCGGAGTTGTTATGTTTGCTAATGACAGGTGTTATGAAGGCAATCCAGAAACACAGTGTGCTTAGCGATCAGAGCGCACACAGTGATCTGACAAATACCCAAAAATACAAGAACGAGCTCTGAGACGTGGAAACTCTGTAGACTGCACACCTGATCCTATCCTAAACACAACTAAAAGTGGCTGTGGATTGTGCCTAACAACTACCTAGGCAACTCGGCACAGCCTAAGAAACTAGCTAGCCTGAAGACAGAAAAATAGGCCTGACTTGCCCCAGAGAAATTCCCCAAAGGAAAAGGCAGCCCCCCACATATAATGACTGTGAGTAAGATGAAAAGACAAAACGTAGGGATGAAATAGATTCAGCAAAGTGGGGCCCGATATTCTAGGACAGAGCGAGGACAGTAAAGCGAACTTTGCAGTCTACAAAAAACCCTAAAGCAAAACCACGCAAAGGGGGCAAAAAAAACCCACCGTGCCGAACTAACGGCACGGCGGTACACCCTTTGCGTCTCAGAGCTTCCAGCAAAACAAAAGACAAGCTGGACAGAAAAAAAAGCAACAAAAAAAGCAAAATGCACTTAGCTATACAGAGCAGCAGGTCACAGGAACAATCAGGAGAAGCTCAGATCCAACACTGAAACATTGACAAGGAGCAAGGATAGCAGCATCAGGCGGAGTTAAGTAATGAAGCAGTTAACGAGCTCACCAGAACACCTGAGGGAGGAAGCTCAGAAGCTGCAGTACCACTTGTGACCACAGGAGTGAATTCAGCCACAGAATTCACAACAGTACCCCCCCCTCGAGGAGGGGTCACCGAACCCTCACCAGAGCCCCCAGGCCGACCAGGATGAGCCGCATGAAAGGCACGAACAAGATCGGAAGCATGAACATCAGAGGCAAAAACCCAGGAATTATCTTCCTGAGCATAACCCTTCCATTTAACCAGATACTGGAGTTTCCGTCTAGAAACACGAGAATCCAAAATCTTCTCCACAATATACTCCAATTCCCCCTCCACCAAAACCGGGGCAGGAGGCTCAACAGATGGAACCATAGGTGCCACGTATCTCCGCAACAACGACCTATGGAATACAATATGTATGGAAAAGGAGTCTGGGAGGGTCAAACGAAAAGACACAGGATTGAGAACCTCAGAAATCCTATACGGACCAATAAAACGAGGTTTAAATTTAGGAGAGGAAACCTTCATAGGAATATGACGAGAAGATAACCAAACCAGATCCCCAACACGAAGTCGGGGACCCACACGGCGTCTGCGATTAGCGAAAAGTTGAGCTTTCTCCTGGGACAAGATCAAATTGTCCACTACCTGAGTCCAGATCTGCTGCAACCTATCCACCACAGAATCCACACCAGGACAGTCCGAAGACTCAACCTGTCCTGAAGAGAAACGAGGATGGAACCCAGAATTGCAAAAAAATGGAGAAACCAAGGTAGCCGAGCTGGCCCGATTATTAAGGGCGAACTCAGCCAACGGCAAAAAGGACACCCAATCATCCTGGTCTGCAGAAACAAAACATCTCAGATATGTTTCCAAGGTCTGATTGGTTCGTTCGGTCTGGCCATTAGTCTGAGGATGGAAAGCCGAGGAAAAGGATAGGTCAATGCCCATCCTACCACAAAAGGCTCGCCAGAACCTTGAAACAAACTGGGAACCTCTGTCAGAAACAATATTCTCAGGAATGCCATGCAACCGAACCACATGCTGAAAGAACAAAGGTACCAAATCAGAGGAGGAAGGCAATTTAGCCAAGGGCACAAGATGGACCATTTTAGAAAAGCGATCACAGACCACCCAAATGACTGACATCTTTTGAGAAACGGGAAGGTCAGAAATGAAATCCATCGAAATATGTGTCCAAGGCCTCTTTGGGACCGGCAAGGGCAAAAGCAACGCACTGGCACGAGAACAGCAGGGCTTAGCCCTAGCACAAATCCCACAGGACTGCACAAAAGTACGTACATCCCGTGACAGAGATGGCCACCAGAAGGATCTAGCCACTAACTCTCTGGTACCAAAGATTCCAGGATGACCAGCCAACACCGAACAATGAAGTTCAGAGATAAGTTTATTAGTCCACCTATCAGGGACGAACAGTTTCTCTGCTGGACAACGATCAGGTTTATTCGCCTGAAATTTTTGCAGCACCCGCCGCAAATCAGGGGAGATGGCAGACACAATGACTCCTTCCTTGAGGATACCCGCTGGCTCAGATAAACCCGGAGAGTCGGGCACAAAACTCCTAGACAGAGCATCCGCCTTCACATTTTTAGAGCCCGGAAGGTACGAAATCACAAAGTCGAAGCGGGCAAAAAATAACGACCAACGGGCCTGTCTAGGATTCAAGCGCTTGGCAGACTCAAGATAAGTCAAGTTCTTATGATCAGTCAATACCACCACGCGATGCTTAGCTCCTTCAAGCCAATGACGCCACTCCTCGAATGCCCACTTCATGGCCAGCAACTCTCGATTGCCCACATCATAATTACGCTCAGCAGGCGAAAACTTCCTGGAAAAGAAAGCACATGGTTTCATCACTGAGCAATCAGAACCTCTCTGTGACAAAACCGCCCCTGCTCCAATCTCAGAAGCATCAACCTCGACCTGGAACGGAAGAGAAACATCTGGCTGACACAACACAGGGGCAGAACAAAAACGACGCTTCAACTCCTGAAAAGCTTCCACAGCAGCAGAAGACCAATTAACCAAATCAGCACCCTTCTTGGTCAAATCGGTCAATGGTTTGGCAATGCTAGAAAAATTACAGATGAAGCGACGATAAAAATTAGCAAAGCCCAGGAACTTTTGCAGACTTTTCAGAGATGTCGGCTGAATCCAATCCTGGATGGCTTGGACCTTAACTGGATCCATCTCGATAGTAGAAGGGGTAAAGATGAACCCCAAAAATGAAACTTTCTGCACACCGAAGAGACACTTTGATCCCTTCACAAACAAAGAGTTAGCACGCAGGACCTGAAAAACCATTCTGACCTGCTTCACATGAGACTCCCAATCATCTGAGAAGATCAAAATGTCATCCAAGTAAACAATCAGGAATTTATCCAGATACTCACGGAAGATGTCATGCATAAAAGACTGAAACACAGATGGAGCATTGGCAAGTCCGAACGGCATCACTAGATACTCAAAATGACCCTCGGGCGTATTGAATGCAGTTTTCCATTCATCTCCTTGCCTGATTCTCACCAGATTATACGCACCACGAAGATCTATCTTAGTGAACCAACTAGCCCCCTTAATCCGAGCAAACAAGTCAGATAACAATGGCAAGGGATACTGAAATTTAACAGTGATCTTATTAAGAAGGCGGTAATCAATACACGGTCTCAGCGAACCATCCTTCTTGGCTACAAAGAAGAACCCTGCTCCCAGTGGTGATGACGATGGGCGAATATGTCCCTTCTCCAGGGATTCCTTCACATAACTGCGCATAGCGGCGTGTTCGGGCACGGATAAATTAAATAATCGACCTTTAGGGAATTTACTACCAGGAATCAAATTGATAGCACAATCACAATCCCTATGCGGAGGTAGAGCATCGGACTTGGGCTCTTCAAATACATCCTGATAATCAGACAAGAACTCTGGGACCTCAGAAGGGGTGGATGACGAAATCGACAAAAATGGAACATCACCATGTACCCCCTGACAACCCCAGCTGGATACCGACATGGAATTCCAATCCAATACTGGATTATGGGTTTGTAGCCATGGCAACCCCAACACGACCACATCATGCAGATTATGCAACACCAGAAAGCGAATAACTTCCTGATGTGCAGGAGCCATGCACATGGTCAGCTGGGCCCAGTATTGAGGTTTATTCTTGGCCAAAGGTGTAGCATCAATTCCTCTCAATGGAATAGGACACCGCAAAGGCTCCAAGAAAAACCCACAACGTTTAGCATAATCCAAATCCATCAGATTCAGGGCAGCGCCCGAATCCACAAACGCCATGACAGAAAACGACGACAAAGAGCATATCAAGGTAATGGACAGAAGGAATTTGGACTGTACAGTACCAATGACGGCAGACCTAGCGGACCGCTTAGTGCGCTTAGGACAATCAGAAATAGCATGAGTGGAATCACCACAGTAGAAACACAGACCATTCAGAAGTCTGTATTCCTGCCATTCAACTCTAGTCATAGTCCTATCGCACTGCATAGGCTCAGGTTTAACCTCAGGCAGTACCGCCAAATGGTGCACAGATTTACGCTCGCGCAAGCGTCGACCGATCTGAATGGCCAAAGACAAAGACTCATTCAAACCAGCAGGCATAGGAAATCCCACCATGACATCCTTAAGAGCCTCAGAGAGACCCTTTCTGAACAAAGCTGCCAGCGCAGATTCATTCCACTGAGTGAGTACTGACCATTTCCTAAATTTCTGACAATATACTTCTATATCATCCTGACCCTGGCACAAAGCCAGCAAATTTTTCTCAGCCTGATCCACTGAATTAGGCTCATCGTACAGCAATCCGAGCGCCAGGAAAAACGCATCGACACTACTCAATGCAGGGTCTCCTGGCGCAAGAGAAAATGCCCAGTCTTGAGGGTCGCCGCGCAAAAAAGAAATAATAATCAAAACCTGTTGAATAGGATTACCAGAAGAATGAGGTTTCAAGGCCAGAAATAGCTTACAATTATTTTTGAAACTTAGAAACTTAGTTCTATCTCCAAAAAACAAATCAGGAATAGGAATTCTTGGTTCTAACATAGATTTCTGATCAATAGTATCTTGAATTTTTTGTACATTTATAACGAGATTATCCATTGAAGAGCACAGACCCTGAATATCCATGTCCACACCTGTGTCCAGAATCACCCAAATGTCTAGGGGAAAAAAAAAAAGTGAACACAGAGCAGAAAAAAAAAAAAAAAAAATGATGTCAGAACTTTTTCTTTCCCTCTATTGAGAATCATTAGTTTTGGCTCCTTGTACTGTTATGTTTGCTAATGACAGGTGTTATGAAGGCAATCCAGAAACACAGTGTGCTTAGCGATCAGAGCGCACACAGTGATCTGACAAATACCCAAAAATACAAGAACGAGCTCTGAGACGTGGAAACTCTGTAGACTGCACACCTGATCCTATCCTAAACACAACTAAAAGCGGCTGTGGATTGCGCCTAACAACTACCTAGGCAACTCGGCACAGCCTAAGAAACTAGCTAGCCTGAAGATAGAAAAATAGGCCTGACTTGCCCCAGAGAAATTCCCCAAAGGAAAAGGCAGCCCCCCACATATAATGACTGTGAGTAAGATGAAAAGACAAAACGTAGGGATGAAATAGATTCAGCAAAGTGGGGCCCGATATTCTAGGACAGAGCGAGGACAGTAAAGCGAACTTTGCAGTCTACAAAAAACCCTAAAGCAAAACCACGCAAAGGGGGCAAAAAAAACCCACCGTGCCGAACTAACGGCACGGCGGTACACCCTTTGCGTCTCAGAGCTTCCAGCAAAACAAAAGACAAGCTGGACAGAAAAAAAAGCAACAAAAAAAGCAAAAAGCACTTAGCTATACAGAGCAGCAGGTCACAGGAACAATCAGGAGAAGCTCAGATCCAACACTGAAACATTGACAAGGAGCAAGGATAGCAGCATCAGGCGGAGTTAAGTAATGAAGCAGTTAACGAGCTCACCAGAACACCTGAAGGAGGAAGCTCAGAAGCTGCAGTACCACTTGTGACCACAGGAGTGAATTCAGCCACAGAATTCACAATAGGAGTTCGAAGTAAGGCCTAGAGTCAGTTACTCCCGCGGTGTTCCGGCCACCGGCTACGCACCTCAGTAGGATCTTGCCTCGGTCTCACGGCACGACTCCTACTGGTTCTCCTTTGTGCTTGATCTCGTTTCTCACTGTTCCACAATATCCTTCACTTCGTGTCTCTTTCTTAGGATACCGCCGCGATGTGTGCAGGCGCAGTTCCGTAACGTTCTGCTCTGTTCACTAGGCACCTGCCAGATTCCCACGCCTGACAGGGACCCCCCTGTGTCTTCTCCCCGCAACACCCCCTGCCACGGGATGTTGCCTGAATCCAACCCAGTCAGCTTCTGACTAACTTCCTATCCAACCCCTAGTTTTACCAGTGTGAGGAGTGGCCCAATAAATAAAACCTTTTGCTCCCCCTAGTGGCCGGAGTGTGAAGTGTAATGTGTGCTGGTGATACCTGGCCAGAAGAACTCCTTTAGTGCCATCAGACGTACCATCACTCCCCTTAGTGGCAGAGTGTCATACTGCAACGACCAGGTCTCTGGGGCGCTGCACTTACCCTCACTGAACTGAGAACGGTATTTCCACTGCTCCTTGTCTGTGTTGTTTGGCTGCAGCAGTGATGTCATGTTGACAGCGCTGCAGCTGATTACTGAACTCTGCAGCTCCGCCGATGTCGAGTGCATGAGCCATGAGCTGTGACTGAGTGCAGCGCTGTCTACGTTCCTTCACTGCTGCAGCCAAACAACACAGACTGGGGCAGCGGGGAAGACTCAGTGCTGGGTCTGGGGAGGGTAAGTAGAAGGGTTTTTTAGACCTGTGATCATGCTACACAGGTGATTATCTTCAGAGCGCCATTGATTCCCTGGTGCTATGTATGAGAAGGGATAACATAGAGCATACAACTATGAAGTACCATAAAAAAGAATTAAAAATATGCTTTACTTGAAAGACTGCAGTGATTCATAGTAAAACCTACCAGAGCCAGTGTCTGACAGAGCCAGTGTGTCTGAGTGACTGGATCAACTGTCAAGTTACTTTTAAGAGGTTAAAAGGAATCAGTCAGCAGGATTTTGCTTCCTCATCTGAGAGCAGCATGATGTAGGGGCAGAGGCCCTGATTCCAGCGATGTGTCACTTACCGGCTGCTTACTGCAGTTTTGATACAATCACAGTTTTCTCTGCTGCAGATCTAATACTGAGCTCTGTATAACTCCAACCTCAACACTGATTAACGGCTGTGTACACTGTGCATAGGCAGAAAGCTGCCAATCAGTGATGGCTGTGGGGTTACACAGAGCTCATGAATATGGAGGACTACCTGACAGCAGGGATACTAGTCTTCCAGTGATAATCTTCAGGTAATAAAACTGTGATTTTATCAAAATTACAACAATCAGCCCAGTAAGTGACACATTGCTGGAATCAGTGTCTCTTCCTCTACATCATGCTGCTCTCAATGAGAAAGCAAAAACCTGGCGACCGATTCCTTTTAAGTATAAGTAAAGTCTGTAGTGACCGCGCTCGCAGTAGTGACTTGCTTTCTTACTTGTCAGCATGTAATGCGGAATGATCTTTATCCAGTGTCAGTGTAATAATAATAATATCGTGTCCTGAGACTGTGCCCGGCTCACAGTAATGCGGATTAGGATTAGGTCACTGTGTGGACAAGGGCCAAACTCTTGTATACTTATGCTTTTCACCACGAGTCATATTGGTGAGTTTAATGCCGGAGCCTCCACTGGTGAGAAACGTTCTATTCTCAGGACTGGATGCTGCATTGTGTCACCACCAGCTGCTGTGCAGATGTCCCTGCCATAAAGTCTATTATACAGATTATCACTGAGCTCATATAACATCTCCCTCCACTGTTACAGAGGCAGCACCCAGGTCTGAGGACAGTGCTGCAGGGATGTGTAAGCTGCTGACGTATGTGCACACTGTATCACACTTACCACCATCCCCCAGAGCACCAGGGGCTGTAACCAGGCCATACAATAATCCCCCAGAGCACCAGGGGCTGTAACCAGGCCATACCATAATCCCCCAGAGCACCAGGGGCTGTAACCAGGCCATACAATAATCCCCCAGAGCACCAGGGGCTGTAACCAGGCCATACCATAATCCCCCAGAGCACCAGGGGCTGTAACCAGGCCATACCATAATCCCCCAGAGCACCAGGGGCTGTAACCAGGCCATACCACAATCCCACAGAGCCCCAGGGGCTGTAACCAGGCCATACCATAATACCTCAGTGCATCAGGGGTTGTAACCAGGCCATACCACAATCCCACAGAGCCCCAGGGGCTGTAACCAGGCCATACCATAATCCCCCAGAGCACCAGGGGCTGTAACCAGGCCATACCATAATACCTCAGTGCATCAGGGGTTGTAACCAGGCCATACCACAATCCCCCAGAGCACCAGGGTCTGTAACCAGGCCATACCACAATCCCACAAAGCCCCAGGGGCTGTTACCAGGCCATATCACAATCCCCCAGAGCACCAGGGGCTGTTACCAGGCCATACCACAATCCCCCAGAGCACCAGGGGCTGTAACCAGGCCATACCATAATCCCCCAGAGCACCAGGGTCTGTAACCAGGCCATACCACAATGCCCCAGAGTACCAGGGGCTGTACCAGGAGGTTCATAGCAGGGGGCATCTCACAGAGAGGAGGTCGGGGGAGGAGCGCACAGCACAGGACATCTCACAGAGAGGAGGTTGGGGAGGAGCTCACAGCAGGGGACATCTCACAGAGAGGAGGTTGGGGAGGAGCTCACAGCAGGGGACATCTCACAGAGAGGAGGTTGGGGAGGAGCTCACAGCAGGGGACATCTCACAGAGAGGAGGTTGGGGAGGAGCTCACAGCTGGGGGCATCTCACAAAAAGGAGGTCGGGGGGAGGAGCTCACAGCAGGGGACATCCTACAGAGAGATCGGGGGAGGGGCTCACAGCAGGGGGCATCTCACAGAGAGGAGGTCTGGAAGGAGCTCACAGCAGGAGACATCTCACAGAGAGCAGGTCGGGGGAGGAGCTCACAGCAAGGGGTATCTCACAGAGAGGAGGTCGGGGGAGGAGGCTCACAGCAGGGGACATCTCACAGAGAGGAGGTCAGGGGAGGTCACATGCTATACATGACCTGCACGTGCTGTCCTGATGGCCCCAACGCGCGTTTCGCATCCTGCTTCTTCCGGGGGAATGTGCGTTGGGGCCATCAGGACAGCACGTGCAGGTCATGTATAGCATTCGTACTCCATTACTGCTCAGCTTTAATATATATGAGACATGTTAGAGTTACTATCTCCGTTAATATAGGATAAGATCTGGTATGTCTGCCATGCAATAGCTGTTATGAGAGGGTATCTCATCAAGCACTAGGCACTTTAATGATTTGGCAGCTAGGGTTAATATACCATCCCACACATAACAAAGTAGGGAGATAGTGATCTTTATATACACTATAGACACACTATTAGGTGTCTTAACAGGTCCATTACAGCATTGTACTATATGTTTCTACCACTTTGCCTTTGGGCAGTCTCTGTTACGAACTTGAAGATTTGATGCGGTTGCTTTGCATGGTCATGCACCTGCGGTCATATTTTGCATGTGCATTTTCCTGAAGACAGAGTATTTTATCTTATACATGTAATTATATTATATTTTTTTCTTGTGTATTTAATAAAATTTGTTAATTTTAGACCTATGACAGTTTCTTCCTATATTCTTTTGTTGGTTTTTTCTAATTTTCTGGGAAGAGTCATTTGAATAGGCCAGATTTATATGTGATTCTAAGTGCTAAGCATCTCTGGGAACTCCTTCAAGACTGTTGGAAGACCATTCCCGGTGACTACCTCTTGCAGCTCATCAAGAGAATGCCAAGAGTGTGCAAAGCAGTCATCAAAGCAAAAGGTGGCTACTTTGAAGAAACTAAAATAGAAGACATAATTTCAGTGTTTTCACACTTTTTTGTTAAGTATATAATTCCATATGTGTTAATTCATAGTTTTGATGCCTTCAGTGTCAATGTACAATTTTCATAGTCATGAAAATACAGAAAAATCTTTAAATGAGAAGGTGTGTCCAAACTTTTGCTCTGTACTGTATGTGTGTGTATGTAAAGTATATGTACAACCCCTGGCAAAAATTATGAAATCACTGGCCTTGGAGGATGTTTATTCAGTTGTTTAATTTTGTAGAAAAAAGCAGATCACAGACATGGCACAAAACTAAAGTCATTTCAAATGACAACTTTCTGGCTTTAAGAAACACTAAAAGAAATCAAGAACACAAAATGTGGTAGTCAGTAATGGTTTCTTTTTTTAAACAAGCATAGAGGAAAAATTATGGAATCACTCAATTCTGAGGGAAAAATTATGGAATCACCCTGTAAATTTTCATTCCCAAAAATAACACCTGTATCAAATTTGATCTGCTCGTTAGTCTGCATCTAAAAAAGAGTGATCGCACCTTGGAGAGCTGTTGCACCAAGTGGACTGACATGAATCATGGCTCCAACACGAGAGATGTCAATTGAAAGAAAGGAGAGGATTATCAAACTCTTAAAAGAGGGTAAATCACCACACAATGTTGCAAAAGATTTTGTTTGTTCACAGTCGGCTGTGTCTAAAATCTGGACCAAATACAAACAACATGAGAAGGTTGTTAAAGGCAAACATACTGGTAGATCAAGGAAGACATCAAAGCGTCAAGATTGGAAACTTAAAGCAATATGTCTCCAAAACAGGAAACTCACAACAAAACAAATGAGGAAAGAGTGGGTGGAAACTGGAGTCAATGTCTGTGTCTGTGTTAGAAACCGCCTAAAGGAAATGGGATTTACATATAGAAAAGCTAAATGAAAGCCATCATTAACACCTAAACGGAAAAACAAGGTTACAATGGGCTAAGGAAAAGCAATCGTGGACTGTGGATGACTGGATGAAAGTCATATTCAGTGATGAATCGGGAATCTGCATTGGGCAAGGTGATGATGCTGGAACTTTTGTTTGGTGCCGTTCCAATGAGATTTATAAAGATCACTGCCTGAAGAGAACATGCAAATTTCCACAGTCATTGATTATATGGGGCTGCATGTCAGGTAACGGCACTTGGGAGATGGCTGCCATTACATCTTCAATAAATGCACAAGTTTATGTTGATATTTTGGACATTTTTCTTATCCCATCAATTGAAAGGATGTTTGGGGAAGATGAAATCATTTTTCAACATGATAATGCATCCTGCCATAGAGCAAAAACTGTGAAAATATTCCTGGAAAAAAGACACATAAGATCAATGTCATGGCCTGCAAATAGTCGGGATCTCAATCTTTGGTGGAAGTTGAAGAAAATGGTCCATGACAAGAATCCAACCTGCAAAGCTGATCTGGGGACAGCAATCAGAGAAAGTTGGAGCCAGATTGGAAAAGAGTCCTGTGTGACCCTCATTAAGTCCAGGCCTCAGAGACTGCAAACTGTTAGAAAAGCCAGAGGTGGTGCAACAAAATACTAGTGATGTGTTGGAGGGTTTTTTCTTTGTTTGTTTTTCATGATTCCAAAATTTTTCCCTCAGAATTGAGTGACTCCATAATTTATCCCCATGGTTGGTTAAAAAAAGTAACAATTCCTGACTACCACATTTTTTATTCTTGATTTCTTCTAGTGTTTCTTAAAGCCAGAAAGTTGCCATTTGAAATGACTTTAGTTTTGTGCCATGTCTGTGATCTGCTTTTTTCTACAAAATTAAACAACTGAATGAACATCCTCCAAGGCCGGTGATTCCATCATTTTTGTCAGGGGTTGTATATGTCTCTATCTATGTGTGTGAATGTATGTGTGTGTGTGTATCTGTGTGTACAGTATATGTGTGTGTATGTATGTACGGTATCTGTGTGCACGGTATGTGTTATGGTATGGCCTGGTTACAGCCCCTGATGCACTGAGGTATTCTGGTATGGCCTGGTAACAGCCCCTGGGGCTCTGTGGGATAATAGTATGGCCTGGTAACAGCCCCTGGGGCTCTGTGGGATAATAGTATGGCCTGGTAACAGCCCCTGGGGCTCTGTGGGATTATGGTATGGCCTGGTTACAGCCCCTGGTGCTCTGGGGGATTATGGTATGGCCTGGTTACAGCCCCTGGTGCTCTGGGGGATTATGGTATGGCCTGGTTACAGCCCCTGGTGCTCTGGGGGATTATAGTATGGCCTGGTTACAGCCCCTGGTGCTCTGGGGGATTATAGTATGGCCTGGTTACAGCCACTGGTGCTCTGGGGGATTGTGGTATGGCCTGGTAACAGCCCCTGGGGCTCTGTGGGATTTTGGTATGGCCTGGTTACAGCCCCTGGTGCTCTGGGGGATTATGGTATGGCCTGGTTACAGCCCCTGGTGCTCTGGGGGATTATGGTATGGCCTGGTTACAGCCCCTGGTGCTCTGGGGGATTATGGTATGGCCTGGTTACAGCCCCTGGTGCTCTGGGGGATTATGGTATGGCCTGGTAACAGCCCCTGGTACTCTTGAGGATTGTGGTATGGCCTGGTTACAGACCCTGGTGCTCTGGGGGATTATGGTATGGCCTGGTTACAGCCCCTGGTGCTCTGGGGGATTATGGTATGGCCTGGTTACAGCCCCTGGTGCTCTGGGGGATTATGGTATGGCCTGGTTACAGCCCCTGGGGCTCTGGGGGATTATGGTATGGCCTGGTTACAGCCCCTGGTGCTCTGGGGGATTATGGTATGGCCTGGTTACAGCCCCTGGTGCTCTGGGGGATTATGGTATGGCCTGGTAACAGCCCCTGGTACTCTTGAGGATTGTGGTATGGCCTGGTTACAGACCCTGGTGCTCTGGGGGATTATGGTATGGCCTGGTTACAGCCCCTGGTGCTCTGGGGGATTATGGTATGGCCTGGTTACAGCCCCTGGTGCTCTGGGGGATTATGGTATGGCCTGGTTACAGCCCCTGGGGCTCTGGGGGATTATGGTATGGCCTGGTTACAGCCCCTGGTGCTCTGGGGGATTATGGTATGGCCTGGTTACAGCCCCTGGTGCTGATGCCCCCTGCTGTGAGCCTCCTCCTTCCACCTCCTCTCTCTGAGATGTCCCCTGCTGTGAGCTCCTCCCTCGACCTCCGCTCTGTGAGATGTCCCCTGCTGTGAGCCCCTCCCCCTACCTCCTCTCTGTGAGATGTCCCCTGCTGTGAGCTCCTCCCCCGCCCTCCTCTCTGTGAGATGTCCCCTGCTGTGAGCTCCTCCCTTGCCCTCCTCTCTGTGAGATGTCCCCTGCTGTGAGCTCCTCCCTTGACCTCCTCTCTGTGAGATGTCCCCTGCTGTGAGCCCCTCCCCCGACCTCCTCTCTGTGAGATGTCCCCTGCTGTGAGCCCCTCCCCCGACCTCCTCTCTGTGAGATGCCCCCTGCTGTGAGCTCCTCCCCCGCCCTCCTCTCTGTGAGATGTCCCCTGCTGTGAGCTCCTCCCTTGACCTCCTCTCTGTGAGATGTCCCCTGCTGTGAGCTCCTCCCCCGCCCTCCACTCTGTGAGATGTCCCCTGCTGTGAGCTCCTCCCCCGACCTCCTCTCTGTGAGATGCCCCCTGCTGTGAGCTCCTCCCCCGCCCTCCTCTGTGAGATGCCCCCTGCTGTGAGCTCCTCCCCCGCCCTCCTCTCTGTGAGATGCCCCCTGCTGTGAGCTCCTCCCCCGCCCTCCTCTCTGTGAGATGCCCCCTGCTGTGAGCTCCTCCCCGCCCTCCTCTCTGTGAGATGCCCCCTGCTGTGAGCTCCTCCCCCGCCCTCCTCTCTGTGAGATGTCCCCTGCTGTGAGCTCCTCCCCCGACCTCCTCTCTGTGAGATGCCCCCTGCTGTTAGCTCCTCCCCCGCCCTCTTCTCTGTGAGATGCCCCCTGCTGTGAGCTCCTCCCCCGCCCTCCTCTCTGTGAGATGCCCCCTGCTGTGAGCTCCTCCCCCGCCCTCCTCTCTGTGAGATGCCCCCTGCTGTGAGCTCCTCCCCGCCCTCCTCTCTGTGAGATGCCCCCTGCTGTGAGCTCCTCCCCGCCCTCCTCTCTGTGAGATGCCCCCTGCTTTGAGCTCCTCCCCCGCCCTCCTCTCTGTGAGATGCCCCCTGCTGTGAGCTCCTCCCCCGCCCTCCTCTCTGTGAGATGCCCCCTGCTGTGAGCTCCTCCCCCGCCCTCCTCTCTGTGAGATGTCCCCTGCTGTGAGCTCCTCCCCCGACCTCCTCTCTGTGAGATGCCCCCTGCTGTGAGCTCCTCCCCGCCCTCCTCTCTGTGAGATGCCCCCTGCTGTGAGCTCCTCCCCGCCCTCCTCTCTGTGAGATGCCCCCTGCTGTGAGCTCCTCCCCCGCCCTCCTCTCTGTGAGATGCCCCCTGCTGTGAGCTCCTCCCCCGCCCTCCTCTCTGTGAGATGCCCCCTGCTGTGAGCTCCTCCCATGACCTCCTCTCTGTGAGATGCCCCCTGCTGTGAGCTCCTCCCCGCCCTCCTCTCTGTGAGATGCCCCCTGCTGTGAGCTCCTCCCCGCCCTCCTCTCTGTGAGATGTCCCCTGCTGTGAGCTCCTCCCCGCCCTCCTCTCTGTGAGATGCCCCCTGCTGTGAGCTCCTCCCCGCCCTCCTCTCTGTGAGATGTCCCCTGCTGTGAGCTCCTCCCCACCCTCCTCTCTGTGAGATGCCCCCTGCTGTGAGCTCCTCCCCGCCCTCCTCTCTGTGAGATGCCCCCTGCTGTGAGCTCCTCCCCCGCCCTCCTCTCTGTGAGATGTCCCCTGCTGTGAGCGTCCTCCCCGCCCTCCTCTCTGTGAGATGCCCCCTGCTGTGAGCTCCTCCCCCGCCCTCCTCTCTGTGAGATGCCCCCTGCTGTGAGCTCCTCCCCCGCCCTCCTCTCTGTGAGATGTCCCCTGCTGTGAGCGTCCTCCCCGCCCTCCTCTCTGTGAGATGCCCCCTGCTGTGAGCTCCTCCCCCGCCCTCCTCTCTGTGAGATGTCCCCTGCTGTGAGCTCCTCCCCCGCCCTCCTCTCTGTGAGATGTCCCCTGCTGTGAGCCTCCTCCCATGACCTCCTCTCTGAGATTCTGTTAGGAATAGAACAGTGGAGGGAGCAGTAAACAAACTATAAGTCCGGCTCTTCCTCCACTGATGCCCCCTGTGCACTGTGTCACGTGGCCCGAGTACTCATCATTGGGATGCGCCATGCAGGACGACGCAGACAGCAGCCAGTGAGCGCTCTCATCAGTCTGATAAGGAAGGGTTCATTGGCTAGTGTCTCTCCCTGCATGACACACCCCTTTTTGAATTCGTGTGCATGACACCGGGCCCCTCTCACCCCCCCCCTCGTAATCTTGATTGAGTGGCCCCATAGCGGCTACATGCTCTGCCGCTATGGGCAGTACGCCCCTGCAGGGACCCACCCATCCACTGCCGGGCCCCGGTGCAGTTGCGCCGGTGGTATGTCCGCCCCTGAAACTACAACTTGTCTTTCAAAAATCAATAATAATACAAATATATTGTTGGTACATAAAAAAGTTGTAACTCTTGGAAGAGTAGGAAACAAAAAGCAAGCATGAAATCTGACTGTGTCCATAAGGCATTATCCTATATGTACTGTAATATAGATATATATCTGTACCAGTACATTATATCTACAAAAAACAACACTACTGAGTTCTTCAGATGGAAAAAAAAGTCCCTTATACGAAACAGGTCTCGTGCTTTGCACTGAAGAGGGGCAAATTGAGGTTCTGGTTTGGCTTGCTTTTATCCTAATCCTAAGAAATATGGGAAGGCTTGTTAAAGGGTCGTTAGTGATGGTTTTGCTACTTCCAATAGGTGGCGCTAGAGTTCTAGTCCTCTTCTATTATCAGGCAGTTTGCACATTCTGTTATTTCCAGTGTCACATTAAGCTCAGACTTTGCATTCTCCACGGGTCCGTCCTTCTGGTCATCCTCTCCTCCATATCACTTCCCACTCAGTACCTTTATTGCAGCGGGGCACTGCAAATAATAAAAATACGGTATATACACCAGTCATTCATAGATGTAAAATCACCAGCCTAATAATGTGTAGATACCGCTCACACCACCACAACAACCCGGACCCATCTAGGTGGTGAACAGATCTGCTGGCGTCATTTCCACTTTAAAAACTTCAGGCTTAAGGAAGATCTGCTATGTTTTTGAAAGCGTTCTCAAAATTTGGTGCGTCTTTATTATTTACCAGCACACCACAATCCGAAACCTACGCTAGATGGCTGAGAAAAATAAAATCAGTGGTCATGAGATTTTTATAAAGGCCATCCACTTTCCCGGATCTCCAAGACGCTGCTTTATTACTCAGTCAAAATATTTAGTGTCAAAACTCGTGGTGTGAACTCAACCTAAGAAGCAAAAGTGGAGTAAACACGACAAAAACCTAAACTTTTTCGTGTAAATGTGGTGTATGCTAAAATGTACAATTTTTTTATGCCAAAAAAGTGCTACAAAAGGACTTGAGCAGCTGATCGGAGGGTCAGAGGCAGGGGTACGAGGTACAGGAGGGCGAGACAAAATAGTAGTCAGAAGGTCAGGGTCAGGCCGCACAGGTTAACTGAACAAAGCCAGAGTCAATATGGAGAAGTCCAGCAGAGCGGATAAAAAGGCCGGGATGGTAATGGGAGACAAAATATGGATATTTTTAAACAAGGTGCTAGCAGACTAGGAACCAGCTCTGAGGAATGGAGGATGGAGTCGCCTGATACATCACCTGCTGGGGAGGCAGAGCTCTGCAGGACAGAGTCAATACATATTCCGGCCGAGTTACCCTATAACTCACAACCAGCACTAGGCAGCTCAGGGTGATGGTCAGGTACTGGGTGGAGCAGAGCGAGGCACACGGTGAGTAGGATGGCTCTTAGAAGGCCGGTGTAACAGGAAGGTTCTGTGCTCGTGATAACCGCTAGTCTGGTACGTTCCCCTGTCCAATCTACTCCTCCATCAGTCTCTGCTCTGCAGACAGTGGCAGAACTTCAGTTTTTTATAGAAGCTATGGTGCCCCATACTGAAGTACCAGATGTACTCTCCTGATGGCGGCCCTCTGTGTACATCATTAAACAAGTATTAAACACACACAAGCTTGTACCAATTTACATGTTAGTTATGTTATTGTATGCACAATTGTAAATACTTGTTTGCACTTTTCCCAGGAACTGTATATAAGTCCTAGCCAAACTAGAAGGTGTTGAGTGCAGTTTTGAAAGCAGAAAAACCACCTGTGCACTATCTATATATAGGAGATATGTGTTGATGCGGATGTGACAGCTGTCATCCTTGCCAAGTACGAAGGGACTTTAAGCATGTTTGCTAAAAAATTAGACCTTCTGAATTCTTCATGTGATGTGTTCTCTTCATTTGTTCATCTCCACCAGGACCTGCTCTTGTGACTTCAGGTTCTGTCGCCAGGTACCACCATAGTCACGCTAAGGATGGCAAAGTCTCTGTCCAACCTCTAAGGTTAGAGTGGCTGGGACCTGTAGTTCTGTTCTTTCTGGTAGAGTGAGTGGGTGTGTGGTGACCAGCTGGAGTTATCAGCTCTCTGCCCCTACAAATTGGAGAGCACCACACCCTACTTAACCTTCCAGCTTACTGCTGGAAGCTGCCAGATAAAACATTGTCCTCCCCTGGTTTAGGTCTGTGGTTTCTGCTCCTGTGTAGTATTTGTGTTTTCCTGATTTGACTTCAGCTTGTTTTTGATGTTCTTCCTGCCTGACGATTTTTTACCTGCTCGACCCTCTTGGTTTTGACCCGGCTACCATTACCTGACTATCTTTCTCGCCAGCTTAATCCACCAAACAGCAGCTGACTCTGTGACCCTACAGGGTCACAGGGTGAATGTCAGGGGAACGTCAGGATTCTGGGCAACGGAGTAGCTTACCCCAAGCTGGTTCATGGTGCCTGTTAGAGCTGCCAGCCAACCACTGGCATAGCCTTCTGACAGTATGGTGTGAGAACATCATGGAAACTGAAAGGATGTGTCAATTGGATTTTTTCATGGTATATACGGTAAATTGTATACCACGTATTTAATATAGTAATTAGCCAAGCTATGTACGATGCTTCTATAATCAGTGTGTTTTTTTAATAAAGCAATCTGGCCTCATTACAAAACAAGTAGTATACATTTCAACAGAAGACACAAAAGAGAATAGTAAAACCAAAAACACTCAGTTTGAAAAAATGTTGCAGTAATCCGCAAGTGCTAGTAAAAGATGTAAAAAACAGGGTATTTGGTTGATACGTTTTTTGCAAAAAATGTATACTAAGCTGCTCTACCAATCTTCACGGTATACCCTTATCAGAGCAGTCCTAACTAATGTATGCAATCCCTATCTGATGTATTTAAAAACCTGATCATCTGTATATAACCTGTGTGAACAGGGTTCAGAGAGGAAAAATCCATGTGTGCATACAGGGTAGAACAGCTTTTGTGCAGATAGCCCAAGAGGAGTGGTGGAACTCCCCAGTCTTGTAGACACAAGAGAACAATTATGGAAACAGGAACACATGGGCTACTTGCACAGTGAACAAGTCTGTATGATCATGTTCACACACCACCAAGAAACCTGAAGACACAAAAGAGAATAGTAAAACCAAAAACACTCAGTTTGAAAAAATGTTGCAGTAATCCGCAAGTGCTAGTAAAAGATGTAAAAAACAGGGTATTTGGTTGATACGTTTTTTGCAAAAAATGTATACTAAGCTGCTCTACCAATCTTCACGGTATACCCTTATCAGAGCAGTCCTAACTAATGTATGCAATCCCTATCTGATGTATTTAAAAACCTGATCATCTGTATATAACCTGTGTGAACAGGGTTCAGAGAGGAAAAATCCATGTGTGCATACAGGGTAGAACAGCTTTTGTGCAGATAGCCCAAGAGGAGTGGTGGAACTCCCCAGTCTTGTAGACACAAGAGAACAATTATGGAAACAGGAACACATGGGCTACTTGCACAGTGAACAAGTCTGTATGATCATGTTCACACACCACCAAGAAACCTGAAGACACAAAAGAGAATAGTAAAACCAAAAACACTCAGTTTGAAAAAATGTTGCAGTAATCCGCAAGTGCTAGTAAAAGATGTAAAAAACAGGGTATTTGGTTGATACGTTTTTTGCAAAAAATGTATACTAAGCTGCTCTACCAATCTTCACGGTATACCCTTATCAGAGCAGTCCTAACTAATGTATGCAATCCCTATCTGATGTATTTAAAAACCTGATCATCTGTATATAACCTGTGTGAACAGGGTTCAGAGAGGAAAAATCCATGTGTGCAT
Source organism: Ranitomeya imitator (assembly GCF_032444005.1). Taxonomy (NCBI): domain Eukaryota; kingdom Metazoa; phylum Chordata; class Amphibia; order Anura; family Dendrobatidae; genus Ranitomeya; species Ranitomeya imitator. The sequence continues at coordinate 226,681,764 of NC_091283.1, forward strand.
ACAGGGTAGAACAGCTTTTGTGCAGATAGCCCAAGAGGAGTGGTGGAACTCCCCAGTCTTGTAGACACAAGAGAACAATTATGGAAACAGGAACACATGGGCTACTTGCACAGTGAACAAGTCTGTATGATCATGTTCACACACCACCAAGAAACCTGAAGACACAAAAGAGAATAGTAAAACCAAAAACACTCAGTTTGAAAAAATGTTGCAGTAATCCGCAAGTGCTAGTAAAAGATGTAAAAAACAGGGTATTTGGTTGATACGTTTTTTGCAAAAAATGTATACTAAGCTGCTCTACCAATCTTCACGGTATACCCTTATCAGAGCAGTCCTAACTAATGTATGCAATCCCTATCTGATGTATTTAAAAACCTGATCATCTGTATATAACCTGTGTGAACAGGGTTCAGAGAGGAAAAATCCATGTGTGCATACAGGGTAGAACAGCTTTTGTGCAGATAGCCCAAGAGGAGTGGTGGAACTCCCCAGTCTTGTAGACACAAGAGAACAATTATGGAAACAGGAACACATGGGCTACTTGCACAGTGAACAAGTCTGTATGATCATGTTCACACACCACCAAGAAACCTGAAGACACAAAAGAGAATAGTAAAACCAAAAACACTCAGTTTGAAAAAATGTTGCAGTAATCCGCAAGTGCTAGTAAAAGATGTAAAAAACAGGGTATTTGGTTGATACGTTTTTTGCAAAAAATGTATACTAAGCTGCTCTACCAATCTTCACGGTATACCCTTATCAGAGCAGTCCTAACTAATGTATGCAATCCCTATCTGATGTATTTAAAAACCTGATCATCTGTATATAACCTGTGTGAACAGGGTTCAGAGAGGAAAAATCCATGTGTGCATACAGGGTAGAACAGCTTTTGTGCAGATAGCCCAAGAGGAGTGGTGGAACTCCCCAGTCTTGTAGACACAAGAGAACAATTATGGAAACAGGAACACATGGGCTACTTGCACAGTGAACAAGTCTGTATGATCATGTTCACACACCACCAAGAAACCTGAAGACACAAAAGAGAAATAGTAAAAGGGTATATGATAAGGGTATACCGTGAAGATTGGTAGAGCAGCTTAGTATACATTTTTTGCAAAAAACGTATCAACCAAATACCCTGTTTTTTACATCTTTTACTAGCACTTGCGGATTACTGCAACATTTTTTCAAACTGAATGTTTTTGGTTTTACTATTCTCTTTTGTGTCTTCAGGTTTCTTGGTGGTGTGTGAACATGATCATACAGACTTGTTCACTGTGCAAGTAGCCCATGTGTTCCTGTTTCCATAATTGTTCTCTTGTGTCTACAAGACTGGGGAGTTCCACCACTCCTCTTGGGCTATCTGCACAAAAGCTGTTCTACCCTGTATGCACACATGGATTTTTCCTCTCTGAACCCTGTTCACACAGGTTATATACAGATGATCAGGTTTTTAAATACATCAGATAGGGATTGCATACATTAGTTAGGACTGCTCTGATAAGGGTATACCGTGAAGATTGGTAGAGCAGCTTAGTATACATTTTTTGCAAAAAACGTATCAACCAAATACCCTGTTTTTTACATCTTTTACTAGCACTTGCGGATTACTGCAACATTTTTTCAAACTGAGTGTTTTTGGTTTTACTATTCTCTTTTGTGTCTTCAGGTTTCTTGGTGGTGTGTGAACATGATCATACAGACTTGTTCACTGTGCAAGTAGCCCATGTGTTCCTGTTTCGATACATTTCAACAGGAACTAATCTGAAGAACCAGACATCTTTTGTTTCATATCATAACAATGTCATATTTATGGCAGAGCAGTTAATGATGAACAAATTATATAATGGTATGCACCCAATGTAGAATCATATGGGTTATTTTTTTTATTATTATTATTTTTTAACAAAACAACTCACACTTAAAGTGCCCCTGTCACAGGATTGTGCTCAGTGACTATACACAGTGTCCGGTCGGCGCCGTTATACTGATTACACTGATACCTGGTGATGGAATCTGTCCTGTGATTGTTGTGGAATCTGGATATTCAGTTTTGAGTTCATGAGATTCTTGTGCTCCAGGGCTGGGCTGTGTTTAGGTCCATCTTCCTTTGCTGGCCCGGCTAATGAAAACAGGAGCCGGGAATGTTTGGAGGTAAGGAGACTCACAGGACACCTGTCCAGCTGGGCAGCGTCTGAGACGACTAGGTCAGCTGCCGAACAGTGATAGGCATCAGGATCGGACTGGCCCTCAGGAGACTAGGAGGATCCTCCACTGGGCCTCCATGGAGGGATGGGCTCTCCACTTCACTTATATGAGAAGTAGTTGGCATAGTACATGATTCACTATGTGCAGACAAAGGCGTGATCTCGCCCTTTATTTAACAAACTACGCCATTAGATATTACATAGAAATATAAGTACACTTGTGAGTGAGAGTAATGTGATGTAGCTGAACAGTGGCCACCATACTCAATGTTACTGTTGGGCCCTTGGCACCACAGTCTGGCACTGATTGGCATCGTGGGGTAGGGAGTGTAAAAGTGCACCCCCAAAAGAAATATCCACCTGAAGAAGACGGCACACGCCGTTGAAACGCGTTGTGGTTTTACCCTAGCTGGTGTCTGTGTTCTCCTTCTGCGCTCCTGAGACCTGCTATTCTGTTCCTGTTGCAAGTCTTTATTCCCCGTTGTGGTGTATCCGGCTGGAGCTGCGGGGACCTGCGCACTTATTTCCTCCTCATTCGGACGGCCGCTAGCGCTCCTTCTACAAACCGCCATTTGTTGTTCTACACCCCCCAAAGAAGACTCTGAAGAAACGCCCAGTTGGACTGCAAGCAGAAATTCCACATACAGCGCTCCAAAAGCCACAAACATGAATATCTCTGCAATGAAGCGACACATGGCAAAATGGAAATGAGCAGCAGAATCAGGGGAGCTCAGGGATTGTTACAAGGTTTTTAACTTTATTTTTTGAGAAGTGAGAGGTCACCTTTAACAGGGGACAACTTTGCATTCGATTGTGAAAGGCGCTTTCTTCTGGATGTTAATAAATGTGCATTGATTGCAAGGTGGTTCCTGGTCATTACTGATGGTAGACACAGAACCTGAAACTAGGTCACGTGTGACAGCGGACAGTGTGTGACTAATAGTGGTCTGAGCAGTAGCCACTTACTAGCCACAGATTACCACAGTATTAGAGAATCGGCTGAATGCTGCTCCTGCGTCATTAGATTTTCTGACTAAGTGGTTAAATCCTCGCTGCTTGTATTCGGGCAGTTCAATAAAGTTTTTCCATGTTAGTTGCTAGGATACGCATTCAATTATGGAGTGGGAGGATGGTGAGCGAGGACAGAGATGAGGATAAAAGGCAGAAAATGAAGTGCTGGCATAGATGACTTACACTGGTCACACATGGAGACGGCACACTAGTCATCCCTCATAGTGACGGTGCCAGGGCTTCATGGAAGACTAACAATGAGGGGCGCTGCGTGATGGCTGAGAACACGGCGGAATCATGGGGGAGGGACGACGGATAAGACATGACATGTCTACATGTCACGGATATACAGAGCTATGGAACATTGTTAGGCATGTGGGAAAAATGGTGGCAAAGTAAGACGCTCTCAAAATAGAAGAGTAGTTTATGTTTATCAATTAACAAAATGAAAAGTGACTGAACTAAAGAGATATGTAAATCCCACCAATGATTGGTGAGACCGCCATTTGTCTTCAAACATCCTCACTTGTTCTCGGTGCTCGCACACAGCTTTTGAAGGATCTCTGCAGGAGGTTGATCCAGACATCTTGGAGACCTGAGCCCAGATCTTCTGTGTATGAGGCTTGTGCGGATCCTTTTTCTCTTCATGTGATCCCAGACAGACGGGATGATGTGAGAACAGGGCTCTGCGGGGGCCGGATCATCACCCCCAGGACTCCTTGTTCTTTATGACATTGGCTGGTTGTTGTTCTCCGCAGGATAATATTGGAGCCAATCAGACACCTCCTGGTGGTATTACATGATGGATAAGTATCTTCACGTATCCTCAGCAATAATTCCGGACAAAATTTCCAACTCCATTTGCTGAAATATTGCTCCAAACTTGCAAGGACCCTCCACCATGCTTCACTGTTGCCTCAATACCCTCATTACTACAAGCTGCCTTCTATATCTTTAATCCACAGAAATGATCCGGAGCATACGTTGGTATGCATGCAAAGCAGAAGAGCATGTTCACACTGGCCACGAAACAGACAGAACCTAAGATAGAAACAAAATGAACGTATACCCTGCTGTAAGTACATAAAGAGCAAAAGTGCATATAAATAACATGGGATACTTAATAAACAGTGTTTTTGATTTTAAATGAAGCTTAAAACTGATCCCACCACTACAATGTGTACCCATCGGGATGGTCCTATTCTCTAATATTAAAACCTCACCTAGTGTAAGCCGAACTCCTGCTGATGGGGCAGAGCAGGACCAAATACATTGTTTTTTTGTGTTCACTTTTGCTTTTTACTTACCCCAGAGTCAGGGCCCTCTCTTGCTTCTGCTCACAGGACCCCATACGCCAGTAAGGGTAGTAATGCCCTGATGGTGGCCCTGTCCAGGGTATATGCACATTTTGCTTTTTCACATTTAGCAGCTACATTTTTCAGATGATGACTCATCAATTTAGAGCACCTCTTACCATTTTTCTGCAACAAAGTTCCTATGTTTTTGTGCATCGTTGAGTCATTTACAGGAGCCTTGTTTCTATAACAAAGGTATGATTCTTGGCCACAATTGTTCCATGAATACCACTTCTGGCCGGACTTCTCCATGTGGTAGATGGCTGTAGCTGAAACCCACTGATTACTTCTACTTCTGAACTTATGCACTGCTGAACATCTTAAGATTTATGATGTATCTTTCATCTGTTAAATTAATTTCCCTTGGCCAACTACTGTGTCTACAGTCCTCAATGTTGTTCATTTCTTGGTGCTTCTTTAAAGGAGCTTGAAAAAAACACTTCATGAAAGCCCAGTGGGCTCTGAAATCTTTGCCTGGGAGAGACCTTGCTGATTGGTGACACTCGCTTGGCAACGGGATTGAAACACACAGGAAACAGTCTATTTGGTTTATTAATTCCGCATAAACCACATAACATAAAGTCCATTTCATTACATCCACGAACATATCATGACCACCAGTCTGTTCATGTAGTAGATAAACCTCTCTGCCGTATATTACAACCCCCTTGTCTGAGGTTACCTTCCAGGAGCTCCCCTCCTCGCTCTGACTCCTTCTCAGTCCTGGCTTCCCCAACACAGAAGCCATCCCAGGCTCTGCAGGTACACGGTCTCACCACGTGCTATTCAGGAAGTCTGTCCATTACTGGGACCTTCCACCACCGACCATCCAGGTCCATGGTCTCTCCATGTGCTCTTCAGGAAGTCCCCACTCGCCAGAGCATCCTACACAGACCTGACCTCTTTAAGGACCTTAGAACACAGCTCCCTCTGACCATTCAGGTCCATACACTCTGAACCCAGAGACCATGTGACCCAAACCCTGGTCAGATTATGTAGCTGTAACCACCCCCATAGGTGGGAGCAGTGTGTGGTTAGTCATTCCCGCCCAGCTCTCAAATACTTGTGGGACCACAGGTCCCAAAGCATCATTACTGGCTTACAGCGCAGAGGATCTCCTCTGCGACACATACCGGCCGTTCACAATGACGCCGGTCACTGTCTCACTATCGCCATTACTTAAGCGACTGCCATGCACTCCCATGGCCTCAATATGCCTCTGTGCATATTCTGAGGAGAACATACAGCGCCCCCTAGCTGCAACAGGGGTCGCTGCCTCACACTACCCTATATATTGTTGATTTGCTTAAGCTTGCTATTAGCATACAAAACAGAGGAAAAAAAATGTGGCACTCACCCGATTTCTTCAGCTAGAAATGTGTCCTTTATTTAACACATAAGTGAAAAATAACATTCTTCGGCTTTCACAGGAGTAGGTGAGGGAGCGGGGAGTGAAGAGACTGGACAACGGCCGTTTTGCGCACTAGCGCTTCCACGGGTATTTTTTTAAACACTCTTATGTTGCAGTATTTTCTCCATACTGTCACGATAATGCCAAAAATGTCATATTGTGAGTTTAGTTTCAGAAGGTTACATGGCTTTCTACACACACACACTGCAGCTTCGACCCCCCCTTTCTCCCCCCTGCATTAGCTCATACCACAAACAAAGCCCTATGGCAGAGACACTGTATAACTTGATACTAATGTGTGAGCAGGGTGTGGCTTTTAAACTGCAGGCAACCAATCCTGTAAAGCCACTTGTTCCCCCTCCCCTTACCCAAAGAATTCCTTTGTCTGGGGGATTCCAAAAACGTAAATAACTGGGAAAAGAGTGCATATCATTACTCAGCCCACTCAGTGATGTCTCGACAGAGGGCATATCTTCACCCCTTCTGAGTTGGGAGTTAGTTTTAGAGTTGGTCCATGAAGCGAGCTAACAACAGCTCTACAAAGCTGTGCTCATGCATCTGGATGTATCTCCTGAGCACACGGCTGCCATTTTGTTATGAAATGATCTAAATGACCTGTAAGTGTTTTCTTTCAATGTTCATCCTATTTTATTTTGTAATCTGCAATGTACACATGATTTTGTCTTCTTTGTAATATATTTTCTACTTTGTTAACACTGCCTAACTATTTATGGAGTAAAATATATAATTTACTAGCTGTCTCCTCCTGCTCTATGAACAAACGGTGTGTCCTCTGAAGTGAATCACGCTACTGATTTGGGTTGGCTCCGGACCCGGTAACCTTTGGTGGATTCGGAGCTGGTGGCAGCATACTTTGTTCTGTGCGACTGGGAATCTTTGTAGCGATGGCGGCGTTGATAATTATTGTTCCCGCCTGTGTGGGAGTAGTTACAGTTTTGGCCAAAAGTATTGACACCCCTGCAATTCTGTCAGATAATACTCAGTTTCTTCCTGAAAATGATTGCAAACACAAATTCTTTGTTATTATTATCTTCATTTAATTTTCCTTAAATGAAAAAACACAAAAAGAATTGTCCTAAAGCCAAATTGGATATAATTTCACACCAAACATAAAAAGGGGGTGGAAAAAAGTATTGGCACTGTTCAAAAAATCATGTGATGCTTCTCTAATTTGTGTAATTAACAGCACCTGTAACTTACCTTTGGCACCTAACAGGTGTTGGCAATAACTAAATCACACTTGCAGCCAGTTGACATGGATTAAAGTTGACTCAACCTCTGTCCTGTGTCCTTGTATGTACCACATTGAGCATGAAGAAAAGAAAAAAGACCAAAGAACTGTCTGAGGACTTGAGAAACCAAATTGTGAGGAAGCATGAGCAATCTCAAGGCTACAAGTCCATCTCCAAATACCTGAATGTTCCTGTGTCTTCCTTGCGCAATGTCATCAAGAAGTTTAAAGCCCATGGCACTGTGGCTAACCTCCCTAGATGTGGACAGAAAAGAAAAATTGGCAAGAGATTTCAACGCAAGATTGTGCAGATGTTGGATAAAGAACCTCGTAGAAAAACAAAAATAATTCAGCTCACCCAACAAGGTCCAAGTATAATGGAGACATCCGAGCAAGGATAAACGTCGAGCCAGTGACGTGGTAGATACAGGAAAACTCGAAGAAATCCAGCTCCAAGAAATAGAAATAATTCTTTGTTTAAAATTCGAAACAGTTTTATTCAAAAATTATCATGGCAAAAAATTCGACAAACAAGTGGCAGAAGAGAGGATCACATCTGAGCACTTCACTGAACGCGTTTCGAACACTATTGTGTTCTTCGTCTTCAGTATGGAGATGGAGCTTCAACATCTCCTTATAAATAAGATAAAACAGGTGGTGGAACAATTAACACATGAAAGCAACTAAAACACACAAAGAAAACCCAGGTGAAGTGACAAAAAAACATGACATATATCTAAATACAAATGAAATACATGAGAGTAAGAGAAAAACAGAACAAAAAAGAAAAAAAAAAGGAATAAAATGCAAAAATACAAAAATAATACAAAAATAATCATAAATATAATAATGATATTGGTTCGTTTCTAATACATATATCTAAACTTAATAATGCAGCATCATTTATTTTCTCAAGTTCAAACCCGAAGGTGCTCGAATATTTAGGCACAAAATCCAAAAAGCTTCCCTATCTCTTAGTGTTCTTTCTCTATTTCCTCCTCGTATGTTTTTACGGATATGTTCAATTGCATAAACCTTCAAAGATGAGGTGTTTCTATTGTGGACATGTATGAAATGATTAGAAGCACTAGAAACATGTCGGATTGTGGGTTGCCTGATGTCATATAGATGTTCCCGAAATCTATCCTTAAGTCTGCGTATAGTCGATCCTACGTACAATAAATTGCAAGATACACATTCAATAATATAAATTACGCTATCAGAATTACAAGTGACTTGTCCTTTTTTTATCCAAATGGACATTCAATGTGATGCGCTATAGTATTTTTTCATCAGTGACAATTAATAATTTCTTGTGGATCACCTCAGTTTTTGCTTTTTTCATATATTTTTATTTTTGCATTTTTATATTTTTCACACATGGTGTTATTTATTGATTCCTCTAGACAAGAACGTGCCTCCCTGGTGTTTCAATCAATCAGTAAAACCACTGACACTTCACCTGATATTCTTAAGGCTATGCTCTCTATAGAGAAATTATCTTTAAACGAAACTCCCATATGGTAGGGCTATACTACCCTCGAGAATTATTTATCGCAAAACATCATTCCGAGGTTTACGTATTAAAAAAATCCCAACCACTATAGCGAAAATTTTGTAAATGATTGGAACACCATTCTATCAGAATGTTCACTAATTATTAAACATGAGAACGAAGAGCTTTCGAGAATCAGAGTGGAATTAGATAAAGATATAGTGTCATTAAAATCTGTGGTAACTAATATGGAATTTGAAAATTTCCAAAAGGAACTAAAAGCCAAATTGTTTGCGTTAGAAGAATCTATCACAATGGTTAAGAAACGTAAGTTTAATAGAGACATTTTTGAATATAAAAATAATCAGGTTTACGAGTGGGGCAGGTGGGAGAGATATCCACTGACCCCGAAATCCATTTAAAAAAAACCGGATTGTACTTTCATTGCCTCACGTCGAAACCAAGTAACGTTTTCTTCTTCTGATCTTGAGTCTTCGGATGCTTCTTTAAGTTCTTCAATTCAAGACATTAATGTTAATCAAGCACCGTCAGGATCTAAATCACAAATGTGGTATTTTCGCAAAAATAAACGCAACAACCATGGCATTCCACAAAATGTTCCGAAAAACGCACCATGCGAAACCACCATAAACACGCCACTCATTTTTCAGAATCGCTGGAGGAGCCAAAACAGAACACAGCATTAGACGTAGTTAATCTTTCTTCTACGTTTTTTTCTAGTACGGACATACAACTTCTTTCTCGAGGACTACATTTTTCTCCTACTAACATGAGATTGGACTTATTCTCGACATTAAAAGATATTAATAAATTTGTCAGAGATTTAACTGTCAAAAAACATGTTTTTGAAGAAAATAAAGATGTCGCATTTGATACTATTACCTGTTGTGAATGAATTTGTGGGAAAAAAATTTCATGGAACAAAATGGACTTATGACACTTATGGATCTGGACACTGACCCTAATGTTTTGTCACCAACAAATACAGGACCTGCATTTAAAATAAAAAATCCTTTGTTTTATCCTGTACAAGCCAGGACTGACACCATGGATTGCTTCCAAGAAATGATAGAAAAGAAAATACACCGGCTAAGTCTACAATCTGATCATCATCATTGTAATTCTAATTTAACTAAATCGGAGCGTGAGTCTCTTGAAAAAATTAAAAACAACCAGGACATAATTATTAGAATGTCAGATAAAGGAGGCTCAGTAGTCATTCTAAATAAATCCGATTACTTTAATTCTATTAATGATATACTAGGCAATAAGGAAAGTTATTTGCCTTTAAACTCTAACCCGACTATGGAGTTTTCTTTTTTGCTGAAAAATTTAGTAAACGAAGGTGTTTCATGGGGTATTTTTTCCAAACAACAAGCTGAATATATTTGTGTCGACCATCCCAAAATTCCAATACCTCATGCTCTACCTAAAACCCACAAAGAGATTTTTTCCCCCTCCCTTGCGTCTTATTATATCGGGCATAGGTTCATACAGCGAACATTTGGGGGAATGGCTGGATTCGATGTTACAACCCTTAGTTCAACGGGTACCGGGGTATATCAAAGACAAAATGACATTCTTAGCATGTTTCACAATGTGATTTGGGATTCTCAATGGTCGTGGTTGACGTGCGACGTTGTTGCTCTATATCCATCAATTCCTCATAAAGTTGCTTTTTATGCTGTACAATTCCACCTGCCTAAGTATAGTAATTATGCTGATGATCTTCAAATGTATATTATTTTAGCACTGTCTTTTCTGCTTGCTCATAATTATTTTTTATTTCATAAGACATTTTTCCTACAATTAGGTGGAGTTTCGATGGGGGTGAAATTTTCCCCCTCGGTGGCAAATCTGGTCATGTCGTGGTGGTGGGAGAATTACATCTTCAATGCAGACAATCCATTTTTTTAATTATTTTTGTATTTTTGCATTTTATTCCTTTTTTATTCTTTTTTGTTCTGTTTTTCTCTTACTCTCATGTATTTCATTTGTATTTAGATATATTTCATGTTTTTTTGTCTCTTCACCTGGGTTTGCTTTGTGTGTTTTAGTTGCTTTCACGTGTTAATTGCTCCACCACCTGTTTTATCTTATTTATAAGGAGATGTTGAACCACCATCTCCATACTGAAGACTAAGAACACAATAGTGTTCGAAACGCGCTCAGTGAAGTGCTGAGATGTGATCCTCTCTTCTGCCACTTGTTTGTCGAGTTTGAATTTTTTACCATGATAATTTTTGAATAAAGAACCTCGTCTAACATCCAAACAAGTTCAAGCTGCCCTGCAGTCCGAGGGTACAACAGTGTCAACCCGTACTCTCCGTCGGCGTCTGAATGAAAAGGGACTGTATGGTAGGAGACCCAGGAAGACCCCACTTGTTACCCTGAGACATAAAAAAGCCAGGCTGGAGTTTGCCAAAACTTACCTGAAAAAGCCTGAAACATTTTGGAAGAATGTTCTCTGGTCAGATGAGACAAAAGTAGAGCTTTTTGGGCAAAGGCATCAACATAAAGTTTACAGGAGAAAAAAAAGAGGCATTCAAATAAAAGAACACAGTCCCTACAGTCAAACCTGGCGGAGGTTCCCTGATGTTTTGGGGTTGATTTGCTGCCTCTGGTACTGGACTGCTTGACCGTGTGCATGGCATTATGAAGTCTGAAGACTACCAACAAAGTTTGCAGCATAATATAGGGCCCAGTGTGAGAAAGCTGAGTCTCCCTCAGAGGTCATGGGTCTTCCAGCAGGACAATGACCCAAAACACACTTCAAAAAGCACTAGAAAATGGTTTGAGAGAAAGCACTGGAGACTTCTAAGGTGGCCATCAATGATTCCAGACCTGAATCCCATAGAACACCTGTGGAGAGATCTAAAAATGCCAGTTTGGTGAAGGCACCCTTCAAATATCAGGGACCTGGAGCAGTTTGCCAAAGAAGAATGGTCTAAAATTCCAGCAGAGTATTGTAAGAAACTCATTGATGGTTACGGGAAGCGGTTGGTCGCAGTTATTTTGGCTAAAGGTTGTGCAACCAAGCATTAAGGTACCGTCACACTCAGCGATGCTGCAGCGATATAGACAATGAGCCGATCGCTGGAGCGTCACTGTTTAGGTCGCTGTAGAGACGTCAAACACAGCAACTCCAGAACGATGCAGGAGCGATCCAGTGACGTAATGGCGACTCACTTATCGTTCTCGCTGTTTGTTAGCTCCATGTAAAACATTGCTGGCATCGTTGCTTTTGCTGTCAAACATGACGATACACGCCAACCTGACGACGAAATAAAGTTCTGGACTTCTTAGCTCCGACCAGCGATGTCACAGCGGGATCCAGATCGCTGCTGCGTGTCAACAACAACGAGATCGCTATCCAGGACGCTGCAACGTCACGGATCGTTGTCGTTCTCTCATTGTAAAGTTGCTTAGTGTGAAGTTACCTTTAGGCTGAGGGTGCCAATACTTTTGTCTGGCCCATTTTTGGAGTTTTGTGTGAAATGATCAATGTTTTGCTTTTTGCTTCATTCTCTTTTGTGTTCTTTCATTTAAGACAAATTAAATGAAGATAATAATACCAAAGAATTTGTGATTGCAATTATTTTCAGGAAGAAACTGAGTATTATCTCACAGAATTGCAAGGGTGTCAATACTTTTGGCCACAACTGTATATTGCCTTCGCTGCAGCGTGCCCAATAGCCAGTACATAGCACGCAGCCTTTCTGTTGACTAATTACCGTACCCAAACAACCCTGGTTCGTGACAAATTGGTGAGAGTAGTGGGGACGATAAAGATATCCTCCCCGGGATCCCTGACCTATTTTTGGGATCCATGACATATTGTTGGCAGCACGGTGTGGATTGTGACACATACAGTACAGACCAAAAGTTTGGACACACCTTCTCATTTAAAGATTTTTCTGTATTTTCATGACTATGAAAATTGTACATTCACACTGAAGGCATCAAAACTATGAATTAACACATGTGGAATTATATACTTAAAGGGAACCTGTCACCCCCAAAATCGAAGGTGAGCTAAGCGCACTGGCATCAGGAGCTTACCTACAGCATTCTGTAATGTTGCAGATAAGCCCCCGATGTATGCTGAAAGATGAGAAAAAGAGGTTAGATTATACTCACCCAGGGGCGGTTCCGCTGCGGTTCTGGTCCGATGGGCATCGCGGTCCGGTCCGGGGCCCCCCATCTTCTTACGATGACATATTCTTCTTTTCTTCACGCTGTGGTTCCGGCGCAGGCGTACTTTGCCTGCCCTGTTGATGGCAGAGCAAAGTACTGCAAAGCGCAGGCGCCGGGAAAGGTCCGAGAGGCCCAGCGCCTGTGCACTGCAGTGTCACGATTCCCACTGTGCTGACACCAATAGGTCACGGATCGTGGGTGACCTTTGGCCCGTACATGGCTATCACATGTGCAGGTGGGCTTATCCTAGTTATCCCTCCACTGCTACAATGTGATGGAAACACAAAAAGGCTATTGACCTATCAATTTACCGCAGGGGCTTATTTTAGTTATCCCACTGCTGCTACGATATCACGAACTGCAGAGATTTATGTATATCCTGCTTTCCAGTTATGCTTCGGAACTTGCAGCTCTTACCCTCAGGTCAGTCAGGGAACTACACCAGGGACAATTAGTCGCCGGACGGGCCGCTTCACTGTGGACTGGCTAGCAGGCACGCTGCAGGGAGGGAATTATAAATTATAAACCCACCTAGCCAAGAGCACACTTCGCTGCCACCAGCTCAGATTTCTCACAGAGAGGGGTTCGAGCCAACCCAAATTAGTAGTGTAATTTCTTCAGGCACGTGAAAATTCGCACAGCGCATGGAAAAGACAAAATTAGTAATTTTATATCTTACTCCGAAAAGGTAGGCAGTGTTTATAAAAGGTATATAAAGATTTTACTATATGAGACAATTTAAAGTATGTACAGCAATTATAAAATAAACAGGGATTAACGAAAGATAAAACTCACATTTTGCTTAAGTCAGTTCAGGCTAACCAGGCTGGTAGGCGGAGCCCAAATATCCCAGTGCATCAAAAGGTCTTTCTGTAGTGAAATTCCAGGCAAGACTGAAGGCTGGGTTAAGAGCAGTCACTTATACCTGCAGGCTTGTGACATCACTAAAGAGGCTGGTTTGCCTTCACCCTCCCCTCTCCTCAAATTTACAGATTGTACCAGCAATACTTATAATTCTCATATCGTGGCTTCAGAACATGGCAGAGTCACAGCACCCCATCATTCATCTTATATTATAATTTGCTTTCTAATTATACCGCACTCAGACTAGTTGGTCCACACGGTTCAGGAGAAATCCGCACTTTGTACTCGTTTTGTTTAGCTGCTAGCGCTAACATTGATTGACAGATCTACCGATGGGAATTTGCAATATGTACTCCGTAGTTTTCTAGCCCAAATCGGTGGCCCAATATCTTACTATAATAGAACAAAGAACCTAAAGTCTTTTGAGAGAGACTAGACCAGTTTCAGCTGGTACTAGATAGGAGAATTGTCTATTGCAGCTACAGAGGTCATAAAAATTCTTGTGGGGAGAGGGAATGAGAGGTTTAGAATTCACATACACACACAGCAGAAACAAAGAGAGAAGGGGGGGTCAGAGCCCGTAGCCTGCGTGATAACAGGGAAAATGAAAAATCCTACTCCATTTTATACATTATTGTGACATGCAGTACTTTGCTCTGCCCTCAACAGGGCAGGCAAAGTACGCCTACGCCGGAGCCGCCGTGTGAAGGCAAGAAGAGGACGTCATCGAAAGAAAATGGGAGGCCATGGACCGTACCGCCTCGCCTATTGGACCAGAACCGCAGCGGGACCTCCCCTGGGTGAGTATAATCTAACCTCTTTTTCTCATCTTTCAGCATACATCGGGGGCTTATCTACAGCATTACAGAATGCTGTAGATAAGCCCCTGTTGCCGGTGGGCTTAGCTCACCTTCGATTTTGGGGTGACAGGTTTCCTTTAACAACAAAGTGTGAAACAACTGAAATTATGTCTTATATTCTAGGTTCTTCAGAGTAGCCACCTTTTGCTTTGATGACTGCTTTGCACACTCTTGGCATTCTCTTGATGAGCTTCAAGAGGTAGTCACCGGGAATGGGCTTCCAACAATCTTTGAAGGAGTTACTAGAGATGCTTAGCACTTGTTGGCCCTTTTGCCTTCACTCTGCTTTCCAGCTCACCCCAAACCATCTCGATTGGGTTCAGGTCTGGTGACTGTGGAGGCCAGGTCATCTGGCGTAGCTCCCCATCACTCTCCTTCTTGGTCAAATAGCCCTTACACAGCCTGGAGGTGTGTTTGGGGTCATTGTTCTGTTGAAAAATAAATGATGGTCCAACTAAACGCAAGCCGGATGGAATAGCAGAATAGCATGCTGCTGCAAGATGCTGTGGTAGCCATGCTGGTTCAGTATGCCGTCAATTTTGAATAAATCCCCAACAGTGTCACCAGCAAAGCACCCCCACACCATCACACCTCCTCCTCCATGCTTCATGGTGGGAACCAGGCATGTAGAGTCCATCTGTTCACCTTTTCTGCGTCGCATAAAGACACGGTGGTTGGAAGATCTCAAATTTGGACTCATCAGACCAAAGCACAGATTTCCACTGGTCTAATGTCCATTCCTTGTGTTCTTTAGCCCAAACAAGTCTCTTCTGCTTGTTGCCTGTCCTTAGCAGTGGTTTCCTAGCAGCTATTTAACCATGAAAGCCTGCTTCACAAAGTCTCTTACCAGTTCTTGTAGGGATGTGTCTGCTGCTAGAACTCTGTGTGGCATTGACCTGGTCTCTAACCTGAGCTGCTGTTAACCTGCGATTTCTGAGGCTGGTGACTTGGTTATACTTATCCTCAGAAGCAGAGGTGACTTTTGGTCTTCCTTTCCTGGGGCTGTCCTCATGTGAGCCAGTTTCTTTGTAGCGCTTGATGGTTTTTGCCACTGCACTTGGGGACACTTTCAAAGTTTTCCCAATTTTTCAGACTGACCTTCATTTTTTAAAGTAATGATGGCCACTCGTTTTTCTTTACTTAGCTGCTTCTTTCTTGCCATAATACAAATTGTAACAGTCTTTTCAGTAGGACTATCAGCTGTGTATCCACCAGACTTCTGCACAATGCAACTGATAGTCCCAACCCCATTTATAAGGCAAGAAATCCCACTTACTAAACCTGACAGGGCACACCTGTGAAGTGAAAACCATTCCCGGTGACTACCTCTTGAAGCTCATCAAGAGAATGCCAAGAGTGTGCAAAGCAGTCATCAAAGCAAAAGGTGGCTACTTTGAAGAACCTAGAATATAAGACATAATTTCAGTTGTTTCACACTTTTTTTTTAAGTTTATAATTCCACATGTGTTAATTCATAGTTTTGATGCCTTTAGTGTGAATGTACAATATTCATAGTCATAAAAATACAGAAAAATCTGTCAGTACTGTACCTACCTAAATCTTTCCCACAGTAGCATAGCTGTCCTGTACAGAGGGTTCCATTGTGAAATCCAAAAGATTCTGCCCACTGTTTTTCAACAATGATGGTAAAGTACTGTATAATAGTATATAACATAACATTAATAATTGCCTGGCTGCCCTGCATCTCCCCTCGCTCAGACACTGCCATGGGAAGTATTCATACACCCGCAGTCTAAACGCTGGCTGCATGGTATCTGGCACCTGATAGACGTTTTACTGACCACAGTCCCCAACATAGCTCTCCAAAAACACAAGGTAGAAATAGTGTACACTAGATGCTGGTGGTCAAATATGAGACCTGTGCACTAATTACATACCAAATTATGGAAAACTAATAAAAGAAAGTCACCGCGCTGTATAGATAGAAGTGTTTGTATGTATATAAAGCTTAGAGGTATAAACAATACAGGAAATCGGGTGAAAATAAGATAATGGAAAAATGGTGAAATGTAGAAGAGAAATAAGTGGCACTCACCACTAGCGCATCTTTTTGTGCTTTTTAATTCCAAGATCCCATGCTAATGACCAGGTCAGCGCCAGATGAAGTGTTATTATAGGCGAAACAGCTATATTCCAGGCAGTGTGTTTGCACATTCAGTTCCCATGTGACTGTGGAGTAACAAATCACAAACTATTGCGCCAGTGGTGAGTGCTACTTTCTTCTCATCACTTCTGAAGGTTGTATGGCTGCACAGTTGTGCTGCACAGTTGTGCTCCACCACATCTGGCGATCTCTTGTAACCAGCATTGCATACTCCAGTGGTGTATACTGGTCGCAGTGCCGATCTTTCCAATGAAATGTAGCCTGTACACTGCTGGAGGAAAGATAGTTGTATAGTGATTTCACGCGAGTCTGTGTGCAAATTTTGGATACTTCCGCGGGATTTAATTGCGGATTGTGGTAAAGTCCTCATGTGTTAGGCATATGTAGCTCTACAGCCTGTGGCGACATTTTTGTATTTATTTCTTTATTTTACAATGTGGCTTCCTTTGTTTCATGCCATATTCTAATTCAGTCATTGTAAAATTAATGGTTTCATCCCATGTTGGGCTGTAAATTCCTCAGTCTCCTAAAATATTTCTTGTATTTGAATGATAAAGTTCTTGCTGAATGGGCCGGCCAAGAGGGAGCTCACTACATGTGGATTTATACATCCCAGTACAGCTTAATAGTAGCTACCACCGGTATCCGGCTCTCCCCAGTGGTGTACAGCTCAGTAGTAGCTACCTCCAGTATCCAACTCTCCTCAGTGGTGTACAGCTCAGTAGTAGCTACCTCCAGAATCCGGCTCTCCCCAGTGGTGTACAGCTCAGTAGTAGCTACCTCCAGTATCCAACTCTCCCTAGTGGTGTACAGCTCAGTAGTAGCTACCTCCAGTATCCAACTCTCCCCAGTGGTGTACAGCTCAGTAGTAGCTACCTCTGGAATCCGGCTCTCCCCAGTGGTGTACAGCTCAGTAGTAGCTACCTCTGGAATCCGGCTCTCCCCAGTGGTGTACAGTTCAGTAGTAGCTACCTCCGGTATTTGGATCTCCCCAGTGGTGTACAGCTCAGTAGTATCTACCTCTGGTATCCGGCTCTTCCCAGTGGTGTCTGAAGCCCTCAGCCCTGGTGCAGCTCAGTAGTAGCTACCTCCGGAATCCGGCTCTCCCCAGTGGTGGTATACAGCTCAGTAGTAGCTACCTCCAGTATCCAACTCTCCCCAGTGGTGCACAGCTCAGTAGTAGCTACCTCCGGAATCCGGCTCTCCCCAGTGGTGTACAGCTCAGTAGAGGCTACCTCCGGAATCCGGCTCTCCCCAGTGGTGTACAGCTCAGTAGTAGCTACCTCTGGAATCCGGCTCTCCCCAGTGGTGTACAGTTCAGTAGTAGCTACCTCCGGTATTCGGATCTCCCCAGTGGTGTACAGCTCAGTAGTATCTACCTCTGGTATCCGGCTCTTCCCAGTGGTGTCTGAAGCACTCAGCCCTGGTGCAGCTCAGTAGTAGCTACCTCCGGAATCCGGCTCTCCCCAGTGGTGGTATACAGCTCAGTAGTAGCTACCTCCAGTATCCAACTCTCCCCAGTGATGTCTGAAGCCCTCAGCCCTGGTGCAGTTTTGCCTTTCTGACTGTTTTTGTGTATATTTTTGTGTGTTTTGCACTTTTCTTGTTATTTTTCCATTTGCAACCTTTCTAAGTCTGTTTCATATGTCCTCTCGAGCCTTGGTTTGTTGGTTTCCGCTTTGTGGAGAGTTTATTAATTCCAGACATTTGCGCCTTTTAAAAACATAGCAGCCCCCCTGGAGTATCTTTGAGTGGACCAGTATGTTGGCGCAAACTTTGAGCCACTTTGAGAAACGTGTGACTTTTGGTGGCAAATAAAATTTCAACACCGAAAAAAACATTATTTTTAACTTTCCGCCAAATTCATGAATCCTTCCCCCCGGAATTGATGAATCGGGGCCTCAGTTTTATCACCAATAGTAATTAGTGATAAGATAATTTATAAAATTCATAAGCAACAAACCTACAGTCATGGCCAAAAGTATTCACACCCCTGCAATTCTGTCAGATAATAGTCATTTTCTTCCTGAAAATGATTGCAAACACAAATTATTTGGTATTATTATCTTCATTTACTTTGTCTTAAATGAAAAAACACAAAAGAGAATGAAGCAAAACATTGATCATTTCACACAAAACTCTAAAAATGGGCCAGACAAAAGTATTGGCACCCTCAGCCTAATACTTGGTTGCACAACCTTTAGCCAAAATAACTGCGACCAACCACTTCCGGTAACCATCAATGAGTTTCTTACAATGCTCTGCTGGAATTTTAGACCATTCTTCTTTGGCAAACTGCTCCAGGTCCCTGATATTTGAAGGGTGCCTTCTCCAAACTGCCATTTTTAGATCTCTCCACAGGTGTTCTATGGGATTCAGGTCTGGACTTATTGCTGGCCATCTTAGAAGTCTCCAGTGCTTTCTCTCAAATTATTTCCAGTGCTTTTTGAAGTGTTTTGGGGCATTCACCTGCTGGAAGACCCATGACCTCTGAGGGAGACCCAGCTTTCTCACACTGGGCCCTACATTATGCTGCAAAATTTGTTGGTAGTCTTCAGACTTCATAATGCCATGCACACGGTCAAGGAGTCCAGTGCCAGACGAAGAAAAGCAACCCCAAAACATCAGGGAACCTCCGCCATGTTTGACTGTAGGGACCGTGTTCTTTTCTTTGAATGCCTCTTTTTTCTCCTGTAAACACTATGTTGATGCCTTTGCCCAAAAAGCTCTACTTTTGTCTCATCTGACCAGAGAACATTCTTCCAAAACGTTTTAGGCCTTTTCAGGTAAGTTTTGGCAAACTCCAGCCTGGCTTTTTTATGTCTCGGGGTAAGAAGTGTGGTCTTCCGGAGTCTCCTACCTTACAGTCCCTTTTCATTCAGATGCCGACAGATAATACGGGTTGACACTGTTGTACCCTTGGACTGCAGGGCAGCTTGAACTTCTTTGGATGTTAGTCGGGGTTCTTTATTCAACATCCGCACAATCTTGCGTTGAAATCTCTTGTCAATTTTTCTTTTCCGTCCACATCTAGGGAGGTTAGCCAAAGTGCCATGGGCTTTAAACTTCTTGATGACACTGCGTGCGGTAGACACAGGAACATTCAGGTCTTTGGAGATGGACTTGTAGCCTTAAGATTGCTCATGCTTCCTCACAATTTGGTTTCTCAAGTCCTCAGACAGTTCTTTGGTCTTCTTTCTATTCTCCATGCTCAATGTGGTACACACAAGGACACAGGACAGAGGTTGAGTCAACTTTAATCCATGTCAACTGGCTGCAAGTGTGATTTAGTTATTGCCAACACATGTTAGATGCCACAGGTAAGTTACAGGTGCTGTTAATTACACAAATTAGAGAAGCATCACATGATTTTTCGAACAGTGTGAATACTTTTTTCCACCCCCTTTTTATGTTTGGTGTGGAATAATATCCAATTTGGCTTTAGGACAATTCTTTTTCTGTTTTTTCATTTAAGACAAAGTAAATGAAGATAATAATACCAAATAATTTGTGTTTGCAATCATTTTCAGGAAGAAACTGAGTATTATCTGACAGAATTGCAGGGGTGTGAATACTTTTGGCCATGACTGTAAATTGTGTGAAAATCACTTAGAGAGGAGACATCTCAGATAATGAAGAGTAGCGTCAATCTCCCATTTCATTGTATTAGTGAGTGGTCAGTGACACGGTCGCCATAATACGGTATGTGGGGGCCAGTAACACGACTCTCAGGAGGGCAAAGCTGCCAGACATGGCGTCTCCACCGGACATCACAGGCCCTGCATCTTAGTGAAGGGCTGCCGGACATGGCGGCTCCACTGGACATCACAGGCCCTGCATCTTAGTGAAGGGCTGCTGGACGTGGCGGCTCCGTCAAACAACACAGGCCCTGCATCTTAGTAAAGGGCTGCCGGACGTGGCGGCTCCACCGGACATCACAGGCGCTGCATCTTAGTGAAGGGCTGCCAGATGTGGCAGCTCCTCTGGACATCACAGGCCCTGCATCTTAGTGAAGGGCTGCAGGACTTGGCGGTTCCACCGGACATCATAGGCCCTGCATCTTATTGAAGGGCTGCTGGACGTGGCAGCTCCTCTGGACATCACAGGCCCTGTATTTTAGTGAAGGACTCCCGGACATGGCGGCTCCACCGGACATCACAGGCCCTGCATCTTAGTGAAGGGCTGTTGGAAGTGGCTGCTCCACCGGACATCATAGGCCCTGCATCTTATTGAAGGGCTGCTGGACGGGGCAGCTCCACTGGACATCACAGGCCCTGCATCTTAGTGAAGGGCTACCTTACGTGGCAGCTCCACTGGACATCACAGGCCCTGCATCTTATTGAAGGGCTGCCGGACGTGGCAGCTCCGCTGGACATCACAGGCCCTGCATCTTAGTGAAGGGCTGCTGGATGTGGCGGCTCCACCGGACATCACAGCCCCTGCATCTTAGTGAAGGGCTGCTGAACGTGGCGGCTCCACCAAACATCACAGGTCCTGCATCTTAGTGAAGGGCTGCTGGACGTGGCAGCTCCACCAAACATCACAGACATCACAGGCCCTGCATCTTAGTGAAGGGCTACCTTACGTGAAACTCGGCTGTGTTTCTCACATGTGTGATCCTGGCCTAAAAGACGTTCACGCTGTGTCAGTGGCTGAGGCCTCGTCCACAGTCTGTGGTGGGAAATTTTCTTGACAGGACGTGACAGTTTTTACATAGAGCATTACGCTAATAGCCGCAAAATAGATCTTGTACCAGTAACAGCAGCGATATAAGCCCTACTTAGATCCTACCCACGGCATGTGGACGTGGCTTCGGCCATATTTGGCTGCTGGTACATGGGATCCTTGCTGGAGTTGTGCTGTTTTTTTTTAGTTATTAAAAACACAAATGCAAACTAAGTAAGTGTTGTGGCCTAGAGGCATCATCTCTCCATAGTCTGTGAAGTCCTGAAATTGCTGCGATTGCCACGATTATAAGGGCAATCGTTATCTTTTCATTTATTGGAATCTGACTGCTAATACATGCTGCCCGATGCACTACTTCATGATTTCTGCCTGATCCACAGCTGCATGATTTCTCCCTGATTCACGGCTTTATAAATATCTGTAGTTTAATAGCTGCCTAGGAAACCAGTGGTGAGGTGGGTACCTGGCAGCTTCTCCGCACCGTCCGCCCTGGAGGTGTCTCCCCATATGGATGTAAGAGGGTGAACTGTAGTCCCACTGAGAGGGCACTAGGACCCTGTGGTTTTTGCCTGTTGCAGCAGAGGACGGACCGTGCAAAACTCCCGGAGACAATGTGTGCTGGGGGGTGGAGTCTAGTGTCTCGTGTGTAAAGTGAAACTACGAAGTGAGAGCTGAGAGAGAAAAGGCGGGAAGCAAAGGCAGAAGCTGCTGTGAGATCTTAAAAAGAGACTGTGTGTGGATTTACTGCAAGTGTTTTTGGAGGAAAAGAAGCTTTTGAGAGACTTTTTGTTGCTAACGTTCCCCTGGAGAAGAGCTAACCTTTTGTTTAACTCTGTGAGAGACTTGTGTTGCTAACGTTTCCTGGAGAGGAGCTAACCCTTTATCTAAGAAAAGACTGAGACTTTACTAAGAACCCAGTACGAATTTGGAAGTCTGTGGATTCCCTGTGCATTGAGTGGAGAAACAAGTCTGGATAGACTGCTGATACAGAGACGGACGGATTGTCGTGGAAGCATTCCTAGGAGCTACAGAAGCAGAGACAACATCGTGAGACCACTAACTAAGTCCCCGGCGTTTGGGCTCGGCATCGGCCGACAAGACAAGAGGAGCTTGCTGTAACTTATTGGCGCTGAAGATATGGACTGGCTGCAGCCTGTGCGGATTCCTGCCTGAGAGGAAATCCATCTCAGGATACGGTACCATAGTTATAGATACCCGGGTATCTCTGCTCAGAGTGTTAAATTGTTACTTTAGAGGTGTATCTTATATTAGAGTTGTGTAAGTTATACTCAGTGTGCCGTTCCAGGGCCTCCCCTTGATAACACTACATTCAATTTACACTTGTTCCTGTTTTTAGTTGCCTGTTAGGTAAATTTCTTACTAGTCTGTTGTAGTATACAGTTCTCAGGAGACCTTGGAGTGGCACAGTGATTTCAGCTGCTGCTGAGCTAGTGTATCTTTGGGGTGCATCTGCCTTAATATTCTCCATATTACCTTGATTATTTTGCCTTCGAGTAAATACCGTTGGAGATTTCTGCCTTGGTCTTGGTTTGTGACTCACTGGATCTTATTCGGACCTCTGGTCATTACATGGACACACAGGGAGATGACCATCCCTCCATAGAGGCCGCCAGGCCCCGCCTATCTGACTAGTTCCCTGTGCGGCTCCATCCCACAGAGCATCTGCACTCTTGGCCATAAAACAGTGCATTCTAATCTCTGTTTTTTTTCTGGGTTTTTGCAGCATTTTCAAAGCGTTTTACCGGCATTTGTGAAGCCTTTTTGGTGTGAATTACATGTGAGCCTTGTCTGCAGGACATGTTTAATACGGTTACCGTAATTTAGACCGTGCTCCCACCATGAATATTTGTGTCTTACAGCTCCAGCACATGGGATGGGATTTGTACAGGTCTCCACTGTGCTGATCTTATGCCCCGCATCTTCTGCCCGCGTCCTTTGCCCCGCTTTCTCTGCCTCGCGTCCTCTGCCTCGCGTCCTCTGCCTCGCGTCCTCTGCCCCGTGTTCTCTGCCTGTGTCCTTTGCCCCGCTTTCTCTGCCCTGCGTCCTTTGCTCTGCGTCCTCTGCTCTGCGTCCTTTGCCCCGTATCATCTGCCCTGCGTCCTCTGCCTCGTGTCCTCTGCCCTGCATCCTCTGCCCCACGTACTCTGCCCCGCTTTCTCAGCCCCGCGTCCTCTGCCCTGTGTCCTCTGCCCGTGTCCTTTGCTCTGCGTCCTTTGCCCCGTATCATCTGCACGTGTCCTCTGCCCTGCGTCCTCTGCCCCGTCCTCTGCCCCGCTTTCTCAGCCCCGCGTCCTCTGCCCTGTGTACTTTGCTATGCGTCCTCTGCCCCGCGTCCTCTGCCCTGTGTCCTCTGCCCCGTATTCTCTGCTCTGCGTCCTATGCCCTGTGTCCTCTGCCCCGTGTCCTCTGCCCCACGTCCTCTACCCTGTGTCCTCTGCCCCGCGTCCTCTGACCCGCTTTCTCTGCCCCGCGTCCTCTGCCCCTCGTCCTCTGCCTCGCATCCTCTGCCCCGCGTCGTTTGCCCCGCGTCCTCTGCCCCTTGTCCCCTGCCCCGCATCCTCTGCCCCGCATCCTCTGCCCCTCGTCCTCTGCCCCTCGCCCTCTGCCTCGCGTCCTCTGCACCGCGTCATCTGCCCTGCGTCCTCTGCCCCTCGTCCTCTGCCCCGCATCCTTTGCCCCGCTTCCTCTGCCCTGCGTCCTCTGCCCCTCGTCCTCTGCCCCTCGTCCTCTGCCTCGCGTCCTCTGCCCCGCATCCTCTGCCCCTTGTCCTCTGCCTCGCATCCTCTGCCCTGCGTCCTCTTCCCCGCGTCCTCTGCCCCACATCCTCTGCCCCTCGTCCTCTGCCTCGCGTCCTCTGCACCGCATCATCTGCCCTGCGTCCTCTGCCCCGCATCCTCTGTCCCGCGTCCTCTGCCCCGCGTCCTCTGCCCCGCGTCCTCTGCCTTGCGTCCTCTGCCCTGCGTCTTCTGCCCTGCGTCCTCTGCCCCGCGTCCTCTGCCCCACATCCTCTGACCCTTGTCCTCTGCCCCGCTTCCTCTGCCCTGCGTCCTCTGCCCCGCGTCCTCTGCCTCGCATCCTCTGCCCCTCGTCCTCTGCCCCTCGTCCTCTGCCTCGCTTCCTCTGCCCCTTATCCTCTGCCCCTTATCCTCTGCCCCTCGTTCTCTGCCCCTCGTCCTCTGCCCCTCGTCCTCTGCCTCACGTCCTCTGCCCTGCGTCCTCTGCCCCGCGTCCTCTGCCCCTCATCCTCTGTCCTCGTCCTCTGCCCCGCAGAGCCGTGTCACAGCTGCAACATGTCTACAAATACAAATACAAAATACAAATACAAAATTTGTACTTTTGAACTACACCTTTGGTTTTAACATATCATGTACTGGAAAACGGAAAATAAAATCCAAGTGTCTTGAAATTGTAAAAAATGGACAATTCCCCATTCGTTTTTTTTTTCTCCCATGATTGTGGAGCCTACTGAAACAGACTAAGGGACCTTTACAAACACTTAGGAGCCTTTATAGGTGTTTTTTTGTGAATTATTGTAATTTACTGAGAGAATGACTTTTGGGTTTTCATTGGCTGTAAGCCATAATCATCAACATTAACAGAAATAAACAGGTGAAATAGATCACTCTGTAATGATGACTCTATGTAATATATGAGTTTCACTTTTTGTACTGAAGAACTGAAGTAAATTAACTTTTTGATGATATTCTAATTTTGTAAGAAGCACTTGTATATAAGCCAGGTATGGCAGCACGTGGGGTAGATGCCGGTGTACCTGGAGCCACGGATGAGACATCTGTATCTGCGGCTGTATATCAGCAAGGTATGGCAGTATGTGGGGTAGATGGCGGTGTACCTGGAGCCTTGGATGAGGTATCTGTATCTGCGGCTGTATGGAGCCAGGTGTGGCAGTATGTGGGGTAGATGGCGGTATACCTGGAGCCACGGATAAGGTATCTGTATCCGTGGCTGTATGGAGTGAGATACGGCAGTACGTGGGGTAGATGGCGGTGTACCTAGAGCCACGGATGAGGCATCTGTATCTGCGGCTGTATGGAGCCAGGTATGGCAGTATGTGGGGTAGATGGCAGTGTACCTGGAGCCACGGATGAGGCATCTGTATCTGCAGCTGTATGGAGTGAGGTATGGCAGTATGTGGGGTAGATGGTGTACCTGGAGCCACGGATGAGGCATCTGTATCTGCAGCTGTATGGAGCCAGGTATGGCAGTACGTGGGGTAGATGGCGGTGTACCTGGAGCCACGGATGAGGAATTTGTATCTGTGGCTGTATGGAGTGAGGTATGGCAGTACGTGGGGTAGATGGCGGTGTACCTGGAGCCACGGATGAGGTATCTGTATGTGCGGCTGTATATCAGCCAGTTATGGCAGTACATGGTGTAGATGCCGGTGTTCCTGGAGCCACGGATGAGGCATCTGTATCTGCGGCTGTATATCAGCAAGGTATGGCAGTATGTGGGGTAGATGGCGGTGTACCTGAAGCCACGGATGAGGTATCTGTATCTGTTGCTGTATGAAGCCAGGTATGGCAGTATGTGGGGTAGATGGCGGTGTACCTGGAGCCACGGATGAGGCATCTGTATCTGCGGCTCTATGAAGCCAGGTATGGCAGTATGTGGGGTAGATGGCGGTGTACCTAGAGCCATGGATGAGGCATCTGTATCTGCGGCTGTATGAAGCCAGGTATGGCAGTATGTGGGGTAGATGCCGGTGTACCTAGAGCCACGGATGAGGCATCTGTATCTGCGGCTGTATATCAGCCAGATATGGCAGTACGTGGGGTAGATGGCGGTGTACCTGGAGCTACGGATGAGGCATCTGTATCTGCGGCTGTATGAAGCCAGGCATGGCAGTATGTGGGGTAGATGCCGGTGTACCTGGAGCCACGGATGAGGCATCTGTATCTGCGGCTGTATGAAGCCAGGTATGGCAGTATGTGGGGTAGATGGCGGTGTACCTAGAGCCACAGATGATGCACCTGTATCTGCGGCTGTATATCAGCCAGGTATGGCAGTATGTGGGGTAGATGGCGGTGTACCTGGAGCCACGGATGAGGCACTTTTACCTGTGGCTGTATGGAGCCAGGTATGGCAGTATGTGGGGTAGATGGCGGTGTACCTGGAGCCACGGATGAGGCACCTGTATCTGCGGCTGTATGGAGCCAGGTATGGCAGTATGTGGGGTAGATGGCGGTGTACCTAGAGCCACGGATGAGGCACCTGTATTTGTGGCTGTATGGAGCCAGGTATGGCAGTATGTGGGGTAGATGGCGGTGTACCTAGAGCCACGGATGAGGCACCTGTATCTGTGACTGTATGGAGCCAGGTATGGCAGTATGTGAGGTAGATGCCGATGTACCTGGAGCCACGGATGAGGCATCTGTTTCTGCGGCTGTATGGAGCCTTTGTGGAGATGAATGTTTATTTTCACCTTTGAACAAATGAGGCAGTAAAGTAACAAAGTGTCATTAATTAAATAATGAAGCCCTGGAAGGTGTTCTGGCAGCTTAGAAAGTGTGAGGGAAAGCGAGCATTTTACAATCCCAAATGGTGGTGTTAATGAGGCTGTGATAGTGGCGCTGTTCACACCCGGCTGCAGATATCCTCTGCATTCAGCGATGGGACGCATGAGCGCGGAGAAGCATACGTACTGATGGGATTGCTCACCGGGATACTGCGTATTGCTCCATCATTGGGAGGGTGAACAACTTCCTTGTCTCCCAGATGTCGTGTCTGTGAGGTGGGATTAGAGAGCTGCTCTGCTTCTCCGTAATGGACGGGCTTGTCCTTAGGAAGGTCATCAACATTAGATCAGTCAGATGTTACCTGGAGCTGCCCCGTTTCCCTCATTATTCCCGCTGTACCCTTCAGTGCCGGTCTGGTCTGTATAACCGGACAGTGCTTGGTGTGAGGCCACGTTCCCACCAGGAGTTTTTGGGAAGTTCTTGACGTTGCAGATGTTCTGCACCGTTCCTACACCTCTTAGGTGACTTGTGTCGTTTTTGATGCTTAGTTTTGTCCCTTGTTGGGGTGTCGTGTTATAAAGCGGCTCTGATATTTGGCATTGATAACTCCATTGATACATGTACCGATCACAGGCATTTCAGTGCATTTCCGGCGTGCACAGCTCAGGTACGTAGGAAATTGTGACATGTTCTGGACTCCAGCAGGTCAATGTCCATGACATCTCTATCCTCTCATCCACTTTTCTGGAACTGTAAGAGTGTTTGTACAGCAAAAATATATATGGCGCCAAAATCTCATTGTGGGAACTTAACCAAAAGGGGCTGCGGGTGCTGAGGGTCGGACCCCTCAGACATCTCTCGCCCACATTGCACCACTTGGTCCTGCACACATTTATGTACACACGTTCAGGATTTCTTGCAGAGAATTCCTGAGAAAAACCTGACATTTTCTGCAAGAAATCTGCATGCGTTTTTGAGGTGTTTTTTTCCGGACATTTCCCAATGCATTTTATAGTAGGAAATCCGCAAAATTAGTGAACATGCTGCGTTTATTACCGTGATGCGTTTTTTTCGTGGAAAAAAACGCATCATGTGCAAAAAACATGCGGAATTCATTCTAAATGATGGGATGCTTATTGTATGCAGTTTTTTTTGCGGTTTTATAGCGTTTTTATCGCGAAAAAAACGCAAAAAAACCGCGAAAAATCAGCAACGTGTGCACACAGCCACATTGATGGTTGATGATCAGCCCGGATACTAATCATGGTCATCACACATTGCATATTTCCATGAACGGCCATTACACAAGTACTGTTACTAATGGACCCAGTGCTCATTCCGGGATTACGCTGATACTTTCTGGCTGGACGATTCATCACCAGATACTATTTCTTGTGTATTATTACATGCAATTAGAATTCTATCTATAATGTACTGATCCTGATCATATGGAAAATCTGGCTGCACATACAGTAAAGCGGAGCCCTGCTGGAGGCGTTATCACTGGAGGAAAGCACTACGTTATGTGAAGGAAGGAAACATAGGGTGGGGGAAACAATAGTTGGGGAGAGACGTTTAATAAAACACCAAGTTCCTTCCTCTCCTCCCCCCCCACATTTTCTCTGTACGACTGAAATATCCCTCGCTCCTCTCACAAAGCAGGAGTCCTGTTCAGAAGACAGTCACACTACTGTACAGAGGACATCTTCTCTGGGTTCTGAGCTCCACCAGGGGCCTGGCTCTTCTAGAGTCCTGCAGGATCCATGGATGGACCTGGAATCTTGATGTTCAGATGGGAGCAGTCAGAGATGAGTGTAGCCCCAGCCATTCATTTCTTCCATGTGCCATCTATGTAGCTGGTGACCAGCGCTCGGTCCTCAATGGATTATGTTCTGGAGACCATCATTTTCCATTATTTTGTGTGACATGAACGGATCCGTCCGCTAGCTCAGGAGGGTGTGGTGTACGGCTGAGCAGCTGTCCTTCCTGTCACCGTCCTCCTTTTGGGATCTATCTTGGGAAACAAACAACAATCAGTTTGATAGAAGAGCAGTAGACTGGGAGCAGTGGGAATACTGGGATCAGAGAAATTACTTCCTATGTGCCATACAGGATGGATAAAGCATTGACAAGCATCTCACGTGGCAAAGGTAAGGGGCATGTATCCCGAAACCTAGAAAACTACAAGTCTGTAATGTCCTGCACTAATCAGGCGCAGGGATATTCATCTAAACTGAGAGGCTGGAACATCCGTATGTGCTTTATACTCAGATTTAATATTGGTACCACCATACCCCAAAGCCAGAAGTGTTTGTACCTGCCTGACGCAGGATGGAGGTGAAACCCCAAAGCCAGAAGTGTTTGTTCCTGCCCAAAGCAGGATGGAGGTGAAACCCCAAAGCCAGAAGTGTTTGTTCCTGCCCAAAGCAGGATGGGGGTGATACCTCAAAGCAAGAAGTGTTTGTTCTTGCCTGATGCAGGATGGGGGTGAGACCTCAAAGCAAGAAGTGTTTGTTCTTGCCTGATGCAGGATGGGGGCGATACCCCAAAGCCAGAAGTGTTTGTTCCTGCCCTGTGCAGGATGGGGGCGATACCCCAAAGCCAGAAGTGTTTGTTCCTGCCTGATGTAGGATGGGGACGATACCCCAAAGCCAGAAGTGTTTGTTTCTGCCTGATGCAGGATGGGGGCGATACCCCAAAGCCAGAAGTGTTTGTTCCTGCCCTGCACAGGATGGGGGCGATACCTCAAAGCCAGAAGTGTTTTTTCCTGCCCTGCGCAGGATGGGGGCAATACCCCAAAGCCAGAAGTGTTTGTTCCTGCCCTGCACAGGATGGAGGCGATACCCCAAAGCCAGAAGTGTTTGTTCCTGCCCTGCGCAGGATGGGGGCGATACCCCAAATCCAGAAGTGTTTGTACCTGCCTGACGCAGGATGGAGGTGAAACCCCAAAGCCAGAAGTGTTTGTTCCTGCCCTGCACAGGATGGGGGCGATACCTCAAAGCCAGAAGTGTTTGTTCTTGTCCTGCGCAGGTGGGGGGCAATACCCCAAAGCCAGAAGTGTTTGTTCTTGTCCTGCGCAGGTGGGGGGCGATACCCCAAAGTCAGAAGTGTTTGTTCCTGCCCGGTGAAGGATGGGGACAATACCCCAAAGCCAGAAGTGTTTGTACCTGCCTGACGCAGGATGGGAGCGATACCCCAAAGCCAGAAGTGTTTGTACCTGCCCGAAGTAGGATGGAGGTGATACCTCAAAGCCAGAAGTGTTTGTACCTGCCCTGCGCAGGATGGGGACAATACCCCAAAGCCAGAAGTGTTTGTTCCTGCCCTGTGCAGGATGGGGGCGATACCTCAAAGCCAGAAGTGTTTGTACCTGCCTGATGCAGGATGGGGACGATACCCCAAAGCCAGAAGTGTTTGTTCCTGCCCTGCGCAGGATGGGGACGATACCCCAAAGCCAGAAGTGTTTGTTCCTGCCCTGCGCAGGATGGGGACGATACCCCAAAGCCAGAAGTGTTTGTTCCTGCCCTGCGCAGGATGGGGCGATACCTCAAAGCCAGAAGTGTTTGTACCTGCCCTGTGCAGGATGGGGACAATACCCCAAAGCCAGAAGTGTTTGTTCCTGCCCTGTGCAGGATGGGGGCGATACCTCAAATCCAGAAGTGTTTGTACCTGCTCTGTGCAGGATGGGGGCGATACCCCAAAGCCAGAAGTGTTTGTTCCTGCCCTGTGCAGGATGGGGGCGATACCTCAAAGCCAGAAGTGTTTGTACCTGCCTGATGCAGGATGGGAGCGATACCCCAAAGCCAGAAGTGTTTGTACCTGCCCGGTGAAGGATGGGGGCAGGACCCCAAAGCCAGAAGTGTTTGTACCTGCCCGAAGTAGGATGGAGGTGATACCCCAAAGCGAGAAGTGTTTGTTCCTGCCCTGCGCAGGTGGGGGCGATAACCAAAGCCAGAAGTTTGTTCCTGCCCTGCGGTCCTTGTCAGCCAGTGTAACTAGCATCGCTTGCCTGTAAGCACATGGACGTGGGAGGATAGGTTTCTCTCATGTACACCGACATCCTAGATGTGGAGGAGAAGACTGTGGGTGCTGTTGCCATAGCGACACCTCAAGCTTCTCTCTGGCGTCTCCACATTACTGAACTGCAAAAACATAGATGGATTTTTCCACTGAACCTTTGCTGGGGTCGGTTGTTTTTGCTACAGGTCTAAGACAAATATGACTCTGAACTTGGCTCTGACACCATGACTTGTGAATGCAATATGTTGGTTTATCAATAATCAGAAAATGTTCTTTTTATTTTTTAGCACTTATGATTCATGAAGGCAAATCTCTGTTTACATCAAAGTGCATGGATAGTAAATGTAATGCCATATCGGAAAAATCAGCAAATCAGTCCCAGTAATATAACGTCCCAGTAATATAATGTAATATAATGTCCCAGTATTATAATGTTTTATGTATACATTTTAGTCAATGAAATCAAAATTCAAAACACATTCATCAATATCTACCACCAAAAACCTCCCACATACTGGACAGGCTGTAGAATGTATTGTTTTAAAATATATATTTTATTTACCGTATATCAAAAGTTAAAACTAACTTTTAATACACAAAATTGTTGTAATGATGCCTCCTATCTAAAAGAGATCAGATGCGGTTCCACAAGCATCTAATATATAATTGCCAATTGGCTCTGTCTCAGCTTCTGGCGATTGTATCGCTATCCCACAATCCACCGCGGCTGGAAGGCCACGAACTGCGCATCCACAAGTGACAATAACGTCACCGCTATTCCAGTCGGGAGATCGGCAGCGCCAGCCACTCCTCTCCCGGCTGCTCACATTGGAACTACGCCGACTGCCACATTGGAACACTCAAGTTATGGGTATTCCAATATGGCGGCCGGGATTCATATCCCCCGCCAAGCCGCGCGGCACCGCTCACTTACTGAGCTCCCCTGGCCTCAGCCAATGAGCGGCGCGGGATTTAAATCCCCACAGGGGAACAATTTGAAAAAAAATTTCTGTTGAGTTAGGTTTTTGAGCTGATTTATACTAAAATTGGCATGCTGATTCCAAAAATGTAGTCAGTTTTTTTTCTAGCACGTCAAGTTTTTCCTACACAACTTACCTGCCAGAGAAGCACAATTGCACTGATATCTGTAATAAGACTTGTTATCTGATTACAATTCGACTCATATAGAGCTACGTGGCAACTTGTAAGAGTAGTCACAACTTTGTCATGCCTATTTCTTATATATTTCATTTTTTGTTCATATTTGTACTATTTAAAAAAAACAAAAACACTTTTTAGGTACAGTAGTTTACATAGTTTTGAGAAGACAAAAATCCTATAGTTCAAAAACTTGACGTGATAGAGAAAAACAGATAATTTCTGGATTCAGCATCCAAAAATTAATTAAGAACAGTTGTCTGACCTAACTCTTAAAAAATTGTGTTCCCCAGTGAAATCCCCCACCCCGTTGGCTGAGCGGTGCCGCACGGCTTTGGCGGGGGATTTGAATCCCACGCCGCTCATTGGCTCAGCCGGCGGCAGCTCAGCCAATGAGCGGTGCCGCGTGGCTTTGAGTGGCACGGGATTTGAGTCCCGCGCCAAAGCCGCGCGGCACTGCTCATTGTCTGATCCGCCCGCCGGCTGAGCCAATGAGCGGTGCCAAGCAGGATTTGAATCCCCCTCCAAACCTCATCCGGCAGGCGGCTCAGCCAATAAGCAGAGCCGCGCGGCTTTGGCGGGGGATTTGAATCCCGCGCCACTCATTGGCTGAGGCCAGGGGCGCTCAGCCAATGAGCGGTGCCGCGTGGCTTGGGGGATTCGAATCCCGCGCGGCAACGCTCATTGGCTCAGCCTGCAGGGCAGGGAATTTGAATCCTGCGCCGCTCATTGGCTGAGCGGCAGGGGTCACCCAATGAGCGGCACAAGATTCAAATACCCCGCCAAAGCCGCGTGGCACCACTCAACCAATGAGTGGCGCGGGATTCAAATCCCAAGCCGAGCGGCTCCGCTCATTGGCTGAGCCGCCCTCCGGCTGAGGTTTGGCTGGGAAATCAAATCCTGCGTGGCACCGCTCATTGGCTCAGCCGGCGGGACGGGGGACTTGAATCCCGCTCTGCTCATTGGCTGAGCGCCAGGGGGGCTCAGCCAATGAGCGGTGCCACCTGGCTTTGGCAGGGGATTTGAACACAGATGTTCATTTCACCGCACTCCCGATGCAATAGCATCGGGCCTATTTCTAGTAATAGCGTAATTATCCAAACATACGGTAATTACCTCAGTAGGACCACACGAGACCTGCATTAAACCCCAAGGTGCATTTCGATTGATTCTTCTTCCGGGGTCGAATATAATGTCTTAGTAATATAATGCCCCAGTATTATAATGCCCCGGTAATATAATGCCCCAGTAATTTAATGCCCCAGTCATGTAATGCCCCAGTAATATAATGTCTTAGTAATATAATGTCCCACTAATATAATGCCCCAGTAATGTAATGCCCCAGTAATATAATGTCTTAGTAATATAATGTCCCACTAATATAATGCCCCAGTAATGTAATGCCCCAGTTTTATAATGTCCCAGTAATATAATGTCCCAGAAATATAATGCCCCAGTAATATAATTCCCCAGTATTAAAATGCCCCAATAATATAATGATCCAGTAATATAATGATCCAGTAATATAATGCCCCGGTAATATAATGCCCCAGTAATATAATGCCCCAGTAATATAATGCCCCAGTCATGTAATGCCCCAGTAATATAATGTCTTAGTAATATAATGTCCCACTAATATAATGCCCCAGTAATGTAATGTCCCAGAAATATAATGCCCCAGTAATATAATGCCCCAGTAATATAATGCCCCAGTAATATAATGCCCCAGTATTAAAATGCCCCAATAATATAATGATCCAGTAATATAATGATCCAGTAATATAATGCCCCAGTAATATAATAGCCCAGCAATATAATAACCCAGTAATATAATGCCCCAGTAATATAATAGCCCAGTAATATAATAGCCCAGTAATATAATAGCCCAGTAATATAATGTCCCAGTAATAGAATGTCCCAGTAATAGAATGCCCCAGTAATACAATGTCCCAGTAATGTCCCAGTAATAGAATACCCCAGTAATACTGCTGCATCAATCAGGGTGCAGACATCCCTGGGCAGCCACACAGAGCCCAAGAGCCAAGGGGGCCCACTTATACCTCCAAAACAGCAGATCTCTTCGGTCACAGACTTAATATTGGATTGCAATAGCCCCATATACAGTTCTTGCACAGCGGCCCCTTCGCTCTGTGCCCGCCTCTCTAATCAATATTGTATCTTTGATCAAGGATGTCTCAGCCATCAGCGGCCATTAGTGTTGTCTATTTAGTATTGTCAGTAACTCAATTGATGGCCCCTATACACCCTCTAAGGCTTCTTTCATGCCTCAGTGTGTCCCAGTACTTGTGGTGACAGTTTTCACATGTACCGGAGACACTTACAACACACATAGACCCATTCATGTGTATGGGTTTACGCACATGTCAGTGTTTTTCCACGGACCGTGTATCCGTGGGCAAAATACTCTGACATGTCCATTTTTTAACAGCAGCACGGGCCGCAAAACGTCCCGCACAAGTGTACAATGATGTCACACTGATGACACACAGGTGTCATCCATGTGTTATGTACCGATGCCTGGGAAGCAGCGGTACAGATAGCGCTGTTTTCCGGCATCGGACGCTGAAGACCACTCACATCATTCTCCCCTGCTCTTCTGGCGATCAGCTCGAGCAGGGAAGAATATTGGAAGTTATATTCAACTTATATCAGCGAGAGCAGGTGGCAGATGGGAGTATTACTCCCATCAGCAAACACCTGCTGCTACTAATAACAGCGAGAAAAGGCAGCAGCTTATGAGAGTATTCATCACCTGCTGCCTACGCTATAAATAAATTTAAATACGGCAAGATTTCTCCTGTATTATTGATAACCAGCCAGGCAAAACTGACAGCTGTGGGCTGCAACCCTCAGTTGTCAGCATTAGCAAGGCTGGTTATCAAGAAAAGATTGGTCCCCATGCTGTTTTTAGAAATAATTTTAATAAATAATTTTGAAAAAAAACTACTCCAAGGGGTTGGAGGCAGAAGACCGCAGCGTGTGGTTGCTCCTACTCCACCACTGAGAAGAAGCACTTCTCCGGTTTATTAAACGTGTTTATTTCTTACAGCAGAACAGGGGTTAATTGGCCATGTTGGCTCGGTTAGCCACTCCTTTTCCTTATAAAATCTGGGCTCTATTACTAACCCCCCTCAGAGCTAGCTTTTTGCCCCATGGCTAAAGGAGGGAGATAAGTTGGTATGAGAAGGAGTGCTGGAGGAGTTATAAGGGACTTGTTGTTTGGTTTGTACGCTTGGCAATTCCTTATCCTTCCCTGTTTTGCTTTCTCCCCCTTCCTGCACACCCTGTTGGATTCCTGTGTCTATATGTGAGTGTATATTTTGTGTGTGTGCAGTTTTCAGTTTTCCCTTGTTTTTATTGCCCTGTTTGTTGGGTTGGTGTACTGCGGTGCACAGTAGCGCCCCATCTTCACTGGGTGGGGGGGGAAGGGACAGACGAAGGGCTAACATAGGAGATAATGCATCGGCGGGGGCCCCAGCTTCTTCGCCATCTGAAGTATCCTGGGGAACAGTGCCAGAACTAGGGGTGCCCCCTAGTGTTAGGGCCAGGAACAGAGCCCCTGGTCCCAGGTCATTAACTCTGACAGCAATCATTTTTTTTATCTGAGATAGATCCAATCTTAGCTCTGACAGGGCTATTGCAGCAGCTTAGTTTGGAGATGGCGGATTTGCGCACGGTGGTTTCACGGCACCCTGTTACATCTGGTGTGGGGATCTCGCCCCCCCAGGCAAGGTCACATTACCGGACAGGTTCTCTGGGGTGCCTGACAAGATTGTTGTGTTCCGTGAGGCCTGTAAACTTTATTTCAGGTTGCATCCGGTATCCTCAGGTACAGAGGAGCAACGTGTGGGAATAGTTATCTCGCTCCTCCGGGGGGGACCCACAAGCATGGGCGTTTTCTCTTCCGTCTGACTCAGTCACTCCAGATGGTAGAGGGATTTTTTCAGGCTCTGGGCTTTGTGCATGATGACCCTGATCATGTCTCCTTGGCTGAGTTGTCTCTATGCCAACTTCAGCAAGGAGACCGCCTAACGAAGGAATATTACTCCGAGTTCCGGAGGTGGGCCATGGACACTAGGTGGAATGACCCTGCACTCCGAAGTCAGTTCTGTGAGGGGCTCACAGTGAGAGTAAAAGATGCTTCAGCTCTCTATGAGACTCCTAACTCCTTTGAGGCAGCCATGTATCTGGTGATCCAAGTTGATTGCCGTCTTCGCCAGAGACATAAGGAGTCACCTCTGGGGTCGGGAGGACCGGGGTCCGGGGTGATTGGTACTGCGCCAACTGTGGAACTCATGCAGGTGGGTGTGGCGTCTCATGTTGGCAAATTGTCTGTAGTCCAGCGTAAGGGTGGCGTGTGTTTCTGTTGTGGTAAAAAGGGCCATTTTGAGAGCTTTTGTGTCCTTCCTGACCTCTATTTAAACAGCCGCCGGAAAACTAGTGGGCCCGAGTTGCGGGGAGGTTGGCAACCTGGATGTACTTATTACCTTGGTGGGAAGGACACAATTTTTCTTACCAGCTACATTACATTACGTGGGTAGACATAAGGTGGATGTTTCCATCTTCCTTGGACAGTGGGGCGAGGTTTAATTTGGTCGACGCTAGGTTTGTCCGGGACCAAGGCCTTGTCCAACATACATTGTCCAGACCCACACCCATTATTGCTATTGACTCCGCCCCCTTAGGCAGGGGCACTTTACGCAGGTGGTCCGAGACTTACGGCTACAGGTGGGGGCCATGCAAACTGAGGTGTTAAACTGCTATGTGCTTGAGGGCCTGCCCCCACCTGTGTTACTGGGACTTCCTTGGCTCTCCCTGCACAATCCAGTAATTGATTGACAGACACAGGAAGTGACTACATGGAGTACATACTGTCAAGGACACTGCTTGGTAACTGGTTGGCTGGGGTAGAAACTGTCAGACTTTGGGGATGTGTTTTCCAAGCTGCCTTAGAGCAGACTCTATAACATCTCAGGTCCAGAGAGGCAGGCCATGAAGGACTATATTACAGAAATCTGGTTAAGGGTCATTTCAGACCATCCTCATCTCTAATTGCTGCGGGGGTTCTTTTTTGTTAAGAAAAAAGATGGGGATTTACTGCTTTGCCTGGATTTCCGGGAACTCAATGCGATCACTGTCCGTGATCTGTATCCGCTTCCCCTTATCCCTTACCTCTTCAATCAAATTGTAGGGGCAAAATGGTTCTCTAAGATGAACCTCAAGAAGGCGTACAACCTCATCCGCATTAAAGAAGGGGATGAGTGGAAGACTGTGTTCAATACATCTGAAGGACACTATGAGAATCTGGGTCCCAGGTTTATCCGTCCTTTTAAGATTATAGCCATCATCAATCCGGTAGCATTCCACCTTGCTTTACCATCTACCTTTAGGATCCATAACGTTTTTCATTGTTTGCTTCTCATGAAGTATGTGGCATTTGCTGTACCTTCACCTCTACCACCTTCTCTTGTCATTATCGATGGTAATCTGGTCTTGTTCATCGGTCACTTCAATATATGGTACATTGGAAGGGGTATGGTCCTTAGGAGAGGAAGTGGGTACCATCTTCTGACGTTCATGCCGCCAGACTGGTTCGAGCCTTTCATAATTGCACACCCTGATAAACCTGGCCCTGAGGTTCTGGAGGTCCCTCTTTGAAGAGGGGGTATTGTCACTGGGTTACTGCAACGGAGTAGAGCCAGAAGACTGCAGCGTCTGGTTGCTCCTACTCAGCTATTGAGAAGAAGCACTTCTCCGGTTTATTAAATGTGTTTATTTCTTCCAGCAGAACATGGGTTAGTTGGCCATGTTGGAAATCCCTGTGTTCAGCTGAGCTTTATTAGCCACTCCTTTTCCCTATAAAATATGGGTTCTATTACCAAGTCCTTGTTAGAGTTGGTGTGAGAAGGAGTGCTGGAGGAGTTATAAGCGACTGTTGTTTGGTTTGTACATTTGATAATCCCTTAACCTTCCCTGTTTTGCCTTCTTCCCTCTCCCTACACACCCTGGTAAATACCTCTGTTATATGGGAATGTATATTTTGTGTTTGGAGTTTTCAGTTTCCCCTTGTTTTCTTTCCCCTGTTTGTCGGGTTGGTGTACTGCAGATCACAGTAGTGCCCACCTTCCCTGGGTGGGGGAAGGTGACATATGAAGGGCTAACTTAGGAGATAAGGCAAGGGCGGAGGCCCCGGCATCTTCACCATATGAAGTATCCCGGGGAACAGGGCGAGCTAGGTGATAGGACCAGGAAAGGAGCCACTGGTCACTCAACAGCTGTGTCGTGACGACGACATGCGGTCCCCCCATTTTTGACAACCAGCCTTGCTAAAGCAAACAGGTGGGGGCTGGTATTCTCAGGCTGGTGAGAGGCCGTGGATTTCGACCGCCCCAGTCTAAAAATAGCAACTCGCAGCCACCCACAAAAGGCACATCTATTAGATGCCCCAGTTCTGGCGATTGGCTCAGCTCTTCCCAGTTGCCCTGTAGCGGTAGCAAGCGGGGTTCATATTTGTTGGGTTGATGTCACCTTTGTATTGTCAGGTGACATCATGCCCACAGGTTAGTAAAGGAGAGGCATCTATAAAAACCTATCCATTACTAATCCTATAGTTGTATAGTTAAAGGGACTCTGTCACCTGAATTTGGAGGGAACAATTTTCAGCCATAGAGGTGGGGTTTTCGGGTGTTTGATTCACCCTTTCCTTACCCGCTGGCTGCATGCTGACTGCAATATTGGATTGAAGTTCATTCTCTGTCCTCCATAGTACACACCTGCGCAAGGCAAGTAAACACCGTAAGAAAAAAAAAACGAGGCAAAAACAACGCTTTATTATCATACCGCCGAACAAAAAGTGGTATAACACGCGATCAAAAAGACAGATATAAATAACCATGGTACAGCTGAAAACGTCATCTTGTCCAGCAAAAAACGAGCCGCCATACAGCATCATCAGCAAAAAAATAAAAAATTTATAGTCCTGAGAATAAAGCGATGCAAAAATAATTATTTTTTCTATAAAATAGTTTTTATCGTATAAAAACGCCAAAACATAAAAAAATGATATAAATGAGGTGTCGCTGTAATCATACTGACCCGAAGAATAAAACTGCTTTATCAATTTTACCAAACGCGGAACGG
Source organism: Ranitomeya imitator (assembly GCF_032444005.1). Classification (NCBI taxonomy): domain Eukaryota; kingdom Metazoa; phylum Chordata; class Amphibia; order Anura; family Dendrobatidae; genus Ranitomeya; species Ranitomeya imitator. The sequence goes on from NC_091283.1 coordinate 226,721,085, forward strand.
TATAAACGCCTCCCCCAAAAGAATTTCATGAATAGCTGCTTTTTGGTCACTCTGCCTCACAAAAATCAGAATAAAAAGCGATCAAAAAATGTCACGTGCCCGAAAATGTTACCAATAAAAACATCAACTCGTCCTGCAAAAAACAAGACCTCACATGACTCTGTGGACCAAAATATGGAAAAATTATAGCTCTCAAAATGTGGTAACGCAAAAAATATTTTTTGCAATAAAAAGCGTCTTTCAGTGTGTGACGGCTGCCAATCATAAAAATCCGCTAAAAAAACCCGCTATAAAAGTAAATCAAACCCCCCTTCATCACCCCCTCAGTTAGGGAAAAATTAAAAAAATGTATTTATTTCCATTTTCCTATTAGGGCTAGGGTTAGGGTTAGGGCTAGGGTTAGGGCTAGGGTTAAAGTTAGGGTTAGGGCTAGGGTTAGGGTTAGGGCTAGGGTTAGGGTTAGGGTTAGGGCTAGGTCTAGGGTTAGGGTCAGGGCTACAGTTTGGGTTGGGGCTAAAGTTAGGGCTAGGGTTGGGGCTAAAGTTACATTTAGGGTTTAGATTACATTTACAGTTGGGAATAGGGTTGGGATTAGGGTTAGGGGTGTGTCAGGGTTAGAGGTGTGGTTAGGGATACTGTTGGGATTAGGGTTAGGGGTGTGTTTGGATTAGGGTTTCAGTTATAATTGGGGGGTTTCCACTGTTTAGGCACATCAGGGGCTCTCCAAACGCGACATGGCGTCCGATCTCAATTCCAGCCAATTCTGCGTTGAAAAAGTAAAACAGTGCTTCTTCCCTTCCGAGCTCTCCCGTGTGCCCAAACAGGGGTTTACCTGTTGTGAATTCTGTGGCAGAGCTCCCTCCTGTGGTCACAAGTGGTACTTCGGCTGATTCTCTCTATGAGCTTCCGTTGGTGGAGGAGAGTGGTACTGCGGCTTCTGAGTTTCCTTCCTCAGGTGATGTGGTGAAGTCGTTAGGTGCTGCTCTATTTAACTCCACCTAGTGCTTTGATCCTGGCCTCCAGTCAATGTTCTAGTATTGGACTTGTTTCCTCCTGGAACGTTCCTGTGGCCTGCTGCTCTGCATAGCTAAGTTCCGCTTTTGTTATTTTGTTTGCTGTTTTTTTCTGTCCAGCTTGCTTATTTGTTTTTTCTTGCTTGCTGGAAGCTCTGGGACGCAGAGGGTATACCTCCGTGCCGTTAGTCAGTACGGAGGGTCTTTTTGCCCCCTTTGCGTGGTTGTTTGTAGGGTTTTGTGTTGACCGCAAAGTTACCTTTCCTATCCTCGCTCTGTTCAGAAAGTCGGGCCTCACTTTGCTAAATCTATTTCATCTCTACGTTTGTCTTTTCATCTTAACTCACAGTCATTATATGTGGGGGCTGCCTTTTCCTTTGGGGTATTTCTCTGAGGCAAGGTAGGCTTATTTTCTATCTTCAGGCTAGCTAGTTTCTCAGGCTGTGCCGAGTTGCATAGGGAGCGTTAGGCGCAATCCACGGCTGCCTCTTGTGTGGTTGGAGAGGATTAGGGATTGCGGTCAGCAGAGTTCCCACGTCTCAGAGCTCGTTCTATGTTTTTGGGTTATTGTCAGGTCACTGTATGTGCTCTTACTTCTATGTCCATTGTGGTCCTGAATTACCTAATCATAACAGTACTGGAGGCTCAAAGTACTAATGATTCTCAATAGAGGGAAAAAAGAAGTTCTGAGACCATTTTTTTTTCTCTGCACTGTGTTTTGCCTTTTTTTTCCCCTAGACATTTGGGTGGTTCAGGACACAGGTGTAGCGATGGACATTAAAGGTCTGTCTTCATGTGTGGATCAGCTCACGGCAAGAGTACAAAATATTCAAGACTTTGTGGTTCAGAATTCTATGTTAGAACCAAGAATTCCTATTCCTGATTTGTTTTTTGGAGATAGAACTAAATTTCTGAGTTTCAAAAATAATTGTAAACTATTTCTGGCTTTGAAACCTCGCTCCTCTGGTGACCCAGTTCAACAAGTTAGGATCATTATTTCTTTTTTACGTGGCGACCCTCAGGACTGGGCATTTTCTCTTGCGCCAGGAGATCCTGCATTAAGTAATATCGATGCATTTTTCCTGGCGCTCGGATTGCTGTACGATTAACCTAATTCAGTGGATCAGGCAGAGAAAAATTTGCTGGCTCTGTGTCAGGGTCAGGATGAGATAGAGGTATATTGTCAGAAATTTAGAAAGTGGTCCGTACTCACTCAATGGAATGAAGGTGCGCTCGCAGCTATTTTCAGAAAGGGTCTCTCTGAAGCACTTAAGGATGTCATGGTGGGATTTCCTATGCCTGCTGGTCTGAATGAGTCTATGTCTTTGGCCATTCAGATCGGTCGACACTTGCGTGAGCGTAAATCTGTGCACCATTTGGCGGTATTATCTGAGCATAAACCTGAGCCTATGCAGTGCGATAGGACTTTGACCAGAGTTGAACGGCAAGAACACAGACGTCAGAATGGGCTGTGTTTCTACTGTGGTGATTCCACTCATGCTATGTCTGATTGTCCTAAGCGCACTAAGCGGTTCGCTAGGTCTGACACCATTGGTACGGTACAGTCAAAATTTCTTTTGTCCGTTACCTTGATCTGCTCTTTGTCATCTTATTCTGTCATGGCATTTGTGGATTCAGGCGCTGCCCTGAATTTGATGGACTTGGAGTATGCTAGGCGTTGTGGGTTTTTCTTGGAGCCCTTGCAGTGTCCTATTCCATTGAGAGGAATTGATGCTACGCCTTTGGCCAAGAATAAGCCTCAGTACTGGACCCAGCTGACCATGTGCATGGCTCCTGCACATCAGGAGGTTATTCGCTTTCTGGTGTTGCATAATCTGCATGATGTGGTCATGTTGGGGTTGCCATGGCTACAAGTCCATAATCCAGTATTAGATTGGAAATCCATGTCTGTGTCCAGCTGGGGTTGTCAGGGGGTACATGGTGATGTCCCATTTCTGTCTATTTCGTCATCCACCCCTTCTGAGGTTCCAGAGTTCTTGTCCGATTACCGGGATGTATTTGATGAGCCCAAGTCCGATACCCTACCTCCGCATAGGGATTGTGATTGTGCTATCGATTTGATTCCTGGTAGTAAATTCCCAAAAGGTCGACTGTTTAATTTATCTGTGCCTGAGCACGCCGCTATGCGGAGTTACGTGAAGGAGTCCTTGGAGAAGGGGCATATTCGCCCGTCATCGTCGCCATTAGGAGCAGGGTTCTTTTTTGTGGCCAAGAAAGATGGTTCACTGAGACCTTGTATAGATTACCGCCTTCTAAATAAGATCACGGTTAAATTTCAGTACCCCTTGCCGTTGTTATCTGATTTGTTTGCTCGGATTAAGGGGGCTAGTTGGTTCACCAAGATAGATCTTCGTGGTGCGTATAATCTTGTGCGTATTAAGCGAGGCGATGAATGGAAAACTGCATTTAATACGCCCGAGGGCCATTTTGAGTATCTAGTAATGCCATTCGGACTTGCCAATGCTCCATCAGTGTTTCAGTCCTTTATGCATGACATCTTCCGAGAGTACCTGGATAAATTCCTGATTGTATACTTGGATGATAATTTGATCTTCTCGGATGATTGGGAGTCTCATGTGAAGCAGGTCAGAACGGTGTTTCAGGTCCTGTGTGCTAATTCTTTGTTTGTGAAGGGATCAAAGTGTCTCTTTGGTGTTCAGAAGGTTTCATTTTTGGGGTTCATTTTTTCCCCTTCTACTATCGAGATGGACCCTGTTAAGGTCCAAGCCATCCATGATTGGACTCAGCCGACATCTCTGAAAAGTCTGCAAAAGTTCCTGGGCTTTGCTAATTTTTATCGTCGCTTCATCTGCAATTTTTCTAGTATTGCTAAACCATTGACCGATTTGACCAAGAAGGGTGCTGATGTGGTCAATTGGTCTTCTGCTGCTGTGGAAGCTTTTCAAGAGTTGAAGCGTCGTTTTTCTTCTGCCCCTGTGTTGTGTCAACCAGATGTTTCGCTTGCATTCCAGGTCGAGGTTGATGCTTCTGAGATTGGAGCAGGGGCTGTTTTGTCACAGAGAAGTTCTGATTGCTCGGTGATGAAACCATGCACCTTCTTTTCCAGGAAGTTTTCGCCTGCTGAGCGAAATTATGATGTTGGCAATCGAGAGTTGCTGGCCATGAAGTGGGCATTCGAGGAGTGGCGTCATTGGCTTGAAGGAGCTAAGCATCGCATGGTGGTCTTGACTGATCATAAGAACTTGACTTATCTCGAGTCTGCCAAGCGGTTGAATCCTAGACAGGCTCGTTGATCGCTGTTTTTTGCCCGTTTTGACTTTGTGGTTTCGTACCTTCCGGGCTCTAAAAATGTGAAGGCGGATGCCCTGTCTAGGAGTTTTGTGCCCGACTTTCCGGGTTTATCTGAGCCGGTGGGTATTCTCAAAGAGGGAGTATTTGTGTCTGCCATCTCCCCTGATTTGCGGCGGGTGCTGCAAAAATTTCAGGCTAATAAACCTGATCGTTGCCCAGCGGAGAAACTGTTTGTCCCTGATAGGTGGACGAATAAAGTTATCTCTGAGGTTCATTGTTCGGTGTTGGCTGGTCATCCTGGAATCTTTGGTACCAGAGAGTTAGTGGCTAGATCCTTTTGGTGGCCATCTCTGTCGCGGGATGTGCGTTCTTTTGTGCAGTCCTGTGGGATTTGTGCTCGGGCTAAGCCCTGCTGTTCTCGTGCCAGTGGGTTGCTTTTGCCCTTGCCGGTCCCGAAGAGGCCTTGGACACATATCTCTATGGATTTTATTTCAGATCTTCCCGTCTCTCAAAAAATGTCAGTCATTTGGGTGGTTTGTGATCGCTTCTCTAAGATGGTCCATTTGGTACCCTTGTCTAAATTACCTTCCTCCTCTGATTTGGTGCCATTGTTCTTCCAGCATGTGGTTCGTTTACATGGCATTCCAGAGAATATCGTTTCTGACAGAGGTTCCCAGTTTGTTTCGAGGTTTTGGCGAGCCTTTTGTGCAAGGATGGGCATTGACTTGTCTTTTTCCTCGGCTTTCCATCCTCAGACTAATGGCCAGACCGAACGAACCAATCAGACCTTGGAAACATATCTAAGATGCTTTGTTTCTGCTGATCAGGATGACTGGGTGTCCTTTTTGCCTTTGGCTGAGTTCGCCCTTAATAATCGGGCCAGCTCGGCTACCTTGGCTTCGCCGTTTTTCTGCAACTCTGGGTTCCATCCTCGTTTCTCTTCAGGGCAGGTTGAGTCTTCAGACTGTCCTGGTGTGGATACTGTGGTGGACAGGTTGCAGCAGATTTGGACTCATGTAGTGGACAATTTGACCTTGTCCCAGGAGAAGGCTCAACGTTTCGCTAATCGCAGACGCTGTGTGGGTCCCCGACTTCGTGTTGGGGATTTGGTTTGGTTGTCTTCTCATCATATTCCTATGAAGGTTTCCTCTCCTAAGTTTAAACCTCGTTTCATTGGTCCGTATAGGATTTCTGAGGTTCTTAATCCTGTGTCTTTTCGTCTGACCCTTCCAGATTCTTTTTCCATTCATATCATATTCCATAGGTCATTGTTGCGGAGATACGTGGCACCTATGGTTCCATCTGTTGATCCTCCTGCCCCGGTTTTGGTGGAAGGGGAGTTGGAGTATATTGTGGAGAAGATTTTGGATTCTCGTGTTTCAAGACGGAAACTCCAGTATCTGGTTAAGTGGAAGGAAGATAAATTCTGGGTCTTTGCCTCTGATGTCCATGCTCCCGATCTTGTTTGTGCCTTTCATATGGCTCATCCTGGTCGTCCTGGGGGCTCTGGTGAGGGTTCGGTGACCCCTCCTCAAAGGGGAGGGTACTGTTGTGAATTCTGTGGCAGAGCTCCCTCCTGTGGTCACAAGTGGTACTTTGGCTGATTCTCTCTATGAGCTTCCGTTGGTGGAGGAGAGTGGTACTGCGGCTTCTGAGTTTCCTTCCTCAGGTGATGTGGTGAAGTCGTTAGGTGCTGCTCTATTTAACTCCACCTAGTGCTTTGATCCTGGCCTCCAGTCAATGTTCTAGTATTGGACTTGTTTCCTCCTGGATCGTTACTGTGGCCTGCTGCTCTGCATAGCTAAGTTCCGCTTTTGTTATTTTGTTTGCTGTTTTTTTCTGTCCAGCTTGCTTATTTGTTTTTTCTTGCTTGCTGGAAGCTCTGGGACGCAGAGGGTGTACCTCCGTGCCGTTAGTCGGTACGGAGGGTCTTTTTGCCCCCTTTGCGTGGTTGTTTGTAGGGTTTTGTGTTGACCGCAAAGTTACCTTTCCTATCCTCGCTCTGTTCAGAAAGTCGGGCCTCACTTTGCTAAATCTATTTCATCTCTACGTTTGTCTTTTCATCTTAACTCACAGTCATTATATGTGGGGGCTGCCTTTTCCTTTGGGGTATTTCTCTGAGGCAAGGTAGGCTTATTTTCTATCTTCAGGCTAGCTAGTTTCTCAGGCTGTGCCGAGTTGCATAGGGAGCGTTAGGCGCAATCCACGGCTGCCTCTTGTGTGGTTGGAGAGGATTAGGGATTTCGGTCAGCAGAGTTCCCACGTCTCAGAGCTCGTTCTATGTTTTTGGGTTATTGTCAGGTCACTGTATGTGCTCTGACTTCTATGTCCATTGTGGTACTGAATTACCTAATCATAACATTTACCCCAACATATGGGGTATAAGCGTACTCAGGACAAATAGGACAACAACTTTTGGGGTCCAATTTTTTTGTGTGAAAAAAAAAGATTTTTTATTTTCACGGCTCTGCGCTATAAACTGAAGTGAAACACTTGGGGGTTCAAAATTCTCACAACACATCTAGATAAGTTCCCTGGGGGGTCTAGTTTCCAATATGGGGTCACTTGTGGGGGGTTTCTACTGTTTAGGTACATTAGGGGTTCTGCAAACGCAATGTGATGCCTGCAGACCATTCCATCTAAGTCTGCATTCCAAATGGCACTCCTTCCCTGCCGAGCCTTCCCATGCGCCCAAACGGTGGCTCCCCCCAACATATGGGGTATCAGCGTACTCAGGACAAATTGGACAACAACTTTTGGGGTCCAATTTCTCCTGTTACTCTCGGGAAAATACAAAACTGGGGGCTAAAATATAATTTTTGTGGGGAAAAATTTTTGTTTTATTTTTACGGCTCTCCATTATAAACTTCTGTGAAGCCCTTGGTGGGTCAAAGCGCTCACCACACATCTAGATAAGTTCCTTAGGGGGTCTACTTTCCAAAATGGTGTCACTTGTGGGGGGTTTCTACTGTTTAGGTACATTAGGGGCTCTGCAAACTCAATGTGACACCTGCAGACCATTCCATCTAAGTCTGCATTCAAATGGCACTCCTTCCCTTCCGAGCTCTCCCATGCGCCCAAACAGTGGTTCCCCCCACATATGGTGTATCATCGCACTCAGGAAAAATTGGGCAACAAATTTTGGGGTCCAATTTCTCCTGTTACCCTCGGGAAAATACAAAACTGGGGGCTAAAAAAATAATTTTTGTGGGAAAAAATTATTGTTTTATTTTTACGGTTCTACATTATAAACTTCTGTGAAGCATTTGGTGGGTCAAAGTGCTCACCACACCTCTAGATAAGTTCTTAGGGGGTCTACTTTCCAAAATGGTGTCACTTGTGGGGGGTTTCAATGTTTAGGCACATCAGTGGCTCTCCAAACGCAACATGGCGTCCCATCTCAATTCCTGTCAATTTTGCATTGAAAAGTCAAACGGCGCTCCTTCCCTTCCGAGCTCTCCCATCCGCCCAAACAGTGGATTACCCCCACATATGGGGTATCAGCGTACTCAGGACAAATTGTACAACAACTTTTGGGGTCCAATTTCTTCTCTTACCCTTGGGAAAATAAAAAATTGGGGGCAAAAAGATAATTTTTGTGAGAAAATATAATTTTTTATTTTTACGGTTCTGCATTATAAACTTCTGTGAAGCGCTTGGTGGGTCAAAGTGCTCACCACACCTCTAGATAAGTTTCTTAGGGGGTCTACTTTCCAAAATGGTGTCACTTGTGGGGGGTTTCAATGTTTAGGCACATCAGTGGCTCTCCAAACGCAACATGGCGTCCCATCTCAATTCCTGTCAATTTTGCATTGAAAAGTCAAACGGCGCTCCTTCCCTTCCGAGCTCTCCCATCTGCCCAAACAGTGGTTTACCCCGACATATGGGGTATCAGCATACTCAGGACAAATTGTACAACAATTTTTGGGGTCCAATTTCTTCTCTTACCCTTGGGAAAATAAAAAATTGGGGGCGAAAAGATAATTTTTGTGAAAAAATATGATTTTTTATTTTTACGGTTCTATATTATAAACTGTGACGCACTTGGTGGGTCAAAGTGCTCACCACACTTCTAGATAAGTTCCTTAGGGGGTCTACTTTCCAAAATGGTGTCACTTGTGGGGGGTTTCAATGTTTAGGCACATCAGGGGCTCTCCAAACGAAACATGGCGTCCCATCTCAATTCCAGTCAATTTTGCATTGAAAAGTCAAATGGCGCTCCTTCGCTTCCGAGCTCTGCCATGCGCCCAAACAGTGGTTTACCCCCACATGTGGGGTATTGGCGCACTCAGGAGAAGAAATGAGAAATTGCTGGTCAACTTTTCACCCTTACAACTTCCTAACAAAAAAAAATTTTGGTTCCAAAATTGTGCTGATGTAAAGTAGACATGTGGGAAATGTTACTTATTAAGTATTTTGTGTGACATATCTCTGCGATTTAATTGCATAAAAATTCAAAGTTGGAAAATTGCGAAATTTTCATAATTTTCGCCAAATTTCCGTTTTTTTCACAAATAAACGCAGGTACTATCAAAGAATTTTTACCATTGTCATGAAGTACAATATGTCACGAGAAAACACTGTCAGAATCACTGGGATCCGTTGAAGCGTTCCAGAGTTATAACCTCATAAAGGGACAGTGGTCAGAATTGTAAAAATTGGCCCGGTCATTAACGTGCAAACCACCCTTGGGGGTAAAGGGGTTAATAAAGACACAGTCAGAATGATGTCTTTTATTTGAAGTAAAAACACAATACACATTTACTTTTTTATTTAAAAATAACAAATACAGTTATACTCACCTAACACCCATCCCATTGAAGTCATGTATATTGCCCCACCAGACAATACAAGGTGACATCAGCCCCACAAATATTGCCCCACTTGCCAAAAAAACCCAAACACTACATACTTACATTCCGGTGTCTGTCCCCTGGCGCTGTGCTTTCCTGCACTGACTGTGAGCGCCGGCTGGCCGTAAAGCACAGCGGTGACGTCACCGCTGTGCTCTGCTTTACGGCTGGCCGGTGCTGACGCAGTCAGTGCAGGAAAGCACAACGCCGGGGGACAGACACCGGAATGTAAGTATGTAGTGTTTTTTTTTTTTTTTACATTAACACTTGTAACCAGGGTAAACATCGGGTTAATAAGCGCGGCCCTGCGCTTAGTAACCCGATGTTTACCCTGGTTACCAGTGAAGACATCGCTGAATCGGCCTCACACACGCCGATTCAGCGATGTCTGCGGGAGTCCAGCGACGAAATAAAGTTCTGGACTTTCTGCTCCGAACAACGATGTCACAGCAGGATCCAGATCGCTGCTGCGTGTCAAACTCAACAATATCGCTATCCAGGACGCTGCAACGTCACGGATCGCTAGCGATATCGTTCAGTGTGAAGGTACCTTAAGTGTCTCCAGCATATGTGAAAACTGTCACCGCATGTACAGGACACAATGACGTGTGAAAGAGCCGTAATGTGGAGTTTTAATTTTAAAAAGCTACTGAAGACTGGTGTTTAATACATTTCCAAAACTGTTACTTTCAGATTAGGATATAGATCTGGCCCGAATCTTGGCTTTCCAGGGGGGCCAGTGGGCAGGACCCTGGTGCCCTCTCCCCAGGGCGTCACTTGTCCTCATCCACATTGGAATCCTCTTGTTACAATGTATCTCTGGTGCTGCAGACACAGACCTCCCTGCCTGTCACATTCCTAAGCTATAGGGCATTGTAATTTGGACAGAATGAGTTTAGATGCAGTCTTGTAATGTTACCATAGCAGCAGTCTCCTCTTCTCTCCTGATTGGCTGGTACCCTGTAAGAGTACACGAATCAGACCGAAGGGAGCTGCTCCTAGAAATGCTGAGTGCAGCCTGCAACCAAACATGCGACCAGAGGCACACAGGTGTACAGCAGGGCGATGGAGTGCAGCCTGTAACCAGACATGCGACCAGAGGCACACAGGTGTACAGCAGGGCGATGGAGTGCAGCCTGTAACCAGACATGCGACCAGAGGCACACAGGTTTACTGCAGGCCGATGGAGTGCAGCCTGTAACCTGACATGCGACCAGAGGCGCACAGGTGTACAGCAGGGCGATAGAGTGCAGCCTGTAACCAGACATGCGACCAGAGGCACACAGGTGTACAGCAGGGCGATGGAGTGCAGCCTGTAACCAGACATGCGACCAGAGGCACACAGGTGTACAGCAGGGTGATGGAGTGCAGCCTGTAACCAGACATGCGACCAGAGGCGCACAGGTGTACAGCAGGGCGATGGAGTGCAGCCTGTAACCAGACATGCGACCAGAGGCACACAGGTGTACAGCAGGGTGATGGAGTGCAGCCCGTAACCAGACATGCGACCAGAGGCACACAGGTGTACAGCAGGGTGATGGAGTGCAGCCTGTCACCAGACATGCGACCAGAGGCACACAGGTGTACAGCAGGGCGATGGAGTGCAGCCTGTAACCAGACATGCGACCAGAGGCACACAGGTGTACAGCAGGGTGATGGAGTGCAGCCTGTCACCAGACATGCGATCAGAGGCACACAGGTGTACAGCAGGGCGATGGAGTGCAGCCTGTAACCAGACATGCGACCAGAGGCACACAGGTGTACAGCAGGGCGATGGAGTGCAGCCTGTAACCAGACATGCGACCAGAGGCACACAGGTGTACAGCAGACCGATGGAGTGCAGCCTGTAACCAGACATGCGACCAGAGGCACACAGGTGTACAGCAGGGCGATGGAGTGCAGCCTGTAACCAGACATGCGACCAGAGGCACACAGATGTACAGCAGACCGATGGAGTGCAGCCTGTAACCAGACATGCGACCAGAGGCACACAGGTGTACAGCAGGGCGATGGAGTGCAGCCTGTAACCAGACATGCGACCAGAGGCACACAGGTGTACAGCAGGGCGATGGAGTGCAGCCTGTAACCAGACATGCGACCAGAGGCACACAGGTGTACAGCAGGGTGATAGAGTGCAGCCTGTAACCAGACATGCGACCAGAGGCACACAGGTGTACAGCAGGGTGATAGAGTGCAGCCTGTAACCAGACATGCGACCAGAGGCACACAGGTGTACAGCAGGGTGATAGAGTGCAGCCTGTAACCAGACATGCGACCAGAGGCACACAGGTTTACTGCAGGGCCGATGGAGCCGAGTCGTGTCTGCCGCTTTATTATCTCTCATGTGCTTTGTTATATTCTTGGAGAACAACCGCAAGTCATTCACAGCTCTGCTTCATTCATACAGCGCAGAGTAGACTGCAGGCAGTGCAGATACCGGGATTGTGTGACTTATAGAAATGTGCATTAGTTGAGAATTCTGGAAAATACATAAGCGTCGCTCCGTGCCCTGTTCCGTCTAGGATAAAGGCTCTGAGATCTGCCTTCAAGTTTTTTTTATTTTGCTACGATACGACAAAAAACTAAAGATCATCACTGAAAACCTTCTAACATCCTCAATAAAAGGTACAGCAGTTTGGGGGTCTAGTTCCTGATTACAGGTTCCTCTTAAACAATGCAGTAAACCTTGGTCAGTTTATTACTGTTAAGCAGGATGTCTGGGCTAAAATGGAAAAACTAATAACTCTGTGTGACTGCTGAATCATGACAGTGTGCAATGTGCACACTGAAAGTGTTCCCCCGTGTGCAATGCGCACACTGTCACAATTCCCCTGTATGCGATGCACACACTGTCACCATTCCCTTGTATGCGATGGGCACACTGTCACCGTTTCCCCATATACAATGGGCACACTTACTGTTCCCCTGCATGCAATGTGCACACTGTCACAATTCCCCTGTATGCGATACACACACTGTCACTGTTCCCCTGTATGCGATGGGCACACTGTCACCGTTTCTCCATATACAATGGGCACACTTACTGCTTCCCTGTATCCACTGGGCACACTGCCACCGTTCCCCTGTATGCAATGGGCACACTTACTGCTTCCGTGTATCCGCTGGGCACACTTACTGTTTCCCTGTATCTGCTGGGCACACTATCACTGTTCCCCTGTGTGCGATGGCACACTGTCACTGTTCCCTGTATGCGATGGGCACACTATCACTGTTCCCTTGGATGTGATGGGCACACTTTGCATACAGGGGAACGGTGACAGTGTGTGCATCGCATACAGGGGAACAGTGACTGTGTCACGGGTGTGTCAGAGGCTGCAGTCAGTCACACTACATCTAGCTGCTGAAGGCCTCAGCGGTTGGCTTTGCAGACTCCTTCCTAGTTCTTCTGACTTTAGGACCTAGTGGCCTGCTCCCCTCCCCAACTCTAATGGACACACCTGGACCGTTTATACCTCCCTGCTGGCTACTGGGATTTGCCAGTGATATTTCCATTTACCCGTTGAGGTTTGGAGCTACAGCTGTCGGCTATCTTCCTGTTTGGTGTGTTTCTCGCTGAGCCTACTCAAGCTCATTGTTCCCCTTCTATGTGTCTCCAGTCTGTGGAGGAGTTTTTCAGGACCTTTGCCCTGATCGGGGATGATCCTGACCGTATTTCCTTGGCTGAATCCAGGCTGTGTTGCATTCAGCAGGGGAATCGTTCAGTGGAGATGTGCAGCTCTGAATTCTGCAGGTGGTCAACCGATACCAAATGGTATGACCCGGCTCTCAGAAGACACTTCCTTCAGGGTCACACTGAAAGATTAAAGGACACATTATCAGTGTATGAGACTCCTGTGTCATTGGAGGCTGCCATGTCCTTGGCTATGCCGGTGGATAGACGCCTGCGGGACAGATGGGTGAGACCACCATCTTCTGAGCCCAATTTCCAGGACAATTGTCGGAGGGAAGGTCTGGGAGTGAACCTATACTTGCGGAGTTAGAGGAACCCTTGCAGTTGGGGGGTGCATTCACGTCATATGTTTCCACCGACATTGGTTTTTTTATGGGGGGAAGGGACATTTTATTGGGGCCTGGCCTTTAATTGCAAAGAAAAAAGAAACTTGTTTAATCCTTTGGAACCTTGAGCTTAATAATCAAGGGATGTGTTTGTTTTCAACCTGCAATTCTTGTTTTGTCCTGACAGCAGAGGTGGTGCTAGAAAGCAGGTCTGAAAACAATTCTGTGTTTGTAGACAGTGGAGCTGGAGACAGTATGGGAATGCTGAGTTTTCTAGAACTCATGGTTTTGTCTACTCTAACTTGGCTGAGCCTATTCCTATTCGTGCCATCGACTCAGCACCACTTATACAGAGAACACTGGCACAGATTGTACATAACATAAGACTGAATGTGGTGTCCTTTTATTATGAAGTAATCCCTTGTGTCCTGAAGGGTCTCCACACTCCAATGGTTCTGAGTTTGCCCCGGTTGGTGACGCATAATCCAACTGTGGATTGGCAGTCCAGAGAAATTGTGCAGTGGGGAGATTACTGTCATGGTAACTGCCTAAGCGTTTCCCCTTCTGGTGTATCTACAGGGTCCTTACCAGCATTTTTGTCTGGCTTTGAGGACCCTGCCCCAATTTTGCAGACAGGGTAGGTATCTCGGCCTTGTACAATGACCAGGAGCGTGAGGTGTTGGAGGCTCAGGTGGATGCCCTGTCTCCTGCCCTTCGAGGAGGTTATTTGTGCAGTCTAAATTGCGCTTCAAAGTAACTAGAGAATATCATGACTCTACTTGCTGGCCACCCAGGTGGTGAGGCAACCGCGGACATCCTTTCTCGTTTTTGGTGGCCGGGGTTACATCAGGATGTGATTGAGCAAGTGTTTACCTACAATGTTTGCGCACGTTCTAAAGTACCGCATACCCGTCCATCTGGTCCTGTTTCACCACTACATCGTCCAAACAGGGTCAGGAGAAACCGGTATAAACGCATGACTGTCAGTAAACAAGTGAACGGTCCGGACCTGAATGTGAATGATTTTGGGTTGTTGTCTACCAGGAATATCAGGTTGAAGGTTCCTTCCTGGAAGTTGGGACCTAGATTCAGTGATCCCTATAAGATAATTGGTCTAGCAACGTTTCGTCTTGCCGGTCAAGCTCTTAAGATCTTTGTCGTTTTTCACAGGTCTGACAATCGGCACAAGACCACAAGTATGCACATCGCGTACATGTACTTATATGACCACACAGTCACACGGTGGCATACAGTGTGTACATTGCAAACTGTTATGATTCAACAGTCACATAAACTGACTAACTACTTTTCATCTCAGCTTGAACAACCCCTTTAATATACATCACAGACTTTTCTGAAACACATTCTTTCAAATATATCTACTATATAATTGTCTAAGGGTCACTTCCGTCTGTCTGTCTGTCTGTCACAGATATTCATTGGTCGCGGCCTCTGTCAAGGAAATCCAAGTCGCTGATTGGTCACAGGAGAACAGCCACGACCAATCAGTGATGGGCACAGTCCGGAAGAAAGTGGCCGCTCCTTACTCCCCGCAGTCACTGCCCGGCGCCCGCATACTCCCCTCCAGCCACCGCTAACACAGGGTTAATGCCTGCGGTAACGGACCGCGTTATGCTGCGGGTAACGCACTCCGTTACCACCGCTATTAACCCTGTGTGTCCCCAACCTTTTACTATTGACGCTGCCTATGCGGCATCAATAGTAAAAAATGTAATGTTAAAAATAATAAAAAAACAAAAAACCTGCTATACTCACCCTCCGTTGTCCGCCGAGCCGGCCGCCATCTTCCGTTCCCGGCGATGCATTGCAAAATTACCCATAAGACTTAGCGGCCTCGCGAGACCGCTAAGTCATCTGGGTAACTTCGCAATGCATCCTGGGAACGGAAGATGGCGGCAGCCGCGCGCTACAAGGAGCCCTCGGATCCAAAGGTGAGTATGTTAGAACTACAATGGGCCCTCGGATCAGAAGGTGAGTATATGTTTATTTTTTAACCTGTGACATACATGGCTGGGCAATATACTACGTAGCTGGGCAATATACTATGTGGCTGGGCAATATACTACGTGGCTGCACAATATACTACGTCGCTGTGCAATATACTACGTCGCTGTGCAATATACTACGTCGCTGTGCAATATACTACGTCGCTGTGCAATATACTACGTGACTGGGCAATATACTATGTCACTCGGCAATATATTACGTGGCTGGGCAATATACTACGTAGCTCTGTGCTGTATGCTACGTCACTGGGCAATATACTACGTCACTGGGCAATATACTACGTGGCTGTGCAATATACTACGTCACTGGGCAATATACTACATCACTGGGCAATATACTACGTAGCTGGGCAATATACTACGTGGCTGGGCAATATACTACGTGACTGGGCAATATACTACGTGACTCTGTGCAATATACTACGTCACTCGGCAGTATACTACGTGGCTGGGCAATATACTACGTGGCTCTGTGCTGTATACTACGCCACTGGGCAATATACTACATGGCTGGGCAATATACTACGTGACTGGGCAATATACTACGTGGCTCTGTGCAATATACTACGTCACTCGGCAGTATACTACGTGGCTGGGCAATATACTATGTGGCTCTGTGCTGTATACTACGCCACTGGGCAATATACTACGTGACTGGGCAATATACTACGTGGCTCTGTGCTGTATACTACGCCACTGGGCAATATACTACGTGACTGGGCAGTATGCTACGTGGCTGGGCAATATACTACATGGCTGGGCAATATACTACGTCACGGGGCAATATACTACGTCACTGGGCAATATACTACGTGGCTGGACAATATACTATGTGGCTGGGCAATATACTACGTGGCTGGACAATATACTATGTGGCTGGGCAATGTACTACGTGGCTGGACAATATACTACGTGGCTGGACAATATACTACGTGGCTGGGCAATATACTACGTGGCTGGGCAATATATTACGTGGCTAGGCAATATACTACATGGACTGGGCAATATACTACATGGCTGGGCAATATACTACATGGTTAGGCAATATACTACGTGGACTGGGCAATATACTACATGGCTGGGCAATATACTACATGGTTAGGCAATATACTACGTGGACATGCATATTCTAGAATACCGGATGCGTTAGAATCGGGCCACCATCTAGTTTTTTAAATAATCTGTCTGTGGTGGAAATGTAATTGTAGCGCCTCCTGGAGTCACAATCTCCACAATCACCACACATCAAAAAATACTACATCTAGTTTTGTTTATGACCGCCATGATTTTTAAAGACAGCACCAAGTCTCCTAGGTCTGTAATGAACAAATTGGTGACATCATGCCACATCGATCTTTTTCATTCTTGACTCAACCTTTTCTTAGAGCCTAGGTGCTGGATGTAGAGTCCTGACAACTTGTCTCTTCAGAACTCCCCATAGGTGTCGGGTTGTCAGATCAGGGGGCACTTGGCCACTGAATCACTTTTACCTCGTTCTTAAGAAATTCAACAGTGGCCTTAGATGCGTGTTTTGGATCAGTCATTTTGGAAAACTGCTCATCTTCCAAGGTCTCAGAGTGATGGCGGCATCTTCTCTGTAACTATAGAGCAAAACATCTGTCAATTTATGCCATCAATGACATGTAGCTCCCCAATACCCACTCGTGTGCCCCACATAAGGAAACTGCCACCACCTTGTTTCACAGTAGGCACCATGCATTTGTCTCTGTTCTCCTCACCTTTGTGTGCCATAAAAACTTCCAAAAACTTTTATCTTGGTGTCATCTCTTTAGAGTATAGAGTCCAAGTAGTCTTCATATTTTTCAGCCTGGGCCATGGCAAATTGTAGGCAGCTTTTTTGGTTATGGGCTTTTGGAGAGGCTTCCTTTGTGGATGACACCCATGCTGCCATTCTTCTGCAGTGTACGCCATGCTGTGTCATGGGAAACACTCACCCCCATTAGACTTTCTACTTCTTTAGGTAATTGCACTGAACTTTCATGTTGATTTTCTTCAACCCTTCTCATCAGAAGATGCTCCTGTTTAGGTCAGTACTTCCGTGGTTGCCTAGATGTCTCTTAAGAGTTGTTTTGCTTTTCCATCTGTCTGTTACATTTTTGTATCACTTTTGCTCCAGTATCTGACTGATCAGTAAAGCTTTGCTAATCTTCTTGTAGCCTTCACAATTCTTGTGTAAAGAAATTATTTTCTTTCTCAGGTCTTGTGACATTTCTCTTCCATGTGGTGCAATTGCTGACGGCATGAGATGGTTAGGGGTGTTCTTTAAGTATCTCCCTCTTCATAGTTAAGGCCCCGTCACACATAGCGACGCTTAAGCGATCCCGACAACGATACGACCTGTCAGGGATCGTTGCTGCGTCGCTATGTGGTCGCTGGTGAGATGTCAAACAGTGAGATCTCCCCAACGACGCAGCAGCGATGCGGCGACCTGTAGCGACCTGTACAACGATACTATTTCATGACGATTCAATGGGACGTCCTGTCAACGAGGTCGTTGGTAAGGTGTCAAACACAGCGATGTGTGCTACCCAGCGCGACCTCAACGATCAAAAAACGGTCCAGGCCATTCCGACACGACCAGCGATCTCACAGCAGGGGCCTGGTCGCTGCTACGTGTCACACATAGCGAGATCGCTACTGAGGTCGCGGTTGCGTCACAAAACTTGTGACTCAGCAGCGATCTCGCTAGCGATCTCGCTGTGTGTGACGGGGGCTTAACCCATCTGCTGGACATCTTTGTAATTAATAAATAGATTTATCTGTGGCTAAATTCTTGATAATTCGAATTTTCTAGTCTAAACTTTAGCATTAGTTCAAAGGCTTTAACCCCTTCATGACCGAATGTATTTTTGTTTCTGGGGTTTCGTTTTTTGCTCTCCTTCCCAGAGCCATAACTTTTTTATTTTTCCCTCAATATGGCCAAGTGAGAGCTTGTTTTTTGCAGGACGAGTTGTACTCTTGAACAACACCATTGGTTGTAACGTATCGTGTATTACAAAACAATTCCAAGTGCAGTGAAGTTGCAAAAAAAAGTGCAATCCCACACTTGTTTTTTGTTTGCCTTTTTTGCTAGGTTCACTAAATGCTAAAACTGACCTTCCATTATGATTCTCCAGGTAAATCCGAGTTCATAGACACCAAACATGTCTAGGTTTTTTTTTTTTTAAAGTGTTGAAGAAAAATTCCAAAGTTTGCTTAAAAAAAAAAAGTGCCATTTTCCGATTCCTGTAGCGTCTCCATTTTTCGTGATTTCGGGTCTTATTTTTTGCGTTCCAAGCTGATGTTTTTAATTATGCCATTTTGGTGCAGATACGTTCTTTGATCGCCCGTTATTACATTTTAATGCAATGGTGCACCCGGCAACCAAAAAAAGGAATTCTGGCGTTTTTACATTTTTTTTTTTTTTTTCTCATTGCGCCGTTTAAGGATCAGGTTAATTTTTTTTATTGATAGATCGGGCAATTCTGAACACAGCCATACCAAACGTGTGATCATTTATTCTGAGCACTGTTTGTACAGCAAATCGTGCTGACATTTATGTGCATATATTCATTGTATTTCTAATTTAAGTGCTTTTTAATTTGTTTCCTTGAGTGGACTCATCTGAAAAAAGGGATCAAGTACAGATACCCTAAAAATGCGTCTGTATCCTACAGCACATTGGGTACCAGGATGGCGTGGATGAGTCTTCTATTCATTTGGTCTTTCATGCTTTTACCTTATTTACCAGGAACATTATGTTTCAGAGGGTCTCACCGTCAGAAATGGCCCTGACTGTTATCTGTGCAGTTACTGGAGCGCAGACTGTAATTATTCCGTGTTCTCGGCACCAGCGATGTGCTGTGAGCAGTGACATGTTTTACAGTCTAAGTGTACAGATAGAAGTGGGCCTGTGTTCCGCCGGCAGTTTCCATGGATACCGGGAGAGATGCCGAAGCGATTGTGTTAAGATTGCATCTGACAAGTAAATACTTTACATCTTCAGATCGAAGATAAAATAAGCTTGGAGCTAATGAGTAGGAAGGTTACAAGAGGTGATAACTGTGCCCAGCATTGTGTCCTGACAGCAGGACATTACCAGCGCAGCACGTGACATTACACCCACCATTACTGACAGCAGGACATTACCAGCGCAGCACGTGACATTACACCCACCATTACTGACAGCAGGACATTACCAGCGCAGCACGTGACATTACACCCACCATTACTGACAGCAGGACATTACCAGCGCAGCACGTGACATTACACCCACCATTACTGACAGCAGGACATTACCAGCGCAGCACGTGACATTACACCCACCATTACTGACAGCAGGACATTACCAGCGCAGCACGTGACATTACAACCACCATTACTGACAGCAGGACATTACCAGCGCAGCACGTGACATTACACCCACCATTACTGACAGCAGGACATTACCAGCGCAGCACGTGACATTACACCCACCATTAGTGACAGCAGGACATTACCAGCGCAGCACGTGACATTACACCCACCATTACTGACAGCAGGACATTACCAGCACAGCACGTGACAGCAGGACATTACCAGCGCAGCACGTGACATTACACCCACCATTACTGACAGCAGGACATTACCAGCGCAGCACGTGACATTACACCCACCATTACTGATAGCAGGACATTACCAGCGCAGCACGTGACATTACACCCACCATTACTGATAGCAGGACATTACCAGCGCAGCACGTGACAGCAGGACATTCCCAGCGCAGCACGTGATATTACACCCACCATTACTGACAGCAGGACATTACCAGCGCAGCACGTGACATTACACCCACCATTACTGACAGCAGGACATTACCAGCGCAGCACGTGACATTACACCCACCATTACTGACAGCAGGACATTACCAGCGCAGCACGTGACATTACACCCACCATTACTGACAGCAGGACATTACCAGCGCAGCACGTGACATTACACCCACCATTACTGACAGCAGGACATTACCAGCGCAGCACGTGACATTACACCCACCATTAGTGACAGCAGGACATTACCAGCGCAGCACGTGACATTACACCCACCATTACTGACAGCAGGACATTACCAGCGCAGCACGTGACATTACAACCACCATTACTGACAGCAGGACATTACCAGCGCAGCACGTGACATTACACCCACCATTACTGACAGCAGGACATTACCAGCGCAGCACGTGACATTACACCCACCATTAGTGACAGCAGGACATTACCAGCGCAGCACGTGACATTACACCCACCATTACTGACAGCAGGACATTACCAGCACAGCACGTGACAGCAGGACATTACCAGCGCAGCACGTGACATTACACCCACCATTACTGACAGCAGGACATTACCAGCGCAGCACGTGACAGCAGGACATTACCAGCGCAGCACGTGACATTACACCCACCATTACTGATAGCAGGACATTACCAGCGCAGCACGTGACATTACACCCACCATTACTGATAGCAGGACATTCCCAGCGCAGCACGTGACATTACACCCAGCATTACTGACAGCAGGACATTACCAGCGCAGCACGTGACATTACACCCACCATTACTGACAGCAGGACATTACCAGCGCAGCATGTGACATTACACCCACTATTACTGATAGCAGGACATTACCAGCGCAGCACATGACATTACACCCACCATTACTGACAGCAGGACATTACCTGCGCCGCACGTGACATCACGACCACCATTGCTGGTAGCAGGACATTACCAGCGCAGCACGTGACATTACGCCCACCATTACTGATAGCAGGACATTCGCAGCGCAGCACGTGACATTACACCCACCATTACTGACAGCAGGACATTACCTGCGCCGCACGTGACATCACGACCACCATTGCTGGTAGCAGGACATTACCATCGCAGCACGTGACATTACACCCACCATTACTGATAGCAGGACATTACCAGCGCAGCACATGACATTACGCCCACCATTACTGATAGCAGGACATTACCAGCGCAGCACGTGACATTACGCCCACCATTACTGAAGACACAAAAAGAGCACAGCGAAGTCAAAAATACTCTGTTGTAAAGAAGTCACAGTAAATAAGCAAGTGCTAGTCAAAAAATGAAAAAAATACAGGGTATTTAGTTAATACGTTTTTTTGCAAAAAAATGTATATTAAGCTGCTCCACCAATCGTCAAGGTATACCCATAATAGAGCAGTCCTATCTAATGTATATAATCCCTATCTGATGTATTTAAAAACCTGATCACCTGTATAGTACCTGTATAAGCAGGGTTCAGAGAGGGAATATCCATGTGGACATGCTGGATGGAACAGCTTTAGTGCAAATGACCCACAAGGAGTGGTGGACTCCCCAGTTTTGTAGAAACAAGACAACAATTATAGAACCAAAAACACATGGGCTACTTGCACAGTGAACAAGTCTGTAGGAACCTGTTCACACCACCAAGAAACTTGAAGACACAAAAGAGCACACCGAGGTCAAAATACTCTGTTGTAAAGAAGTCACAGTAAATGTGCAAGTGCTAGTCAAAAAATGAAAAAAATACAGGGTATTTAGTTAGTACGTTTTTTTTGCCAAAAAATGTATATTAAGCTGCCCTCCATTAGACCGCGTTCACACGTTATTTGGTCAGTATTTTTACCTCAGTATTTGTAAGCTAAATTGGCAGCCTGATAAATCCCCAGCCAACAGGAAGCCCTCCCCCCTGGCAGAATATATTAGCTCACACATACACATAATAGACAGGTCATGTGACTGACAGCTGCCGTATTTCCTATATGGTACATTTGTTGCTCTTGTAGTTTCTCTGCTTATTAATCAGATTTTTATTTTTGAAGGATAATACCAGACTTGTGTGTGTTTTAGGGCGAGTTTCATGTGTCAAGTTGTGTGTGTTGAGTTGCATGTGGCGACATGCATGTGGCGACATGCATGTAGCGACTTTTGTGAGATGAGTTTTATGTGGCGACATGCGTGTAGCAACTTTTTGTGTGTCGAGTTGCATGTGACAGGTTAGTGTAGCAAGTCGTGTGCAGCAACTTTTGCGCATGGCGAGTTTTGCGCGTGGCAAGATTTATGTGTGGTGCGTTTTGAGTATGTGCAAGTGAGCCTAGTTTTGTATGTGGCGAGTTTTGCGCGTAGCAAGTTTTGAGCGGCGACTTTTGTGTTTCGACTTTTATGTGGCGAGGTTGGTGTATGTGTGGTGAAATGTGTGCTGAGGGTGGTATATGTGTTCAAGCACGTGGTAGTGTGTGGCGCATTTTGTGTGTGTGTTCATATCCCCGTGTGTGGTGAGTATTCCATGTCGGGGCCCCACCTTAGCAACTGTACGGTATATACTCTTTGGCGCCATCGCTCTGACTCTTTAAGTCCCCCTTGTTCACATCTGGTAGCTGTCAATTTGCCTCCAACACTTTTCCTTTGGAACGCGTGGGGTTAACATTTCGCCTCACAACATAGCCAATTAGGGCTCATAAAAAAAAACTGTGGTTTATGTCATCCGTTCCATAACTTATTTTTATTTTTCTGCTGATAGAGCTTGTTTTGCAGGGCATTTTGATCTCTTTATTGGTACTATTATGGGGCAGATATGCCTTTTCAATCACTTTTCATTCTTGTTTTTATTGGAGCTGCAATTAAAAAAATAAATAAATAAAAAAAAAATAAATTCTGACATTTCGATCCCTTTTTTTTTCCCTCTCACTTTTATAGGTTATGTAACTTTAGCTTTTGAAACATCAGACTTTTTACAGGTGTCACAATACCAAGTACGATTTGCACTTTTAATTTTTTTTATTTATTTTCATTTTTTTAACCTGCTATAAGACTAAAACCCATGTATGTATCAAAAAAGGTGAGCAGCTAACATCTTAGGGTATGTTTCCACGTGCAGGAAACGCTGCGTGTCTGACGCTGCATAGAGCCGCAGCGTCAGACACGCAGCGTCCAGATGTTACAGCATAGTGGAGGGGATTGAATGAAATCCCATCTCCACTATGCGTGGTAACACGCACGCGGCGGCCCTGCGACTCTGGACATGCTGCGTGTCTTTTCAGATCGCAGCATGTCCGTATATCTTGCGGCGACGCTGCGGCGCCGCAAGATATAGCACAGGGCCCTATGGTGGGGAGCGATGATCCCGGATGTGTGCTGTGAACACATCCGGCATCATCGCATCCCAGAAAGGGGGCGGGGCTTACCGCAGAGCGGCTAAGCCGCTCCGACGATACCTCCGGCCATCCTGAAAGTGGACACATACCCTTAGTCTGCATTATACCCTGTGTTGATATACTACACAAAGTTTCGTCTGCCGGTAATTTTTCTCTCCTCACTATAGCCACAGGCTGGGCTTTGAAATACTACATGGATGACTATGAACTGTGCATTATACTACATGGATGACTATGAACTGTGCATTATACTACATGGATGACTGTGCTCTGTGCATTATACTACATGGATGACTATGAACTGTGCATTATACTACATGGATGACTATGAACTGTGCATTATACTGCGTGGATGACTATGGGCTGTGCATTATACTACATGGATGACTATGAACTGTGCATTATACTACATGGATGACTGTGCTCTGTGCATTATACTACATGGATGTCTATGACCTGTGCATTGTACTACATGGATGACTATTTAAGGATCAGGAGCAAAATATAGAAGTGACTCGATATGTGTTAAAAACATATAAGATATGATAAGGTTTCAGGATATACAGTATATGGTAATGTGCACACAGCAGGCCAATAACAAAGTTTTAACAGTAGTTATATATCAATTAGATATTAGTATAATTATACATATAACTTCAGCCCATTAAGAGCGGCAGAAGCAATGCGGCGGATAGCCAGACAAGGCTCTAATAAATATAAAAATAAGTACATGTCATGCAGTAATATAGGGCCCAGCCTTAATAACCACAGCGCAATATTATGTCATAGCAATTATGTGTAGAACGCTGACACAGAAGTTAAATTTTATGGTTGTGGCTATAGTTTGTAAACAGCGGCAGGGGCAGCGGGTAGAATCCGGCGTATAGCTGGGTACAGCCCAGGTGGGCGTAAAATTAATACACGCTGTGCTGTGCTACAGGGCCCTACATAACAAATAGTATGTGCAAATTGACATATAGAAAGCGCTTAAAACGATATCCACAGCACCGATGAAGTATGTTTATAATTATGGCTATAATCTGCAGAAAGCGGCAGGAGTAACAAATAAGATCCAGCACAGAGCCGAGTGCAGCCCAAATGGGCATGGGATAAAACACGCTATGCCATGCTACAAAGTGCTGTAAAGCAAATGTGCGAAAATAGCACAAGGCACCTACTGGAATAGTATCCGCAATGCTTACCGCTGTGTGCACAAAAACCCTCTCTGGATGGTGAGAAGCCCGACGCACATTTCGTGTCCACGCTGGACACTTCTTCAGGGGGTATACTGAATCAGTATGGACGAGGACCTTTAGTAGTCATGGAGACGCAGCATGTGACACATCACAAGGTCTAATTAGACCAATAGGAAAGCAGCATGAACGGCGCATGCGCGGTGCGTACCCCAGGTTCCGGCATGGTAAATACCTAGTCCATACTGATTCAGTATACCCACAGTAAGGAATCCGCATCTGTTGTTATGCCTAAACCTTCTTTCCTCCAGACGTAGAGGATGCCCCCTTCTCCCTGTCTCAGGTCTATGATTAAAAAGATTATCAGAAAGGTCTTTGTACTGTCCCCTCATATATTTATACATTAAAATAAGATCACCCCATAGTCTTCGTTTTTCCAAACTAAATAGCCCCAAGTGTAATAACCTATCTTGGTATTGCAGACCCCCCAGTCCTCTAATAACCTTGGTCGCTCTTCTCTTTACCCGCTCCAGTCCAGCTATGTCTTTCTTATACACCGGAGACTAGAACTGTGGACAGTATTCTAAGTGTGGTTGAACTAGTGACTTGTATAGAGGTAAAATTATGTTCTCCTCATGAGCATCTATGCCTCTTTTAATGCATCCCATTATTTAATTTGCCTTTGTAGCAGCTGCCTGACACTGGCCACTGAACATGAGTTTGTCATCCACCCATACACCCAGGTCTTTTTCATTGACGGTTTTGCCCAGAGTTTTAGAATTATGCACATAATTATACATCTTATTACTTCTACCCAAGTGCATGACCTTACATTTATCCCCATTAAAACTCATTTGCCATTTATCAGCCCAAGCTTCTAGTTTACATAAATCATCCTGTAATATAAAATTGTCCTCCTCTGTATTAATTACCCTGCAGAGTTTAGTGTCATCTGCAAATATTGAAATTCTGCTCTGAATGCCCCCTACAAGGTCATTAATAAATATGTTAAAAAGAAGAGGGCCCAATACTGACCCCTGTGGTACCCCACTGCTAACCGCGACCCAGTCCGAGTGTGCTCCATTAATAACCACCCTTTGTTTCCTATCCCTGAGCCAGCTCTTAACCCACTTACACATATTTTCCCCTATCCCCATTATTCTCATTTTATGTATCAACCTTTTGTGTGGCACCGTATCAAAAGCTTTTGAAAGGTCCATATACACTACATCCACTGGGTTCCCTTGGTCCAGTCCGGAACTTACCTCTTCATAGAAACTGATCAGATTAGTCTGACATGAACGGTCCCTAGTAAACCCGTGCTGATACTGGGTCATGAGGTTATTCCTCTTCAGATACTCCAGCATAGCATCCCTTAGAATGCCCTCCAGGATTTTACCCACAGTAGAGGTTAAGCTTACTATAATGGCCTATAATTTCAGAGTTCAGTTTTTGTCCCCTTTTTGAATATTGGCACCACATTTGCTATACGCCAGTCCTGTGGTACAGACCCTGTTATTATGGAGTCTTTAAAGATTAAAAATAATGGTCTATCAATGACTGTACTTAATTCCTGCAGTACTCGAGGGTGTATCCCATCCGGGCTTGTAGATTTGTCAATTTTAGTGATTTTTAGACGCCGACGTACTTCCTGCTGGGTTAAGCAGGTGACATTTAATGGAGAATTTTTATCACTAGTCATTTTGTCTGCCATGGGATTTTCTTGTGTAAATACTGATGAAAAAAGTCATTTAGCATATTGGCTTTTTCCTCATCCTCATCCACCATTTCACCCAGACTATTTTTAAGGGGGCCAACACTATCATTTTTTAGTTTCTTACTATTTATGTAGTTAAAGAATATTTTGGGATTATTTTTACTCTCTCTGGCAATGAGTCTCTCTGTCTCAATCTTTGCTGCCTTGATTTGCTTTTTACTGAATTTATTTAATTTTCTGTATTTATTTAATGCCTCATCACTCCCTACTTCCTTTAATTCTCTAAATGCTTTCTTTTTGTCACTTATTGCGCCCCTTACAGCTCTATTTAGCCATATTGGTTTCCTCCTATTTCTAGTATGTTTATTCCCATACGGTATATACTGTGCACAGGTCCTATCCAGGATGCTAATAAACGTCTCCTATTTTCTTTGTGTATTTTTATGTCTCAGGATATCATCCCAGTTAATTGCACCAAGATCATCTCTCATCCGTTGGAAATTTGCCCTCCTGAAGTTTAGTGTCCGTGTAACCCCTCTACTACACATCTTAGTAAAGGATACATGAAAACTTATTATTTTGTGATCGCTATTTCCCAAGTGACCCCCAACTCTTATATTTGCTATGCGGTCTGGCCTGTTGGTTAATATTAGGTCTAGCAGTGCCCCCCTTCTTGTTGGGTCCTGAAACAGTTGTGAAAGGTAATTGTCTCTCATAGTTGTCAGACACCGATCACCTTTGCTGGAACTGCAGGTGTCTGTTCCCCAATCTATTTCAGGGTAGTTGAAGTCCCCCATAATATAGACTTCTCCTTGAGTCGCAGCTTCATCTATTTTCTTTACGAGGATATTCTCCATTGCTTCCATTATTTTTGGAGATTTATAACAAACCCCTATCAGTAATTTATTATTTTTTCCCCCTCCCCTTATCTCCACCCACAGGGATTCTACATTTTCATTAAATTCACCTATATTATCACGCAGGATGGGTTTTAAGGACGATTTTACATATAGACACACACCTCCCCCTCGCTTATCTGTACGGTCATTTCTGAACAGGCTATAGCCCTGCAAGTTAACAGCCCAGTCATGGCTCTCATCCTGCCATGTTTCAGATATCCTCACCATGTCATAATTATGCTCCAACAACATTAATTCTAATTTGTCTATTTTGTTGGTGAGGCTTCTGACATTAGTATACATGCACTTGATGTTATTCTCTGTACCTCTATTTCTTAAATTATTAACTGTTCTAAAATTTGGGTTAGGGTTAGAGTTGGGATTAGGGTTGGGATTGTGGTTTGGATTAGGGCTGGGATTAGGGTTAGGGGTGTGTTGGGAATAGGGTTAGGGATGTGTTGGGGTTAGGATTATGGTTAGGGGTGTATTGGGGTTAGGGTTGGAGCTAAAATTGGGGAAAAAAATTCACAGTAAACAAATAAAACTTGGAGTATAATTTGTCAAATAGTTCAGAGAAACCCCAGTTGCTTTATTGTAATAAAGGTAATAACAAGTTTTTATAGCATCTGGGGTTTCTCTGTGAACTATGAGCTAGAATTGGGGTTTTTCCACTGTTTAGGTACATCAGGGGGTCTCCAAACATGAAATGGCACCACCATTGATTCCAGCCAATTTTGCGTTGGTCAAAAAATAGTCAAATGGTGCTCCCTCCCTTCTGAGCTCTGCCGTGCGCCCAAACTGTGATTCCCACCACATATGTGGCATCAGCGTACGTAGGACAAATTGGACAACAAGTTTTGGGATCCAATTTCTCCTGTTACCCTTGGGGAAAAAAATTGGGGGCTAAAAAATTATTTTTGGGAAAAAAAATATTTTTTTATTGTCACGGCTCTGCGTTATAAACTTCTGTGAAGCACTTGGGCGTTCAAAGTGCTCATCACACATCTAGATAAGCTCCTTAAGGGGTCTAGTTTCCAATATGGGGTCACTTGTGGGGGGGTTCCACTGATTAGGCACATCGTGACATGGCATCCGATCTCAATTCCAGCCAATTCTGCATTGAAACAGTCAAATGTGCTCCTTCTCTTACGAGCACATGGGGTATCTGCATATTCAGGAGAAATCGCACAACAAATTTTGTCGTTCATTTTCTCTTTTTACACTTGGGAAAATAAAAAAAAAATTGGTTCTGAAGTAAAATGTTTGTAAAAAAAGAAAAGTTAAAAAAAATGTTAATTTATTCCTTCCTCATTGCTTCAGTTCCTGTGAAGAATGTAAAGGGTTAATAAACTTCTTGAATGTGGTTTTGAGCACCTTGACTGGTGCAGTTTTTAGAATTGTCACATTGGGGTATTTTCTGTCATGTAGGGCCCTCAAAGTGACTTTAAATGTGAGATGGTCATAAAAAAAATGGTTTTCTAAATTTTGTTGTAAAAATGAGAAATTGCTGGTCAACTTTTAACCCTTATAACTTCCTAACAAAAAAAAAATTTGTTTCCAAAACTGTGCTTATGTAAAGTAGACATGTGGGAAATGTTGTTATTTATAAAGTTTTTTTGTGGCATATCTCTCTGATTTAAGGGCATAAGAATTCAAAGTTTTAAAATTGCTAAATTTTTTGCCATATTTCCGTTTTTTCATAAATACAAGAAATATCGAATAAAGTTTACCACTAACATGAAGTCATGACAAAAACAATCTCGGAATCAGTGGGTTCTGTTACAGTGTTCAAGAGTTATAACTTTATAAAGTGACAGTGGTCAGAATTGTAAAAATTGGCCCGGTCATTAAGCTGCAAATTGGCTCCGTAACTAAGGGGTTAATGGTGGCAGGGTGTCAGAGCAAAGAACAAAAAAAAAGCGGACCATATAGTCCAAAATATTGTGGTGGAAAGTCAGTCAATTCATTAACGTAGTAACATAGCAAGGCTGAAAAAAATCTTTTGTCTATCCAGTTCAGCCTTTTTTCCGTCAGAATAAATCCTCAGAACTACGTCCTTCTAAAGAACCTAATCACTGTAAGATACAATATTGTTACGCTCCAGGAAGACATCTAGGCCTCTCTTGAACCCCTCGACTGAGTTCGCCATCACCACCTCCTCAGGCGAGGAATTCCAGATTCTCACTGCCCTAACAGTAAATAATCCTTCTACAACCCCTGGCAAATATTAAGGAATCACCGGCCTTGGAAGATGTTCATTCAATTGTTTAATTTTGTAGGAAAAAGCAGATCACATACATGGCACAAAGCTAAAGTCATTTCAAATGGCAACTTTCTGGCTTTAAGAAACACAAAAAGAAATCAAGAACAATAAATGTGGTAGTCAGTAATGGTTACTTTATTTAGCCAAGCATAGGGGGAAAATTATGAAATCACTCAATTCTGAGGAAAAAATTATGGAATCACCCTGTAAATTTTCATACCCAAAAATAACACCTGCATCAACTTAGATCTGCTCGTTAGTCTACATCTAAAAAGGAGTGAACACTCCTTGGAAAGCTGTTGCACCAAATGGACTGACATGATTCATGACTCCAACACGAGAGATGTCAATTGAAACAAAGGAAAGGATTATCAAACTCTTAAGAGGGTAAATCATCACATAATGGTGCAATAGATGTTGGTTGTTCACAGTCAGCTGTGTCTAAAATCTGAACCAAATACAAACAACATGGGAAGGTTGTTAAAGGCAAACATACTGGTAGACGAAGGAAGACATCAAAGCGTCCATAGGCGTGGAGCGTATATTCATTGCCTTAATGAGTGGTACCATGTGACTGTTCAGCACAGGAGAGCTGCCAGTGCCTCGCCGGGACAACGGAGATGCAGGGACATGCAGCAACGGACTGAGGAAGGTGAGTATTACGGGGGATGACAGGGGAGCCACAGATATGATGGGGGAGAAGAGGGAGCCAATCATAAAACGAGGGGACTGGGTGAGCCACGCATATAATGAGGGGACCAGGGGAGCCACACAGAGCAGGACAGGACGGGGGGAGCCACACAGAGCAGGACAGGGATGAGGGGACAATGCGTACCTGGCTTATACTCGAGTCAATAAGCTTACCCAATTTTCCGTGGCAAAATTATGTGCCTTGGCTTATACTTGAGTATATACGGTACTTATACATGGTTATTAGATCGCCCCTCAGTTGTCTTTTTTCTAGACTAAATAATCTTAATTTTGCTAATTAAATTACATATAATCAGGTAAAATAACAGAAAAAACAGCAATGCTTGTAGAAGGATAATTAAAAACAAGAATGCGCACCCAGAACAATAGGGCTGAATGTTAGAGTGCCAATAGGGTATGAACAGCTTGGGAAATACAGTACATATAATAGTATAAAAAATTGTGCAAAAATGTTTGAGTGAGCTAAGTGCTAGTGCAGCTTATCATTGATAGGCGTTACCATAAATCCATGGTTGTTAAAATGTATAAACCATCTGAAATGCCAGGGCACCAAATAACAACATTAAGCAAATATGTTGTGGGGGAGAAAAGAGAGCATGTGAAGATATAAAGAAATAGGTCCAAAGTGGAGTGTAACTTACAGTAGTAGTGCAGATCCCAGACTCCTGGATGGTGTCCACCCCAGTGCGTGTTTCGGCACGCCGCCTGACGAAGGCTATTAATATCAGCTCACAGCTGTATACTTAGACTATACTGACTACTAAAATGGGGGACCCTTAAAAAAAATTACAAAGGGTCCCCCTATAATTAATACCCAGCAAAGGCTATGCAGACAGCTGCAGGCTGATATTGATAGCCTAGGAAGGGGCCACGGATACTGGTGCCCCCCAGGTTAAAAACATCAGCTCTCAGCCATCCCAGAAAAGGCGCATCTCTGAGATGTGCCAATTCTGGCACTTAGTCTCACTCTTCCCATGTTTCCTGCAGAAGTGGCAGGTTGGCAGGCTGCATAAATGCATGTTGCATCCATACAGCCGGTCATTTCAGTCGGCACTCAGCACTGTGTGCTTAGTGTCTGCCTGTGAACTGCTATTCCCTGTCTGAGGGCATCGCGAGCGTGAGAAAGTTCTCCTGCTCGTGGTGCTGTCTGACAGGACCTTTCTGATGTCAGTGCGAGCGCTGTGTGAAAATTTCCCACGGCGCTTGTGCCGCTGTCACATAGGTGACGTGAGTTCATTGGCTGTGAACTTGCACGACCTGTCAGACAGCACCACGAGCAGGAGAACTTTCTCATGCCATCTAGATGCAGCAGAGCTGGACCCGTCATGTGACAAATGCATGAAATGCATCTCCGCGAAAAGGAGAGGAATACTGTTGTTTGTTTTTTTTGGGTTTTTTTACCTCTTTTGCAGATGACGAGGGCATCTGGTGAATGGGCGAGGTCGTAGGTATGGTTTAATCAAGAATATTAAAGGAGTCTGTGTCATTCTTCCAGTTAAAGGACTTTTCTCTAGGTGTCTTTGTTTTCAAGGAGACTATGGGGTTAGTAATGGGGGCATCTTATTGACGCCTCTCCATTACTAACCTCTGGGCTTGATGTCACCTCACAATACATAGGTGACATTAACCCCACTTGCCACTTCTACTGGGAAAGTGGGAAGAGCAAGGCTAAGTGCCAGAATTGGTGCATGTTAGAGATGCCCCTTTTCTGGGATGGCTAAGAGCTGATGTTTTTAGCCTGGGGGGGTCAGTATCCATGGCCCCTTCCTAGACTATCAATATTAGCCCACAGCTGTCTGCATAGCCTTTGCTGGTTATTAATTACAGGTGGACCCTACGTAATTTTTTTTAGGGTCCCCCATTTTAATAGCTATTGGAAGAAGCACCTGCGAAGCGGCGCTCGTCTGGTGTGGGGGAGCAGCACCAGTTCTTTACATACCGTGCATGGACCTGTGACCTTTGTGACGATTTTAATTATTTACAAATAAATATATATTGTTTTAATTGTGCCTTTATTCACTTTTTTATGGCACCATACCATATTCAAATATGTTTTTGATGGATGACTGTGAGCTGTGAATTACACTACATGGATGACTATAGGCTGTGTATTATACTGTACGGATGACTGGACGGTGCATTATACTATAAGCATGACTATGGGATGTGCATTATACTACATGATTATGAGCTGTCTCTTATACTACATGGATGACTTTAGGTTGTGCATTATACTGTATAGATGAGTATAGGGGTGCATTATACTATATGCATGACAATGGGCTGGGCTTTAAACTACATGGATCACTAAGGACTGTGTATTATACTGTATACATGACTTTGATCTGTGCATTATACAATGTACCACAGTACCACTCCTCCTGTCCTGTATATATACACTGCACAGTACCACTCCTCCTGTCCTGTATATATACACTGCACAGTACCACTCCTCCTGTCCTGTATATGTACACTGCACAGTACCACTCCTCCTGTCCTGTGTATATACACTGCACAGTACCACTCCTCCTGTCCTGTATATATATGCACTGCACAGTACCACTCCTCCTGTCCTGTATATATATACACTGCACAGTACCACTACTCCTGTCCTGTATATATATACACTGCACAGTACCACTCCTCCTGTCCTGTATATATACACTGCACAGTACCGCTCCTCCTGTCCTGTATAT
Source organism: Ranitomeya imitator (assembly GCF_032444005.1). Classification (NCBI taxonomy): domain Eukaryota; kingdom Metazoa; phylum Chordata; class Amphibia; order Anura; family Dendrobatidae; genus Ranitomeya; species Ranitomeya imitator. Next base: position 226,753,952 of record NC_091283.1, read on the forward strand.
ATACACTGCACAGTACCACTCCTCCTGTCCTGTATATATACACTGCACAGTACCAGTCCTCCTGCCCTGAATATATACACTGCACAGTACCACTCCTCCTGTCCTGTATATATACACTGCACAGTACCAGTCCTCCTGCCCTGAATATATACACTGCACAGTACCACTCCTCCTGTCCTGTATATATACACTGCACAGGACCACTCCTCCTGTATATATACACTACACAGTACCACTCCTCCTGTCCTGTATATATAAACTGCACAGTACCGCTCCTCCTGTCCTGTATATATATATATATATATATATATATATATATATACACTGCACAGTACCACTCCTCCTGTCCTGTATATATACACTGCACAGTACCACTCCTCCTGTCCTGTATATATATACTCTGCACAGTACCACTCCTCCTGTCCTGTATATATACACTGCACAGTACCAGTCCTCCTGTATATATACACGGCACAGTACCACTCCTCCTGTCATGTATATGTATACTGCACAGTACCACTCCTCCTATTCTGTATACATACACTGCACAGTACCACTCCTCCTGTCCTGTATATATACACTGCACAGTACCACTCCTCCTGTATATATACACTGCATAGTATCACTCCTCCTGCCCTGTATATATACACTGCACTGTACCACTCCTCCTGTCCTGTATATATACACTGCACAGTACCGCTCCTCCTGTATATATACACTGCACAGTACCACTCCTCCTATCCTGTATATATACACTGCACAGTACCGCTCCTCCTATCCTGTATATATACACTGCACAGTACCACTCCTCCTGTCCTGTATATATACACTGCACAGTACCACTCCTCCTGTATATATACACTGCACAGTACCACTCCTCCTGTATATATACACTGCACAGTACCACTCCTCCTGTATATATACTCTGCACAGTACCACTCCTCCTATCCTGTAAATGTACACTGCACAGTACCACTCCTCCTGTCCTATATATATATACACTGCACAGTACCACTTCTCCTGTATATATACACTGCACAGTACCACTCCTCCTGTCCTGTATATATACACTGCACAGTACCACTCCTCCTGTATATATACACTGCACAGTACCACTCCTCCTGTATATATACACTGCACAGTACCACTCCTCCTATCCTGTATATATACACTGCACAGTACCACTCCTCCTGTCCTGTATATATACACTGCACAGTACCACTCCTCCTGTCCTGTATATATACACTGCACAGTACCACTCCTCCTGTATATATACACTGCACAGTACCACTCCTCTGTTGTGAATTCTGTGGCAGAGCTCCCTCCTGTGGTCACAAGTGGTACTTTGGCTGATTCTCTCTGTGAGCTTCTGTTGGTGGAGGGAAGTGGTACTGCGGCTTCTGAGTTTCCTCCCTCAGGTGATCTGGTGAGGTCGTTAGGTGCTTCTCTACTTAACTCCACCTAATGCTTTGATCCTGGCTTCCTGTCAATGTTCCAGTGTTGGACTTGCTTTTCCCTGGATCATTCCTGTGGCCTGCTGCTCTGCATAGCTAAGTTCTTCTTTGCGATTTGTTTGCTATTTTTTTCTGTCCAGCTTGTCTATTTTGTTGCTGGAAGCTCTGGGACGCAAAGGGTGTACCTCCGTGCCGTTAGTTTGGTACGGAGGGTCTTTTTGCCCCCTTTGCGTGGTATTCCTTAGGGTTTTGTGTAGACCGCAAAGTTACCTTTTCTATCCTCGATCTGTTAAGAAAGTCGGGCCTCACTTTGCTGAATCTATTTCATCTCTACGTTTGTCTTTTCATCTTAACTCACAGTCATTATATGTGGGGGGCTGCCTTTTCCTTTGGGGTATTTCTCTGAGGCAAGGTAGGCTTATTTTCTATCTTCAGGCTAGTTAGTTTCTCAGGCTGTGCCGAGTTGCATAGGCAGAGTTAGGCGCAATCCACGGCTGCCTCTAGTGTTGTTTGGAGAGGATTAGGGATTGCGGTCTGCAGAGTTCCCACGTCTCAGAGCTCGTTCTATGATTTTGGGTTATTGTCAGATCACTGTATGTGCTCTGACCGCTATGTCCATTGTAGTACTGAATTGCCTTTCATAACAGTATAGGAAGCCCAAAGTACTAATGATTCTCAATAGAGGGAAAGAAGAAGTTCTGAGACCATTTTTTTTTCTTTGCACTGTGTTTTGCCTTTTTTTTTACCTTAGACATTTGGGTGGTTCAGTACACAGGTGTAGTGATGGACATTAGAAGTCTGTCTTCATTTGTGGATCAGCTCTCGGCAAGAGTACAAAAGATTCAAGACACTATTGATCAGAAAGCTATGTTGGAACCAAGAATTCCTATTCCTGATTTGTTTTTTGGAGATAGAACTAAGTTTCTGAGTTTCAAAAATAATTGTAAATTATTTCTGGCCTTGAAACCTCGCTCCTCTGGTGATCCAGTTCAACAGGTTTTGATTGTTATTTCTTTTTTGTGCGGCGACCCTCAGGACTGGGCATTTTCTCTTGCACCGGGAGATCCTGCATTGAGTAATATCGATGCGTTTTTCCTGGCGCTCGGATTGCTGTACGATGAACCTAATTCAGTGGATCAGGCAGAGAAAAATTTGCTGGCTCTTTGTCAGGGTCAGGATGAGATAGAGGTATATTGTCAGAAATTTAGAAAGTGGTCCGTGCTCACTCAATGGAATGAATCTGCGCTGGCAGCTATGTTCAGAAAGGGTCTCTCTGAAGCCCTTAAGGATGTCATGGTGGGATTTCCTATGCCTGCTGGTTTGAATGAGTCTATGTCTTTGGCCATTCAGATCGGTCGACGCTTGCATGAGCGTAAATCTGTGCACCATTTGGCGGTATTACCTGAGCTTAAACCTGAGCCTATGCAGTGCGATAGGACTTTGACCAGAGTTAAACGGCAAGAACACAGACGTCTGAATGGGCTGTGTTTCTACTGTGGTGATTCCACTCATGCTATCTCTGATTGTCCTAAGCGCACTAAGCGGTTCGCTAGGTCTGCCACCATTGGTACGGTACAGTCAAAATTTCTTCTGTCCGTTACCTTGATCTGCTCTTTGTCATCGTATTCTGTCATGGCATTTGTGGATTCAGGCACTGCCCTGAATTTGATGGACTTGGAGTATGCTAAGCGTTGTGGGTTTCTCTTAGAGCCCTTGCAGTGTCCTATTCCATTGAGAGGAATTGATGCCACGCCTTTGGCCAAGAATAAGCCTCAATACTGGACCCAGCTGACCATGTGCATGGCTCCTGCACATCAGGAGGTTATTCGCTTTCTGGTGTTGCATAATCTGCATGATGTGGTCGTGTTGGGGTTGCCATGGCTACAAGCCCATAATCCAGTATTAGATTGGAAATCCATGTCGGTGTCCAGCTGGGGTTGTCAGGGGGTACATGGTGATGTTCCATTTCTGTCAATTTCGTCATCCACCCCTTCTGAGGTTCCAGAGTTCTTGTCTGATTACCGGGATGTATTTGATGAGCCCATGTCCGATGCCCTACCTCCGCATAGGGATTGTGATTGTGCTATCAATTTGATTCCTGGTAGTAAATTCCCAAAAGGTCGACTGTTTAATTTATTCGTGCCTGAGCACGCCGTTATGCGCAGTTATGTGAAGGAATCCCTGGAGAAGGGGCATATTCGCCCGTCATCGTCACCATTAGGAGCAGGGTTCTTTTTTGTAGCCAAGAAGGATGGTTCGCTGAGACCTTGTATAGATTACCGCCTTCTAAATAAGATCACGGTTAAATTTCAGTACCCCTTGCCATTGTTATCTGATTTGTTTGCTCGGATTAAGGGGGCTAGTTGGTTCACCAAGATAGATCTTCGTGGTGTGTATAATCTGGTGCGAATCAGGCGAGGAGATGAATGGAAAACTGCATTTAATACGCCCGAGGGTCATTTTGAGTATCTAGTGATGCCATTCGGACTTGCCAATGCTCCATCAGTGTTTCAGTCCTTTATGCATGACATCTTCCGAGAGTACCTGGATAAATTCCTGATTGTGTACTTGGATGACATTTTGATCTTCTCGGATGATTGGGAGTCTCATGTGAAGGAGGTCAGAACAGTTTTTCAGGTCCTGCGTGCTAATTCTTTGTTTGTGAAGGGATCAAAGTGTCTCTTTGGTGTGCAGAAGGTTTCATTTTTGGGGTTCATCTTTTCCCCTTCTACTATCGAGATGGATCCTGTTAAGGTCCAAGCCATCCATGATTGGACTCAGCCGACATCTCTGAAAAGTCTGCAAAAGTTCCTGGGCTTTGCTAATTTTTATCGTCGCTTCATCTGCAATTTTTCTAGTATTGCCAAACCATTGACCGATTTGACCAAGAAGGGTGCTGATTTGGTCAATTGGTCTTCTGCTGCTGTGGAAGCTTTTCAAGACTTGAAGCGTCGTTTTTCTTCTGCCCCTGTGTTGTGTCAACCAGATGTTTCTCTTCCGTTCCAGGTCGAGGTTGATGCTTCTGAGATTGGAGCAGGGGCTGTTTTGTCGAAGAGAGGTTCTGATTGCTCAGTGATGAAACCATGCGCTTTTTTTTTCAGGAAGTTTTCGCCTGCTGAGCGAAATTATGATGTGGGCAACCGAGTTGCTGGCCATGAAGTGGGCATTCGAGGAGTGGCGTCATTGGCTTGAAGGAGCTAAGCATCGCGTGGTGGTATTGACTGATCATAAGAACTTGACTTATCTTGAGTCTGCTAAGCGGTTGAATCCTAGACAGGCTCGTTGGTCGCTGTTTTTTGCCCGTTTTGACTTTGTGATTTCGTACCTTCCGGGCTCTAAAAATGTGAAGGCGGATGCTCTGTCTAGGAGTTTTGTGCCCGACTCTCCGGGTTTGTCTGAGCCGGCGGGTATCCTCAAGGAAGGAGTAATTGTGTCTGCCATCTCCCCTGATTTGCGGCGGGTGCTGCAAAAATTTCAGGATAATAAACCTGATCGTTGTCCAGCGGAGAGACTGTTTGTCCCTGATAGGTGGACCAATAAAGTTATCTCTGAGGTTCATTGTTCGGTGTTGGCTGGTCATCCTGGAATCTTTGGTACCAGAGAGTTGGTGGCTAGATCCTTTTGGTGGCCGTCTCTGTCGCGGGATGTGCGTGTTTTTGTGCAGTCCTGTGGGATTTGTGCTCGGGCTAAGCCCTGCTGTTCTCGTGCCAGTGGGTTGCTTTTGCCCTTGCCGGTCCCGAAGAGGCCTTGGACACATATCTCTATGGATTTTATTTCTGATCTTCCCGTTTCTCAAAAGATGTCAGTCATTTGGGTGGTCTGTGATCGCTTTTCTAAGATGGTCCATCTGGTACCCTTGTCTAAATTGCCTTCCTCCTCTGATTTGGTGCCATTGTTCTTCCAGCATGTGGTTCGTTTACATGGCATTCCAGAGAATATCGTTTCTGACAGAGGTTCCCAGTTTGTTTCAAGGTTTTGGCGTGCTTTTTGTGGTAGGATGGGCATTGACTTGTCTTTTTCCTCGGCTTTCCATCCTTAGACTAATGGCCAGACCGAACGAACCAATCAGACCTTGGAAACATATCTGAGATGCTTTGTTTCTGCCGATCAGGATGACTGGGTGTCCTTTTTGCCTTTGGCTGAGTTCGCCCTTAATAATCGGGCCAGCTCGGCTACCTTGGTTTCGCCATTTTTCTGCAATTCTGGGTTCCATCCTCGTTTCTCTTCAGGACAGGTTGAGTCTTCGGACTGTCCTGGTGTGGATACTGTGGTGGACAGGTTGCAGCAGATTTGGACTCATGTAGTGGACAATTTGACCTTGTCCCAGGAGAAGGCTCAACGTTTCGCTAATCGCAGACGCCGTGTGGGTCCCCGACTTCGTGTTGGGGATCTGGTTTGGTTATCTTCTCGTCATATTCCTATGAAGGTTTCCTCTCCTAAGTTTAAACCTCGTTTCATTGGTCCGTATAGGATTTCTGAGGTTCTTAATCCTGTGTCTTTTCGTCTGACCCTTCCAGATTATTTTTCCATACATAACGTATTCCATAGGTCATTGTTGCGGAGATACGTGGCACCTATGGTTCCATCTGTTGATCCTCCTGCCCCGGTTTTGGTGGAGGGGGAATTGGAGTATATTGTGGGGAAGATTTTGGATTCTCGTGTTTCAAGACGGAAACTCCAGTATCTGGTTAAATGGAAGGGTTATGCTCAGGAAGATAGTTCCTGGGTTTTTGCCTCTGATGTCCATGCTCCCGATCTTGTTCATGCCTTTCATGTGGCTCATCCTGGTCGGCCTGGGGGCTCTGGTGAGGGTTCGGTGACCCCTCCTCAAGGGGGGGGGGTACTGTTGTGAATTCTGTGGCAGAGCTCCCTCCTGTGGTCACAAGTGGTATTTCGGCTGATTCTCTCTGTGAGCTTCTGTTGGTGGAGGGAAGTGGTACTGCGGCTTCTGAGTTTCCTCCCTCAGGTGATCTGGTGAGGTCGTTAGGTGCTTCTCTACTTAACTCCACCTAATGCTTTGATCCTGGCTTCCTGTCAATGTTCCAGTGTTGGACTTGCTTTTCCCTGGATCATTCCTGTGGCCTGCTGCTCTGCATAGCAAAGTTCTTCTTTGCGATTTGTTTGCTATTTTTTCTGTCCAGCTTGTCTATTTTGTTGCTGGAAGCTCTGGGACGCAAAGGGTGTACCTCCATGCCGTTAGTTCGGTACGGAGGGTCTTTTTGCCCCCTTTGCGTGGTATTCCTTAGGGTTTTGTGTAGACCGCAAAGTTACCTTTTCTATCCTCGATCTGTTAAGAAAGTCGGGCCTCACTTTGCTGAATCTATTTCATCTCTACGTTTGTCTTTTCATCTTAACTCACAGTCATTATATGTGGGGGGCTGCCTTTTCCTTTGGGGTATTTCTCTGAGGCAAGGTAGGCTTATTTTCTATCTTCAGGCTAGTTAGTTTCTCAGGCTGTGCCGAGTTGCATAGGCAGAGTTAGGCGCAATCCACGGCTGCCTCTAGTGTTGTTTGGAGAGGATTAGGGATTGCGGTCTGCAGAGTTCCCACGTCTCAGAGCTCGTTCTATGATTTTGGGTTATTGTCAGATCACCACTGTATGTGCTCTGACCGCTATGTCCATTGTAGTACTGAATTGCCTTTCATAACACTCCTCCTGTATATATACACTGCACAGTACCACTCCTCCTGTATATATACACTGCACAGTACCACTCCTCCTGTATATATACTCTGCACAGTACCACTCCTCCTGTCCTGTATATATACACTGCACAGTACCACTCCTCCTGTATATATATGCACTGCACAGTACCGCTCCTCCTATCCTGTAAATATACACTGCACAGTACCGCTCCTCCTATCCTGTATATATACACTGCACAGTACCACTCCTCCTGTATATATACTCTGCACAGTACCACTCCTCCTGTCCTGTATATATACACTGCACAGTACCACTCCTCCTGTCCTGTATATATACACTGCACAGTACCATTCCTCCTGTATATATACACTGCACAGTACCGCTCCTCCTATCCTGTATATATACACTGCACAGTACCACTCCTCCTGTATATATACACTGCACAGTACCACTCTTCCTGTATAGAGTTGAGCGACCTTGACCTTTTTAGAGTCGAGCCGGGTTTCGCGAAACCCGACTATCTCAAATGTCGGGTCGAGTGAAATCGGCCGATTATGACGTAAAGTCGGGATCGACCGAAACACGAAACCCAATGCAAGTCAATGGGGCAGCATAGTCGGCAGTGAATGGGGGCCAGGAAAACACCTAGAGTGCCCATTTTAATGTCAAAACCATCCATTCTTCTTAATGAAGCTTGTCAAGCGTAATTTACCTTATAATAATTGGAAGGCATTTGAAATTGGGGGTCATTTGGCTAAAGTTGTGGTGGGTAGGGCTGGTTCAAGTAATTAGTGGGCCCAGGAAATCTGGACCACGTCACGGCAGTGGAGCAGGGAGAGGTAAGTATTTCAACTTTGCAAGTGCTGTGAACCTGAGCAAGCAGGGGGGGCCCACTCGTTGGCATTGGCACTGGCACAGGGCCCCTCAAAGTACAGCGGTGTGTTTGCACGGCGGGGGCGCCTCCCACCGGCAGCAACACTTTTGCGTACTATGAGAGGCCCTGTGCCAGTGACGTCGCCAACTAGTATTCCTCCTCCCACCTGATGAAGGAACCTGCACTTTCATCTGCACCTTCCTCTTTGTCCCCGTGTAAGGTGGTATGGTATGCGGGAAGAGCAACCTGACTTTCAGCAGGGTCACAATGTTGTTGTGTAGCGTGCACGGGGAATGTTGCGTTATGGGTCAATGTACCAGCAGACTCATCTATCACTGGCTGGGCAATGGGCAGGATGAGGAGGAAACACAGATATAGGCCCAAAGAATAAAGTTGGCTAAATGCAGTTCAAAATTGGTAACACAGGACTAACCAGGGGGCATTGCAGTGGAGGACAACTGGAATGAGAGGCTGACACAGAGAGTAGGCCCAAATCAGTAAGTAGTCGAAATGCAGTTCAAAATTGGCAACCGTAGTAAACAGGCGGCACAGCTTTGTTCAGTGGAGGAGAACAGCAAGGAGTGGCAGACACCGATAGTAGGCCCCAACCCAACTAGTAGGCCAAATGCAGTCTAACATTAACAACTACTTAACGAGCGCCTGAAAACGGAATTTCAGGACAGGAAACCAGGAGAACAGAAAGGAGCCGCAGACACTGTTAGTAGGCCCCAAACCAACTAGTACGCCAAATGCAGTTGTTCCATTTAACCACAATTTAACGAGAGCCTGAAGATAGAAGCTCAGGAAAGGCAACCTGGAGAACACCTTGGAGTGTAACACACCATCTCTCTCCACCCGATACCCATTTTGTAGGCCTAATGCAGTGTAGTTTTGTACAACTACTAAACGAGAGTCGGAAGACCGAAGCAATGGCAAGGAAACCTGGGGAACACCTTGGAGTGTAACACACCATCTCTCTCCACCCGATACCCATTTTGTAGGCCTAATGCAGTGTAGTTTTGTACAACTACTAAACGAGAGTCGGAAGACCGAAGCAATGGCAAGGAAACCTGGGGAACACCTTGGAGTGTAACACACCATCTCTCTCCACCCGATACCCATTTTGTAGGCCTAATGCAGTGTAGTTTTCTACAACTACTAAACGAGAGTCTGAAGACCGAAGCAATGGCAAGGAAACCTGGGGAACACCTTGGAGTGTAACACACCATCTCTCTCCACCCGATACCCATTTTGTAGGCCTAATGCAGTGTAGTTTTCTACAACTACTAAACGAGAGTCGGAAGACCGAAGCAATGGCAAGGAAACCTGGGGAACACCTTGGAGTGTAACACACCATCTCTCTCCACCCGATACCCATTTTGTAGGCCTAATGCAGTGTAGTTTTCTACAACTACTAAACGAGAGTCGGAAGACCGAAGCAATGGCAAGTAAACCTGGGGTACACCTTGGAGTGTAACACACCATCTCTCCACCCGATACCCATTTTGTAGGCCTAATGCAGTGTAGTTTTCTACAACTACTAAACGAGAGTCTGAAGACCGAAGCAATGGCAAGGAAACCTGGGGAACACCTTGGAGTGTAACACACCATCTCTCTCCACCCGATACCCATTTTGTAGGCCTAATGCAGTGTAGTTTTGTACAACTACTAAACGAGAGTCGGAAGACCGAAGCAATGGCAAGGAAACCTGGGGAACACCTTGGAGTGTAACACACCATCTCTCTCCACCCGATACCCATTTTGTAGGCCTAATGCAGTGTAGTTTTCTACAACTACTAAACGAGAGTCTGAAGACCGAAGCAATGGCAAGGAAACCTGGGGAACACCTTGGAGTGTAACACACCATCTCTCTCCACCCGATACCCATTTTGTAGGCCTAATGCAGTGTAGTTTTCTACAACTACTAAACGAGAGTCGGAAGACCGAAGCAATGGCAAGGAAACCTGGGGAACACCTTGGAGTGTAACACACCATCTCTCTCCACCCGATACCCATTTTGTATGCCTAATGCAGTGTAGTTTTCTACAACTACTAAACGAGAGTCGGAATACCGAAGCAATGGCAAGGAAACCTGGGGAACACCTTGGAGTGTAACACACCATCTCTCTCCACCCGATACCCATTTTGTAGGCCTAATGCAGTGTAGTTTTCTACAACTACTAAACGAGAGTCTGAAGACCGAAGCAATGGCAAGGAAACCTGGGGAACACCTTGGAGTGTAACACACCATCTCTCTCCACCCGATACCCATTTTGTAGGCCTAATGCAGTGTAGTTTTCTACAACTACTAAACGAGAGTCGGAAGACCGAAGCAATGGCAAGGAAACCTGGGGAACACCTTGGAGTGTAACACACCATCTCTCTCCACCCGATACCCATTTTGTAGGCCTAATGCAGTGTAGTTTTCTACAACTACTAAACGAGAGTCTGAAGACCGAAGCAATGGCAAGGAAACCTGGGGAACACCTTGGAGTGTAACACACCATCTCTCTCCACCCGATACCCATTTTGTAGGCCTAATGCAGTGTAGTTTTCTACAACTACTAAACGAGAGTCGGAAGACCGAAGCAATGGCAAGGAAACCTGGGGAACACCTTGGAGTGTAACACACCATCTCTCTCCACCCGATACCCATTTTGTAGGCCTAATGCAGTGTAGTTTTCTACAACTACTAAACGAGAGTCGGAAGACCGAAGCAATGGCAAGGAAACCTGGGGAACACCTTGGAGTGTAACACACCATCTCTCTCCACCCGATACCCATTTTGTAGGCCTAATGCAGTGTAGTTTTCTACAACTACTAAACGAGAGTCGGAAGACCGAAGCAATGGCAAGGAAACCTGGGGAACACCTTGGAGTGTAACACACCATCTCTCTCCACCCGATACACATTTTGTAGGCCTAATGCAGTGTAGTTTTCTACAACTACTAAACGAGAGTCGGAAGACCGAAGCAATGGCAAGGAAACCTGGGGAACACCTTGGAGTGTAACACACCATCTCTCTCCACCCCATACCCAATTTGTAGGCCTAATGCAGCCTACTTTCCGACAACTACTAAACGAGAGCATGAAGATCGAAGGTCAGGAAAGGCAACCTGGGGAACACCTTGGAGTGTAACACACCCTCTCTCTACACCACGGAAGGGCTGATTCTTAGGAAGGAAGGCTGTCGGAAAGAAGCAGGGTGCGTCCGAGGGTGATTATATTCTTATTAGGTATATACTCACCCTCGGACGCGCCCTGCTTCTTTATTTGTAATGAATGTTTATTTGCAATGTGGTTTTGACTTACTCTATTTTTTTGGTAAATAATGATTTTATTATTTTCATTGTTTTGCATCTTCTTGGCAATAATATAAAGAAGACGCGACAGGACAACACTCGGTGGATGCCATATCTGTGTTTTAAATTGAAAAAAACTTTCAGTTAACTACTTGCAGGAGAAAGTTATTGTAGCTGGTGGCCATTTTTAGTACTGTACCAGATTTTTGTTGTATGTGTTTGTTTTTAATGTTAAAATGTCTGCATTTGATATCTCTCCAGTATTTTCTTTTTTATAAGCAAAATACTTATTTTTATATTTTCTGATGTTGGTTCAAGGGGTACACGGGCAGCAGTAGACAGGTCAGTGGAGGCCTAGTGGAAGGAGGGACCGCAGACAGGCTTCGAAGGCCTAACATAATAAATTGGGCTGGCTGTAGGCAATTTAAAATTGGTTCCAGGGGAACACGGGCGGCAGTAGCCAGGTCAGTGTAGTAGTAGTGGAAAGAACGGGCCGCAGACAGGCTTCGAAGGCCTAACATAACAAAAATTGGGCTGTAGGCAATTTAAAATTGGTTCCAGGGGAACACGGGCAGCAGTAGACAGGTCAGTGGAGGCCTAGTGGAAGGAGGGACCGCAGACAGGCTTCGAAGCCCTAACATAATAAATTGGGCTTGCTGTCGGCAATTTTAAATTGGTTCCAGGGGAACACGGGCGGCAGTAGCCAGGTCAGTGTAGTAGTAGTGGAAAGAACGGGCCGCAGACAGGCTTCGAAGGCCTAACATAACAAAAATTGGGCTGTAGGCAATTTAAAATTGGTTCCAGGGGAACACGGGCAGCAGTAGACAGGTCAGTGGAGGCCTAGTGGAAGGAGGGACCGCAGACAGGCTTCGAAGCCCTAACATAATAAATTGGGCTGGCTGTAGGCAATTTAAAATTGGTTCCAGGGGAACACGGGCAGCAGTAGACAGGTCAGTGGAGGCCTAGTGGAAGGAGGGACCGCAGACAGGCTTCGAAGCCCTAACATAATAAATTGGGCTTGCTGTCGGCAATTTTAAATTGGTTCCTGGGGAACACGGGCGGCAGTAGCCAGGTCAGTGTAGTAGTAGTGGAAAGAACGGGCCGCAGACAGGCTTCGAAGGCCTAACATAACAAAAATTGGGCTGTAGGCAATTTAAAATTGGTTCCAGGGGAACACGGGCAGCAGTAGACAGGTCAGTGGAGGCCTAGTGGAAGGAGGGACCGCAGACAGGCTTCGAAGCCCTAACATAATAAATTGGGCTTGCTGTCGGCAACTTTAAATTGGCTCCAGGGGAACACGGGCGGCAGTAGCCAGGTCAGTGTAGTAGTAGTGGAAAGAACGGGCCGCAGACAGGCTTCGAAGGCCTAACATAACAAAAATTGGGCTGTAGGCAATTTAAAATTGGTTCCAGGGGAACACGGGCAGCAGTAGACAGGTCAGTGGAGGCCTAGTGGAAGGAGTGACCGCAGACAGGCTTCGAAGGCCTAACATAAGAAAAATGTCAATACAATGGTATTGACAGTGCCAGGCATTGAAGGATGTCAGCGCATAGACTAAACATTGGTGGAGCTGTGAGAGAAAATTTTGCAAGTGGTAGAGCACTGTTTGAGCTGGGGTGGGGGACTGTCTTGTGGCCGGCGGTACAGGCCCAGGGCCCCTCATATTACAGCGGTGTGTCTGACGTTGGGTGCGCACCACCACTGCCAGACACTTTATTGTACTATGAGGGACCTAGTGGCAGTGCCGTCGACCAAAAGCGGGCACACCCACCTCCTCAGACAAACAGTACTCTCACGGGTGCTGCCGCCAAGTGGCGATACCACGGCCCCGTGTGGGGACTTTGGCCATTTAGGGAGGTGTTAACATGTCGGATGCTGGACAATCAGGTGCTGCAAATTACGATTGGAAAAGTCGTTCAGAATAGTCCACAGGCAAGACCTTTACATAGGAAAGCTAGGTGTCAGCCGGGCAAGGTGGGGCAAAAGATTTCGAAATCCAGTTGTGGTTCATTTTAATGAAGGTTAGATCATCTACATTTTGGGTAGCCAGACGAGTCCTTTTTTCTGTTAGTATTGAACCTGCAGCACTGAATACTCTTTCTGATAGGACACTAGCTGCCGGGCAAGCAAGCTCCTGCAATGCATATTCTGCCAATTCTGGCCAGGTGTCTAATTTTGATGCCCAGTAATCAAATGGGAATGACGGTTGAGGGAGAACGTCGATAAGGGATGAAAAATAGTTAGTAACCATACTGGACAAATGTTGTCTCCTGTCACTTTGAATTGATGCTGCAGTACCAGTCCTGTCTGCGGTCATAGCAAAATCACTCCACAACCTGGTCAGAAAACCCCTCTGGCCAACGCCACTTCTGATTTCTGCCCCTCTAACACCTCTGGTCTGCTGGCCCCTGCAGCTCGTGTTAGAACGATCACGGGCGCTGTGTGCAGGGAATGCCAGAAGCAAACGGTCAACAAGAGTTGATTGTTTGGTTGCTAATATTAGTTCCAAGTTCTCATGTGGCATTATATTTTGCAATTTGCCTTTATAGCGAGGATCAAGGAGGCAGGCCAACCAGTAATCGTCATCGTTCATCATTTTTGTTATGCGTGTGTCCCTTTTGAGGATACGTAAGGCATAATCCGCCATGTGGCCCAAAGTTCCAGTTCTCAAATCTGTGGTTGTGCTTGGTTGAGGGGCAGTTTCAGGCAAATCCACGTCACTTGTGTCCCTCCAAAAACCAGAACCCGGCCTTGCCGCGCCAACAATTTCCACTGGCCCCGGAAAAGCTTCCTCATTAAAAATATAATCATCCCCATCATCCTCCTCGTCCTCCTCCTCCTGTTCGCCCGCTACCTCGTCCTGTACACTGCCCTGGCCAGACAATGGCTGACTGTCATCAAGGCTTTCCTCTTCCTCCGCTGCAGACGCCTGATCCTTTATGTGCGTCAAACTTTGCATCAGCAGACGCATTAGGGGGATGCTCATGCTTATTATGGCGTTGTCTGCACTAACCAGCCGTGTGCATTCCTCAAAACACTGAAGGACTTGACACATGTCTTGAATCTTCGACCACTGCACACCTGACAACTCCATGTCTGCCATCCTACTGCCTGCCCGTGTATGTGTATCCTCCCACAAAAACATAACAGCCCGCCTCTGTTCACACAGTCTCTGAAGCATGTGCAGTGTTGAGTTCCACCTTGTTGCAACGTCTATGATTAGGCGATGCTGGGGAAGGTTCAAAGAACGCTGATAGGTCTGCATACGGCTGGTGTGTACGGGCGAACGGCGGATATGTGAGCAAAGTCCACGCACTTTGAGGAGCAGGTCGGATAACCCCGGATAACTTTTCAGGAAGCACTGCACCACCAGGTTTAAGGTGTGAGCCAGGCAAGGAATGTGTTACAGTTGGGAAAGGGAGATGGCAGCCATGAAATTCCTTCCGTTATCACTCACTACCTTGCCTGCCTCAAGATCTACAGTGCCCAGCCACGACTGCGTTTCTTTCTGCAAGAACTCGGACAGAACTTCAGCGGTGTGTCTGTTGTCGCCCAAACACTTCATAGCCAATACAGCCTGCTGACGTTTGCCAGTAGCTGCCCCATAATGGGAGACCTGGTGTGCAACAGTGGCAGCTGCGGATGGAGTGGTTGTGCGACTGTGGTCTGTGGACGAGGTCTCGCTTCTGCAGGAGGACGAGGAGGAGGAGAAGGGGGTGCGAACGGCTACAGCCAACTGTTTCCTAGACCGTGGGCTAGGCAGAACTGTCCCAAACTTGCTGTCCCCTGTGGACCCTGCATCCACCACATTTACCCAGTGTGCCGTGATGGACACGTAACGTCCCTGGCCATGCCTACTGGTCCATGCATCTGTTGTCAGGTGCACCTTTGTGCTCACAGATTGCCTGAGTGCATGGACGATGCGCTCTTTAACATGCTGGTGGAGGGCTGGGATGGCTTTTCTGGAAAAAAAGTGTCGACTGGGTAGCTCGTAGCGTGGTACAGCGTAGTCCATCAGGGCTTTGAAAGCTTCGCTTTCAACTAACCGGTAGGGCATCATCTCTAACGAGATTAGTCTAGCTATGTGGGCGTTCAAACCCTGTGTACGCGGATGCGAGGCTAAGTACTTCCTTTTTCTAACCATAGTCTCATGTAGGGTGAGCTGGACTGGAGAGCTGGAGATCGTGGAACTAGCGGGGGTGCCGGTGGACATGGCAGACTGAGAGACGGTGGGAGATGGTATTGTTGCCGCCGGTGCCCTAGATGCAGTGTTTCCTACTACGAAACTGGTGATTCCCTGACCCTGACTGCTTTGGCCTGGCAAAGAAACCTACACAGATACTGCAGGTGGTGCAGAAAATGGTGGCCCTACACTGCCGGAAGGGTTGTTGTGTTGATGACTAGCTTCATTGGCCGAGGGTGCTACAACCTTAAGGGACGTTTGGTAGTTAGTCCAAGCTTGCAAATGCATGGTGGTTAAATGTCTATGCATGCAACTTGTATTGAGACTTTTCAGATTCTGCCCTCTGCTTAAGGTAGTTGAACATTTTTGACAGATGACTTTGCGCTGATCAATTGGATGTTTTTAAAAAAATGCCAGACTGCACTCTTTCTAGCATCGGATACCTTTTCAGGCATTGCAGACTGAGCTTTAACCGGATGGCCACGCTGTCCTCCAACAGGTTTTGACTTTGCCACGCGTTTTGGGCAAGATTCGGGCCCGGCAGATGGAACCTGTTGCGATGTTGATGCCTGCTGCGGCCCCTCCTCCTCCGCTTCAGAACTGCTGCCGCCTGCACCCTGTTCCCCCAATGGCTGCCAATCGGGGTCAAGAACTGGGTCATCTATTACCTCTTCTTGTAGCTCGTGTGCAACTTCGTCTGTGTCACCGTGTCGGTCGGTGGTATAGCGTTCGTGATGGGGCAACATAGTCTCATCAGGGTCTGATTCTTGATCAGCACCCTGCGAGGACAATGTTGTGGTCTGAGTCAAAGGACCAGCATAGTAGTCTGGCTGTGGCTGTGCATCAGTGCACTCCATGTCAGATTCAACTTGTAATGGGCATGGACTGTTAACTGCTTCACTTTCTAAGCCAGGGACGGTATGTGTAAAGAGCTCCATGGAGTAACCCGTTGTGTCGCCTGCTGCATTCTTCTCTGTTGTTGTTTTTGCTGAAGAGGACAAGGAAGCGACTTGTCCCTGACCGTGAACATCCACTAACAACGCGCTGCTTTTACTTTTACCAGTTTCACGAGAGGAGGCAAAAGAGCTAGAGGCTGAGTCAGCAAGATAAGCCAAAACTTGCTCTTGCTGCTCCGGCTTTAAAAGCGGTTTTCCTACTCCCAGAAAAGGGAGCGTTCGAGGCCTTGTGTAGCCAGACGACGACCCTGGCTCCACGGCTCCAGACTTAGGTGCAATATTTTTTTTCCCACGACCACCTGATGCTCCACCACTACCACTACCCTCATTACCAGCTGACAATGAACGCCCCCGGCCACGACCTCTTCCACCAAACTTCCTCATTGTTTTAAAAACGTTACCAAACTAACGGTATTTGTTGCTGTCACACAACTTACACGGTGAGCTATAACTTCAGTATGATTTAGCTACCCCTTTACAGGTGGGTGAGACCACAACGAAAATCAGGCACAATGTTACACACTCTGTTGTTGGTGGCAACAAATGAGAGAGATGCCACACACCCAGGACTGTTACTGAAGCGCAAATGTAAATATTAATCTCCCACTGATTTTTTTTTTTTTTTTTAAAGGGAGACTTTAGAAAAAAAAAAATAATAAAAAAAAATGATTTTTTAAGGAAGAATTTATAAACCAAATAAAATGAAATGATTGTTTCAGGGAGAATTTAGAAAACAAATAAAAAAAAAAATAGGCTTTCTATGGCCCACTGAGTGAGAGAGGACGCACACAGGAGTCAGGAGTGGCACACAAGCCCAGAGGCCAATATTTATCTCCCACTGATTGATTTAGTGATTTTTTCAGGTAGATTTTGGAACCCAAATCAAGCAAAAAAATAAATAGGCTTTCTATGGCCCACAATTGGAGAGAGAGAGAGAGATGGCACACCCAGGAGTCAAGACTGGCACACAAGCAGAAAGGGCAATATTAATCTCCCACTGATTTGATTTTTTTTTTTTTCAGGGAGACTTTAGAAAAAAAAAATACAAAAAAATGAATTTTTCAGGAAGAATTTAGAAACCAAATAAAATGAAATGATTGTTTCAGGGAGAATTTAGAAAACAAATAAAAAAAATAGGCTTTCTATGGCCCACTGAGTGAGAGAGGACGCACACAGGAGTCAGGAGTGGCACACAAGCCCAGAGGCCAATATTTATCTCCCACTGATTGATTTAGTGATTTTTTCAGGTAGATTTTGGAACCCAAATCAAGCAAAAAAATTAATAGGCTTTCTATGGCCCACAATTGGAGAGAGAGAGATGGCGCACCCAGGAGTCAAGACTGGCACACAAGCAAAAAGGGCAATATTAATCTCCCACTGATTTGATTTTTTTTTATTTTTTCACGGAGACTTTAGAAAAAAAAAATACAAAAAAAATGATTTTTTCAGGAATAATTTAGAAACCAAATAAAATAAAATGATTTTTTCAGGGAGAATTTAGAAAACAAATAAAACAAAAAATAGGCTTTCTAGGGCCCACTGAGTGAGAGATGACGCACACAGGAGTCAGGAGTGGCACACAAGCCCAGAGGCCAATATTTATCTCCCACTGATTGATTTAGTGATTTTTTCAGGTAGATTTTGGAACCCAAATCAAGCAAAAAAATAAATAGGCTTTCTATGGCCCACAATTGGAGAGAGAGAGAGAGATGGCACACCCAGGAGTCAAGACTGGCACACAAGCAGAAAGGGCAATATTAATCTCCCACTGATTTGATTTTTTTTTTTTTTCAGGGAGACTTTAGAAAAAAAAAATACAAAAAAATGAATTTTTCAGGAAGAATTTAGAAACCAAATAAAATGAAATGATTGTTTCAGGGAGAATTTAGAAAACAAATAAAAAAAAAATAGGCTTTCTATGGCCCACTGAGTGAGAGAGGACGCACACAGGAGTCAGGAGTGGCACACAAGCCCAGAGGCCAATATTTATCTCCCACTGATTGATTTAGTGATTTTTTCAGGTAGATTTTGGAACCCAAATCAAGCAAAAAAATTAATAGGCTTTCTATGGCCCACAATTGGAGAGAGAGAGATGGCACACCCAGGAGTCAAGACTGGCACACAAGCAGAAAGGGCAATATTAATCTCCCACTGATTTGATTTATTTTTTTTTCAGGGAGACTTTAGAAAAAAAAATACAAAAAAAATGATTTTTTCAGGAATAATTTAGAAACCAAATAAAATAAAATGATTTTTTCAGGGAGAATTTAGAAAACAAATAAAACAAAAAATAGGCTTTCTAGGGCCCACTGAGTGAGAGATGACGCACACAGGAGTCAGGAGTGGCACACAAGCCCAGAGGCCAATATTTATCTCCCACTGATTGATTTAGTGATTTTTTTAGGTAGATTTTGGAACCCAAATCAAGCAAAAAAATAAATAGGCTTTCTATGGCCCACAATTGGAGAGAGAGAGAGAGATGGCACACCCAGGAGTCAAGACTGGCACACAAGCAGAAAGAGCAATATTAATCTCCCACTGATTTGAATTTTTTTTTTTTTTCAGGGAGACTTTAGAAAAAAAAATACAAAAAAATGAATTTTTCAGGAAGAATTTAGAAACAAAATAAAATAAAATGATTGTTTCAGGGAGAATTTAGAAAACAAATAAAAAAAAAAATAGGCTTTGTAGGGCCCACTGAGTGAGAGAGGACACACACAGGAGTCAGGAGTGGCACACAAGCCCAGAGGCCAATATTTATCTCCCACTGATTGATTTAGTGATTTTTTTCAGATAGATTTTGGAACCCAAATCAAGCAAAAAAATTAATAGGCTTTCTATGGCCCACAATTGGAGAGAGAGAGAGATGGCACACCCAGGAGTCAAGACTGGCACACAAGCAGAAAGGGCAATATTAATCTCCCACTGATTTGATTTTTTTTTTTTTTTTCAGGGAGACTTTAGAAAAAAAAATACAAAAAAATGAATTTTTCAGGAAGAATTTAGAAACAAAATAAAATAAAATGATTGTTTCAGGGAGAATTTAGAAAACAAATAAAAAAAAAATAGGCTTTCTATGGCCCACTGAGTGAGAGAGGACGCACACAGGAGTCAGGAGTGGCACAAAAGCCCAGAGGCCAATATTTATCTCCCACTGATTGATTTAGTGATTTTTTCAGGTAGAATTTGGAACCCAAATCAAGCAAAAAAATTAATAGGCTTTCTATGACCCACAATTGGAGAGAGAGAGATGGCACACCCAGGAGTCAAGACTGGCACACAAGCAGAAAGGGCAATATTAATCTCCCACTGATTTGATTTTTTTTTTTTTTTCAGGGAGACTTTAGAAAAAAAAAATACAAAAAAAATGATTTTTTCAGGAATAATTTAGAAACCAAATAAAATAAAATGATTGTTTCAGGGAGAATTTAGAAAAATAAAAAAAAAATAGGCTTTGTAGGGCCCACTGAGTGAGAGAGGACGCACACAGGAGTCAGGAGTGGCACACAAGCCCAGAGGCCAATATTTATCTCCCACTGATTGATTTATTGATTTTTTCAGGTAGAATTTAGAACCCAAATCAACCAAAAAAATAAATAGGCTTTCTATGGCCCACTATTTGTGAGAGAGATGGCACGCTCAGGACTGGCACACAAGCCCAGAGGCCAATATTAATCTCCCACTTTTTTTTTTTTCCAGGGAAAATTTATAAACCCAATAAAAAAAATAATAAATAGGCTTTCTATGGCCCACTATCTGAGAGAGAGAGATGGCACGCTTAGGACTGGCACACAAGCCCAAAGGCCAATATTAATCTCCCACTGATTGATTTATTGATTTTTTTCAGGTAGAATTTAGAACCCAAATCAAGCAAAAAAATTAATAGGCTTTCTATGGCCCACTGAGTGAGAGATGGCACACACAGGAGTCAGGAGTGGCACACAAGCCCTGAGGCCAATATTTTTCTCCCACTGATTGATGTGATTTTTTCAGGTAGATTTTGGAACCCAAATCAAGCAAAAAAATAAATAGGCTTTCTATGGCCCACTGAGTGAGAGATGACACAGACAGGGATGGCACTCTAGCAGAAATGTCAATCTTAATCTCCCACAAAAAAAAAAAAAAAAAGGAACTGTCCTTCAATTACTATCTCCCTGCAGTAATCTCAGCCAGGTATGGCAGGCAGCAATAAGGAGTGGACTGATGCACAAATTAAATAAAAAGTGTGGACAAACAAACAAGATAGCTGTGCAGAAAGGAAGGAACAAGAGGATTTGTGCTTTGAAAAAAGCAGTTGGTTTGCACAGCGGCGTACACACAGCAATGCAGCTATCAGGGAGCCTTCTAGGGCAGCCCAATGAGCTACAGCGCTGAGGAAAAAAAAAAAAAATGTAGCTTCCACTGTCCCTGCACACCGAAGGTGGTGTTGGGCTGTGGAAATCGCTACAGCACAAGCGGTTTGGTGGTTAATGGACCCTGTCTAACGCTATCCCTGTTTCTGACGAAGCGGCAGCAACCTCTCCCTAAGCTCAGATCAGCAGCAGTAACATGGCGGTCGGCGGGAACGCCCCTTTATAGCCCCTGTGACGCCGCGGACAGCAAGCCAATCACTGCAATGCCCTTCTCTAAGATGGTGGGGACCAGGACCTATGTCATCACGCTGCCCACACTCTGCGTTTACCTTCATTGGCTGAGAAATGGCGCTTTTCGCGTCATTGAAACGCGACTTTGGCGCGAAAGTCGCGTACCGCATGGCCGACCCCGCACAGGGGTCGGATCGGGTTTCATGAAACCCGACTTTGCCAAAAGTCGGCGACTTTTGAAAATGAACGACCCGTTTCGCTCAACCCTACTCCTGTATATATATGCACTGCACAGTACCACTCCTCCTATCCTGTAAATATACACTGCACAGTACCGCTCCTCCTGTCCTGTATATATACACTGCACAGTACCACTCCTCCTGTCCTGTATATATACTCTGCACAGTACCACTCCTCCTGTCCTGTATATATACACTGCACAGTATCACTCCTCCTGTCCTGTATATATACACTGCATAGTACCACTCCTCCTGTATATATACACTGCACAGTACCACTCCTCCTGTATATATACACTGCACAGTACCACTCCTCCTGTCCTGTATATATACACTGCACAGTACCACTCCTCCTATCCTGTATATATACACTGCACAGTACCACTCCTCCTGTCCTGTATATATACACTGCACAGTACCGCTCCTCCTATCCTGTATATATACACTGCACAGTACCACTCCTCCTGTCCTGTATATATACTCTGCACAGTACCACTCCTCCTGTCCTGTATATATACACTGCACAGTATCACTCCTCCTGTCCTGTATATATACACTGCATAGTACCACTCCTCCTGTATATATACACTGCACAGTACCACTCCTCCTGTATATATACACTGCACAGTACCACTCCTCCTGTCCTGTATATATACACTGCACAGTACCACTCCTCCTGTCCTGTATATATACACTGCACAGTACCACTCCTCCTGTATATATACACTGCACAGTACCACTCCTCCTGTATATATACACTGCACAGTACCACTCCTCCTGTATATATACACTGCACAGTACCACTCCTCCTGTATATATACACTGCACAGTACCACTCCTCCTGTATATATACACTGCACAGTACCTCTCCTCCTGTATATATACACTGCACAGTACCACTCCTCCTGTATATATATACACTGCACAGTACCACTCCTCCTGTATATATACACTGCACAGTACCACTCCTCCTGTATATATACACTGCACAGTACCACTCCTCCTGTATATATACACTGCACAGTACCTCTCCTCCTGTATATATACACTGCACAGTACCACTCCTCCTGTATATATACACTGCACAGTACCACTCCTCCTGTATATATACACTGCACAGTACCACTCCTCCTGTATATATACACTGCACAGTACCACTCCTCCTGTATATATACACTGCACAGTACCACTCCTCCTATCCTGTATATATACACTGCACAGTACCGCTCCTCCTGTCCTGTATATATACACTGCACAGTACCACTCCTCCTGTATATATACACTGCACAGTACCACTCCTCCTATCCTGTATATATACACTGCACAGTACCGCTCCTCCTGTCCTGTATATATACACTGCACAGTACCGCTCCTCCTATCCTGTATATATACACTGCACAGTACCACTCCTCCTGTCCTGTATATATACTCTGCACAGTACCACTCCTCCTGTCCTGTATATATACACTGCACAGTATCACTCCTCCTGTCCTGTATATATACACTGCATAGTACCACTCCTCCTGTATATATATACTGCACAGTACCACTCCTCCTGTATATATACACTGCACAGTACCACTCCTCCTATCCTGTATATATACACTGCACAGTACCGCTCCTCCTGTCCTGTATATATACACTGCACAGTACCGCTCCTCCTATCCTGTATATATACACTGCACAGTACCACTCCTCCTGTCCTGTATATATACTCTGCACAGTACCACTCCTCCTGTCCTGTATATATACACTGCACAGTATCACTCCTCCTGTCCTGTATATATACACTGCATAGTACCACTCCTCCTGTATATATACACTGCACAGTACCACTCCTCCTGTATATATACACTGCACAGTACCACTCCTCCTGTATATATACACTGCACAGTACCACTCCTCCTGTATATATACACTGCACAGTACCACTCCTCCTGTATATATACACTGCACAGTACCACTCCTCCTGTATATATACACTGCACAGTACCACTCCTCCTATCCTGTATATATACACTGCACAGTACCGCTCCTCCTGTCCTGTATATATACACTGCACAGTACCGCTCCTCCTATCCTGTATATATACACTGCACAGTACCACTCCTCCTGTCCTGTATATATACTCTGCACAGTACCACTCCTCCTGTCCTGTATATATACACTGCACAGTATCACTCCTCCTGTCCTGTATATATACACTGCATAGTACCACTCCTCCTGTATATATACACTGCACAGTACCACTCCTCCTGTATATATACACTGCACAGTACCACTCCTCCTGTATATATACACTGCACAGTACCACTCCTCCTGTATATATACACTGCACAGTACCAATCCTCCTGTATATATACACTGCACAGTACCGCTCCTCCTGTCCTGTATATGTACACTGCACAGTACCGCTCCTCCTATCCTGTATATATACACTGCACAGTACCACTCCTCCTGTCCTGTATATATACACTGCACAGTACCACTCCTCCTGTCCTGTATATATACACTGCACAGTACCACTCCTCCTGTCCTGTATATATACACTGCACAGTACCACTCCTCCTATCCTGTATATATACACTGCACAGTACCACTCCTCCTGTCCTGTATATATACTCTGCACAGTACCACTCCTCCTGTCCTGTATATATACACTGCACAGTATCACTCCTCCTGTCCTGTATATATACACTGCATAGTACCACTCCTCCTGTATATATACACTGCACAGTACCACTCCTCCTGTATATATACACTGCACAGTACCGCTCCTCCTGTATATATACACTGCACAGTACCACTCCTCCTGTATATATACACTGCACAGTACCACTCCTCCTGTATATATACACTGCACAGTACCACTCCTCCTGTATATATACACTGCACAGTACCGCTCCTCCTGTATATATACACTGCACAGTACCGCTCCTCCTGTATATATACACTGCACAGTACCACTCCTCCTGTATATATACACTGCACAGTACCACTCCTCCTGTATATATACACTGCACAGTACCACTCCTCCTGTATATATACACTGCACAGTACAACTCCTCCTGTATATATACTCTGCACAGTACCACTCCTCCTGTCCTGTATATATACTCTGCACAGTACCACTCCTCCTGCCCTGTGTGGTGTAGTTCTCAGTATCTGCTCTATCTTGCCATCCATCTGTATTGAGATGTTGACATCATGACCTGGTGTGTGATTTTTATCTGCTTCCCTAAGTGTCGGGTTAATCAGGAATACTATATTAATGTTTGTGCTGTTTTGGGAGTGTAGTCTGACCTCTGGCCTTTTAGTTTGTGGACCACGGTGAGTATGATGTCCGTTATCTGTGATGAGGGTGACGCTCTGGGCACTGCTGTGGTGTGAGCACTCGGCATCTCCATGTTATGGGCAGTTGTTACCACACTAAGCGCAAGGTCAGCTGGTAGCTAAGAAAACCGGATATGTTACGAAAAGATTGTGACACCGGAAGATCCTCCTCCTGCTTCTGCATTTACAAGAAAACTTTTGGTGTTTATAAAAATGTATAATGTGAAAAAAAACATGAAATAAGCCAAAAAAGCAATAGTAATTAATTATTTAACGCGTTAACTGGGAAATAAATGTCTATAGCAAAAATAAAGGCTGCAAACTGCCTGGAAAAAAAACACATAACTGAGCTTATAAAAATAACCCCCAAAACGCAAATAAAAAAGTGTAAAACATTATCTACTATATAATTGTCTAAGGGTCACTTCCATCTTTCTGTCTGTGTCTGTCTGTCACGGAAATCCCAAGTCGCTGATTGGTCTCGCCAGCTGCTTGTCCTGGTTTCCGCGACCAATCAGCGATGGGCACAGTCAGGCCGAGAATTAGTCCCTCCCTACTCCCGTCCAGTCAGTGCCCGGCGCCCCCGCTCCATACTCCCATCCAGTCACCGCTCACACAGGGTTAATGCCAGCGTTAACGGACCACGTTATGCCGCGGGTAACGCACTCTGTTAACGCTGCTATTAACTCTGGGTGTCCCCAACGTTTTACTATTGATGCTGCCTATGCAGCATCAATAGTAAAAAGATCTAATGTTAAAAATAATAATAATAATAATAAAATTATTATGTACTCACCTTCTGTCGGCCCCCGGATCCAGCCCAGGCCTTTCCCGCTCCTCGCAACGGCCCGGTCCATGCATTGCGAGGAGCATTGGTTAACGCCTGGGCTGGATCCGGGGGCTGATGGAAGGTGAGTCTATAACTATTTTTTATTTTAATTCTTTTTTTAACAGGGATATGGTGCACACACTGCTATATACTGCACGGGCTGTGCAACGTGGCTGGGCAATATCCTACGTGGGCTGTGTTATATACTGCGTGGGCTGTGTTATATACTACATGGGCTGTGTTATATACTACGTGGGCTGTGTTATATACTGCGTGGGCTGTGTTATATACTACATGGGCTGTGTTATATACTACGTGGGCTGTGCTATATACTACGTGGCTGTGTTATATACTACATCTCTGTGTTATATACTACGTGGGCTGTGTTATATACTACGTGGGCTGTGCAATACACTACGTGGGCTGTGTTATACACTGCTTGGCTGTGCTATATTTCTCTGCTGTATCTGTGCATCATGAATCGTGGTATGTGTTAAAGAGGGGGGCCCACTGAGACTCTTTCGCCCGGGTTCCTCAAAAGCCTGGAGCCGGCCCTGGCTTCACTGATTACTCGCGGTGGGGTGTGACCAATCAGCAACAGGCACAGTCCGCCCGCGAATTGGCACGGAATTTGAATCACGCTTCGCTAATTGGTCGCGGCCAGCCAAATCCTGTGTATACATTGCATTATTCTGAAAATGTCATAAATAAACTACATACATATTCTAGAATACCCGATGCGTTATAATCGGGCCACCATCTAGTATTTAATATTCCTCTATTGATTCATGTCAACATCTAACCGCAATGGTTTTTACACAAAATACACAGCTAAAATGCCACTAAAAATGCAGCATTCTCTTTAGAAAGGCGCTGTGTGTAGGCAGCAAGTAGGCAGACCGTAATACCCCACTATTTACACTACTATGTTAAGACTGGGACTTTACTAGTTTCTAAGTCAATTTGTCTGTCAAATTCTAAGCACTTTTATGCAGATTGAGTCTTCATGGTGAGTGAAAAGTCATGTGTGACTGAAGATGATATCACGTATATGTCCCTAGAGCATAGACATAGGGGCTGTGTGTGGACCCTCCACACTGCAGAGGCCCTGTGTCTGTGACTGGCAATGAACGTTCTTCACTGAGAGACATAAGGACAGGTCTGATGGTGACAGTAAGTGGGATAGGGGTCACATAGTTACTATAGCTGAACATAGACCCGTGTCTAATGTGTCCTTCAAGTTCAACCAGATTTGTTAAAATCTCAAATATTTACACATTGCATAAATCCCCCACTGCTTCTGTGCCAAAAGTCCTGTGACCCCACTGCTACCTTACGGACTCTATAATGCAGCGTCCTTACACCGGTACTGCAGACAATCACAGCGTCATCAGTGTGGACATGTGTCTCCTGACCAGAGACCTGCGCAGTGACGGGAACAGACAAGGTTGGGTTTAACTCAAACAGATTTTCCCATAGTGAGGCAGATAATGAGTAGCTATAGCAGCTCTACTAATGTAGATGTAATGAGCCCAGTGATTGGCTGCAGTGGTCAAGTGCACTGTTGTCATGACATCACCGCCTCAGCCTGTGAAAAAAGACTAAAGCAGCTGTGGATTTGGGAAGGCAGAGGCGGACACACCGCATGGGCTGGTAAGTCGAGGGGGGCCCTGCAGGGCCTCTGACACTGAGGGCAATCTTGACCGAGGGGCCCCTGGCCAGATTACCCTCATGTGCGATGGGCAGGGAGCGATCCCTACAGCTCCGCTGCCTACAAAATGGCAGTGGAGTGGAGCTGCACGGATCCGTCCTGCTTCCGGTCTAATACAGCATTCAGTCAGCATTCAGTGCGCGGCTGTGCCAGAGAGAAAGCTGCTGGCGACGAACATGCTGCGCATGCTGGGGAACGTGCAGAGAGGTGAGTGGTGCTGCGTGTGTGTGTGTGTGTGTGTGTGTGTGGCTGGTGTGGTTGCGGGGAACGTGTAGAGGTGACTGGTTGTGTGTGTGTATATGGCAATGACAGGGGTGGTGGGGAAGGAGGCAATGTTGGTGGCAGTGGAAAGGGCAATGATGGGGAGGAGGCAATAATAATGGTGGAAAGGGCAATGATGATGGTGGAAAGGGCAATGGTGGGGGAGAAGGCAATGATTTAGGTGATGGAAAGGGCAATGATGGGGGAGGTGGAAGAGAAGCCGATAATGGTGGAAAGGACAATGATGGGGGTTGTGTGGGAAAAGGCAATGATGGAGGTAGTGGACAGGGTAGCGATGGAGGTTGTTGAGAAAGCAATGATGGAGGTTATGGGGAGGGCAATGATGGAGGTGGTGCAGAGGGCAATGGTGGAGGTGAGGGAGAGGACAATGATGGGATGTGGGAGGGATTGGGATGGGAGGAAAGGCGACTTATGGACTTATGAACAGGAGGAGGGAGAGGAGTAGGTTAGATATGGATGTAAAATGAATTTGGGTGGTGGAGGAGGGTGCGGAGCCCCTGATGGCGTCCTCCCCCACCTCACAATTCATTGTGATGCTTTCGGGGACTTAAAATTTATTGGGGATTGGGAGACGAGGCGATAAGGTGCAATGAACTTAATGTTGGGATAAGACGCTGTCAGGGACTTGAAATGAATTGGGAGGTGGTGGAGGATGCTCAGTACCTGATCACATCTTCTCCCACTTCCACATTCATTATGATGCTATCAAGTACTTATAATGAATGAATGGGGGGGGACACAGGACAGGGATTGAGGCTACGTGCACACGTTCCTAATTTGCAGGAGAAAATTCTGCTGCATATCCTGATTCCTAATGTGTTGGCAGGAAAAACGCTGCGTAAAATATTTATTTTTTGCCATGCTTTTGTTACGTATTTTTCCCCATTAGGATGGGAAAAATACACTGTAAGAATTGACATTATGCAGATTTTAATCTGCAAGGAAAAAATAAGCAGCATGTGCATGAGACATCAGGGATCTGTCACTTTGCGTGTACTGTAAAACCTTGCATATTTCCCGTGTGCACATAGTCAAACAGGTAATTGGGGAGTCAACGACTGAATAATTTATATTATTGGGAGTCAGAGATTATACGTAATGGGGGCGCAGTGCTGGTTATCACTTTATATTTTTAATGGTGGGTGGCTAATGGTATATTAATGGTGGGGTATATATCTGTACTCGGGGGGGGGGGAGACACATATGAATACAATGTATGTGACCTTGTTATTTTCAGGGCTGCGAAGATCTTTGTGACAAGACGAGTTGTGGCTGGGAGATGTCGACATGAAGGTCTGACCAGATGGAGAACAAACAGCAGACAGCGGCTCTTATTAGAAGAGACATCAGCGATAGGTTCCTGGATGTAGATATTATTCTGTATCTGCACTGTATGACGTGGAGTGATAATGTTATCTGTAAAATCTCCCTTATTCTACATTCTGACATTTGTGTGAAATGTCCGTATGCTTCCAGGTTTTTTATTCGATGGCACATGGGCTTGTAGAGTTTTTTTATAGGGTTAATCACACATACATGAAAATCACGGATCTCAGAATGAGATCTGTCAGGATCCAAGAATGTCCTCTTCTGATCTGACTTTGAGGATCAGAATAGGACATGCTCAATGCTTCTGTAAAAGCAGGCAGTACACCAACACTGCACACAGACACATGGATGTAGCCTTATTGTCCATAGCACAGTTCATTAGTATATAGTGCACTCATTATTTATAATTCCCTTAGAATCTAGTGAACTTGCTTATTATGTATAGCATGGTTCCTTAGTATATAGTGTACTCGCTTATTATTTATAGCACAGTCCCTTAGTATATAGTGTACTCAATATGTATAACACCGACCTTAGTTACATAGTTTCCTCTTTTATTATGTATAACACCGTGCCTTATTGCATACTGTGACACAATACTCTGGGATCGCCTTTGCTGGGGTCAAAGGTCACGTGGTTCGTGCATTGAATCTGAGGCGTACAGCAGGTTTTCTGAGCAGGCTGACCTCAGGTCAGATTTATTAACGTGAAAGCAACATAGATAAAACAAAACATAAAAATAAATCCTAGCCTGTCCGGCGCTAACTAAACCAACACGTTGCTATCTCAACAACTGGGGGGCTTCCCCCACCCAGCTAACATTACACAATTCTTGAGCACAGCTCTCACTCACGTTTGTCTCACACATACAGGCAATCTGTGTGCCCCAGGCTGACGCTGGAAACCCCCAGCTGGTCATCCTTTATTCCTGCACTTGTTAACCCATTCGTATCCTGAAGATACTGAGCAGCCTAATTCACATAGGACAAATACCTGGGCGAGATATACCTGCCCCCAACTACCACATCGACATGAGTCTTACATATCCCCCCCCCCCTTGCTCAGACCACTCCGGTCGAGCAAGAACACTCTTGAAACAGTGTACTCGGGACAGGGCATCGGCGTTCCCCATCTGTACCCCAGGTCGGTGCTCCACCATAAAAGAGTAAGCGTGCAGGGCAAGGAACCATCGGGTTACCCGACTATTACGGTCCTTGTGGAGGTGCATCCACTTGAGAGGGGCATGGTCCGTGACCAGCCTAAACTTCCTACCGGCCAGGTAATACTTGAGGGAGTCGAGAGCTCATTTAATGGCTAGGCACTCTTTTTCAACCACTGCATACCTCTGCTCATGTACATTCAGTTTCCGGCTGAGGTAGAGGATCGGGTGTTCGACTCCATCCCTCACCTGGGAAAGTACAGCTCCGACACCAGTATCGGAGGCATCAGTTTGCACCACAAACTCGCTGCTGAAATCAGGAGTCACTAGTACGGGCTGAGAGCACAAAGCCCGTTTCAGGCTGTGGAAGGCCTCCTCAGCAGCTGAGGTCCACTTTACCATGACGGAACCCCTCCCTTTGGTAAGATCCGTCAAGGGGGTAGCCATGGCTGCAAAATTGGGTATGAACCGGCGATAATAGCCGGCAATCCCCAGGAAAGCTTGTTCTTGTTTCTTGTTCACTGGTTGTGGCCAGCCCTGGATTGCCTGTATTTTGTCGATCTGGGGTTTAACCACTCCTCTGCCAATCACGTAGCCCAAGTATCGGGCTTCTTCAAGCCCGATGTGACATTTCTTGGGGATTGCCGTTAAGCCTGCATCTCGCAGGTCATCAATCACCGCTTGTACCTTCCGGAGGTGAGTTTCCCAGTCCAGGCTGTAAATTACGATGTCATCCAGGTAGGCAGAAGCGTACTGTCGGTGGGGCATCAAGACTCGATCCATCAATCTCTGGAACGTTGCGGGAGCTCCGTGAAGTCCAAACGGCATGTAGACATACTGGAACAGACCTTCCGGTGTAGCAAATGCCATCTTCTCTCTGGCCGCCTCGGCCAGAGGGATCTGCCAGTACCCCTTTGTTAGATCCAGGGTCGTAATGTATCGGGCTTTACCAAGCCGGTCGATCAACTCATCGACCCGGGGCATAGGGTACGCATCAAATTTAGAAACCGCATTCAGTTTCCTAAAGTCATTACAAAACCGTATGGAGCCATCCGGTTTAGGTATCAACACGATTGGACTGGACCAGGCGCTGTGCGACTCCTCAATGACTCCTAAGTCCAACATTGCCCTCACTTCCCGGGAGACGGCTTCTCGGCGTGCCTCTGGAATCCGGTAGGGCTTCACATGAACTGTGACACCAGGCTCTGTGACAATCTCATGTTTCACTAGCTTAGTCCGGCCAGGTTTTTCCGAGAAAAACTGTCGGTTCTGTAACAAAAACTGCTTAACCTCAGATTTTTGTCGTTCCGAGAGAGTCTCGGCAATCTGCACCTCCGGTACGGTAGGTGAACAAACCGGACGGGGCAGATCCGCCGTTAGGGCAGAGCGGTCTTTCCAGGGTTTTATCAGATTCACATGATAAATCTGTTCTGGTTTTCTCTTACCAGGCTGGTACACTTTATAGTTCACTTCACCAACTCTTTCCAGGACCTCAAAGGGGCCCTGCCATTTCGCCAGAAATTTACAATCCACCATAGGGATTAGGATCAACACCCAATCCCCGGGTGCAAATGTACGGACCTTAGCGCCTCTATCATAACTTTGCCTCTGGGCTCCCTGGGCCTGTAACATATGGTCCCTAACAATGGGCATGACAGCGGCAATACGGTCCTGCATTTGTGTAACATGGTCGATCACCGTTTTAAAGGGAGTGACTTGACCTTCCCAGGTCTCTTTTGCGACGTCCAACAGTCCCTGGGGACGACGGGCGTACAACAGTTCGAAAGGCGAAAACCCTGTGGAAGACTGGGGAACTTCCCTAATGGCAAACAGCAAATAGGGTAACAAGTAATCCCAGTTCTTCCCATCTTTGTCTATCGCCTTCCGGAGCATCTGTTTTAAGGTTTTGTTGAACCGCTCAACCAGGCCATCTGTTTGAGGATGATAGACAGACGTACGCAACGGGTCTATTTGTAAGAGTCTGCAGAGCTCCTTCATTACCCTCGACATGAAGGGAGTCCCCTGGTCGGTGAGTATCTGTTTTGGAATTCCCACCCGACTAAACACTTGTACCAGTTCCTTGGCGATCGTCTTGGTAGCTGCGTTACGCAAAGGGATGGCTTCAGGGTAACGAGTGGCATAGTCCATGATGACGAGGATATGTTGGTGCCCACGTGCGGATCGGGGAAGGGGCCCAACCAAATCCATTCCAATTCTTTCAAAAGGGACTCCAATGATAGGAAGGGGTACCAAAGGGCTACAGAACCGAGGTTTAGGTGCCGAGATTTGGCACTCTGGACAGGACTCACAATAGTTACGCACATCATTATGTATTCCAGGCCACACAAAACAATGCGATATTCTTTCTGTGGTTTTCTGTACCCCCAGATGTCCCCCCATTATATGTCCGTGGGCCAAGTCCAGTACCTTCCGCCGATAAGGTTTGGGTACCACTAACCGTTGCACAGTGTCTTCCCCTTTTTTTTCTACCTGGTAGAGCAAATCATTTTCAAGAACCATATACGGGTACGCTAGCCTAGTGTCAGGTTCTACAGGTACCCCATCTATCATTTTTACATTTTTCCTAGCCGGAGTCAGGGTAGGATCTTTCATTTGCTCACTGTGGAAGTCATCCAACTGGACTCCCAAATCTGGCAGGCAGGGTGCCGGATGGCTGCCTGCCTCCGCCTCTCGCTGAGGTTCCTCAGTTTCCTCAGTTTCCCCCGCCATGACGGAGAAGGGGTACTGAAGGTTAGATTCACTAACCTCCCCAGCATCATCTTCCTGTGGGGTCTCCTCTAGGGACTCAGGACCTCCAGATGGCAAGGGAGAAGATTCACGGGTACAGCCACCGTGAAGGAGCAACTGATTCTCCCACAACTGCCAGAAATGGGGAAAATCCCTGCCCAGGATTGCATCCTGTAACAATGCGGGAACGAGTCCCACTTTGTGTTGCACCGACCCATAGGGAGTGGAAATCCATATGACCGCTGTTAGGTACGAGCAGGTGTCACCATGCACACACGTTACAGAAAACTTGTCAGACGGACCAGATGGAAGTGCCACCAGACTAGCTTTCACCAGAGTCACCACACTTCCAGAGTCTAGTAATGCCACCACATTTTTCCCATCAACAGATAATTCACACAGGTGTTTCGCTGTATCATTTTGACCCGCATTCACACTCACTAGCCGTGTAACCAAAGACATGCGTTTTTTAGAGTCTATAACGTCGCACTGCATGGGTTCAGCGGTAACAGGACAGTTCGCAGAAACATGGCCCTTCTCATGGCAGCGGAAACACCTAACAGGTCCCCTACGGAGACCACCGTCCAATAATCTCGGTCTTGGAGTGCGAGCAGTCTCGGGTTCCTCCCCCACAGTTTTAAGCGATTTTCCTTCACCTGTAGTCCCTGGAACAGTCTTACCGGCTCCACGAGGAGGAGGCACAGACCGGGACCTGGCGGTGTCATCGGGAAGTCCTTCTGCCACGGAGTAACGCTCGACCAACTCCACAAGTTGATCCGCTGTCGTGGGATTTCCTTGGCTTACCCACCTTTTCAGCGCTGGTGGTAGTACTCTCAGGTACTTGTCCAGGACAACCCGCTGGATTATTTCGGGTATTGTCAGTACCTCGGGTTGCAGCCATTTCTTTGTCAAGTAGATCAGGTCGAACATCTTAGACCGCGCCGGTTTATCTTGCTGGTATGTCCACTGATGTACCCTCTGTGCACGGACAGCCGTCGTCACACCCAGCCGGGCCAGGATCTCAGCTTTCAGCTTCTCAAAGTCCTGAGCGACCTCCGGGTCCAAATCATGGTAAGCTTTTTGGGCCTCGCCAGAGAGAAACGGGGCAATCAAATCGGCCCATCGTGCCTTTGGCCACTTCTCTCTCAATGCCGTCCGTTCAAACGTTGTCAGGTATGCCTCGACGTCATCTTCTGCAGTCAGCTTTTGCCAGTATCGACTCACATGGATCCTTCTGGACTCTGCTTCCGGGTCAGCGTCAGGCATGCTCACCAGGCGCTGGGCCACCTGTTGGAGAAGTTGGCGGTCTGCAACCGTCATGTCCACCAACTCCTTCAGCTGTGCGGCCATCAAGCGATTAGCTTCGTGCTGTGCGGCAGTGGCCTGCTGCTGTACGGCAGTGGACTGTACTAGGGCTTTCACCACGTCTTCCATGCTGTCGCCTGTGCCACGTTATGCCCACGTTCTCCACCACAATGTGACACAATACTCCGGGATCGCCTTTGCTGGGGTCAAAGGTCACGTGGTTCGTGCATTGAATCTGAGGCGTACAGCAGGTTTTCTGAGCAGGCTGACCTCAGGTCAGATTTATTAACGTGAAAGCAACATAGATAAAACAAAACATAAAAATAAATCCAAGGCTGTCCGGCGCTAACTAAACCAACACGTTGCTATCTCAACAACTGGGGGGCTTCCCCCACCCAGCTAACATTACACAATTCTTGAGCACAGCTCTCACTCACGTTTGTCTCACACAGACAGGCAATCTGTGTGCCCCAGGCTGACGCTGGAAACCCCCAGCTGGTCATCCTTTATTCCTGCACTTGTTAACCCATTAGTATCCTGAAGATACTGAGCAGCCTAATTCACATAGGACAAATACCTGGGCGAGATATACCTGCCCCCAACTACCACACCGACATGAGTCTTACAATACCATCCTCTCTAGTTATATACACTGTGTGCAGAATTATTAGGCAAGTTGTATTTTAGAGGATTATTTTTATTATTGATCAACAACTATGTTCTCAATCAACCCAAAAGACTCATAAATATCAAAGCTTAATATTTTGGAAGTTGGAGTGGTTTTTTTTAAATTTGGCTATCTTAAGAGGATATCTGTTTGTGCAGGTAACTATTACTGTGCGGAATTATTAGGCAACTTAATAAAAACCAAATATATTCCAATCTCACTTGTTTATTTTCTCCAGGTAAACCAATATAACTGCACAAAATTTAGAAATAAACATTTCTGACATGCAAAAACAAAACGCCAAAAAATTAGTGACCAGTATAGCCCCCTTTCTTTATTATGACACTCAGCAGCCTCCATCCATAGATTCTGTCAGTTGTTTGATCTGTTTACGGCCAACATTGCGTGCAGCAGCCACCACAGCCTCCCAGACACTGTTCCGAGAGGTGGACTGTTTTCCCTCCCTGTAGATCTCATATTTTATGAGGGACCACAGGTTCTCTATGGGGTTCAGATCAGGTGAACAATGGGGCCATGTCATTATTTTTTCTTCTTTGAGACCTTTACTGGCCAGCCACGCTGTGGAGTAGTTGGAGGCATGTGATGGAGCATTGTCCTGCATGAACATCATGTTTTTCTTGAACGATACCGACTTCTTCCTGTACCACGGCTTGAAGAAGTTGTCACCTTGTGCTTTTTGTTACTCCAGTAACGTTGCAGCTCTGAAATATGGCAAAACTGGTGGCAAATGGCATCTTGGCAGCTTCACGCTTGATTTTCCTCAATTCATGCGCTGTTATTTTGTGCATTTTTTGCCCAACACGCTTCTTGCGACCCTGTTGGCTATTTGCCATGAAACGCTTGATCGTTTTGGTGATCACGCTTCAAAAGTTTGGCAATTTCAAGACTGCTGCAAGACATCTCACAATTTTGGACTTTTCAGATCCCGTCAAATCTCTTACGACCCATTTTGCCAAAGGAAAGGAAGTTGCCTAATAATTAAGCACACCTTATATAGGGTTTTGATGTCATTAGACAACACCCCTCCTCATTACAGAGATGCACATCACCTGATTTACATAATTAGTAGTTGGCTCTCAAGCCTGAACAGCTTGGAGTAGGACAACAAGTATAAAAAGTATCATGAGATCAAAATACAACTTGCCTAATAATTCTGCACACAGTATAAGGTGCCTTCCCTTATTATATAGCTTCCTCTGCTGTTATGTACAGTGCTGTCTCTTACATAGTTTTTTTGTTATTCACAGCACCCTCTCTTATTGCATAGTCCCCTCTCTTGTTATATATAAAATGACTGCTGATGGAGCAGTCGGTGACCAGACGACCAGTCCAACAGCCTTCTCCATTAGAAAAGAAGCTTCTACATGATCCATCAGCCATCATTGCATTATACATCTAACAAGACGATATGTAATAAAGACAGGTCTCTAAATAATTCGATAAGTAAGGGACGGTGCTGTACATATCAAGAGGGAGCACTGTGTAATAAGCGACGGCAATATACATAATAAAGCAGACTATGTAACATATATACATGGTGTGTGTGCGCGTTTTACCAGGTTTAACTTTTTTGGCACATAAGCCGGGGAACAAAAGCATTAAGGCCGATGCCTGATCTCGTTGTTTTCCTGGGAGAGGAAATAATTGTGAATTGGTACCTAGTCTACAAAAAGTATGGATTACATCCTCAGATCAGCTCATTTAATAAGAATCGTTCTTCTTGATTACCTGAAGAGGAATGGTTTTCATCATATATTATGTCCGTGAGGCATAGGGTTACTAATAGTATTGAGCATTCTGATACCGCAAGTATCAGGTATCGGCCGATATTTGCGGTATCGGAATTCCGATACCGAGTTCCGATATTTTTGCGATATCGGGAATCGGGATGAATATTCATGTGTAAAATAAAGAATAAAAATAAAAAATATGGATATACTCACCCTCGGACGTGCCCTGGTTGTAACCGCTGCAACCGGCAGCCTCCGTTCCTAAGAATGAGCGAGTGAAGGACCTGCGATGACGTCGCGACTTGTGATTGGTCGCGTGACCGCTCATGTGACCGCTCACGCGACCAATCACAAGCCGCGACGTCATCGAAGGTCCTTCACCCTGCATTCTTAGGAATGGAGGCTGCCGGTTACAGGGTCCAGGGTCCGCCAGAGGGGTGAGTATATCCATATTTTTTATTTTTATTCTTTATTTTTTACATGAATATGGATCCCAGGGCCTGAAGGAGAGTTTCCTCTCCTTCAGACCCTGGGAACCATTCCAGGATCACTTCCGATATTTGTGTCCCATTGACTTGTATCGGGTATCGGTATCGGCGATATCCGATATTTTTCGGATATCGGCCGATACAATCCGATACCGATACTTTCAAATATCGGAACGTATCGCTCAACACTAGTTACTAATAATTTGATGAAGATGGGATCCAAATATAAGAGTGTGGCTGATCAGAGATATTTGGTGGGTACGGACCTGTGTGTTGGTGACTTGGTGTGGTTGTCCTCTAGGAACATTCATTTGAAGGCTTCAACTTGGAAACTGGGTCCCAGATTTATCGGTCCTTATAAGATCTTAGCCATGATCAATCTTGTAGCATTTTGCCTTGCTTTGTCGTCCACTTTTAGGCTGTGTACACATGATGCGGATTTAGTGCAGATCCGCAGCTGATTTTTCCACGCAGAAACGCTGCAGTTCCGCAAACTGATTTACAGTACAATGTAAATCAATAGAAAAAAAAGGCTGTGCTAATGGTGTGGAAAAATCCGCATGAAATCCGCTGCGGATCAAAAGAAGTAGCATGCTACTTCTTTTGTGCGGAACTGCAGCGTTTCTGACTCCTTCCATTATAGAAATCTGCAGGTGTGAAAAACACAGAAAATCCGCATCAATTCCACAACAAAAATGCACAGAATCTGCATAAAATCCACGGCAAATCCGCACCTGCGTTTTCTGCCAGGAGATGCAGATTTTGTGAGGAAAATTCTGCACCTCAATCCGCAACATGTGCACATAGCCTTAGGATCCATAATGTATGTCATCTATCTCTTCTCAAAAAATGTTACAGCTTCGGTACCATCACCACTACCAACATCTCCTGTCATTGTCGTTGGAAACTTAAAATTTCAGATTGCAAAAATCATGGACGCTTCAGTATCTGGTACACTGGAGGGGGTACGGTCCTGAGGAGATTATGTGGGTACCAGCATATGATGTCCATGCTGCCAGACTAATCCAATCTTTTCACGTGGCACACCACGATTAACCCAGTCCTGAAGTTCCAGAGGTCCTTCGCAGAAGAGGAGGCACTGTCACGGGTTTACCGCAGCAAAGAGGAGCCAGAAGACTGCAGCATCTGATTGCTCCTACTCCTGCACTGAAAAGAAGCAACTCACCTTTTTTTTAAATTTTGTTACTTTCTTTTGGCAGAACAGGGGTTAATTGGCCATCTTGGGAGCACAGGGAGTCTGAGCTCCTAGTTGAGCTCGGGTAATCACGCCCATTCTCTTTGTAATCTGGGTCCAGATTGCAACCCATGTCAGAGCTAGTGTTTAAAAGAATATAAAAAACACACCAGCGCTAACCTGAAAGAAGTAAAAGAGAGACCCTCAGCAACTGGATTCAGGACAGGTAGGTGCGGACCACTGTCGTGTAAACAATACAAACTGAAAAAGAATCGAAACCGCGCTTGAGGGGAAACTAGAGAACCTATACGTAATCCAAAAAAGTTGTGTGACACTATACCTGAACAAAATGATCCGAGATGGTAGAGGGAGGCACGTCAAGATCACAGAGGGGTCCACATGTAAGGTGATATGAAGGACTATATCGAAACCAAATAATGATAGAATAACGGAAATAATTATAAAATAAGATAAAATAAAACACAGATAGTAGTGCACAGTACCAGGTGTGTGTCGATAGGTGCAGTACACATACCTAAGGACGGATGATGAGCCTCTGAAAAAACCGCCGTAAAAGTGCACACTAAGGACTCAGAAAATTCCACCGTAACTGCACACACTGTAAACTTGGCCCCTGCAAGCCGCTAAAATATATACAGTGGGGCAAAAAAGTATTTAGTCAGTCAGCAATAGTGCAAGTTCCACCACTTAAAAAGATGAGAGGCGTCTGTAATTTACATCATAGGTAGACCTCAACTATAGGAGACAAGCTGAGAAAAAAAAAATCCAAAAAATCACATTGTCTGTTTTTTTAACATTTTATTTGCATATTATGGTGGAAAATAAGTATTTGGTCAAACAAAATTTCATCTCAATACTTTGTAATATATCCTTTGTTGGCAATGACAGAGGTCAAATGTTTTCTGTAAGTCTTCACAAGGTTGCCACACAATGTTGTTGGTATGTTGGCCCATTCCTCCATGCAGATCTCCTCTAGAGCAGTGATGTTTTTGGCTTTTCGCTTGGCAACACGGACTTTCAACTCCCTCCAAAGGTTTTCTATAGGGTTGAGATCTGGAGACTGGCTAGGCCACTCCAGGACCTTGAAATGCTTCTTACGAAGCCACTCCTTCGTTGCCCTGGCGGTGTACTTTGGATCATTGTCATGTTGAAAGACCCAGCCACGTTTCATCTTCAATGCCCTTGCTGATGGAAGGAGGTTTGCACTCAAAATCTCACGATACATGGCCCCATTCATTTTTTCATGTACCCGGATCAGTCGTCCTGGCCCCTTTGCAGAGAAACAGCCCCAAAGCATGATGTTTCCACCACCATGCTTTACAGTAGGTATGGTGTTTGATGGATGCAACTCAGTATTCTTTTTCCTCCAAACACGACAAGTTGTGTTTCTACCAAACAGTTCCAGTTTGGTTTCATCAGACCATAGGACATTCTCCCAAAACTCCTCTGGATCATCCAAATGCTCTCTAGCACACTTCAGACGGGCCCGGACATGTACTGGCTTAAGCAGTGGGACACGTCTGGCACTGCAGGATCTGAGTCCATGGTGGCATAGTGTGTTACTTATGGTAGGCCTTGTTACATTGGTCCCAGCTCTCTGCAGTTCATTCACTAGGTCCCCCCAAGTGGTTCTGGGATTTTTGCTCACCGTTCTTGTGATCATTCTGACCCCACGGGGTGGGATTTTGCGTGGAGCCCCAGATCGAAGGAGATTATCAGTGGTCTTGTATGTCTTCCATTTTCTAATTATTGCTCCCACTGTTGATTTCTTCACTCCAAGCTGGTTGGCCATTGCAGATTCAGTCTTCCCAGAATGGTGCAGGGCTACAATTTTGTTTCTGGTGTCCTTTGACAGCTATTTGGTCTTCACCATAGTGGAGTTTGGAGTCAGACTGTTTGAGGGTGTGCACAGGTGTCTTTTTATACTGATAACAAGTTTAAACAGGTGCCATTACTACAGGTAATGAGTGGAGGAAAGAGGAGACTCTTAAAGAAGAAGTTACAGGTCTGTGAGAGCCAGAAATCTTGATTGTTTGTTTCTGACCAAATACTTATTTTCCACCATAATATGCAAATAAAATGATAAAAAAACAGACAATGTGATTTTCTGGATTTTTTTTTCTCAGTTTGTCTCCCATAGTTGAGGTCTACCTATGATGTAAATTACAGAAGCCTCTCATCTTTTTAAGTGGTGGAACTTGCACTATTGCTGACTGACTAAATACTTTTTTGCCCCACTGTATATACCGCTAATGATAATACTCAAAAAAGCATGAAACTGGTGTGTATGAACGTGGGACTCACCTAAGAGCCAGAGTACCGGACATCGGGAGCAGGGGTGTCTGCGGCAGCAGGAGGGGGACGAGAGTCGGCAGGATACAAGAGGAAGAGTGCTACGCAGAGCCAGAGAAAACCCCGGCCAGTGGTATCCCTGGATGCATGCAGGAGAAGGCGGGGAAACAAAGATGGCCGACAGGACTAACTGGCGTGTGACGTCACAGCTAAAGCTACGGAGCAATGCTGGGGCCAAAAAGGCGTACCGACGCGTTTCAAAGGAGCAACGTCCTTCTTCATCAGGGTTGCCGGACCCTGTTGCTCCCAGCTAATAAAGCCAGAGCCCTGTCCGTCAAAAAAGGCCCGCCCATCCATCCATCCAACACGCCAGTTAGTCCTGTCGGCCATCTTTGTTTCCCCGCCTTCTCCTGCACGCATCCAGGGATACCACCGGCCGGGGTTTTCTCTGGCTCTGCGTAGCACTCTTCCTCTTGTATCCTGCCGACTCTCGTCCCCCTTCTGCTGCCGCAGACACCCCTGCTCCCGATGTCCGGTACTCTGGCTCTTAGGTGAGTCCCACGTTCATACACACCAGTTTCATGCTTTTTTGAGTATTATCATTAGCGGTATATATATATTTTAGCGGCTTGCAGGGGCCAAGTTTACAGTGTGTGCAGTTACGGTGGAATTTTCTGAGTCCTTAGTGTGCACTTTTACGGCGGTTTTTTCAGAGGCTCATCATCCGTCCTTAGGTATGTGTACTGCACCTATCGACACACACCTGGTACTGAGAGCTAGCGTTTGCTGCAGGGCTTGGTGGAGAGGTGATTATATGAGAAGTAGTTTTGGAGGAGTTGTGTCTGTTGCATGGTTTGTAAGGGTGATAATTCCTTTCAATTCTCTTATTTTGCTTTATCCCCATCCTCCACTCCCCGGTGCATTCCTCTGTTATATGTAAGTGAATATTTGTATGCCTGGTATTTTCATATACCCTTGTTCATGTTGCCTAGTTCGTCGGGTTGGTATACTGTGGTGCATGGCAGCTCCTCTCTTCCCTGAGTGGTGGAAGGGAACAGATGAGGGCTGATTCAAGAGATAAGCCAAGGGTGGAGGCCTCAGCATCTTCACCCTCAGAAGTGTCTCCGGGACTAGGGTGAGCTAGGGCGGCCCCTAGTGTTAGGGACAGGGAAGGAGCCCCTGGTCCCGGGTCAACTGACAGCTGAGTTGTTAAAGTCTGTCAGTGTACAATTCTTGTCTGAATCTTAGATGCCCAGTAACAAGTCTTTATTACAACTACAAAGATAAAAAATTGAGAATGGCTTAATACATTACTTAAAAAAGAAGATATTTAAGTTAGGAATAACAAAAATGTAAATTATGGATTCTGCAGAATTCCTTTCAAACTGGCTCTGTCCAGTTTCCTAAGTGTTCTGTAACAAAGTCAAGTTAAATCTAAGACACCTCTGTATCAGAGACAGCTCCCTGTGTTATTACTTTTATGAATAACACTTGTAAATAGTGTTGAGCGATACCTTCCGATATCGGGAAATATCGGATCAGATTGGATCGGACCGATACCCACAAAATATCGGATATTGCCGATTCCGATACCGGAAACCAATGAAAGTCAATGGGACACAAATATCGGAATGAAAATAAACCCTTTCTTTCCTTGTAGGTAAAAAAGATCTGCGGTTTTGCTGTGAGAAATGCTGCAGATCAGGAGGGGGAGAAGAGTGCGTGGGTGGAGTGTGGGCGGTGCGTGGGCGGAGACATTGTGTGTGCAGGGAAGTTGCGACGGTCTGTGTGGATCGCACGGCTGCTGGGGGGGTCTGTGCCAGGCTGTGGTGGGTCAGTGCCAGGCTGTCGGGGGTCTGCGCCGAGCTGTGGGGGGTCTGTGCACAGCTGTCGGGGGTCTGTGTAGGGTTGTCGGGGGCCTGCGGTGGGCTGTCGGGGGCCTGCGGCGGGCTGTGGGGGGTCCTTGGGGGTGTGTGCACATGCAGGCATCATCCGATGGGACTTCAAGTCCCATCAGGCTATGCCTTCTACAGTGACAGTGATTGACACATTAGCCAATGATGGGACAGTGGTAGTCCCATCATCCGGCTAATGTGTTGAATGTAAAAAAAAAACAAAAAAACGAACATACAACAGAACATACAACATATAACATGACAGTACATGCAACATACAACATATGACAGTACATACAACATATGACAGTACATACAACATATGACAGAACATACAACATATGAGAGTACATGCAACATACAACATATGACAGCACATACAACATATGACAGAACATACAACATACATACGTATAGACATACAATACACACATACAGTACATTCATACAAGACATACATATAGAAATACAGTACATATAACAGAGTACATACTCACCATCACTTGTCACTTCGATCCCCGAAGCCAGTGTCACCTGAAAAAAATATTAAAATAACAAACAAACAATATACTCCCTGATCCGCAGAAATCCACGGGTGTCCCACGACGATCTCCCATGGAGAGCAGCAGCATCAGCTGCTGTGACCGCTCTC
The DNA here is from genome assembly GCF_032444005.1 of Ranitomeya imitator. NCBI lineage: Eukaryota > Metazoa > Chordata > Amphibia > Anura > Dendrobatidae > Ranitomeya > Ranitomeya imitator. Next base: position 226,796,847 of record NC_091283.1, read on the forward strand.
TAGGGGCTCCAGGAATACAATGACGAGAGGAAGGTATCTTTCCGCACTGTATTCCTCCGCCACAATAGCAAGGTGATATTAACCCCTTATTATCCCATATCCCACCGCTACTCAGGAGTGGGAAGAGAGGCTAAGTGCTGGAATTGGCGCATCTTACAGATGCGCCATTTCTGGGGCGGCTGCGGACTGGTATTTGTAGCCAGTGGGGGGCCAATATCCATGGCCCCTCTAGGCTATGAATATCAGCCCACAGCTGTCTGTATAACCTTTCAAGCTATAAAATATAGGGGGACCCCACGTCATTTTTTAGGGGGGTCCCCCTATTTTAATAGCCACAAAAATCGCACCAAAAACTGCATCAAAACTGCACCAAAAGTGCATCAAAATCTGCATCAAAACTACACCAAAAACTGCATCAAAACTGAACCAAAAACTGCACTAAAACTGCATCAAAAACGGCACCAAAAACTGTATCAAAACGGCACCAAAAACTGCATAAAAAACGCATCAAAAACTGCACCAAAACTGCATAAAAAATGCATCAAAACGGCACCAAAAACTGCATCATAACTGCACCAAAAATTGCATCAAAACGGCATCAAAACTGCATCCAAAACCGCACCGAAAACTGCACCAAAACCTCACCACAAACTGCATCAAAACTGCACCAGTTTTGATGCAGTTTTTGGTGCAGTTTTGATGCAGTTTTTGGTGCGGTTTTTGATGCATTTTTGGTGCATTTTTGGTGCAGTTTTGATGTGGTTTTTGATGAGGTTTTTGGTGCAGTTTTGATGCATTTTTGGTGGTTTTTTATGCAGTTTTTGGTGTGGTTTTTGATGCAGTTTTTGGTGCAGTTTTGGTGCAGTTTTGATGCAGTTTTTGGAATAAATAAATAAACGGAAAATGTGCATGATTTGAATGGAAACATGCATGAAAAAACGGATTCTGAGGCCGGATTCATCATTTCACCTCTCAGTTTCATACATTTTTCGCCGAATCCGTCGCTGTGGGTTTTTTCGCTGGACAGAAAAAAACGTTCCTCTGTATGTGTTTTCACATAGCTATCCACAATCTGATGTGACATAATATATCAGTTCATCTGGCCTCTTGATGAGCCTGCATAGGCGAAACACGTTGAGGCGTGTTCTTTAATATGGCGTTCGGTGGTGCACAGCGGCACAGATGAGTATTCATGGCCTTATCTTGTGGCTATATGTGGGCTCCTGCTAACACTGCTGAAATTGTGTGGGAAAACCGGAGCAAGATAGCAGGGACAGTTTATCGGTACATTAGCCCATGCATCTAAATGAGTTGACCCGGTTGAATTTATCTTGATTTCTACCCACACTACCTTGAATGTTAGCCCATGTAAATGTATATAGATGATCCGGCTGGATATAACTAGAAGTTTATCTACACTGTGCTAAGGATCTCGGGGCCGCTGTAAATTTTTAGACCATTGAGGCATGATTTTTAATATGGTGTTCGGTGGTACACAGCGACACAGATGAGTTTTCATGGCCTTATCTTGCAGCTATATGTGGGCTACTGCTAACACTGCTGAAATTGTGTGGGAAGACCGGAGCAAGATAGCAGGGACACTTTATTGGTACACTAGCCCATGCATTTAAATGAGTTGACCTGGTTGAATTTATCTTGATTTCTACCCACACTCCTTTGAATCTTAGCCCATGTAAATGTATATAGATGATCCGGCTGGATATATCTAGAAATGTATCTACACTGTGCTAAGGATCTCGGGGCTGCTGTTAATTATTGTACCATTGTGACATATTTATCGCCATATGTGTGTGTGTATATAGCGTGTTGCTTTTGGGGAACTAGGTAATCCCTAGCATAGTAGTTATCTGTCTAGTGCTAGAGGACCCTTTAGTGTGTGGGCAGTGGCTTACACTAGTGGCTGTAGGGCTTTATAGGGCCCATAAGGATAGTCATCGAGGAGCGGGGGCGCCATAACGCTCCCCCCTAGGGCGTCTACCTCCGCAGCTAGACAGGGGCAATTTATGTGCCTCCAATAGGGTGTTCTAGGTCTCCCCATTAGTTTTTATTCGTTTTGAGCACATTTTCTTTTGTTTTTTGTTGTTTTGATTAGTGTTGGGTATTATAGGTGGGTTTGTTTGCCTTGTTTTTAATAATAAAATTATAATACTATTTTAAACTGAGGTTCTTTTCATATGATTTTGACACTGGCTTCGGGGATCAAAGTGACAAGTGATGGTAAGTATGTACTCTGTTATATGTACTGTATGTCTATATGTATGTATTGTATGTAGTGTATGAATGTTCTGTATGTATGAATGTAGTATGTACAGTATGTATGTAGTATGTATGTAGTATGTAGTATGTTGTATGCATGATGTATGTCAGGGGTGTCAAACTGCATTCCTCGAGGGCCTCAAACCATGCGTGTTTTCAAGATATCCTTAGCATTGCACAAGGTGCTGGAATCATTCTCTGCAGGTGATTAAATTATCACCTGTGCAATGCAAGGAAATCCTGAAAACATGACCTGTTTGCAGCCCTCGAGGAATGCAGTTTGACACCCCTGATGTATGTAGTATGTTGTATGTATGATGTATGTAGTATGTATGTTGTATGTATGTATGTTGTGTGTATGTAGTATGTATGTTGTATGTAGTATGTTGTATGTAGCATGTATGTTGTATGTATGCAGTATGTTGTATGCATGTAGTATGTAAGTAGTATGCATGTTGTACGTATGTAGTATGTTGTATGTAGTATGTATGTTTGTGTTTTGTTTTGTTTTTTTTACATTCAACACATTAGCCGGATGATGTGACTACTACTGTCCCATCATTGGCTAATGTGTCAATCAATGTCATTGTAGCAGGCATAGCCCGATGGAACTTGAAGTCCTGTCGGACGATGCCTGCACACACACAGAAAGACCCCTGAGAGGCCCACACAGACCCCCGGCAGGCCCGTACAGACCCCCAACGGTCATGCACAGACCCCGCCTGCACACACAGACATGCAGTCTCCGCCCACGCACCGCCCACACTTCATTATAGTGCATCACGACATCATTTCAGCAGCCAATCACAGCCATGCCAGTAGTTACATGCCTAACAGGATGTGCCCACACTTCTTAGGATCCTCATTGGCTGACTAAAATCAAACTGGCTCATTGCATTATGGGAACTTCCGATTCCGGTATTCGATATTCTAAAAATATCGGAACTCAGTATTGGAACTCCGATACCTCGAATATCGGTCGATATCTGATATTTCAGTATCGGAATGCTCAACACTACTTGTAAAGCTAATTTTAAAATACTAAATTGTAAAAAATATTTAAAATGTCTGAATGATAATCAAAGCAAAGTAGAAATATTTACCGTAACAATATCAATATTAAGGGTAAGTTCATACAGGGCATTTTTGATGCTTTTTTGTCTGCAGCAAAACCTGATTTCTTGCCAGGAAAACAGCTGCATCAAAAACGCAGGTTTAGGTGCGTTTTTTGGTGCGTTTTTTCATGCTTTTTTTTTAAATCTTTGTGCATGCTAATATATATATATATATATATATATATATATATATATATATATATATATATATCTCAATCACAAATTTAAAAAAATATTACCTCCCATGATTAGTTGGGAAACATTAATGCCCATCCTCCTATACCAAGACATGGCATGGCTAATCACTACTATCAGACACTCCCTCAAGATAGATCACTATCAGGACACCTCACTACCTGACACTACCTCACTGTCACCATGGACACCTCACTAACCACATCCCCTGGCCATAACTTTTCTGCACAAAAAAGATGCAAGTAATGATGCCTGCATTTTTGCAGCGTTTTTTCCAACACCCATTCAAGCCAATGGGTGAAAACCTCTTCAAAAATGCAGCAAAAACACTGAAAGAAGTGACCTGCTCGATGTCCAAAAAACTCAGCAAAGCACAAAATCCTGATGACACAAAAAACCAATGTGTGCGCATGAGATTGCTGAAATCTCATAGGCTTTGCTGGTAATGGAAAAAGCAGCTGAAAATTAGCATAAAAAAGATGAAAAAATTACCCTAAGACGCAAGCTTGACAATTTTGCATGTACACAGTCTTACAGCTTGGCAGTGATGGAGCTGCTTCGGTCCAGAGCTGGGTGGTTACACTACTACAGTGTCCCATTGCTTTGCATTTACCTTGCCAGAGAGTGGGCATCACAGAGTCAGTTGCAATAGAATTTACCCAGGGGTGGGATTCAAAATTTTTAAGAACTGTTTAAAAATTACAACCCTTTTCCTTACAAAACAACCAAAATTAAAAGCAAATTACATACAGTGATAACACTTTGAGTATTGCTAATCTTGTAGATGCTATATGAGATGACAAAATCTACCCAGATGACGCAATATACCAAAGTAGGACTGACATTTTTTTTACTCTTTTCACAACTAAATGCAAAGTTTTAAGGCTCTTAACAAAAAAACAGATGTACTAATCCTAAACTTGTCAGATAGCACACTACTTTATCCATATAGCCATTTAGCTTGTCGTTTGACAAGTTATGAAATGCTACAACTGTGCTATATTAAAATCAATAAAGGAACATGAATACAGCACTGGAACCACCATCAGTACAGGACTTGTGCAACACAACCACCAACAGTACATGAATGCAGCACGCATTCCCTTCTTAATGAACTATTGCTGTCCCCGAACACTATTTCTGTCTTCCGAACTATGGACAGCGTAGAGGCTAATCTTAATGCTGTCACTCACTCATCTCCATACTAAGCCCCTTCTTAACGCGGGCAACTCTCCATTCTGTGCCCTCACACTGTCCTCCCCTATGCTGCCAGCTCCCAATACTGGACCTCGTGTACAAATTGTGCTGTCACACTGTTTACCCTACTCTGCCCCCTTTCTATAGTGTGTCCTTTTTTTACTCTGTATGTTCCTCTTCATACTCACCCTGACTAAAAATACTATATCCCACCAGTCTACAGTAAAAGGCTCTTGAATTTTCAGGTCCGCTATAGAGCTACAGTGATGCCAGCAGCTTCAGGAGGTGACCTCAGCATGCTGCTGCACATCGGGCCAGGGTGCTGATTGGCACTCCTTTGCCCCACCAGTGCCGGTATACTCCTAATTCAATTGCATTTGCATCTGTAAGAAACCCGTACAACTGAGTGCAGAAAGCAGTAAACCACATTGGCATCCTGTGTTCTATCAGTTCACCAAACCTGCTGTCACTTTAACACCCTGTTCTGGCGAATTGGTGAGAATCTGCTGATTCCCAATTCTGGATATACCTGGTACTTGTGAACTTGCTTCTTTTTTTCCCACTTATATAAGTTTCTAATTCTGACTCACAGATGGATGGCACCATGGGGCATGGAGACACACACTCCCAGCAGGTCTCCTGATGCAGGCCACAATCTTATCTCAGGCAGTGGAGGGTTAATGGTCCAGGCAGTAGTTTCCAGCACCACTTAGAGGGAGGTGCTGTCACCTAGAATGCTATCAAACACTACAGCACCTCTTTCTGTTACATGCCACAGTTATTATCACTGTTTTGACCCGTTATTGCCAAGGGTTGTTGGGGCAGGGAGGCTGGTGGAGTCCATCACTTCAGGTCACACACCCAAAAACCGTTGTAAGCACAAGTAAATAAGCACACCCTATCTTCTGAATCATTGCAGGGCATGTCCACTTCCCTAAGTGGAAGGCGGCAGTGGGTTGTGGTAAGTTATAATGAGCGGTTACAAGTTTAGGAAATGTCATATCGAAGAGACAATGCGTGAGAGCAAGGTAGGAATGCAGAGAACTTCTGATGATCACTCATTTGCTATGAGGACAATGTTGACTTCTGTACTTCAAGCCTATTGGGTAAAAATCCGAACCCCAGCAATATCTTCCATCAGTGTGAACCGTATTGACAATTAGGAAGTCAATTAGCACAGACTAATGAGAAGGTCAGAGGTAAATAATGAATGATGTGTGAGTGTATAAATTCTGTGTTATCAGTCGGAGATGTAAAGTCTCATACAGCAGAGAGATGTTCGGTGTTGGGATCAGCTGCTTTGATGTGGTGTGACGACATTGCCCTGCTTCTATGTACTAAGCACACGGTCCATCCACATATATAACATTACTAAGTTCTGCTCTATGATGTGGTGTATGTAGAAAAGCCGTGGAGACACCATCACGTGTTTCTCAACGCAAGCAATAAATAGCCAGGTCTTTCACCGGGAAGGAACAACCACGGGAAGGGCAGCATCCAAAAGGAAAACCACCTATGCCAAAACATGGTATCCATCCACAGACAGCTGTTTCGGGGTATTTGCCCCTCATCAGTGTGGAGTAGGAAACTGGCTATTAGGAGCAGTGCCTAGTAAAAGGACGTAACCACTCAACACCCAGAATATGTTGTGCAGTTATATGTATGTATAATAGGTTCCATGTGAGATGCATGTCCCTAATGCATCAGCCCACAGGCTTCGCCCCTGGGCAGAGGGGACACGATATTCCCACAGTAAATTCAGGGAATTCCCACAGTAAATATCGGCAGGCTCCGGCCACCTGTGGCTATTGTAATGTATGTCTAGCCTGCCGCTTTTCTATTGGCCTGCCCTCTGTATCTGTGTGATATATTCTGTGTCCTGTGAGTAAAGTGTTGTCAGACTGGAAATACGTGGAGAAGCAGTGATCTTTTATATGCGCCCATGTAACCAAGCAATTCAAGCCAGTGTCCTTCATTCAGACTCCAGCCAAAGCAGAGTGGACCTCCTGAAACACGGGGTGGTACTGAAAGCGGTACCCCAGCTTGGTAGACCCCGTTACACTGGTGGCAGACAGTGGGATATGATACCCCTTCTACAGGAGGAAAGGAATGAATGGAAAACAACTACCAGAAGTTAAAGAGGACTACATTAAAAGATCTGGTGGAAGCCCGAGGGTTGATCGCCAGCAACAAAACAAAAGCGGATTTGATAGCAGCCATCATGGAACACGACAGTGCAGCGCCCCCCCAATGTGAACGTGGAGGAGACTGAATTCCAGAGGGAGGTAAAGAACAGACTGGCGTTCTATGGCCCAAACCCTGCAGTAGAGATCGTCCGAGAGGTGATGGCTGATGTACATACTGATCTGAAGGAAAAGATGGCCCAGCGGACCAGGATAGAGCTAGCCAAGATGGAGATGGCAGAGCAGACCAAAGTGGAGCTGGCCAAGATGGAGATGGCAGAGCAGAGAGAGGAGAGTCAGCAAGCAGGGGGAGCTCTGGCCTTCAACCAGGTACCTTCAACATTAAGCCACAAAAAGATCCAGTATAATGCCTTCCGACAGTTGGGGGAGGCAGAGGAAGACATTGATGGCTTTCTGCAGGACTTTGAGCGGCAGTGTGCCCTTCATCAAGTGAAGCCGGAGGAACGGGTTCAGATTCTGGCCAGCAAGCTGTCAGGCCGGGCAGCGGACGCCTATTGCACGGTACCTGTTGAGGACTGTATGGCCTATGAGCGGATCAAAGAAGTGATCTTGGCCCGGTATGCGCTGACACCAGAGGCATACCGCCAAAAGTTCCGTGGACTTATAAAATGCGTAACCGATACGCACGCTGAATGGGCCTGTAAATTACGGCGGTCACTGCTACAGTGGGTACAAGGGAGCCAAGCAACCACTAAGGAGGACGTCCTCCAGCTCTTCTTGTTAGAACGATTCTTTAATGGACTAACCCCCGAGACACAGGAATGGCTTCGGGACAGGCGGCCAACAACTCTTGAGGAAGCCGCTCTTCCGCCCATGGACCTGGAGGGCCCCAAACCACCGAAGATTGTAGGGGGACCAGCTAGAAACCCGGCCTACCACAGTCCCCCTGGGGCGCGATGCCACACCTGCCATCAGCTGGGCCACCTGCAAAGACAATGTCCCAACCGGACTCAGCATACCCAGTGGCCAAAGGCGGGAACAGCTACCTTCAGCCGGGCTGCAATACACTGCTACCAAGGCGAAGCTGACCCGGCATTGGGGGCTACGACTAACCAAGGGGTGGAAGAGATGGAGGAAGTGCTGCATGAAGTAAGACCACGTGCAGGCAGCCCAGGCAGATAATCTAGAACAGCATCGACAAGTCGTGTGGGTTAATGGGAAACGTATGCAGGGACTAAGAGATTTCGGGGCAACTTTGACCCTTGTGAAGCCTCATCTCGTCTGGGACCAAAGAGAAGACGGACCGGACAGTGGCAGTCCGTGTAGCAGTGGGAGCTATACATCGACTGCCCACTGCCAGGATTCACCTGAACTGGGGAGTCGGGGATGGCCTTGTTGAGGTCGGCTTGATCGAGGATTTGCCTGCAGACGTCTTGCTTGGAAATGACTTGGGACCCATGTTGTCTGCCTTCTCGGTTGCCCCTCTGGCTGAGACATATCCTGTGACCACCCGGAGACAAGCTCGAGCTGAGGAGGCGGAATCACACTCAGAGGAGGCCCTGGTAAGACATCCCAGCCCTACACGTATTCCCATAGCCAGACACATTTCTTGGGCCACCCCAGATGAATTTAAGAGGGAGTTACTTGAGGATCCTTCATTGGAGGGATATCGCGGGAAGGCACAGGAGGGGAGAGGGGTACTGGAAGGGGAACAGTTTGTATGGAAGCAGGGACTCCTCTACCTGATCACAGAGCAGCACCACACAGGGACGAGCCCCACTATAAAACGACAGCTGGTAGTCCCCAAGAAGTATAGGCAGGAGTTACTGCGAATCTCTCATGACATACCCTTGGCCAGGTACTTCGGCGTCAGTCACACCAGGCATCGTCTGACACAAAACTTCTTTTGGCCGGGGGTTACCTATGATGTTCGTCAGTACTGCCAGACTTGTGACAGTTGCCAGCGCATTGGCAAGAGGGGAGATCGATGCAAGGCCAAATTACGCCCCCTCCCCATTGTGGAGGAACCATTTAGCCGAATAGCGGTCGATCTGATAGGGCCGTTAACCAAACCCAGTCCGTCAGGGAAAAGGTATATATTGACAGTGGTAGCTTATGCCACACGGTATCCAGAGGCGGTTGCGTTACCTAACATACTGGCAGAGACGGTGGCGGCCGCCCTGCTCCAGGTTCTCTCACAGGTTGGATTTCCCCGGGAGATTATCTCGGACCAGGGTACCCAGTTTACAGTAGAGGTGACCAACCAACTGTGGAAGCTGTGCGGCGTAAAGTCCATTAGAAGCGTCCCGTACCACCCACAAACCAATGGGTTGTGTGAACGCTTTAATGGGACGTTAAAACAACTCATTGGGACTTTTACCAGGACCTACAGGGACTGGGAGAAATTCTTGCCACACCTCCTGTTTGCCTATCAGGAGGTGCCCTAAGAATCCACGGGGTTCTCCCCGTTCGAGCTGGTATATGGGAAATGGGTAAGGGGACCCCTAGACTTAGTGCTAGAACACTGGGAAGGGGAGGGCCTCATAGAAGGGGTACTTATTGTACCCTATGTGCTGGAATTCCAGGACCACCTACAGGAGCTGACCTAGGCTGTGAGAACATGCAGGTGACCCAGCGGCGCCAGCGCATATGGTATAATGGGAGGGCCAGAGAGCGCACCTTGGAAATAGGGCAGAAGGTCCTGGTGTTAGAGCCTACTAAGCAGAACAAGTTCCAAGCTGCATGGCAGGAGCCCTACCAGGTAGTGGGGAAAATAGCCGACACGACCTATAATGTCGCCGATTGTGACGACCCCAGGGTTATCCGCATGTTCCACGTGAATATGCTGAAGCGCTACCGGGAGCGCCCTGAAGAGGTAGTGGCCATCTGTGCACCTGAAGCAGAGGGTTTAGCTGGACTTCCCTTAGGGGAAAGGACTCAGTCTAAGGCTGCCATCACACTAGCAGTATTTGGTCAGTATTTTACATCGGTATTTGTAAGCCAAAACCAGGAGTGGGTGATAAATGCAGAAGTGGTGCATATGTTTCTATTATACTTTTCCTCTATTTGTTCCACTCCTGGTTTTGGCTTACAAATACTGATGTAAAATACTGACCAAATACTGCTAGTGTGACGGCAGCCTAAAACATGGGACCAGGTACACTTGGGTGAAGTAGGAAAAAGAAAAACATACTCGCACTGCTGCCTTTTGCGATCATCTATCAGCGTGTCCTATGCTGCTATGCCAGTACCAATACCATCTACTCCATATACGGGCGCTCAGGGTGCATAACCAAAAAAGAGCATGAAATCGAGAAAAAAAAAAAAAGAAAAAAAGTTTGCGCTCACCCAGCCCGGTAAAACAATAAAGTATTAGGACAGGTGCCAAATGGACAAGGAGATCATGATGACCACAGGATGACAACTGTTTCGCGCACACAGAGCTTCCACAGATCGCGATGTCAGAACGGGAAATGAGGCAACAATATATACAAATGCAAACCCTCCCCTGAAATGACATCATATCAAAAAACTCCCTCTACCCCAAAATGTGAAACTTTTAAAGAGCAGTCTTTGGCGCTGCATAAGCGGTTTCAGAATCGGGGTTACCCACCTTCCATCCTGGATGCGGCTTTGGCTAGAGTGGAGAATGATGGGGTTAATCTCTCTTCTAATAGATTGAAGAACAGGGAGGGTGATGGGCGATTTATTTTCTCTTTTAAATTTGGCCCCATGGATAATGTGATCAGGACAGTCATTAGAAAAAATTGGGATATTTTGTGCAGGGATAGTGACCTTAAAGAGAGAACTGATAATGGTCCTCTTTTTGCCAGCCGCCGTGGAAAAAATATAAAAAACCTATTGGTGCAGAATCAGGTTCGGTTTAAGGGCATGACTTTTGGATATGGGATGGACCCCACTCCTTCTTAAAATCACCATAACTACTGTAAACCTAGGTACTAAAATAAATACACAAAACTCATTATTTTGGTTGTCAAAATGGACACAGCTTTTATTCAAATCACAGGATTAAATAATCACAGTAGGAGTCAGGTGGAGTGCTAGTACATTGGGATTCACAAGTACTGCGATATCCCCAGCTGTCTGACATACAGCACCAGGATAGACAGCCATAAAGGGGCGGCACGCACTGGCTTGCCATTCAAGCAGAGCCAGTAAACTTTCAGGGCACCAATGACCCTATTATCCTGACTCCTGTGCTTAACCACTGTGCCCGCCCCTGATTGATGTTACCATTACAACGTCCTTGAGGCTGGCCACCAAAGCCGAGCCTGCTCACCACCATGAGGTTTTACATCCTCTATTAGTTAAAATGAGTCCACCTTAACTTGTCTGCAACTTCCACCTGACTCCTAAACCACAAAGCCGTGACGGGTTATAAATTCCAAGTCTCATTTGACACCTTTTTTTTTTTTTTTAATAATTAAATCATTTTTGCAAACTTAAAAACTATGAGTCCCTGCAAAAGCATTAATGGGACTAAACTTGGCAAACCCCCGACTCACAAAGAGTCATCCTACAGCGCTCAGGAGAGGAAAAACCCCCTGTGGAGGAAACCTCCAGGGAACCATGGCTGAAGAATTGCCCTTCCCTTGGGCTTAGAAGGTTACCACAAATAATAACTCTTTATAGCCAATATACAATTGAACCTGATGCAAGATATACAATGACAAATTCAAAATACAATAAAGCATTTATCATTATACAAGCAATAATTAACAAGTTTAAGGACAGAGATTATAAACAGGGCGGGAGGGCGGGTAATGTTTCCTCCTGTCCATCCTGTGAAGAAAGAGGGAGAGCCAGAGTTGCCTCCCCTATATAAGCCCCACCCTCCTCACAGTAATACACCAGGCACAAACATCTAAACTTCGTCTTAAAGCAACAACACTCTTGTTTAAAATCTACACCGCAATACAAACAAAAGCTGCAGGAGTTCTCAGTCCACCCATCCCCAAGTCATGTCCACCTCCGTCTAGTCTCCGGTGTCTTCTGGAATTGGTTAACAATGTGTCACTAGAGGTAACTTCAAATGCGGGCAGTGTAATTTTTGTTCCTTTCACCAGACTGGTAGGATTTGTAAAATTGGCCCCATAGATCATGTGGTGTGGGATTTTATTTCTTGTAAAACCACGCATGTTGTGTATGCCATTGTTTGCCAGTGCGGTTTTTACTATGTCGGCAAGACTTTTCGTCCGCTTTTTGTTCGCATAAGGGAGCACTTCAGTTTGGTCCGCACAGGAAAGGGTGCTCCCCGTCTTACCAGTCATGTGAGACATATGCATAATGGAGATATTAAGTCACTTGTATTTCTTGGTTTAGAAAGAGTTTTTTTTACCGCAACGGGGCGGGGATCTGAATAGGCTCCTTCTAAGAAGGGAGGCGACATGGATATTACGTACTAACGCATTGGGCCCAATGGGCCTTAATGAGAAAATTGATATGTTGGTCTTTCTGTAAGTTTTGTCATTATTTGATGTTTTTTTGTTGTTTTTTTGCTTTTTTGCTTTTTTGTTTTCTTTGGTTAAAATTGCTTGTGTTTCTTTTTACCGTATATACTCGAGTATAAGCCGACCCCCCTAATTTTGCCACAAAAAACTGGGAAAACTTATTGACTCGAGTATAAGCCTAGGGTGGAAAATACAGCAGCTACCGGTGAATTTCAAAAATAAGAATAGATGCTCCATACCGTTCATTATTGCCCCATAGATGCTCCACATAAAGCTGTGCAATATATAATGCTCTGCACCGTTCAGTATGGCCCTATAGATGCTCCATATAAAGCTGTGCCACATATAATGCTCTGCACCGTTCATTATGGCCTCATAGATGCTCCATATAAAGCTGTGCCATATAGAATGCTCTGCACCGTTCATTATGGCTCCATGGATGCTCCTTATAATGCTGTGCCATATATAATGCTCCATACCGTTCATTATGGCCCCATGGATGCTCCTTATAAAGCTGTGCCACATATAATGTTCTGCACCGTTCATTATGGCCCCATAGATGCTCCACATAAAGCTGTGCCACATATAATGCTCTGCACCGTTCAGTATGGCCCCATAGATGCTCCTTATAAAGCTGCCCCATATAGAATGCTCTGCACCGTTGAGTATGGCCCCATAGATGCTCCACATAAAGCTGCCCCATATAGAATGCTCTGCACCGTTGATTATGGCCCCATAGATGCTCCACATAAAGCTGCCCCATATAGAATGCTATGCACCGTTGATTATGGCCCTATAGATGCTCCACATAAAGCTGCCCATATAGAATGCTATGCACCGTTGATTATGGCCCCATAGATGCTCCACATAAAGCTGTGCTATATAGAATGCTCTGCACCGTTCATTATGGCCCCATAGATGCTTCACATAAAGCTGCCCCATATAGAATGCTCTGCACCGTTCTTGATGGCCCCATAGATGCTCCACATAAAGCTGTGCCATATATAATGCTCTGCACTGTTGATTATGGCCCTATAGATGCTCCACATAAAGCTGTGCCATATAGAATGCTATGCACCGTTGATTATGACCCCATAGATGCTCCACATAAAGCTGCCCCATATAGAATGCCATGCACCGTTGATTATGGCCCCATAGATGCTCCACATAAAGCTGCCCCATATAGAATGCTCTGCACCGTTCATTATGGCCCCATAGACACTCCATATAAATCTGTGCAATATATAATGCTGCTGCGGCAATAAAAAAAAAATGCCATACTCACCTTTTTTGCTGCCCGCAGCTCCTCAGCGTCCCGTCTCTGCGTCTCTCTGCACTGACTGTTCAGGCAGAGGGCGGCACGCACACTAGTACGTCATCGCGCCCTCTGACCTGAACAGTCACTGCAAGAGGACGCGAAGACGGAGCGGCGCCCGGCGGGTGGAACGCGGACAGGTGACTATGACATACTTACCTGCTCCCGGCATCCCTGGCTCCTTCCCCCGGACAGCTGGTCTCCGGGTGCCGCAGCCTCTTCCTCTGTCAGCGGTCACCATTACCGCTCATTAGCGAAATTAATATGCGGCTCCACCCCTATGGGGTGCACAGCAAAGAAACAGCTTGATGCTGAAATCCAGGTTGAAATAAAAGCTCTCCAAGAGAAGATCCATCATGACACAGGATACAGTAGCAAACTGTTAAGATTTCAGCAGTCCTAGGGTCTATATATAGATATCCCATAATACACGCCCTCTGTAGTCCCATTGGCGGTGTCTGGTTATCTAGATTTTTCTCCTGTAAAATTTGTCACCATGCGCACAAAAAACGCAAACGCAGACAAAAACGCATAGAAAAGCGTATAAACGTGGCATTTTTTTTAACCACATGCGTTCCCGCATGCGTCAAAAAAACGCCGCGTTTGTATGCTTTTCTATGCGTTTTTTCCTGCACTTGCGGATGTGGATTAAACGCTGCGGATTCTAACGCAAATGTGAAACTAGCCTTACTAATACATATTGTAAAACCCTTCTAAACTAAAGCTCAGATTTAAAGAGCTGGGATAAACATACCCTAGAAAAGAGTTAGAAGTGGTGACAGCTGAGAAAACTATACAGTAAGGCTAGGTTCACATTGCGTTAATGGGTTAACGCTAACGGACTGCTTTGCACGGCGAAAATGTCGCAATTAACGCCGTGCAACGGGTCCGTTAGCGCACCCATCGACAGCAATGTGATTTGTGCCTGTAGCGCATCGCTAGCGCATGCCATTTTCGGTACGCGCTAGCGATGTGCCGTTCTTTTGTGATGGACCTCGGACGCTGCTTGCAGCGTCCGAGGTGTGTCCGAGGTCCGTCCCTCGCTAGCGCAGATCGGGGATCTGCGCTAGCGGGGACGGCGAACGCAGACCCAAAATAAACATTGCGTTAGCGCAATCCGCTAGCGCTCTGCGCTTAACGGATTGCCCTAACGCAATGTGAACCTAGCCTTACAGAATGAGTATAAACATGGCTCAAGGAGGGAATCAAGAGCTGATGTACCTTTGGAGTATACTCGGGACTACAGAACAGAAGAAGGACGGGGGATTCTGGGTACAAGTCAGCTGAACAGCGGCACTCAATGTCAGGCAGCAGCTGCAAAAGTTAACAAGATTTTAGGGTGTATAAAAAGAGACAGAAAATCCTGTCATTCCAATGTAGTATTACACCTTTATAAATCACTGGTGACGACACATCTAGAATATGGGATCCAGTTTTGGGTTCCACATTTTAAAAAGGATATTTTATATTATAATAATTCAAATAATAATATTATATAATATTCAGAAGTTAGAATCAGTTCAAAGACAGGCAACTAGATTATTACAAGCAGGGCTGCCACTAGAAATTTCGGGGCCCCATATTGGCAAAATTTTCGGGGCCCCCTTGAGACTCCGCCCAGGCTCTACCCCAGCCCCGCCTCCACGGTCCACCCCTCGAACTGTCCACAGTCCCACCGCTCTCTCTTGGAAAAACTCCACTTGAAGAAAAAGAGGCGACATAGTGTCACTCTACACAGTAACAGGACCGCCCCCCCCATTTAAAACCGTGTCCTCAAAAAATAAAATAAATACATCACTGCAGTAGTAATATCCCTAAAATAGCCCCTATGGTAATAATATTCCCCATCCTGGCCACCGTGTGTGTCATTCCTGGCGTAAGCCATATGTTCTCCCATCCTGCCCTCATGAGTATCCATTCTGCCCCATATGATCTCCCCATCCTGCCCCATATGATCGCCCCCATGTGATCTCTCCATCCTGCCCCATATGTCTCCATCGTATCCATCCTGCCCCATGATCCTGCACGATCTGTCTCCAATTCTGCCCCCAGTGTCTCCAATCACGCCCCATGTCTCCATTCTGCCCCCTATGTCTCCAACCATGCCCCTATGTCTGAAATCCTGCCACTTGTCTCTAATCATGCCCCATGTCTCCATTCTGCCCCCTATGTCTCCAACCATGCCCCCATGTCTGCAATCCTGCCACTTGTCTCCAATCATGCCCCCTGTGTCTCCATTCTGCCCCATCTGTCTCCAATCCTCCCCATCTGTCTCCAGTCATGCCCCCATGTCTTTCATCCTGCCCCGTGTCTCCAATCATGCCCCGTATCTCCATTCTGCCCCGTGTCTCGCATTCTGCCCCAATGTCCAGCGTTCTGCCCCAATGTCCAGCATTCTGCTCCCGGGTCTCACAGTCTGCCCCTGTGTCCAGCATTCTGCCCCTGTCACTGTGTTCAGCATTCTGCCCCTGTCACTGTGTCCAGCATTCTGCCCCACTGTGTCCAGCATTCTGCCCACTATCACCAGCATTCTGCCCCACTATCTCCAGCATTCTGCCCCACTGTGTCAAGCATTCTGCCCCACTGTGTCAAGCATTGTGCCCCACTGTGTCCAGCATTCTGCCCCACTGTGTCCAGCATTCTGCCCCACTGTGTCCAGCATTCTGCCCCCAGTGTGTCCAGCATCCTGCCCCACTGTGTCCAGCATTCTACCCCAGTGTGTCCAGCATCCTGCCCCAGTGTCTCCAGCATTCTGCCCCCACTGTGTCCAGCATTCTGCCCCACTGTGTCCAGCATTCTGCCCCACTGTGTCCAGCATTCTGCCCCACTGTGTCCAGCATTCTGCCCCCAGTGTGTCCAGCATTCTGCCCCTGTGTGTCCAGCATTCTGCCCCACTGTGTCCTGCATTCTGCCCCACTGTGTCCTGCATTCTGCCCCACTGTGTCCTGCATTCTGCCCCACTGTGTCCTGCATTCTGCCCCACTGTGTCCAGCATTCTGCCCCCAGTGTGTCCAGCATCCTGCCCCACTGTGTCCAGCATTCTGCCCCAGTGTGTCCAGCATCCTGCCCCAGTGTCTCCAGCATTCTGCCCCCACTGTGTCCAGCATTCTGCCCCACTGTGTCCAGCATTCTGCCCCACTGTGTCCAGCATTCTGCCCCACTGTGTCCAGCATTCTGCCCCCAGTGTGTCCAGCATTCTGCCCCTGTGTGTCCAGCATTCTGCCCCACTGTGTCCTGCATTCTGCCCCCCCTGGTTCCCCCTGGATCGCCGCTCTCAAAGAATAAAACACAAGTTCTTACCTGGCCGTGCTCCTGCGACGGGCGAAGCTCCCTCCAGGCTCCACGCAGACGCACTCGCCGGGCCCGGTGGGTGAGAATGATGTCAGACGCCGGCGAGTGCGCACTGCGGCCCTATTCAGCTGCCCGCCTCAGACTGGCTGGCGGCTGTTAACTATTGACGTGCGGGCGCGGGCCCGCACGTCAATAGCGTGCCGCAGCGCCTGCAAGGGGGGCCCGATGAGCAGATGAGACGGGGCCCGATGCAGGCCCCCTCTGCTCACCGGGCCCCATACGCCAGTCACGGCTGTAATGCCCTGATGGCGGCCCTGATTACAAGGCATGGAAATGTCAGTCAGCTTGTTTAGACATCTCAGGGGAGATCTCATATGTATAAATATGTGTGGTCACTCAGTACAGAGGACGGCACAAGTCTTATTCCTTCCAAGGACCATACTAAGGACCAGGGGGCACTCGTTACAGGTGGAAGAAAGGAGATTCCAGCAGCTAAACACAAAATGATTCTTTAAAGTTAGATCAGTCAGACTGTGGAATACCGACCACAAGAGGCAGTAATGGCCGACACTATAACAGCTTTTATAGAAGGGCGGGATGATTTCCTCACTACACATAACATTGTGGATTATAAATAAAATCATGAAAAGAGAATGTCGAGCTGGTGGAGAAAGGCTGAACTTGATGGACCGGTCATTTTTCAACCTGTGTAAATAACTGAGGTTAGTACTAGTGACGAACGTGCTTGTATAACATCTTATCGGAGCACGCTTTGGTGTTACCCGAGTAACTTATATTGCTCGTGTATTATGTTCACGTCCCTGCGGCTGCATGATTTGCCTGTTTGTTTTGGAAACTCCACATATGTTAAGGCTGTGTAACAGCCCCGAATGATGCAACCGCAGGGACTCGAACATAATCTACGAGCACTACAAGATACTCGGAAAACACCCGAGCATGCTCAGAGAAGACGTTATCTGAGCATGTTCACCCTTCACTTGTTAGAAACAGGGTTTCCTACATTTTCTGATGTTTTACATTAATGACATTATAGCAGCTTAGGCTAAAAAAGATCATGGACAGCACCGCCAAAAAATCATACATTGATCCAATCTGCTAGGCAAAGATATAAAATACTAAACATGAGATTCTTGGCTTAACATTCTGCTCAGACTGTTTGGGGCCCACTGCCATGTCATGGTGACCCTTTCAGTGGGTCCTATTCACACATCAGTGATTGTCACAGTGACCCTCTCAGTGGGTCCTATACACACGTCATTGTTTCTCATGGTGACCCTCTCTGTGGGTCCTATACACACGTCAGTGATTTTCACGGTGATCCCCTTAGTGGGTCCTAATCACATGTCAATGATTGTCACGGTGACCCTCTCGGTGGGTCCTATTCAAATGTCAGTGATTGTCATTGTGACCCTCTCGGTGGGTACTATTCACACGTCAGTGATTGTCATTGTGACCCTCTCAGTGGGTCCTATTCACACATAAGTAATTTTCACGGTGACCCCCTCAGTGGGTCCTATTCACACGTCAGTGATTGTCACAGTGACCCTCTCAGTGGGTGCTATTCTCACGTCAGTGATTGTCACGGGGACCCTTTCAGTAGGTGCTATTCACACGTCAGTGATTGTCACGGTGACCCTCTCATTGGGTCCTATTCACACGTCAGTAATTGTCACAGTGACCCTCTCAGTGGTTCCTATTAACATGTCAGTGATTGTCACGGTGACTCTCTCAGTGGGTCCTATACACCCGTCAGTGATTGTCACGGTGACCCTCTCAGTGGGTCCTATTCACACGTTAGTGATTGTCACGGTGACCCTCTCAGTGTTCTTATACTTGTGACTGTCCGTATCACCCACGTGCACTTCCCACGTGTGCCGTACGGGCGTCCATACTGTGTCACTTGTGTTGTGTTCGGAGTGTAAGTTGTGCTGTGTAAATATAACACTATAGATTTAAGTAATAAACTAATGAAGCAAAAGCGGAACTAATCTGCTGTCAGTTGCTCAGATCTCAGAAAACTCATTTAGGAAGGAAATAAGATTGTGTAAGAGAGTTTCTCAATAAGCAACGTAAAGTGAGATCTACCAAGTACTCGACCACCATAAACACTCGGTATTACTCCATGTTCCGTATCATGATGCTTCTAGTCATAAGAAATCATAGCTCATATTCTGCATATACAAAAAAGTAAACAGAAGATTGAGCTCAACAGTCAGATGAGAGGTGACCTTACCCTTGTAGGAGGTCCGAATCCACCGCACGGGTCCATATCCTGCTGTAGTCCGACCAGCAATCAGTAACCAGTAAATGATTGGCAGCAGTGGTGGTAACATTGAGAAAAGGGTGTTATGGGGTCACCTTAGGCCTGACTGGTCTAGGATCTTCGGAGGCTATCATTGTTGTCGGCTTGTCTGGGTCTGGGGCTATCTGTGGAAGGGGCACTAGTGACCACAATTTTAACAATGTACTATTTATTCTACTGCACGAATTTGAGGGAAAAATTATCCCAAGATCAGCGGGAAGAAATGACATTGTGCTCTTTTAGCTGCTTCATTTTATGCTGTATTCAGTGTATCCTTGGTCAGATGGCACGTCCCTGATTCTGATATGGTGGGGACACAACAACGGCAATAACAGAAAGCTCACTCCGCTGGCACCGATAGAATAAATTGCTGTTTGAGGCCGGGCTGTTTCATAATGTGATGAGGAAAGCGGTGAAGTAACATGAGTGATTACTTATTTAATCGCCTTCAGCTCGGTCTCGAGCTATGACGACTTCATGGATTAATGTTCTGTAGGATGATCGGTCTTGTGCAAGCCTAGATAGGTCCACCGAAGTCTAGATACGTCCACCAAGGTCTATAGATGGGTCCACCAAGGTCTACATAAGGCCACCAGAGACTAGATAGGTCCACCAGGACCTTCTCCGCCATTGTCTTGATTGTATCAATCCATCAGGTTGCTGGCCTTCTTCTTCGCCTTGCTTCTTCTATTTTTCTGACCGTTATGGTCTTCTCCAGTGATTGCTCTCTTCGTATGATGTGTGCAAGGTAGGGAAGTCGTAGTTGTGAGTGATTATAGATAGCGGCAACAACTTTGCATCTGTGGATGAGACAGTAGCTACTCTGTCCTGTAGAACTGGGACCATGGCTGACACACCTAATGTCTAACAATACCTCGTAAACTAAAGAATCCCTAAATGAATTACGGTAATACCAATGAAGCATCTGCGTCTTACCAAAAACTGAAGATTTTTTTTCCTTGCACACTGTTCTAGAGTGAAGGAAGCCACAACAGCTGGATCCTCCACCATAACATGTGCATAGTGTCCTGTACAGAACCCCAAAAAGTGAGCTGTCAACTTTCGGGGGGGTCGACAGGGAAGCCATCTGTATCATCCAAACATGTTATCCCATGGAGCTCACTTGCTTTCTTTTTTTCAAAAATGCCGTAGTTTTTTTAAAATATCTATTTAATCTATTAAGATGGCTGCCTGGTTCACAGTGGGAAAAACTTACATTTAAAGCATAATGCACAGATAAATACAGACTGTCCTCCTTCATAATCTTTGTCATGGTTCCTCCAATTCAGAATCTCCACTTTATTCCATTTCTTAATTTATAAGATATTTTGTACAAGATGAGTTTTCTACTCTACACATTTCTGGCTTATATTATAAATAAATGTTAATAGATTTGGTGGGTTTCGGTTGGCCATGCCCCCACAAAGCTCCAACCAGTTTTTAGATAGTGGCAAGAATGGCGTAAAATAAAAAAACGCAGCACAGGTTTACACAAGACAAGGATGCACCAGCGTGGCCACAGTAAAGACAGCGGAGACCAGAGATTTCCTGCTAGAGGATAAAAAAAAAAACCAAAAGTCTAAATTATCCCCCTTTTTTGCCCATTAAAAATAAAACAATTAAAAAATACACATATTTGGTATTGTAGCATTCGTAAAATTCCAATCTATCAGAATATATTAATCCGATCAATAAACGGGATGAGAACTAAATAAAAATTCCAGAATTACGTTTTTTGGCCACTGCAACTTTGCAATAAAATATAAAAACATTGTATCTAACCAAAAAGGTATCAATAAAAACAGATATAACATTTCTGGCATTGCACTTTTTTTTGTAATTTTAGCGCACTTAGAATTTTTCCTTACATCAGTTTTTCCCACAACTTCTAAAAGTAGATAAAAAACAGTTGTTTTCTCTCTTCAATCCTACCATTTACACCATTGTTGTTCATTGTCCTCCAAACAGTGGACTAATAAGCATTAACATTAGGTAATGTAAAGGTACCGTCACATTTAGCGTCGCTGCAGCGATCAAGACAACGATGCCGGTCCCCGGGTAACCAGGGTAAACATCGGGTTACTAAGCACAGGGCAGCGCTTAGTAACCTGATGTTTACCCTGGTTACCAGTGGTAAATGTAAAAAAAAAAAACACTACATACTTACATTTCGGTGTCTGTGGCGTCCCCCGGCGTTCTGCTTCCCTGCACTGTAAGCGCCGGCCGTAAAGCAGAGCGGTGACGTCACCGCTGTGCTCTGCTTTACGGCCAGCCGGCACTGACACAGTGCAGGACAGCAGAACGCCGGGGGACGCCACAGACACCGGAATGTAAGTATGTAGTGTTTTTTTTTTTTTACGTTTACACTGGTAACCAGGGTAAACATCGGGTTACTAAGCGTGGCCCTGTGCTTAGTAACCCGATGTTTACCCTGGTTACCAGTGAAGACATCGCTGAATCGGCGTCACACACGCCGATTCAGCGATGTCTGCGGGAGATCCAGCGACGAAATAAAGTTCTGGACTTTCGGCTCCGACCAACGATGTCACAGCAGGATCCAGATCGCTGCTGCGTGTCAAACAACGATATCGCTAGCCAGGACGCTGCAACGTCACGGATCGCTAGCCATATCGTTGTTAAGTTGGTCAGTGTGAAGGTACCTTAAGAGCGTCCTTTAGCTATTTAGAAGTGATCTTGGGTTCCTTTGTGACCTCACAAACTGTTATACTCTTTGATCTTGGAGTTACCTTTGTTGTTCGATCATTCTTGGGAGGGTAACCATGGTCTTGAATTTGTTCTTATTTACATACAATCTGTCTATATCTTCTTTCTTCTGAGGCCGTTAGAAATCTCCTGTTTGTTCCATCATTCACTTCCACAAGCGTGTTCTCAAAATAAGACTTTAATAGATTCCTGTAAATTTAAATAAAATACTTTTACCACTCACAAACATCGGATATTGGATCATTGATCCATTAACCATGATCCATTATCAGATTTCTGTGAGTGGCAAAAGTATGTGAACATTTAGGATTATTGGATAATTCCTTCTACCGATAGGACATGAGTTCCTACATACAAACTGTTCTGAAAGATGTCTTGAAAGCCGTATTACAGTGATGCGCCTGTTAATAATGTATTTCTATATTGTCTTCATCTTCTTGTAGCTGCCTCCACTTTAGACCACTCCAAGCTGAGTAACTGGCAACAGCAGCCTGTAAATGTGTTCCTGTCATCAAAACGCCCTCCTTGCGTAGAGGAGCTTCATCAAGAAGCCGAGCTCAACCTACAGAGTCTACTCCAAGGTACGGTCACCACCAGCAATACCCTTATCTGCCATCTTATACAGATGATACATTGCAGCCACATTCCTTCCTCCGTTTGTTCGGTGCCATCCATGGAGTAGCGGGGAACATCAGAAAAATAATAAAGTTGAACTTCTGACTGACCTCGGCTCATTCTTCACCATCGCCATATCTGAGACTTATTACTGTTTTCTGATGTTCTGGCCACGTTACTAAAAAGTAGGTAAGGTTTCATGAAAAGAGATGGAACCTCCCATTATCTGACACAATAATAACTGGGATTTATCCCAAATATTTAACCCTTTCACGATGCTGCCAATTTCCATTTTTTTTTTAGTTTTTTTCCTTCCTTTCTTCCCAGAGCCATAACTCTTTTATTTTTCTGTCCACAAAGACTTAGGAGGGCTCGGTTTTGTGGGACAAGTTGTACTTTTGACTGGCACCATTCATTGTACAACATAGTGGACTGAAAAACGGTGAAAAAAATTCCAAGTGTGGAGAAAATGTAAAGAAAAAAAATGCAATACTGACAATGTTTTTTGGGAACTGTTTTTACGATGCTCATCTTGTGGTAAAAATGACCGTGCGATATGATTTTACTCATCAGTACTATTACAGTGATACCAAACATGTCCAGTTTTTTTTATTATTTTAACTACCGTATATAAAAAAACAGAAGTTTGCAAGAAAAGATTTTTGGGTTGTGTCTCCATTTTCCGAGACCCGTAGCGTTTTCATTCTTTGGTTGATGGAGCTGAGGCACGAAATAACATTTTTATTCATCCCATTTTTGGATACATATGATGTTTTGATCGCTTGTTACAGCATTTTTTGTGGTGTTGTAGTAACCAAAGAATCGTAATTTTGGCGTTCTTGAATTTTCTTAGTTTACGGTGTTTACTGATCAGGGTCATTATTTTTATATTTTGATAGATCGGACCTTTCTTAACTTGATGATGCCATGTTGTATTTTTTTAATTATCTTTATTTTTAACGGTGGACGAGGAAGATGATTTAAATTTTCATGTTTTTTTTATTAGATTTTTTTCTGCTTTTCACTGTTCTTAACAGTCCACTTAGGGGACTTGAAGCTGCGATCATCTGATCGCTTGTGCTATATACTGCCATCCCACAGCAGAGTTTCAAAGGCGCTCCATAATGACAAGCATGGAAGTCTTCAGAAGACCCCCTGCTGTCATACAAACTTGTTGGCAACCTGCAATCATGTCACATGCGTGCCAATGGGCGCACGACACGACGCGCGCATTAATTGCTGTTGCCAGAGTTTGACGGCGGCATGTAACAGGTTACCAGCTCCGCTCCACCCGCGATTATTAAAGGCAGGTCCTGGCTGTAACACACAGCCATCACCTGCCGGGTTTGGGGTGAACCCTCTCCGTACACTTACTACACCATATATACGACCTACTTGTGCCATGCATGTACAGCAGATGTCGTGAAAGGGTTAACATTCTGGCACCAGATAGAAGAAGGCCAGAGATGGCACCAGAGTCTTTATAAATTAATCATATATAACAATATAATAGGACAGGAGTATGGAATGACAGCCGCAATAAATTCTCCCATTTCTATTTGCAATATTCCCACATGTGTCTGTTTGTGCCTATTAAAGGGGATCTGTCACCAAGTTTGTACTGCCCTATCTATGAACATAAAAATGACATAAACCCTAATTATTATAGGGGTATGTGACTTCTCTCAGTGATGAGAGTGTGCTGTGGAGCCCTCAGTATTCATGTCTTGAGCGCTCACCATGCCCACGTGACATTGACAGATGACTACGTCTGCAGAGTCCTAGGGAGAGAGATGTCAGTCAGTGGTGGGTAGAAGCCCTCAGCCCATGTGTACTAAGGACCCTGACCTTGATTGGCAGATTTTTACTTCTGCATGGTACTAGGGAGAGAGATATCAATCAGTGGTGGGTTGAAGCCCTCAACCCACGTGTACTGAGGACCCCTGACCTTGATTGACAGCTCTTTACTTCTGCACAGTACTAGGGAGAGAGATGTCAATCAGTGATGGATGGAAGCCCTCAGCCCATGTTTGCTGAGGACCCCTGGCATTGATTGACAGCTCTTCTGCACAGTAATAAGAATAGAGATGTCAATCAGTGGTGGATGGAAGCCCTAAGCCCATGTGTTCTGAGGACCCCTGACATTGATTGACAGCTCTATACTTCTGCACAGTACTAGGGAGAGAGATGTCAATCAGTGATGGGTGGAAGCCCTCAGCTCATTTGTTCTGAGGACCGCTGGCATTGATTGACAGCTCTTCTGCAAAGTAATAGGGATAGAGATGTCAATCAGTGGTGGATGGAAGCCCTCAGCTCATGTTTACTGAGGACCCTTGGCATTGATTGACAGCTCTTCTGCACAGTAATAGGGATAGAGATGTCAATCAGTGGTGGATGGAAGCCCTCAGCCCATATGTTCTGAGGACCGCTGACATTAACAGCTCTTTACTTCTGCACAGTACTAGGGATAGATGTCAATCAGTGGTGGATGGAAGCCCTCAGCCCATATGTACTGAGGACCCCTGGTTCACATAGTACTGGTGGTAACATAGTAACATAGTCATTAAGGTTGAAGGAAGACTTTAAGTCCATCTAGTTCAACCCATAGATCTTTTTATCTATAACGCTATAAAACCATATAATTGACATTCTGCTACAACTATGGTGGCTGGCCTTCAGATACAGTAAACCAGGTTATAGTTATTATAGAAGTGCCGCAAAAGCAGGGATTACGTTACATACTGTCCTAAAGCTATAAAGTGGTCAGAAATGAGCAAGACAGCATCTGCTCATGTAGAATAGGTTCTATATGGAAATACCATTTAGCGCAGACTTCCAGAGAAATGCTTCTTATACTGTTCCAGTATATGCACATACTGTAGGTAGACGTAACCACATTTGCTCCTCATATCATTTGCTCCACATAAATCATTTCTCCACTCATAATGTGCAGGAAATAGACTAGTAGAGTTTCCTGTTTAAGCACAACTCTCAGACTTTGTTATTAATCTCTGGGGGTCTCCATGTTAAGGACACAAGTCACATTTCTTCCTTTCTCACCAATATAGTCAGCAATTTTTCCTATTAATAAATCTGCCAAGAGGTCTCATTCACATCTTGGCTGCCAGTAATTCTCTCATTTGTTCTCACTGTACTTTGGATTTCAGCTAATGCTCTGCAGGGACATTATAAAAGGGAAGAGCTTGAAACGGAGCAGCCATAAGGAACACAGTTATGATCTGGAGGTAGATTGAAATCTGGCTCAAACACCAAAGCCAGAGAATTGTCCTGCATGACTGGTACTCCGAATGGTTAGAAGGAGTGTACTATAAGGGGTTGTCCACTACTCAGATAATCCCTTCTCAATTTCTATGTTCTCTCTTATAAAACCACAACACTTTACATACACCTCTGGTGCCAGCGCCATTTCAGCTATCTCTCCTATGCATGAAGATGGAAATTCCCTGGACCTGGTCTTCTCCTGGTTCTGCTCAGTGCATGATTTTACCAGCTCCCCTCTCTCACTCTCTGACCACAACTTTCTTTCATTCTCTGTCAAGAACTGTCACCCCGCTCAGGACACCCCCACTTTCCACACTCATAGAAATATATACGTGTCATTAACACCCAGAAACTTATGAAGAACTTGCAATCATCATTGGCCCCAATCTCCTCCCTCTCGTGTCATGACTCTGCACTGAAACATTATAATGAAACTTTGCAAAGTGCCCTGGATGAAGCACCTCCTATATATAGAACAACTCGGCCCAGACAGCGACAACCCTGGCACACGCTGCAAACATGTTTCCTACAGCTGTGCTCCAGGTGCGCCAAACGTCTGTGGAGAAAATCCAGTCTGGCCGAAGATCTCATCCATTGTAAGTGTCTGCAAATTGAGATTCTGGTTTGGCTATTATCCTAAGTCATGTGACAAGGCTCGTTAAAGGGTCGACATTGACTGTTAGGATTACTACTTCCAATAGGTGGCACTAGAGTTCTAGTCCTCTTCCTCTCTGAAGAGACAATTTGCATATTTCCCAGAGGAGCATTGTGGCTTTAAGTCTCCTCACCTCGACATGCTTATCATGTCACTATCCGCGAGGAGAAACGATACTTCTTGGATCCCGGTCAGACACCTCTCAACCAGCCAAACCAGATCTCCACTTTGCACTGACAGGGGGCAGTACCCTGAAACACAGTGTCGGCAAATTGAGATTCTGGTTTGGCTATTATCCTGTCATGTGACAAGGCTCGTTAAAGGGTCGACATTGACTGTTAGGATTGCTACTTCCAATAGGTTAGAAAAAAAAAAAATTCCTTTCTAGGCGCTTCCGGAAGACAAGGATAATTTGAAGGTTGAGATAATTTGCTCAGTACCAAATTTATTAGGACACTTTAATAAGAACAAAACAACGCGTTTCAGCCCACAACGGCCTTCATCAGGTATTATAATACCTCTACCCTGTTACTCATCTGCTACAGAGTCCAATAAAACTTATCACTCTCACGCACAATGCACTCCATGGTTCAGCACCTCCCTACATCTCCTCCCTCGTCTCAGTCTACCCCCTACCTGTTCTCTCTACAGTTCCGCTCCACCCTACTTCTCCTCCCTGGTCTCAGCCTACCACCCTACCCCTGCCCTCCATTCTGCTGATGATGTAAGATTAACATCCTTAATAATCTGAACCTGCCACTCCCGTCTCCAAGACTTCTTGCATGCTGCACCAGTTCTCTGGAATGCACTACCTAGGACAATTCAATTAATCCCCAATACCCACAGTTTTAAGCGTGCCTTAAAAATGCATTTCTTCAGACTGGCCTACTGCCTCAACACATTTATCTAACTACTAGATGGTGGCCCTAACGCATCGGGTATTCTAGAATATGCATGTCCACGTAGTATATTGAACAGTCCACGTAGTATATTGCCCAGCCACGTAGTATATTGCCCAGCCATGTAGTATATTGCCCAGTCACGTAGTATATTGCCCAGCCACGTAGTATATTGCCCAGCCACGTAGTATATTGCCCAGCCACGTAGTATATTGCCAAGCCACGTAGTATATTGCCCAACCACATAGTATATTGCCCAGCCACGTAGAATATTGCCCAGTTACGTAGTATATTGCCCAGTCACGTAGTATATTGCCCAGCCACGTAGTATATTGCCCAGCCACGTAGTATATTGCCCAGTCATGTAGTATATTCCCCAGCAACGTAGTATATTGCCAAGCCATGTAGTATATTGCCCAGTTACGTAGTATATTGCCCAGTGACGTAGTATACAGCACAGAGCCACGTAGTATATTGCCCAGTGACGTAGTATACAGCACAGAGCCACATAGTATATTGCACAGTGATGTAGTATACAGCACAGAGCCACGTAGTATATTGCCCAGCCATGTAGTATATTGGCCAGTCACATAGTATATTGCCCAGCCACGTATGTGGCCACGTATGTCACAGGTTAAAAAAAATAAATAAACATAGACTCCCCTTCCGAAGGAGCCCTTGTAGTCATGTCGCCTGTGTGCGGTGCACTCGGCAGCTTCCGGTCCCAGGGTTGGTAGCGCAGGACCCGTGATGACGTCGCGGTCACATGATTGTGACGTCATCGCAGATCCTTCTCGCGAAGGCGCGCAGGACCTGTAATGAGGTCGCGGTCACATGACCGTGACGTCATGGCAGGTCCTTGTCGCATACCATCCTTGCCACCGGAACCTGCCGCTTGCATGGAGCGGTTACCGGAGCGTCGCGAGGAGCGGGGAAGGCGGCGGATGGTGATTATATAATGATTTTTTATTTTTTTTATTATTTTTAACATTAGATCCTTTTACTATTGACGCTGCATAGGCAGCATCAATAATAAAAACTTGGTCACACAGGGTTAATAGCGGCGGTAACGGAGTGCGTTACCCGCGGCATAACGCGGTCCGTTACCGCTGGCATTAACCCTGTGTGAGCGGTGACTGCGGGGAGTATGGAGTGGGCGCCGGGCACTGACTGCAGGGGAGTAGGGAGGGACTAATCGGACTGTGGCCGTCGCTGAGTGGTCGCGGCAGCCATGACAGGCAGCTGGCGAGACCAATCAGCAACTTGGATTCCATGACAGACAGAGGCCGCGACCAATGAATATCTGTGACAGAAAGACAGACAGACAGAAAGACGGAAGTGACCCAAAGACAATTATATAGTAGATACCTGTGTTGACCGTTCAACATTTTGTTCATGACCATGTTCCTCGTATCATGTTCTCACACGCTTTATGCAGTTAATAGCCCTCTGTGTCTGTACTGTTACATACTTAGGCTGATAACCGGTTCATGCAGCATTACATGAACACCCGAGCCTTACACTATGGCTGCTCCGAACAACGAAAGCAATTGTTACCATCCTCCTTTCTGTCTCCCCTATTTCCTCATAGATTGTAAGCTTGCGAGCAGGGCCCTCACTCCTCTTTGTATCTGTTGTTTCTATGATTATTGTTATTCTGTAATGTCTTTTATTGTCTATACAAGTCCCCTCTAAAATATAAAGTGCTGCCGAATATGTTGGTGCTATAGAAATAAAATGATTACTATTATTATCATTATTAACAGCGCCGGCACCACAGGTGAATATAAGGTGTTATTTTATAAGGGGAACAGAGAAATTGAACAGGGATTGTCCAAGTAGTGGACAATCTTTTTAAGTCTTCTTTTACACATACTGGGTTTTTTTGTGGCCCGTTATTGTGGGCGTATCGCCGCAATTTGCAAGGTCTGCCACGATAACTGTCTCCAAAAAACTTGCGGATTGCCGTTTTTAGGTTTTCCCAATACTATAGCAAAAGTATTGGGAAAAAAAACGGAGGTCCGCAAAACCGGAAGTCACGGTGCACCGAAAAAACAACCTTCCGTTGCTTTTGCGGCCCCATTGATTTACAGTGGGGGCCGTGTCCGTAAGCTGTGAAAAAGATTGCGCAGGCTCGATCTTTTTTCACGCCCGTAAATACGGCCCTCACGGCCATACGGCGCGCCCTGGAATTATTGCAGCCCGTTTTTGTGGCCCCATAGAAATTTATTGGGGCTGCAAAAAGCGGGCCACAAAATCACAGCAAGTGTAAAAGAAGCCTTAGGTTCACGGCTGAGTCTGCTATTCAACTTATCAATCATCTAGAAGTTGGGATATATAGTGTGACTTCTATTTTTGTAGACGATGCTATGTAGTTTAGTGCAGTCTATGAAGGATGTCTGTAAGTTGCAAGCTGACCTGAGCAAGCTGAGCGCCCGGACGTCCATGTGGCAGATCAGGCTCAGTGTGTGTGTACATGTAAGGTTATGTAGCTGGGCACTAGTAATATGTAAGCATCATGTGTTCTAGGGGGAGTAAAACTAGGAAAGTCACTTGTAGATAAGGATCTGGGCGTGAAAACATCATAGCACTTGGACTAGTGTTAATCTATGGGGCAGCTCACATCACCGTTTGTTTTCTCAGCCATGTTCGGCGTGCGTGTAAAATCGCAGCATTCTGCTATTATCACCAAGATTCACCAATGCAAGCCTATGGGTACGAGAAAAATATTGCACAGCACTTGGACCTTGCGAGTGCTGTCCGATTCTTTTACGCAACGTGTCCTTTGAAAAGCCGGCAATTTCATGTGCAGCATACTGTAAGATCAGAGTGACAGGTTGTAAATATTTTTCCCAGCAATATGCGCTCCTGAAGGATGATGATGGAACTCGATGTTCTGATTCACGGATGATTTTTATTTCAAACTAAAATACAACCGGATTCGACTTCTTAGAGTCTTCCTCAGGTATAATGTCATGCATATAAACAGATCTACGGTATCTGAACACATTTTATAGCAGATATCCCTGCATGTCCTTTTTTTGTGGGGGCTGAAAGATGTTTTTCTGATTTTTTTTTCCTTTCTAAAAACACTATAAACATAGCTATACTACAGTTAAGTCCATATATATTTGGACAGAGACAACATTTTTCTAAGTTTGGTTATAGACATTACCACAATGAATTTTAAACAAAACAATTCAGATGCAGTTAAAGTTCAGACTTTCAGCTTTCATTTGAGGGTATCCACATTAAAATTGGATGAAGGGTTTAGGAGTTTCAGCTCCTTAACATGTGTCACCCTGTTTTTAAAGGGGCCAAAAGTAATTGGACAGATTAAATAATTTTAAATAAAATGTTCATTTTTAGTACTTGGTTGAAAACCCTTTGTTGGCAATGACTGCCTGAAGTCTTGAACTCATGGACATCACCAGACGCTGTTTCCCCCTTTCTGATGCTCGGTCAGGCCTTCGCTGCGGTGGTTTTCAGTTACTGTTTGTTTCTGGGCCTTTCTGTCTGAAGTTTAGTCTTTAACAAGTGAAATGCTGCTCAATTGGGTTGGGATCAGGTGACTGACTTGGCCATTCAAGAATATTCCACTTCTTTGTTTTAATAAACTCCTGGGTTGCTTTGGCTTTATGTTTTGCGTCATTGTCCATCTGTAGTATGAAACGACGACCAATCAGTTTGGCTGCATTTGGCTGGATCTGAGCACACAGTATGGCGGCTCTGAAGACCTCTGAATTCATTCGGCTGCTTCTGTCCTGTGTCACATCATCAATAAACACTAGTGACCCAGTGCCACTGGCAGCCATGCTTGCCCAAGCCATCACACTGCCTCCGCCGGGTTTTACAGATGATGTGGTATGCTTTGGATCATGAGCTGTACCACGCCTTCGCCATACTTTTCTCTTTCCATCATTCTGGTAGAGGTTGATCTTGGTTTCATCTGTCCAAAGAATGTTCTTCCAGAACTATGCTGGCTTTTTTAGATGATTTTTAGCAAAGTCCAGTCTAGCCTTTCTATTCTTGATGCTTATGAGTGTCTTGCACCGTGCAGTGAACCATCTGCATTTACTTTCATGCAGTCTTCTCTTTATGGTAGATTTGGATATTGATACGCCGACCTCCTGGAGAGTGCTGTTCACTTGGTCGGCTGTTGTGAAGGGGTTTCTCTTCACCATGAAGATTATTCTGCGATCATCCACCACTGTCGTCTTCCGTGGGCGCCCAGGTCTTTTTGCATTGATGAGTTCACCAGTGCTTTCTTTCTTTCTCAGGATGTACCAAACTGTAGATTTTGCCATTCCTAATATTGTAGCAATTTCTCGGATGGGTTTTTTCTGTTTTCGCAGCTTAAGGATGGCTTGTTTCACCTGCATGGAGAGCTCCTTTGACCACATGTTTACTTCACAGCAAAACCTTCCAAATGCAAGCACCACACCTCAAATCAACTCCAGGCCTTTTATCTGCTTAATTGAGAATGACATAATGAAGGGATTGCCCACACCTGTCCATGAAATAGCATGGGAGTCAATTGTCCAATTACTTTTGGTCCCTTTAAAAACAGGGTTGCAATTTTAACCCCTTTACCCCCAAGAATGGTTTGCACGTTATGGACCGGGCCAATTTTTACAATTCTGACCACTGTCCCTTTATGAGGTTATAACTCTGGAACGCTTCAACGGATCCCGGTGATTCTGACATTGTTTTCTCGAGACATATTGTACTTCATGATAGTGGTAAAATTTCTTTGATATTACCTGCATTTATTTGTGAAAAAAACGGAAATTTGGCGAAAATTTTGAAAATTTTGCAATTTTCCAACTTTGAATTTTTATGCAATTAAATCACAGAGATGTGTCACACAAAATAGTTAATAAATAACATTTCCCACATGTCTACTTTACATCAGCACAATTTTGGAACCAAAATTTTTTTTTGTTAGGGAGTTATAAGGGTTAAAAGTTGACCAGCAATTCCTCATTTTTACAACACCATTTTTTTAGGGACCACATCTCATTTGAAATCATTTTGAGGGGTCTATATGATAGAAAATACCCAAGTGTGATACCATTCTAAAAACTGCACCCCTCAACGTGCTCAAAACCGCATTCAAGAAGTTTATTAACCCTTCAGGTGTTTCACATGAATTTTTGGAATGTTTAAATAAAAATGAACATTTAACTTTTTTTCACAAAAAATTTACTTCAGCTCCAATTTGTTTTATTTTACCAAGGGTAACAGGAGAAAATGGTCCCCAAACGTTGTTGTACAATTTGTCCTGAGTACGCCGATACCCCACATGTGGGGGTAAACCACTGTTTGGGCGCATGACAGAGCTCGGAAGCGAAGGAGCGCCATTTGACTTTTCAATGCAAAATTGAATGGAATTGAGATAGGACGCCATGTTGCGTTTGGAGAGCCACTGATGTGCCTAAACATTGAAACCCCCCACAAGTGACACCATTTTGGAAAGTAGACCCCCTAAGAAACTTATCTAGAGGTGTGGTGAGCACTTTGACCCACCAAGTGCTTCACAGACGTTTATAATGCAGAACCGTAAAAATAAAAAATCGTTTTTTTCACAAAAATTATCTTTTCGCCCCAAATTTTTTATTTTCCCAAGGGTAAGAGAAGAAATTGGACCCCAAAAGTTGTTGTACAATTTGTCCTGAGTACGCTGATACCCTATATGTGGGAGTAAACCACTGTTTGGGCGCATGGGAGAGCTCAGAAGGGAAGGAGTGCCGTTTGACTTTTCAATGCAAAATTGACAGGAATTGAGATGGGATGCCATGTTGCGTTTGGAGAGCCACTGATGTGCCTAAACATTGAAACCCCCCACAGGTGACACCATTTTGGAAAGTAGACCCACTAAGGAACTTATCTAGATGTGTGGTGAGCACTTTGACCCACCAAGGGCTTCACAGAAATTTATAATGCAGAGCCGTAAAAATAAAACAAAACTTTTTTCCCACAAAAATTATTTTTTAGCCCCCAGTTTTGTATTTTCCCGAGGGTAACAGGAGAAATTGGACCCAAAAAGTTGTTGTCCAATTTGTCCTGAGTGCGCTGATACCCCATATGTGGGGGGGAACCACCGTTTGGGCGCATGGGAGGGCTCGGAAGGGAAGGAACGCCATTTGGAATGCAGACTTAGATGGATTGGTCTGCAGGCGTCACATTGCGTTTGCAGAGCCCCTAATGTACCTAAACAGTAGAAACCCCCCACAAGTGACCCCATATTGGAAACTAGACCCCACAAGGAACTTATCTAGATGTGATGTGAGAGCTTTGAACCCCCAAGTGTTTCACTACAGTTTATAACGCAGAGCCGTGAAAATAAAAAATATTTTTTTTTACACAAAAAGTATTTTTTAGCCCCCAGTTTTGTATTTTTCCAAGGGTAACAGGAGAAATTGGACCCCAAATATTGTTGTGCAATTTGTCCTGAGTACGCTGATACCCCATATGTTGGGGTAAACCCCTGTTTGGGCACACGGGAGAGCTCGGAAGGGAAGGAGCACTGTTTTACTTTTTCAACGCAGAATTGGCTGGAATTGAGTTTGGACGCCATGTTGCGTTTGGAGCCCCTGATGTGCCTAAACAGTGGAAACCCCCCAATTATAACTGAAATCCTAATCCAAACACACCCCTAACCCTAATCCCAACGGTAACCCTAACCACACCTCTAACCCAGACACACCCCTAATCCCAACCCTATTCCCAACCGTAATCCACACCCTAACCCTAACTTTAGCCCCAACCCTAACTGTAGCCTTAACCCTAGCCCTAACCCTAGCCCTAACCCTAGCCCTAGCCCTAACCCTAACCCTAGCCCTAACCCTAGCCCTAACACTAGCCCTAACCCTAGCCCTAACCCTAGCCCTAACCCTAACGGGAGAATGGAAATAAATACATTGTTTAAATTTTTTAATTTTTCCCTAACTAAGGGGGTGATGAAGGGGGTTTGATTTACTTTCATAGTGGGTTTTTTAGCGGATTTTTATGATTGGCAGCCGTCACACACTAAAAGACGCTTTTTATTGCAAAAAATATTTTTTGCGTTACCACATTTTGAGAGCTATAATTTTTCCATATTTTGGTCCACAGAGTCATGTGAGGTCTTGTTTTTTGCGGGACGAGTTGACGTTTTTATTGGTAACATTTTCGGGCACATGATCGCGTGTTATTCCACTTTTTGTTCGGCGGTATGATAATAAAGCGTTGTTTTTTGCCTTGTTTTTTTTTTTTTTTCTTACGGTGTTTACTGAAGGGGTTAACTAGTAGGCCAGTTTTATAGGTGGGGTCGTTACGGACGCGGCGATACTAAATATGTGTACTTTTATTGTTTTGTTTTTTTTATTTAGATAAAGAAATGAATTTATGGGAATAATATATATATTTTTTTTCATTATTTAGGATTTTTTTTTTAATTTTACACGTGTGGAAATGTTTTTTTTTAACTTTTTTACTTTGTCTCAGGTGGGGACATCAAAGATCAGTGATCTGACAGTGTGCACAGCACTCTGTCAGATCACTGATCTGACTTGCAGCATTGCATGCTTCACAGTGCCTGCTCTGAGCAGGCTCTGTGAAGCCACCTCCTTCCCTGCAGGACCCGGATGCCGCGGCCATCTTGGATCCGGGGCCTGCAGCGAGGAAGGAGATGAGGAGACCCTCGCAGCAACGCAATCACATCGCGTTGCTGCGGGGGTGCTCAGGGAAGCCCGCAGGGAGCCCCCTCCCTGCGGGAAGCTTCCCTATACCGCCGGCACATCGCGATCATGTTTGATCGCGGTGTGCCGGGGGTTAATGTGCCAGGAGCGGTCCGTGACCGCTCCTGGCACATAGTGCCGGATGTCAGCTGCGATAGGCAGCTGACACCCGGCTGCGATCGGCCGCTCTCCCCCTGTGAGCGCGGCCGATCGCGCTGGATGTACTATTCCGTCCTTGGGAATTAGGGCCCACCCCACATGGACGGAATAGTACGTCCGATGGCAGAAAGGGGTTAATGTGGATATCCTCAAATGAAAGCTGAAAGTCTGAACTTGAACTGCATCTGAATTGTTTTGTTTAAAATCAATTGTGGTAATGTCTATAACCAAAATGTTGTCTCTGTCCACATATATATGGACTTAACATTTTAAAAGAAATGTAATATATACAGTTATTAAACATACTAAAATGTGATTTCATACTAAAATGTAAAATCCTACAAACATATACCGTATATACTCGAGTATAAGCCGACCCGAGTATAAGCCGACGCCCCTAATGTTGCCACAAAAAACTGGGAAAACTTATTGACTCGAGTATAAGCCTAGGGTGGAAAATGCAGCAGCTACCGGTGAATTTCACAAATAAAAATAGATGCTCCATACCGTTCATTATGGCCCCATAAGATGCTCCATATAAAGCTGTGCCACATATAATGCTGCATACCGTTCATTATTGCCCCATAGATGCTCTGTATAAAGCTGTGCCACATATAATGCTCCATATTGTTCATTATTGCCCCATAGATGTGCCATAGAAAGCTCTGCCATATAGTGCTCTGTACCGTTCATTATGGTCCCATAGATGTGCCATAGAAAGCTCTGCCATATAGTGCTCTGCACCGTTCATTATGGTCCCATACATGTGCCATGGAAAGCTCTGCCATATAGTGCTCTGCACCGTTCATTATTGCCCCATAGCTGTGCCAAATAGTGCTCTGCGCCGTTCATTATTGCCCCATAGCTGTGCCATATAGTGCTTTGCGCCGTTCATTATTGCCCCATAGATGTGCCATATAGTGCTCTGCACCGTTCATTCCTGCCCCATAGCTGTGCCATATAGTGCTCTGCACCGCTCATTATTGCCCCATAGCTGCCATATAGTGCTCTGCGCCGTTCATTATTGCCCCATAGCTGCCATATAGTGCTCTGCGCCGCTCATTCTTGCCCCATAGATGTGCCATATAGTGCTCTGCGCCGTTCATTCCTGCCCCATAGCTGTGCCATATAGTGCTCTGCACCGTTCATTATTGCCCCATAGCTGTGCCATATAGTGCTCTGCACAGTTCATTATTGCCCCTTAGCTGCCATATAGTGCTCTGCACAGTTCATTTTTGCCCCATAGCTGCCATATAGTGCTCTGCACCGTTCATTATTGCCCCATAGTTGCCATATAGTGCTCTGCGCCGTTCATTATTGGATTCAGCAGGAAAAAAGAAAGAAACCAGAACGTATCGTTCCTAATCACGTCTGACCACTTTTAACTAACAACCCAGCATAGCCAGCCACTAGACTCTAAAACTTAACATTTAATATGTATACCTCTAAAATTATGTGTACTTTAAAAACAATTTGGTGCTCATGTTTAAACGTGCACTAGACAAGAAAAATGGCATGATCTCACCCAATTGCTGTCTCTCTTCTTGTTATAGATTCTTGTACTTATTGAGAGCACGGCATGGGACGGAGACCAATAGACCTTTTCCAATGGGGGGGAGAAAATAAAAAAAAAAAAAAAAAAGATATAGATAGGTGGGGGGGGGGGGGGGGGAAGGGTTTGAAGCTATCTTCCCTGTCGTGCCCCGTGTATAAGACTCCCGCCCTAACAAGGGCAGTCCCCAAGTTTGAGCCTACTTAGTGAAGCCCTTTAGTTAGTATAACCACCCTGGATGATATGTCCTCTTTCTCTTCCCAACGCGTTTCCCTCCCCGTTACGGGGGTTCATCAGGGGAATAAAATGTCCAGGTTAAATGTCCAGGTTAGTGGAGGTATTCTGCAGTGGCAGACATAACCTCATTCAGCGGCGTCCTCCATGTGAGGATAAGGCAGACCGTAACGGGGAGGGAAACGCGTTGGGAAGAGAAAGAGGACATATCATCCAGGGTGGTTATACTAACTAAAGGGCTTCACTAAGTAGGCTCAAACTTGGGGACTGCCCTTGTTAGGGCGGGAGTCTTATACACGGGGCACGACAGGGAAGATAGCTTCAAACCCTTTCCCCCCCTCCCCCCCCCCACCTATCTATATCTTTTTTTTTTTTTTTTCTCCCCCCCATTGGAAAAGGTCTATTGGTCTCCGTCCCATGCCGTGCTCTCAATAAGCACAAGAATCTATAACAAGAAGAGACACAGCAATTGGGTGAGATCATGCCATTTTTGTTGTCTAGTGCACGTTTAAACATGAGCACCAAATTGTTTTTAAAGTACACATAATTTTAGAGGTATACATATTAAATGTTAAGTTTTAAAGTCTAGTGGCTGGCTATGCTGGGTTGTTGGCCGTTCATTATTGCCCCATAGCTGCCATATAGTGCTCTGCACCGTTCATTCTGGCCCATAGCTGCCATATAGTGCTCTGCGACGTTCATTATTGCCCCATAGATGTGCCATATAGTGCTCTGCACCGCTCATTATTGCCCCATAGCTGCCATATAGTGCTCTGCGCCGTTCATTATTGCCCCATAGCTATCATATACAGGTCCTTCTCAAAAAATTAGCATATAGTGTTAAATTTCATTATTTACCATAATGTAATGATTACAATTAAACTTTCATATATTATAGATTCATTATCCACCAACTGAAATTTGTCAGGTCTTTTATTGTTTTAATAATGATGATTTTGGCATACAACTCCTGATAACCCAAAAAACCTGTCTCAATAAATTAGCATATTTCACCCATCCAATCAAATAAAAGTGTTTTTTAATAACAAACAAAAAAACCAACAAATAATAATGTTCAGTTATGCACTCAATACTTGGTCGGGAATCCTTTGGCAGAAATGACTGCTTCAATGCGGCGTGGCATGGAGGCAATCAGCCTGTGACACTGCTGAGATGTTATGGAGGCCCAGGATGCTTCAATAGCGGCCTTAAGCTCATCCAGAGTGTTGGGTCTTGCGTCTCTCAACTTTCTCTTCACAATATCCCACAGATTCTCTATGGGGCTCAGGTCAGGAGAGTTGGCAGGCCAATTGAGCACAGTAATACCATGGTCAGTAAACCATTTACCAGTGGTTTTGGCACTGTGAGCAGGTGCCAGGTCGTGCTGAAAAATGAAATCTTCATCTCCATAAAGCATTTCAGCCGATGGAAGCATGAAGTGCTCCAAAATCTCCTGATAGCTAGCTGCATTGACCCTGCCCTTGATGAAACACAGTGGACCAACACCAGCAGCTGACATGGCACCCCACACCATCACTGACTGTGGGTACTTGACACTGGACTTCAGGCATTTTGGCATTTCCTTCTCCCCAGTCTTCCTCCAGACTCTGGCACCTTGATTTCCGAATGACATGCAAAATTTGCTTTCATCAGAAAAAAGTACTTGGGACCACTTAGCAACAGTCCAGTGCTGCTTCTCTGTAGCCCAGGTCAGGCGCCTCTGCCGCTGTTTATGGTTCAAAAGTGGCTTTACCTGGGGAATGCGGCACCTGTAGCCCATTTCCTGCACACGCCTGTGCACGGTGGCTCTGGATGTTTCCACACCAGACTCAGTCCACTGCTTCCTCAGGTTCCCCAAGGTCTGGAATCGGTCCTTCTCCACAATCTTCCTCAGGGTCCGGTCTCCTCTTCTCGTTGTACAGCGTTTTCTGCCACATTGTTTCCTTCCAACAGACTTAAGGTACCTTCACACATAA
Organism: Ranitomeya imitator; assembly: GCF_032444005.1. NCBI lineage: Eukaryota > Metazoa > Chordata > Amphibia > Anura > Dendrobatidae > Ranitomeya > Ranitomeya imitator. The sequence goes on from NC_091283.1 coordinate 226,835,992, forward strand.
CGATATTGTTAACGATATCGTTGCTATTTGTGACGTAGCAACGATATCGTTAATGAAATCGTTCTGTATGACAGCGACCAACGATCAGGCCCCTGCTGGGAGATCGTTGGTCGCTGAATAAAGTCCAGAACTTTATTTCGTCGCTGGACTCCCTGGAGACATCGCTGGATCGGCGTGTGTGACACCGATCCAGCGATGTCTTCACTGGTAACCAGGGTAAACATCGGGTAACTAAGCGCAGGGCCGCGCTTAGTAACCCGATGTTTACCCTGGATACCATGCTAAAAGTTAAAAAAAACAAACAGTACATACTTACCTACAGCCGTCTGTCCTCCAGCGCTGTGCTCTGCACTCCTCCTGTACTGTCTGTGAGCCGGAAAGCAGAGCGGTGACATCACCGCTCTGCTTTCCGGCTCACAGACAGTACAGGAGGAGAGCAGAGAAGCAGAGCGCAGCGCTGGAGGACAGACAGCGGTAGGTAAGTATGTAGTGTTTGTTTTTTTTAACTTTTAGCATGGTATCCAGGGTAAACATCGGGTTACTAAGCGCGGCCCTGCGCTTAGTTACCCGATGTTTACCCTGGTTACCGGCATCGTTGGTCGCTGGAGAGCTGTCTGTGTGACAGCTCTCCAGCGACCAAACAGCGACGCTGCAGCGATCCGGATCGTTGTCGGTATCGCTGCAGCGTCGCTTAATGTGAAGGGGCCTTTACCATTGAGGTGCCTTGATACAGCACTCTGGGAACAGCCTATTTGTTGAGAAATTTCTTTCTGGGTCTTACCCTCTTGCTTGAGGGTGTCAATGATGGCCTTCTTGACATCTGTCAGGTCGCTAGTCTTACCCATGATGGGGGTTTTGAGTAATGAACCAGGCAGGGAGTTTATAAAAGCCTCAGGTATCTTTTGCATGTGTTTAGAGTTAATTAGTTGATTCAGAAGATTAGGGTAATAGGTCGTTTAGAGAACCTTTTCTTGATATGCTAATTTATTGAGACAGGTTTTTTGGGTTATCAGGAGTTGTATGCCAAAATCATCAGTATTAAAACAATAAAAGACCTGACAAATTTCAGTTGGTGGATAATGAATCTATAATATATGAAAGTTTAATTGTAATCATTACATTATGGTAAATAATGAAATTTAACACTATATGCTAATTTTTTGAGAAGGACCTGTAGTGCTCTGCACCGTTCATTGTTGCCCCATAACTGCCATATAGTGCTCTGCGCCGTTCATTATTGCCCCATAGCTGCCATATAGTGCTCTGCGCCGTTCATTATTGCCCCATAGCTGCCATATAGTGCTCTGCACCGTTCATTCTTGCCCCATAGCTGCCATATAGTGCTCTGCGACGTTCATTATTGCCCCATAGCTGTGCCATATAGTGCTCTGCGCCGTTCATTCCTGCCCCATAGCTGTGCCATAGAAAGCTCTGCGATTGCTGCTGCTGCAATAAAAAAAAAAATGCCATACTCACCTCGCTGCTTGCAGCTACTCGGCGTCCGGTCCCGGCGTCTCTCCGCTCTGACTGATCAGGCAGAGGGCGCCGCGCACACTGTATGCGTCATCGCGCCCTCTGACCTAAACAGTCAGTGCAAGAGAACGCGAAGACAGTGCGGCGCCCGGCGTGTGGAACGCGGACAGGTGAATATTAAATACTTACCTGCTCCCGGCGTCCCGCTCCCTCTGCCTGTCACATGGTCTTCTGTGCCGCAGCTTCTTCCTCTATCAGCAGTCACCGGCACCGCTGATTAGAGAAATTAATATGCTGCTCCACCCCTATGGGAGGTGGAGCCGCATATTCATTTCTCTAATGAGCGGTCCCACGTGCCTGCTGAACAGGTGAAGAACTGCAGCACGGAAGACCGTGTGACGGGCAGGGGGAGCGTCAGGACCGCTGGGACTAGGTAAGTATGCCTCAGCGCCCTCTCCCCCTCACCCGCCGACCCTGCCGCCCACAGTGACTCGAGTATAAGCTGAGAGGGGCACTTTCAGCCCAAAATTTTGGGCTGAAAATCTCAGCTTATACTCGAGTATATACGGTACTTCATGACAAAATTTAAAACTCTTCCATTTTTCATATGGTGACTATTTCCAAATGCCAAATAGAATTTTTCTATATTTCATTCATGTGAAAACAACAAAAAAACAGCAAAACAACAAAAAAAACCCCTAATATGCGATATTATACCTGTCAATTTGTTTGTTTTGTACATCATATACCCTCTATGACATAATTTTAATGCAACTGGGTATAATGAACCCAGACGGAAGATCCAATATGATTCTTTCCGATTTAACTTTTGTACCCTATTAGTACAATTCTCAGGTATTTGCTCCAACCGGGTCACGGAAATATTGAATGACAGGTTTTTATAATAATCTTTTATTTTTTTTATTTTTTATAGCGCTAACATATTCTGCAGCGCTTTAGTTAGTGTTGCAGAATGCGTCTTCTTGCAGTCACCGCTGTACTTAAGGCCCCGTCACACATAGCGAGATCGCTAGCGAGATCGCTGCTGAGTCACAAGTTTTGTGACGCAACAGCGATCTCAGTAGCGATCTCGCTATGTGTGACACGTACCAGCGATCAGGCCCCTGCTGTGAGATCGCTGGTCGTGTCGGAATGGCCTGGGCCATTTTTTGATCGTTGAGGTCCCGCTGACATCGCTGAATCGGCGTGTGTGACGCCGATTCAGCGATGTCTTCGCTGGTAACCAGGGTAAACATCGGGTAACTAAGCGCAGGGCCGCGCTTAGTAACCCGATGTTTACCCTGGTTACCATCCTAAAAGTAAAAAAACAAACGCTACATACTTACCTATCGCTGTCTGTCCTCGGCGCTCTGCTTCTCTGGTCTGGCTGTGAGCGCCGGTCAGCCGGAAAGCAGAGCGGTGACGTCACCTCTCTGCTTTCCGGCTGCCTGCCGCTCACAGCCAGACCAGAGAAGCAGAGCACCGAGGACAGAGCGATAGGTAAGTATGTAGCGTTTGTTTTTTTTTTACTTTAACGATGGTAACCAGGGTAAACATCGGGTAACTAAGCGGGGACCTGCGCTTAGTTACCCGATGTTTACCCTGGTTACCGGGGACCTCGGGATCGTTGGTCGCTGGAGAGCTGTCTGTGTGACAGCTCTCCAGCGACCAAACAGCGATGCTGCAGCGATCCGGATCGTTGTCGGTATCGCTGCAGCGTCGCTATGTGTGACGGGGCCTTTACGAGAGCTTCAATCAGCAAGATATCTTGAGTAAACAGTACTTACTTCATACTGGATAAACATGAGATACAATTCAGTGTCACACTGTCCGTGCACTGAAGACAACACATTCATGAAGAAAAAAGAAAAAACAGGAAGAAAACAACCAACAACTGAGAGCTTCCCTCCCCACATTACAGCAAGTATATAACTTTACACACTATCGCCATCTGCTGTCTGGTTAGTATGAAGTCCTCCTTTCACTTATAATAAGTCCTAATCTGTTGCATATGCCAACAGTTAGCACACATTATCATCACTGTCCCCATTGGGGCTCACAGTCTAAATTCCCTATCAGTATGTCTTTGGAATGTGGGAGGAAACCGGAGTACCCGGAGGAAACCCACGCAAACACGGAGAGAACATACAAACTCTTTGCAGATGTTTTCCTTGGTGGGATTTGAACCCAGGACTCCAGCGCTGCAAGGCTGCTGTGCTAACCACTGGTTAGCACAGAATATATATATATATATATATACACATAGTTAGGAGTCGGGTTCCCGCCGCTGCACAGGGAGAATCTCGATCCGTGTCTGCTGCAATCTCCCATTCTGCATCAACCGCAGTGGAGCCTGCTGAGCGGAGACGTCGGTCCCAGCGTCTCATTGAATCTGATACTGTGCAAAGGCTTACTGCTGCCTCTCCAGGCTCTGCTATTGTACCCTGCACTGGTCTGCGACGATCAGGCTTTTCTGGGACTAAGTCCTGCTTTGCACACACTGAGCATGCCCAGGGTAAGATCTCTCAGTGGAGGTCTAGGGTCACATGCTCAGGTACTGCAGCGACTTCCATTGGTCCTCCAGGAAGGCCCTGTACCTGATCAAGTTTTGTGGAAGCCTTCCATTGGTCCGTCTAGGAAGGTCCTGAAGTTGCTGCAGCTATAAAGGGTTCTCATGATCGTACGGCCATGCGCTAGTATCAAATATGTACGAGCTCAGGGCCAGTGTGGTCGGGTGTGTGGTCAGGGACCCGGCTGAAATAAGCCCCTAGAATGCTGGCACCTCCGGCGAGGAGTTTTTGTGTGTATGCGGTCAGGGACCCGGCTGAAATAAGCCCCTAGAATCCTGGCACCTCCGGCGAGGAGTTTTTGTGTGTATGCGGTCAGGGACCCGGCTGAAATAAGCCCCTAGAATCCTGGCACCTCCGGCGAGGAGTTTTTGTGTGTATGCGGTCAGGGACCCGGCTGAAATAAGCCCCTAGAATGCTGGCACCTCCGGCGAGGAGTTTTTGTGTGTATGCGGTCAGGGACCCGGCTGAAATAAGCCCCTAGAATGCTGGCACCTCCGGCGAGGAGTTTTTGTGTGTATGCAGTCAGTGACCTGGCTGAAATAAGCCCCTAGAATGCTGGCTCCTCCGGCAAGGAGTTTCTCATGAGTGAATTCAGGGCTGGCTAATAGCCATTAGAATTCCAGCTCACCCGGAGAGGAGCAGCGTGTTTGGTTGGGACTGCATGACCACTGTCAGCTCTACTCAGTAGCTGTGTTCCATGTGAGCTAAACAGGGCACAGCATTCTCTTTACTACAGGCTCTGTGAAGTAACAGAGTTCGTTTATACTAATTTACTTCACTGCCTTACTTAGCAGCAGGTTCTTTCCTGCATGGTGGATCCTGGGTTGCGAACGCACCTATCTCATCTAATAAATATATTCGGTGCGTTCCGCCAACCCTAACATATATATATATTAGATAGAAATAAAGATGTCAGTTCTACCCTCGCCTACTGTATTCTCACCCATCCCTTGTAGATTGTGAGCCCTCGCGGGCAGGGTCCTCTCTCCTCCTGTACCAGTTATGACTTGTATTGCTTAAGATTATTGTACTTGCTTTTATTATGTATACCCCTCCTTACATGTAAAGCGCCATGGAATAAATGGCGCTTTAACAATAAATAATAATAATAATGTCAGTGGCACGCATATACACTGCCTTGCGAAAGTATTCGGCGCCCTGGAACTTTTCAACCTTTTCCTACATATCATGCTTCAAACATAAAGATACCAAATGTAAATTTTTGGTGAAGAATCAACAACAAGTGGAACCCAATTGTGAAGTTGAACGAAATTTATTGGTTATTTTAAATTTTTGTGGAAATTCAAAAACTGAAAAGTGGGGCGTGCCAATATTATTGGATACTGCCCCCCAGGCTAAAAACATCAGCTCTCAGCCACCCCAGAAAAGGCGCATCTCTAAGATGCACCAATTCTGGCACTTAGCCTCACAATTCCCACTTGCCCTGTAGTGGTGGCAACTGTGGTAATAGTTGGGGGGGTTGTGTTGTGAATTCTGTTGCAGAGCTCTCTCCTGTGGTCACAAGTGGTACTTCGGCTGATTCTCTCTGTGAGCTTCCGTTGGTGGAGGAGAGTGGTACTGCGGCTTCTGAGTTTCCTTCCTCAGGTGATGTGGTGAAGTCGTTAGGTGCTGCTCTATTTAACTCCACCTAGTGCTTTGATCCTGGCCTCCAGTCAATGTTCTAGTATTGGACCTGTTTCCTCCTGGATCGTTCCTGTGGCCTGCTGCTCTGCATAGCTAAGTTCCGCTTTTGCTATTTGTTTGCTGTTTTTTTTCTGTCCAGCTTGCTTATTTGTTTTTTCTTGCTTGCTGGAAGCTCTGGGACGCAGAGGGTGTACCTCCGTGCCGTTAGTTCGGTACGGAGGGTCTTTTTGCCCCCTTTGCGTGGTTGTTTGTAGGGTTTTGTGTTGACCGCAAAGTTACCTTTCCTATCCTCGCTCTGTTCAGAAAGTCGGGCCTCACTTTGCTAAATCTATTTCATCTCTACGTTTGTCTTTTCATCTTTACTCACAGTCATTATATGTGGGGGCTGCCTTTTCCTTTGGGGTATTTCTCTGAGGCAAGGTAGGCTTATTTTCTATCTTCAGGCTAGCTAGTTTCTCAGGCTGTGCCGAGTTGCATAGGGAGCGTTAGGCGCAATCCACGGCTGCCTCTAGTGTGGTTGGAGAGGATTAGGGATTGCGGTCAGCAGAGTTCCCACGTCTCAGAGCTCGTTCTATGTTTTTGGGTTATTGTCAGGTCACTGTATGTGCTCTGACTTCTATGTCCATTGTGGTACTGAATTACCAGATCATAACAGGGTTGATGTTAGCTTTGTATTGTCAGATGACATCAAGCCGCGAGGTTAGTAATGGAGAGGTGTCAATATTGTATAAAAAACACACATCCAGAATAAAGTCCTTTAATTGAAAGAATGACACAGACTCCATTAATAAATTTAAGTATGCCTACTACTCTGGAGGGGCGGCGTACAATACTGGTGATTAATCCTATGCCTACTACTCTGGAGGGGCGGCGTACAATACTGGTGATTAATCCTATGCCTACTACTCTGGAAGGGCGGTGTACAATACTTGTGATCAATCCTATGCCTACTACTCTGGAAGGGCGGCGGCGTACAATACTGGTGATTAATCCTATGTCTACTACTCTGGAAGGGCGGTGTACAATACTTGTGATTAATCCTATGCCTACTACTCTGGAGGGGCTGCAGTGTACAATACTGGTGATTAATCCTTTGCCTACTACCCTGGAGGGGCTGCGGTGTACAATACTGGTGATTAATCCTATGCCTACTACTCTGGAGAGGCGGTGTACAATACTGGTGATTAATTCTATGCCTACTACTCTGGAAGGGCGGCAGCGTACAATACTGGTGATTAATCCTATGTCTACTACTCTGGAAGGGCGGTGTACAATACTTGTGATTAATCCTATGCCTACTACTCTGGAGGGGCGGTGTACAATACTGGTGATTAATCCTATGCCTACTACTCTGGAGGGGCGGTGTACAATACTGGTGATTAATCCTATGCCTACTACTCTGGAGGGGCTGCGGTGTACAATACTGGTGATTAATCCTATGCCTACTACTCTGGAGGGGCGGCGTACAATACTGGTGATTAATCCTATGCCTACTACTCTGGAAGGGCGGCGGCGTACTAATACTGGTGATTAATCCTATGTCTACTACTCTGGAAGGGCGGTGTACAATACTTGTGATTAATCCTATGCCTACTACTCTGGAGGGGCGGTGTACAATACTGGTGATTAATCCTATGCCTACTACTATGAAGCGGCCGCAGCGTACAATACTGGTGATTAATCCTATGCCTACTACTCTGGAGGGGCCGAGGCGTACAATACTAGTGAATAATCCTATGCCTACTACTCTGGAGGGGCGGTGTACAATTCTGGTGATTAATCTTATGCCTTCTACTATGGAGGGGCTGTGGTGTACTATACTGGTGCTTAATCCTATGCCTACTACTATGAAGCGACCGCAGCGTACAATACTGGTGATTAATCCTATGCCTACTACTCTGGAGGGGCAGCGGCGTACAATACTGGTGATTAATCCTATGCCTACTACTCTGGAGGGGCAGCGGTGTACAATACTGGTGATTAATCCTATGCCTACTACTCTGGAGGGGCAGCGGTGTACAATACTGGTGATTAATCCTATGCCTACTACTCTGAAGGGGCAGCGGTGTACAATACTGGTGATTAATCCGATGCCTTCTACTCTGGAGGGGCAGCGGTGTACAATTCTGGTGATTAATGCTATGCCTACTACTCTCGAGGGGCTGAGGTGTACAATACTGGTGATTAATCCTATGCCTACTACTCTGGAGGGTCCGCGGCGTACAATACTGGTGATTAATCCTATGCCTACTACTATGGAGGGGCTGAGGTGTACAATACTGGTGATTAATCCTATGCCTACTACTCTGGAGGGTCCGCGGCGTACAATACTGGTGATTAATCCTATGCCTACTACTATGGAGGGGCTGAGGTGTACAATACTGGTGATTAATCCTATGCCTACTACTCTGGAGGGGCCGCGGCGTACAATACTGGTGATTAATCCTGTGCCTACTACTATGGAGGAGCCGCGTCGTGCAATACTAGTGATTAATCCTATGCCTACTACTATGGAGGGGAAGCGGTGTACAATACTGGTGATTAATCCTATGCCTACTACTATGGAGGGGCCGCGGTGTACAATACTGGTGATTAATCCTATGCCTACTACTCTGGAGGGGCAGCGGTGTACAATACTGGTGATTAATCCTATGCCTACTGTTATGATAAGGTAATTCAGTACCACAATGGACATAGAAGTCAGAGCACATACAGTGACCTGACAATAACCCAAAAACATAGAACGAGCTCTGAGATGTGGGAACTCTGCTGACCGCAATCCCTAATCCTCTCCAACCACACTAGAGGCAGCCGTGGATTGCGCCTAACGCTCCCTATGCAACTCGGCACAGCCTGAGAAACTAGCCAGCCTGAAGATAGAAAATAAACCTACCTTGCCTCAGAGAAATACCCCAAAGGAAAAGGCAGCCCCCACATATAATGACTGTGAGTAAGATGAAAATACAAACGTAGAGATGAAATAGATTTAGCAAAGTGAGGCCCGACTTTCTGAACAGAGCGAGGATAGGAAAGGTAACTTTGCGGTCAACACAAAACCCTACAAAAAACCACGCAAAGGGGGCAAAAAGACCCTCCATACCGAACTAACGGCACGGAGGTACACCCTCTGCGTCCCAGAGCTTCCAGCAAGCAAGAAAAAACAAATAGCAAGCTGGACAGAAAAAAACAGCAATCAAAATAGCAAAAGCGGAACTTAGCTATGCAGAGCAGCAGGCCACAGGAACGATCCAGGAGGAAACAGGTCCAATACTAGAACATTGACTGGAGGCCAGGATCAAAGCACTAGGTGGAGTTAAATAGAGCAGCACCTAACGACATCACCACATCACCTGAGGAAGGAAACTCAGAAGCCGCAGTACCACTCTCCTCCACCAACGGAAGCTCACAGAGAGAATCAGCCGAAGTACCACTTGTGACCACAGGAGGGAGCTCTGCCACAGAATTCACAACAGCCTACTACTATGGAGGGGCCTCGGTGTACAATACTGGTGATTAATCCTATGCCTTCTACTCTGGAGGGGCAGCGGTGTACAATACTGGTGATTAATCCTATGCCTACTACTATGGAGGGCCTGCCGTGTGCAATACTGGTGATTAATCCTATGCCTGCTACTCTGGAGGGCTGCGGTGTACAATACTGGTGATTAATCCTATGCCTGCTACTCTGGAGGGCCACGGCGTACAATTCTGGTGATTAATTCTATGCCTACTACTATGGAGGGGCCGCGGCGTACAATACTGGTGCTTAATCCTATGCTTATTACTATGGAGGGGCCGCGGCGTACAATACTGGTGATTAATCCTATGCCTACTACTATGGGGGGTCCGCGGCGTACAATACTGGTGATCAATCCTATTCCTACTACTCTGGAGGGGCCGCGGTGTACAATGTTGTGAATTCTGCTTTTGGGTTCCCTCCAGTGGTTGTAGGTGGTAATGCAGTTATCCCTGAGTGGCAGTCCTGGTCAGGTGTATCTGCTGATTGCAGTTCTGACTGGGGTATTTAGGTGTGCAGGATTCATTAGTCCTTGCCAGTTGTCCATGGTTCAGGGAGGTTTTGGATCTTTGTCTGGTTCCTCCTGCCTTGCTGCCAATTCAGCAAAGATAAGTGTTTTGTTTTTGCGGCACACATGCTGTGTGCTTAATAATTTTGTGCTATTCATTTGTTTTCTCTTGTCCAGCTTAGATTGTGTCAGTGTTTTCTCAGTCTTGTTGGATTCTCAGGAGTTGCAGATATACGCTCCACATCTTTAGTTAGATGGTGGAATTTTTTGTATCATCTGCTGTGGATATTTTTTGGAAGGGTTTTAATACTGACCGCTTAGTATTCTGTCCTATCCTTTCCTATTTAGCTAGAAGTGGCCTCTTTTGCTAAATCCTGTTTCCTGCCTGCGTGTGTCTTTCCTCTACTACTCACAGTCAATATTTTTGGGGGGCTGCCGATCCTTTGGGGTTCTGCTCTGAGGCAAGGTAGAATTCCTACTTCCATCTATAGGGGTATTTAGTCCTCCGGCTGTGTCGAGGTGTCTAGGATTTGTTAGGCACACCCCACGGCTACTTCTAGTTGCGCTGTTAAGTTCAGGATTTGCGGTCAGTACAGTTTCCACCAACTCCAGAGAAAATTCCATGCGGCTCCAAGGCCACCAGATCATAACAGTACAACTGGCCTATAATGAGTTAAATGCATCTCAGAAGAAGGGAAGAAAGGTGTTGAGCCATTTTTTTCTGCACTCTGCTTAGTCTTCTCTTTCCTCTTTTTCTCTGGGTGGCTGAAGAGTCTTGTGCTAGCATGGATGTTCAGGAATTACCTTCTCGTCTGGACCAGCTTGCTGCTAGGGTACAGGGTATTTCTGATTATATTGTTCAGACTCCTGTTTTAGAGCTGAAGATTCCTACTCCTGATTTGTTTTTTGGTGACAGGTCCAAATTTTTGAGTTTTAAAAACCACTGTAAACTGTTTTTTGCTCTGAGACCTCGATCCTCCGGTGATTCCATTCAGCAGGTTAAAATCGTCATCTCCCTGCTGCGTGGCGATCCACAGGATTGGGCATTTTCCCTGGAATCTGGGAATCCGGATTTGCTTAATGTAGACTCCTTTTTTCAGGCTTTAGGATTATTATATGATGAACCTAATTCTGTGGATCAAGCGGAGAAGACCTTGTTGGCCCTGTCTCAGGGTCAAGAGGCGGCAGAATTGTATTGTCAGAAATTTAGAAAATGGTCTGTGTTGACTAAATGGAATGATGATGCTTTGGCGGCAATTTTCAGAAAGGGTCTTTCTGAATCTGTTAAAGATGTTATGGTGGGGTTTCCCACGCCTTTCGGTCTGAGTGATTCTATGTCTCTGGCCATTCAGATTGACCGGCGCTTGCGGGAGCGCAGAACTGTGCGCGCTGTGGCGTTGTCCTCAGAGCAAATTCCTGAGTCTATGCAGTGTGATAGGATTCTGTCTAGAATGGAACGACAAGGTTTCAGACGTCAGAATAGGTTGTGTTATTATTGTGGCGACGCTTCTCATGTCATTTCTGTCTGCCCTAAGCGGACAAAGAGGATCGCCAGTTCATTTACCATCAGTACTGTACAACCTAAATTTCTGTTATCTGTGTCCTTGATCTGCTCATTGTCATCATTTTCTGTCATGGCGTTTGTGGATTCAGGCGCCGCCTTGAACTTAATGGACTTTGAGTTTGCCAGGCGTTGTGGTTTTCCCTTGCAGCCTTTGCAGAACCCTATTCCTTTAAGGGGCATTGATGCTACACCTTTGGCTAAAAATAAGCCCCAGTTTTGGACACAGGTGACCATGCGCATGGCGCCAGCCCATCAGGAAGATTGTCGATTTCTGGTGTTGCATAATTTGCATGATGCTATCGTGCTGGGTTTTCCGTGGTTGCAGGTACATAATCCTGTGTTGGACTGGAAGTCTATGTCTGTGACTAGTTGGGGTTGTCAGGGGATTCATAATGATGTTCCTTTGATGTCAATCTCCTCTTCTTCCTCTTCTGAAATTCCTAAGTTTTTGTCTGATTTTCAGGATGTATTCGATGAGCCCAAGTCCAGTTCCCTTCCACCGCACAGGGACTGTGATTGTGCTATTGACTTGATTCCAGGCTGTAAGTTTCCTAAGGGCCGACTTTTCAACCTGTCTGTGCCTGAACATACCGCCATGCGGAATTATATTAAGGAGTCTTTGGCGAAAGGGCATAGTCGGCCATCTTCTTCACCGTTGGGAGCGGGATTTTTTTTGTTGCTAAGAAGGATGGCTCCTTGAGACCCTGTATTGATTATCGCCTCTTGAATAAGATCACGGTCAAGTTTCAATACCCCTTACCTTTGCTTTCTGATTTGTTTGCTAGGATTAAGGGGGCTAGTTGGTTTACTAAGATTGACCTTCGGGGGGCATATAATCTTGTTCGTATTAAGCAGGGTGATGAATGGAAAACTGCGTTTAATACACCCGAAGGTCATTTTGAATATCTTGTGATGCCATTCGGGCTCACTAATGCTTCATCTGTTTTTCAGTCCTTCATGCATGATATCTTCCGGACTTATCTTGATAAATTCTTGATTGTATATTTGGACGATATTTTGATTTTTTCCGATGATTGGGAGTCTCATGTGGAACAGGTCAGGATGGTATTTCAGATCCTTCGTGACAATGCTTTGTTTGTGAAGGGGTCTAAGTGTCTCTTTGGGGTGCAGAAGGTTTCTTTTTTGGGCTTCATTTTTTCTCCCTCATCTATGGAGATGGATCCGGTTAAGGTTCAGGCCATTCATGATTGGATTCAACCCACATCCATGAAGAGCCTTCAGAAATTTTTGGGTTTTGCAAATTTTTATCACCGTTTCATTGCTAACTTCTCTAGCGTGGTTAAACCCTTGACCGATTTGACGAAGAAAGGGGCTGATGTGGCAAATTGGTCCTCTGCGGCTGTCTCTGCCTTTCAGGAGCTTAAACGCCGATTTACTTCTGCTCCGGTGTTGCGCCAACCGGATGTTTCTCTTCCGTTTCAGGTTGAGATTGACGCTTCTGAGATTGGGGCAGGGGCCGTTTTGTCTCAGAGGGATTCTGTTGGTTCCTTAATGAAACTGTGTGCTTTCTATTCCCGTAAGTTTTTGCCTGCTGAACGCAATTATGATGTCGGCAATCGAGCGTTGTTGGCTATGAAGTGGGCATTTGAGGAGTGGTGACATTGGCTTGAGGGAGCTAAGCACCGTATTGTGGTCTTGACCAATCATAAGAATCTGATTTACCTCGAGTCTGCCAAACGGCTGAATGCTAGACAGGCTCGCTGGTCCTTGTTTTTTTCCCGTTTTGATTTCGTGGTTTCGTATCTTCCGGGTTCTAAGAATATTAAGGCTGATGCCCTCTCTAGGAGTTTTTTGCCTCATTCTCCTGAGGTCCTGGAACCGGTTGGCATTCTGATAGAAGTGGTGGTCCTTTCTGCCATTTCCCCTGGTTTACGACGGGTTCTTCAGGAATTTCAGGCTGACAGACCTGACCGCTGTCCAGTGGGGAAACTGTTTGTTCCTGACAGATGGACTAGTAGAATGATTTCTGAGGTTCACTGTTCTGTGTTGGCTGGTCATCCTGGTATTTTTGGTACCAGAGATTTGATTGGTAGGTCCTTTTGGTGGCCTTCTTTGTCACGTGATGTGCGTTCTTTTGTGCAGTCCTGTGGGACTTGTGCGCGGGCCAAGCCTTGTTGTTCCCGTGCTAGTGGGTTGCTTTTGCCATTGCCAGTCCCTGAGAGGCCCTGGACGCATATTTCTATAGATTTTATTTCTGATCTTCCGGTTTCCCAGAAGATGTCTGTTATCTGGGTTGTTTGTGACCGGTTCTCTAAGATGGTTCATTTGGTGCCTTTGCCTAAATTGCCTTCCTCTTCAGATTTGGTTCCGTTGTTTTTTCAGCATGTGGTCCGTTTGCATGGTTTTCCGGAGAATATTGTGTCCGACAGAGGTTCCCAGTTTGTTTCTAGGTTTTGCCGGGTCTTTTGTGTTAGGCTGGGCATTGATTTGTCTTTTTCTTCTGCATTTCATCCTCAGACAAATGGCCAGACCGAGCGAACTAATCAGACTTTGGAGACTTATTTGACATGCTTTGTGTCTGCTGATCAGGATGATTGGGTGGCCTTCTTGCCATTGGCCGAGTTTGCCCTTAATAATCGGGCTAGTTCGGCTACTTTGGTTTCGCCTTTCTTTTGTAATTTTGGTTTTCATCCTCGTTTTTCTTCTGGGCAGCTTGAGCCTTCTGACTGTCCTGGTGTGGATTCTGTGGTTGACAGGTTGCAGCAGATTTGGGCTCATGTGGTGGACAATTTGGTGTTGTCTCAGGAGGAGGCTCAACGTTTTGCTAACCGTCGTCGGTGTGTTGGTTCCCGGCTTCGGGTTGGGGATCTGGTCTGGTTGTCTTCCCGTCATGTTCCTATGAAGGTTTCTTCCCCTAAATTTAAGCCACGGTTTATTGGTCCTTATAGGATTTCTGAGATTATTAATCCGGTGTCTTTTCGATTGGCGCTTCCGGCCTCTTTTGCTATCCATAATGTCTTCCATAGATCTTTATTGCGGAAATATGTGGTGCCCGTTGTTCCTTCTGTTGATCCTCCGACCCCTGTGTGGGTTGATGGAGAGTTGGAGTATGTGGTTGAGAAGATTTTGGATTCTCGTTTTTCGAGACGGAGGCTTCAGTACCTTGTCAAATGGAAGGGTTATGGCCAGGAGGATAATTCTTGGGTTTTTGCCTCTGATGTCCATGCTGCTGATTTGGTTTGTGACTTTCATCTGGCTCGTCCTGATCGTCCTGGGGGCTCTGGTGAGGGTTCAGTGACCCCTCCTCAAGGGGGGGGGAATTTTGTGAATTCTGCTTTTGGGTTCCCTCCAGTGGTTGTAGGTGGTAATGCAGTTATCCCTGAGTGGCAGTCCTGATCAGGTGTATCTGCTGATTGCAGTTCTGACTGGGGTATTTGGGTGTGCAGGATTCATTAGTCCTTGCCAGTTGTCCATGGTTCAGGGAGGTTTTGGATCTTTGTCTAGTTCCTCCTGCCTTGCTGCCAATTCAGCAGAGATAAGTGTTTTGTTCTTGTTTGTGCTTAATAATTTTGTGCTGTTAATTTGTTTTCTCTTGTCCAGCTTAGATTGTGTCAGTGTTTTCTCAGTCTTGTTGGATTCTCAGGAGTTGCAGATATACGCTCCACATCTTTAGTTAGATGGTGGAATTTTTTGTATCATCTGCTGTGGATATTTTTTGGAAGGGTTTTAATACTGACCGCTTAGTATTCTGTCCTATCCTTTCCTATTTAGCTAGAAGTGGCCTCTTTTGCTAAATCCTGTTTCCTGCCTGCGTGTGTCTTTCCTCTACTACTCACAGTCAAAATTTGTGGGGGGCTGCCTATCCTTTGGGGTTCTGCTCTGAGGCAAGGTAGAATTCCTACTTCCATCTATAGGGGTATTTAGTCCTCCGGCTGTGTCGAGGTGTCTAGGATTTGTTAGGCACACCCCACGGCTACTTTTAGTTGCGGTGTTAAGTTCAGGATTTGCGGTCAGTACAGTTTCCACCAACTCCAGAGAAAGTTCCATGCGGCTCCAAGGCCACCAGATCATAACAGTACAATACTGGTGATTAATCCTATGCCTACTACTCTGGAGTGCCGCGGCGTACAATACTGGTGATTAATCCTATGCCTACTACTCTGGAGGGCCGCGGCGTACAATACTGGTGATTAATCCTATGCCTACTACTCTGGAGGGCCGCGGCGTACAACACTGGTGATTAATCCTATGCCTACTACTCTGGAGGGCCGCGGCGTACAATACTGGTGATTAATCCTATGCCTACTACTCTGGATGGGCTGCGGTGTACAATACTGGTGATTAATCCTATGCCTTCTACTATGGAGGGGCCGCGGTGTACAATGCTGGTGATAAATCCTATGCCTACTACTCTGGAGGGGTGGTGTAAAATACTGGTGATTAATGCTATGCCTACTACTATGAAGCGGCCGCAGCGTACAATATTGGTGATCAATCCTATTCCTACTACTCTGGAGGGGCCGCGGTGTACAATACTGGTGATTAATCCTATGCCTTCTACTATGGAGGGGCTGCGATGTACAATACTGGTGATTAATCCTATGCCTACTACTATGGGGGGGGGCTGCGGTGTACAATACTGGAGATTAATCCTATGCCTACTACTCTGGAGGGGCCGCGGCGTACAATACTGGTGATTAATCCTATGCCTACTACTCTGGAGGGGCTGCAGTGTACAATACTGGTGATTATTCCTATGCCTACTACTACGGAGGGGCGGCGGCGTACAATACTGGTGATTAATACTATGCCTACTGCTATGGAGCGGCCGCAGCGTACAATACTGGTGATTAATCCTATGCCTACGACTCTGGAGGGGCTGCATTGTACAATACTGCTGATTAATCCTATGCCTACTACTCTGGAGGGGCGGTGTACAATACTGGTGATTAATCCTATGCCTACTACTCTGGAGGGGCTGCGGCGTACAATACTGGTGATTAATCCTATGCCTACTACTCTGGAGGGGCCGTGACACCAGCGTACAATACTGGTGATTAATGCTATGCCTACTACTCTGGAGGGGCAGTGTACAATACTGGTGATTAATGCTATGCCTACTACTCTGGAGGGGCGGTGTACAATACTGGTGATTAATCCTATGCCTACTGCTATGGAGCGGCCGCAGCGTACAATACTGGTGATTAATCCTATGCTACTACTCTGGAGGGGCCGCGGCATACAATACTGGTGATTAATCCTATGCCTACTACTCTGGAGGGGCCGTGGCGTACAATACTGGTGAATAATGCTATGCCTTCTACTCTGGAGGGGCCGCGGTGTACAATACTGGTGATTAATCCTATGCCTACTACTCTGGAGGTGCTGAGGTGTACAACCCTGGTGATTAATCCTATGCCTACTACTCTGGAGGGGCGGCGTACAACACTGGTGATTAATCCTATGCCTACTACTCTGGGGGGGCCGCGGCGTACAATTCTGGTGATTAATCCTATGCCTACAACTACGGGGGGGTGGCGGCGTACAACACTGGTGATTAATCCTATGCCTACTACTATGGGGGGGTGGCGGCGTGCAACACTGGTGATTTATCCTATGCCTACTACTCTGGATGGGCTGCGGTGTACAACACTGGTGATTAATCCTATGCCTACTACTCTGGAGGGGCCGCGGCATACAATACTGGAGATTAATTCTATGCCTACTACTCTGGAGGGGTGGCGGCGTACAATACTGGTGATTAATCCTATGCCTACTACTCTGGAGGGGTGGCGGCGTACAATACTGGTGATTAATCCTATGCCTACTACTCTGGAGGGGTGGCAGCGTACAATACTGGTGATTAATCCTATGCCTACTACTTTGGAGGGGTGGCGGCGTACAATACTGGAGATTAATCCTATGCCTACTACTCTCGAGGGGCAGCGGCGTACAATACTGGTGATTAATCCTATGCCTACTACTCTGGAGGGGTGGTGTAAAATACTGGTGATTAATCCTATGCCTACTACTATGAAGCGGCCCTAGCGTACAATACTGGTGATCAATCCTATTCCTACTACTATGGGGGGGCTGCGGCGTACAATACTGGTGATTAATCCTATGCCTACTACTCTGGAGGGGTGGCGGCGTACAACACTGGTGATTAATCCTATGCCTACTACTCTGGAGGGGCGGCGTACAATACTGGTGATTAATCCTATGCCTACTACTCTGGAAGGGCGGCGGCGTACAATTCTGGTGATTAATCCTATGTCTACTACTCTGGAGGGGCGGTGTACAATACTTGTGATTAATCCTATGCCTACTACTCTGGAAGGGCGGCGGCGTACAATTCTGGTGATTAATCCTATGTCTACTACTCTGGAGGGGCGGTGTACAATACTTGTGATTAATCCTATGTCTACTACTCTGGAGGGGCGGCGTACAATACTGGTGATTAATCCTATGCCTACTACTCTGGAGGGGCTGCGGTGTACAATACTGGTGATTAATCCTATGCCTACTACTCTGGAGGGTCGGTGTACAATACTGGTGATTAATCCTATGCCTACTACTCTGGAGGGGCGGTGTACAATCCTGGTGATTAATCCTATGCCTACTACTCTGGAGGGGCCGCGGTGTACAATACTGGTGATTAATCCTATGCCTACTACTCTGGAGGGGCAGTGGTGTACAATACTGGTGATTAATCCTATGCCTACTACTCTGGAGGGGCCGCGGCATACAATACTGGAGATTAATCCTATGCCTACTACTCTGGAGGGGCCGCAACGTACAATTCTGGTGATTAATCCTGTGCCTACAACTATGGGGGGGTGGCGGCGTACAACACTGGTGATTAATCCTATGCCTACTACTCTGGATGTGCTGCGGTGTACAATACTGGAGATTAATCCTATGCCTACTACTCTGGAGGGGCCGCAACGTACAATTCTGGTGATTAATCCTATGCCTACTACTCTGGAGGGGCGGCGTACAATACTGGTGATTAATCCTATGCCTACTACTCTGGAGGGGCGGCGTACAATACTGGTGATTAATCCTATGCCTACTACTCTGGAAGGGCGGCGGCGTACAATTCTGGTGATTAATCCTATGTCTACTACTCTGGAGAGGCGGTGTACAATACTGGTGATTAATCCTATGCCTACTACTCTGGAGGGGCGGCGTGCAATACTGGTGATTAATCCTATGTCTACTACTCTGGAGGGGCGGCGTACAATACTGGTGATGAATCTGATGTCTACTACTCTAGAGGGGCGGTGTACTGTAATGACCAGAGGTCCGAATAAGATCCAGTGAGTCACAAACCAAGACCAAGGCAGAAATCTCCAACGGTATTTACTCAAAGGCAAATTAATCAAGGTAATATGGAGAATATTAAGGCAGATGCACCCCAAAGATACACTAATTCAGCAGCAGCTGAAATCACTGTGCCACTCAAAGGTCTCCTGAGAACTGTGTACTACAACAGACTAGTAAGAAATTTACCTAACAGGCAACTAAAAACAGGAACAAGTGTAAATTGAATGTAGTGTTATTAAGGGAGCCCCTGGAATGGCACATTGAGTATAACTTACACAACTCTAATATAAGATACACCTCTAAAGTAACAATTTAACACTCTGAGCAGAGATACCCGGGTATCTATAACTATGGTACCGTATCCTGAGATGGATTTCCTCTCAGGCAGGAATCCGCAGAGGCTGTAGCCAGTTCATATCTTCAGCGCCAATAAGTTACAGCAAGCTCCTCTTGTCTTGTCGGCCGATGCCGAGCCCAAACGCCGGGGACTTAGTTAGTGGTCTCACGATGTAGTCTCTGCTTCTGTAGCTCCTAGGAATGGTTCCACGACAATCCGTCCGTCTCTGTATCAGCAGTCTGTCCAGACTTGTTCCTCCACTCAATGCACAGGGAATCCACAGACTTCCAAATTCGTACTGGGTTCTTAGCAAAGTCTCAGTCTTTTCTTAGATAAAGGGTTAGCTCCTCTCCAGGAAACGTTAGCAACACAAGTCTCTCACAGAGTTAAACAAAAGGTTAGCTCTTCTCCAGGGGAACGTTAGCAACAAAAAGTCTCTCAAAAGCTTCTTTTCCTCCAAAAACACTTGCAGTAAATCCACACAGTCTCTTTTTAAGATCTCACAGCAGCTTCTCCTTTTCTTCCCGCCTTTTCTCTCTCAGCTCTCACTTCCTACTTTCACTTTACACTCGAGACACTAGACCCCACCCCGCAGCACACATTGTCTCTGGGAGGTCTGTCCTCTGCTGCAACAGACAAAAACCACAGGGTCCTAGTGCCCTCTCAGTGGGACTACAGTTCACCCTCTTACATGCCACCCCACTAGAGGTTGGCGTCCTCGACATACCTTCCCACTCAAATTCATCTTGAGCATATCGCTGAGGCGGTATTCCTGCCATAGATCGTGTAGTTCTCCTGAGTCCTACATCAACAGGTGCGACCTTAGAGGGAGCTAGAGTCTCTTCCGTGGTCGTGTTAGTGGGCGTAAGTGGAGTTGTCTCCTCCTGCGGCTCGATGTCCTGTGATACAGCGTCAGGACCAAGCAGTTGACCTGATGGACTCTCCTCAACAACATCCTCCATATCCCCAACATTCTCATCACCCGAGGCCAGATCGGTCACAGGGGGCAAATAAGCAGGCGCAGGAGTAAGCACACCATCAAACTCAAGATCATTCAGAGCTTCCGCCCCTTGGAACATGGCCTCTGGCTCTAGGGGGGTAGGCGCCGAATCTTCAAACCAGCACCGTTGTAACATGTTACGATGCAAATTACGGGTTGGCCCCCCTGTCCCCACCGGTTCGACCTCGTACACTGGAATCTCAGGGTTCACCTGTTTTTTTATCAGATACGGTATCGCCTCCCATCGGTCACTCAGCTTTCCTGACCGTCGTTTTGTCCTCACCAACACTCTGTCCCCCGGAGAGAACAGCTCTGTTTGTACAGGCCGCGTGTCCTTATGGACCACCTGTCGAAGGCGGTCGCCCACCACCTGATGCACCACCCTCAACCGCCGCCGATGCTCTCGTACCCACTCGGATGCAGTCCGAAGGGGGGCGGAGGAGGGATCTGGCATGTTCAAATCCTCAATGTCTCGGCCAGGTCTACCAAACATCAACATGTGTGGTGAGTAACCAGTAGTACTGTGCACCCTGTTATTGTAAGCCCACATCAATTCGGGGAGATACTCAGGCCAGCATGTCTGTTGCTGACTCTCTAAGGACCTCAACATTTGCAACAGGGTCCGATTAAAACGCTCACACGCCCCGTTACCCTGAGGGTGGTAAGGCGTTGTTCTCGACTGCTCGATACCATGGAGCTGGTGCAACTCTTTCATCAGCGTCCCCTGAAAGCAGGCCCCTTGATCTGAATGTATTCTCTGCGGACACCCGAACACTTGGAAGAAATGTCGGCACACTGCCTCAGCCGCCGACTTGGCCGTCTGATCTCTTGTCGGCACCGCTACAGCATACTTGGTAAAGTGATCTGTCATCACCAGGCAATAGGAGTACCCTGACGTAGAGTACCCTATCAACACGTAGTCAATCATGAGTAGCTCCAGTGGAGCTGAAGTCTTAATAGACTGTGTGGGAGCCCGCTGCTCAGGGCTTTTGTTGAGCCCACAAATTCGGCACTGCCGACACGCGTCGGCCACCATCCCTCCCAACTCAGGGCAGTAGAGGACTCGCTGCAACCACTGAAGTGTCTTTTCACTTCCAAAATGGGCCCCCTTCTCATGCGCCTCACGAGCGACCACTGGCCCCATCCCCACAGGAATTATCAGTTGGTACCGATGCTGCAGCTCCGATGGCAGGTACACCTTACGATACAAAAGACCTTGCTCCACACACAATTTATCCCATTGTCGAAGGAGTTTCATTCCTTCCATGGACAACTGAGCCTTGTCCTCTGCACTGGGCCAGGCCTTGTTTTGTACCCAACGGCGCACAAGTGCAATGTCCGGACACTCATCCTGGACTCTTGTCCAATCTGAGGGTGTTTTACCCCGGTGGCCACCCCACTTGAGTGTACCACACTTTGGAAGATAGGTATCTGCCCCAAAGCTGGAGTTTCAGTATCCTCAAGTTGTTCGTCAACATCTTCCCCGGATGACCCAAGGGGCACCCTTGACAATGCATCTGCATTGCCGTTCTCTCGACCAGAGCGAAATTTAATGCGGTAATTGAACTTGGCCAGTCTGGCGACCCACCGCTGCTCCAACGCCCCCAGTTTTGCATTCTCTAAGTGAGCTAGCGGGTTGCTATCTGTCATGACTAGCACCTCAGCCCCTGTTAGATACTCGGCGAAGCGTTCTGTCATTGCCCACACCAGGGCCAGCAATTCCAGCCGGAATGAGCTGTAGTTAGCCGGATTTCGCTCGGAGTCTCTTAAAGATCTGCTGCCATAAGAAATCACTCGTTCTTGGCCGTCCTGCACCTGTGCTAGCACTGCCCCCAACCCATGAAGACTACCATCGGTATACAACAAAAAAGGGGTGTCAAACCGGGCGTAGGCCAGCAATGGGGCACTCGTTAGGGCGGTTTTCACTCCATCAAATGCCTTTTTCTGTAGGGGCCCCCATGGAATGGGGCGATTTCGAGGACCCAGCGCTGTCCCTCTCAAAAGTTCATTCAAGGGACTCACCACTTGTGAGAATTTAGGCACAAACCGCCGATAGTATCCTGCTAGGCCCAGGAAGGCCCGCACTTCTCGCAGGTCACAAGGAGGTGGCCACTCTTGTACCGCCTTAATCTTACTGGCTAAAGGTAGTACCCCGTCCGGGGTCACCAGATGCCCCAAATATTCAATCTGGTTTCGTAACAGTTGACATTTTTTTGGCTTTATTTTCAGGCCGTAGCTCTTGAGCCGCCGGAGAACTTGACGCAGCTTCTCCAGATGATCTTCAAATGAGGTTCCGAACACCACAATGTCATCTAGATATATCAGGACTGATTCAAAATTTAGATCGCCCAAGCAATGTTCCATCAGGCGTTGGAAGGTTCCTGGGGCGGTAGCGAGGTCAAAGGGCATCCGGTTGAACTCAAAGAGCCCCATTGGCAAGACAAACGCCGTCTTGGCCCGATCTTTTTCAGCCATTGGGACCTGCCAGTACCCGCTTGCCAAATCCAACGTTGAGAAATACTTGGCCCGACCCAGGGCCGACAGGGATTCTTCAATACGGGGTAAAGGATATGCGTCCCGTACGGTGTGGGCATTCAATTTCCGATAGTCCACACAAAATCGGAGTGTCCCATCCTTCTTGCGGACCAAGACTACAGGGGCCGCCCAGGGACTCCGGCTCTCTCAGATCACTTGGTTGTCCAGCATACTGGCCACCATGATCTTCACCTCTTGATAGAGCGCCGGAGGAATTTGACGATATCTTTCTCTAATGGGTGGAGTATCCCCCGTTGGAATCTCATGCTCAATCGTCTGGGTACACCCGAAGTCCTCTCCATGTCGGGAAAATGTCTCTTGATGTTCCCACAAAACTCTCTCCAACTGCTCCAACTGCACGGGGGTCAGCTTCTCCCGATCCACTCCCATCTGCTACATGATCACATGAACATTCCATTCCTCCGTAGGAGGTTCAGTCCGGCCTACCTCGACCGCGAATGTCCAGGATGACTGTTGGTCTGGTCGCAATTCGAACCCTGCATTTTCCGGCACCTTCTCTGCCGGCACGAACAGTTCAGCCAGTATGGTCCCAGCGGGAATTGCAACAGCTTCATCTAAAACATTGATGCATCGGACCGGCACTCGTCCATTCTTCACAATCGCCAAAGACCGGGCCACATGTACCTTGGCAAATGAGGAACCCTCTCGGGCGGGCTCAAGTAGCACTTCAAGCCCATTCAATCTCTGTGCAGCTCCCACAGGCAGCATTAAGAGTTCCTCTTGTCTGGGTCCCAGCAGGATCGGGGCCCTCGAAGTCACTCGGACCCGGCCCACCCGGCCACCTGGGACCGCACTTTTCAGCAAGTCGCAACTCAGCACTAGACGGTGTAGAATTCTCTGTGTGGGTCGGTGTCTTGTCGCACGGGCCCAGTATCGGGGTCCTTCACTGGCATACATCTGGTGATTCAAATCTCGCAGCACGTTCATTCCGAGCGTCACTTCCATCCCTCTTCTAGGGGGGTGATCCACCAGTACTACCCCTTTCTGCCCCAGCTCTTGACCAAACATTTTTAGTTGCATCCACACGATCCCTTTGACTGACAATTGACCATTATTTGCGGCGGTCTGTCGTATCACTCGGCCATCCTCTGGAATCACTAGTCGACTGAAGTATCTCTCATATACTTCTAGAGGCATTATAGTACATTCGGATCCCGTGTCAACCAAGCACCTCATCTTCCGCCCTTCAAACTCTGCTTCTATCACTGGACTACATGCAAACAAATCTTGTTCATTCCGTCGAGGGCTTTGTGTGGGTGGGGCCGCTGCTGCTTGCCCTCTCATGGCAGCGGCCGGAAGTTTAAAGCCGGCGACGGGGTTTCTGGGGCTGTAAGCGCCCGGCAGTAACGCGAGATGTGTCCCTGGCGGCCACACTTCCAGCAGGTGATTGTTCCTCGTGGGCGAGGGCTTGACTCATTCTGATAGGACGACCTGGCCATTTGCGGGGTCACCGTTCCAGGGGGTGGGGCAGGAGGTTCCCGTGAGGTGGTAGAGGCGGGATCAACTGTCAGTTGAGACAATTTCAGCTTCAACTCCTTCACCTCAGCACGCAAAGCTTGTACCACGCTTACAAGCCCCTATCCCCCCCGACCCTGATGACACACCTTCCTCCAGCTGGGCACTGTTCACTGACCCCTCGGGAACATAGGCTGATTTCTCTTCCCTTTCCACTGCAGCTCGGTAAATCTGCCAGAAAGATAACTCTGGTGCAACCCGGGCCATTTCCAACAGCTTGTCCCGGAGAAGTCTATGGGCTAAACCGGTGATGAATTGGTCCCGGAGCAAGCGGTCTACCTCCCGGAACGCCCCCATGGCCCCCGGGTCTAGTCGCTGCATCTCATTCAACATCTCTTGTAAAATATTAGAGTACTGCATCAGGGACTCACACTCTCTCTGGGGACGATTAAAGAATAGGGACCGAAGCTGGGCCACACGCGCTCGGCCCCCCAAACTCCCCTCTAACAGTTCCAAAATCTTTTCTAATGTATCCCTCTCTGATTCTGGGCGCACGATCACCATACGCCTAATATCACCCTCCAGTGCATTTAATGCCAGCTCAGCACGTAACGCGGGGGTCAAATTACACATGCGCAGAATACTCCGGATTCTCTCAGCCCAATCTTGCAACGCCATATTGCGCCCATCGTATTTCGGCATGTGCTGAAGTAAAGCTCCTACAGGCACATACCCTCCCGAAGTCGCAGCGGCTGCCAGGGGAACCCCAACCCCTGAGGAGGATGCGGATACAGCGGGGTCATTTCCACCCTCGCCCTCGTCCATGACAAACACTGGATCCTGCCGACTACGCCAAAAATGTAATGACCAGAGGTCCGAATAAGATCCAGTGAGTCACAAACCAAGACCAAGGCAGAAATCTTCAACGGTATTTACTCAAAGGCAAATTAATCAAGGTAATATGGAGAATATTAAGGCAGATGCACCCCAAAGATACACTAGCTCAGCAGCAGCTGAAATCACTGTGCCACTCCAAGGTCTCCTGAGAACTGTATACTACAACAGACTAGTAAGAAATTTACCTAACAGGCAACTAAAAACAGGAACAAGTGTAAATTGAATGTAGTGTTATTAAGGGAGCCCCTGGAATGGCACATTGAGTATAACTTACACAACTCTAATATAAGATACACCTCTAAAGTAACAATTTAACACTCTGAGCAGAGATACCCGGGTATCTATAACTATGGTACCGTATCCTGAGATGGATTTCCTCTCAGGCAGGAATCCGCAGAGGCTGTAGCCAGTTCATATCTTCAGCGCCAATAAGTTACAGCAAGCTCCTCTTGTCTTGTCGGCCGATGCCGAGCCCAAACGCCGGGGACTTAGTTAGTGGTCTCACGATGTAGTCTCTGCTTCTGTAGCTCCTAGGAATGGTTCCACGACAATCCGTCCGTCTCTGTATCAGCAGTCTGTCCAGACTTGTTCCTCCACTCAATGCACAGGGAATCCACAGACTTCCAAATTCGTACTGGGTTCTTAGCAAAGTCTCCGTCTTTTCTTAGATAAAGGGTTAGCTCCTCTCCAGGAAACGTTAGCAACACAAGTCTCTCACAGAGTTAAACAAAAGGTTAGCTCTTCTCCAGGGGAACGTTAGCAACAAAAAGTCTCTCAAAAGCTTCTTTTCCTCCAAAAACACTTGCAGTAAATCCACACAGTCTCTTTTTAAGATCTCACAGCAGCTTCTCCTTTTCTTCCCGCCTTTTCTCTCTCAGCTCTCACTTCCTACTTTCACTTTACACTCGAGACACTAGACCCCACCCCGCAGCACACATTGTCTCTGGGAGGTCTGTCCTCTGCTGCAACAGGCAAAAACCACAGGGTCCTAGTGCCCTCTCAGTTCACCCTCTTACAGTACAATACTGGTGATTAATCCTATGCCTACTACTCTGGAGGGGCGGCGGCGTACAATACTGGTGATTAATCCTATGCCTACTACTCTGGAGGGGCGGTGTACAATACTTGTGATTATTCCTATGCCTACTACTCTGGAGGGGCGACGTGCAATACTGTTGATTAATCCTATGTCTACTACTCTGGAGGGGCGGCGTACAATACTGGTGATTAATCCTATGTCTACTACTCTAGAGGGGCGGTGTACAATACTGGTGATTAATCTTATGCCTACTACTCTGGAGGGGCGGCGGCGTACAATACTGGTGATTAATCCTATGCCTACTACTCTGGAGGGGCGGTGTACAATACTTGTGATTATTCCTATGCCTACTACTCTGGAGGGGCGACGTGCAATACTGTTGATTAATCCTATGCCTACTACTCTGGAGGGGCGACGTGCAATACTGGTGATTAATCCTATGCCTACTACTCTGGAGGGGCGGCGTACAATACTGGTGATTAATCCTATGCCTACTACTCTGGAAGGGCGGCGGCGTACAATTCTGGTGATTAATCCTATGTCTACTACTCTGGAGGGGCGGTGTACAATACTTGTGATTAATCCTATGCCTACTACTCTGGAAGGGCGGCGGCGTACAATTCTGGTGATTAATCCTATGTCTACTTCTCTGGAGGGGCGGTGTACAATACCTGTGATTAATCCTATGTCTACTACTCTGGAGGGGCGGCGTACAATACTGGTGATTAATCCTATGTCTACTACTCTGGAGGGGTGGTGTACAATACTTGTGATTAATCCTATGTCTACTACTCTAGAGGGGCGGTGTACAATACTTGTGATTAATCCTATGTCTACTACTCTGGAGGGTCCGCGGCGTACAATACTGGAGATTAATCCTATGCCTACTACTCTGGAGGGTCCGCGGCGTACAATACTGGTGATTAATCCTATGCCTACTACTCTGGAGGGGCCGCGGTGTACAATACTGGTGATTAATCCTATGCCTACTACTCTGGAGGGTCCGCGGCGTACAATACTGGTGATTAATCCTATGTCTACTACTCTGGAGGGGCCGCGGTGTACAATACTGGTGATTAATCCTATGCCTACTACTCTGGAGGGGCGTTGTACAATACTGGTAATTAATCCTATGCCTACTACTCTGGAGGGGCGGTGTACAATACTGGTAATAATCCTATGCCTACTACTCTGGAGGGGCGGTGTACAATACTGGTGATTAATCCTATGCTTACTACTCTGGAGGGGCGGTGTACAATACTTGTGATTATTCCTATGCCTACTACTCTGGAGGGGCGGCGTGCAATACTGTTGATTAATCCTATGTCTACTACTCTGGAGGGGCGGTGTACAATACTGGTGATTAATCCTATGCCTACTACTCTAGAGGGTCCGCGGCGTACAATACTGGTGATTAATCCTATGCCTACTACTCTGGAGGGGCGGTGTACAATACTGGTAATTAATCCTATGCCTACTACTCTGGAAGGGCGGCGGCGTACAATACTGGTGATTAATCCTATGCCTACTACTCTGGAGGGGCGGTGTACAATACTGGTAATTAATCCTATGCCTACTACTCTGGAAGGGCGGCGGCGTACAATACTGGTGATTAATCCTATGCCTACTACTCTGGAGGGGCCGTGGCGTACAATACTGGTGATTAATCCTATGCCTACTACTATGGAGGGGCCGTGGCATACAATACTGGTGATTAATCCTATGCCTACTACTCTGGAGGGGCGGCGGTGTACAATACTGGTGAATAATCCTATGTCTACTACTCTGGAGGGGTGGCGTACAATACTGGTGATTAATCCTGTGCCTACCGCACTGGAGGGGCGGCGTACAATACTGGTGATTAATCCTGTGCCTACTACACTGGAGGGGCGGCGTACAATACTGGTGATTAATCCTATGCCTACTACTCTGGAGGGGCCGCGGTGTACAATACTGGTGATTAATCCTATGCCTACTACTCTGGAGGGGTGGCGTACAATACTGGTGATTAATCCTATGCCTACTACACTGGAGGGGCGGTGTACAATACTGGTGATTAATCCTATGCCTACTACTCTGGAGGGGTGGCGTACAATACTGGTGATTAATCCTGTGCCTACTACACTGGAGGGGCGGCGTACAATACTGGTGATTAATCCAATGCCTACTACTCTGGAGGGGTGGCGTACAATACTGGTGATTAATCCTGTGCCTACTACACTGGAGGGGCGGCGTACAATACTGGTGATTAATCCTATTCCTGCTACTCTGGAGGGGCCGCGGCGTACAATACTGGTGATTAATCCTATGCCTTCTACTCTGGAGGGGCGGCGTACAATACTGGTGATTAATCCTATGCCTACTACTCCGGAGGGGCGGCAGCGTACAATACTGGTGATTAATCCTATGCCTTCTACTCTGGAGGGGCGGCGTACAATACTGGTGATTAATCCTATGCCTACTACTCCGGAGGGGCGGCAGCGTACAATACTGGTGATTAATCCTATGCCTTCTACTCTGGAGGGGCGGTGTACAATACTGGTGATTCATCCTATGCCTACTACTCTGGAGGGGCGGTGTACAATACTGGTGATTCATCCTATGCCTACTACTCCGGAGGGGCGGCAGCGTACAATACTGGTGATTAATCCTGTGCCTACTACACTGGAGGGGCGGCGTACAATACTGGTGATTAATCCTATTCCTGCTACTCTGGAGGGGCCGCGGCGTACAATACTGGTGATTAATCCTATGCCTTCTACTCTGGAGGGGCGGCGTACAATACTGGTGATTAATCCTATGCCTACTACTCCGGAGGGGCGGCAGTGTACAATACTGGTGATTAATCCTATGCCTTCTACTCTGGAGGGGCGGCGTGCAATACTGGTGATTAATCCTATGCCTTCTACTCTGGAGGGGCGGTGTACAATACTTGTGATTAATCCTATGCCTTCTACTCTGGAGGGGCGGCGTGCAATACTGGTGATTAATCCTATGCCTACTACTCCGGAGGGGCGGCAGCGTACAATACTGGTGATTAATCCTATGCCTTCTACTCTGGAGGGGCGGCAGCGTACAATACTGGTGATTAATCCTATGTCTACTACTCTGGAGGGGCGGCACGCCGAAAAGGCTTCTGACAACCCGAGAGTGACCTAAGTAACCAGACAGTATTAGGCATGCTTTCACCTATTGCCCCTCTTCATTTACAGGGGACTGCTTTGCAGAAGAATTTGAAGACCGTTATGTAGATACTAAGGTTACTGGTCAGACGTTTCGCTACTCTGCTCTGTCACAATCTACAACACTTCCGCCAGACACTCCCACGAGAAGTACGCCCAGACGTCTGGAATTTGTCTACCTGGTAAGTAGAAAATAGTCCCAATATACTCTACTGGCTGTGCGACCAATCTAAACAGTGTGAAAGGGAATAAAGCAGGCGTTTGCGTCCCAATCTGAGAGCAGCATGATGTAGGGGCAGGGATACTGATTCCGCCGATGTGTCACTTATTTGTTGAAGCATTCCAGAGTTATTACCACATAAAGTGACAGATGTCAGATTTTTTAAAAAAAATTGGCCCAGTCACTAAAGGGATTAAAAAAAATGTAGCAAATTTTCAAACGTTGAATTTTTATGTCCTTAAAACAGATAATTCCAAAATCATTCCACAAAACAACTGTTAATAAATGACATCATGTTATAAATATTTTCTACATTTTTTTTTGACATTGTTAGATAGTTTAAAAATTTTACAGCAATCTTTCATTTTCTCAAATAAATTAAAAAATACAACCTGTTTTTGGAAAGTCTTCACTTTTGCAATAACTTAGAATTTTTCCTTTCCACAAGTGGAATAGCTGAGAATGGAGCCACCATGTGTGGAGCCATTGAGATCCACCGTCTGGGCCGCACACCAGGGCACAGAGGGGAAGGAGCACTATTTGACTTTTGGGGCGCATATTTGGGGGGATTGATTTCAGACACAATGTCACAATTGCAGAGCCCCAGAGAAGCCAAAACAGCAGAAACCCCAATACATTGACCCCATTTTGGAAACTAGACCCTTCAAGTATTCATCTAGAGGTGTGAGGAGCAGATTGAACCCACGGTTGCTTCACAGAATTTTATGGCATTGAGCCATAAAAATGAAAAATTTATTTTTTGTGCACTAAGTTATTGCTTTTGCCTCAAATATTTTTTCTCACAGGGACAGTATGAAGAAAGTGGTGGTGTTTATATTGGTGCCATAACGTTACATGATCGCTTTTTATTCCAATCTTTGGGAGGCAGAATGATAATTCAGGAATTATTTTTCTTTGTGTTCTTTTCATGCTGTTCTTGTGGTAAAGGTGATTAGACATTTTAGGTCAGTGCAGATTACACTGATGCCAGATTTATGTTGGGTCTTTTCATGTTTTGCTGCAATTGCACAGAATCATTTTGTAGGAAAAAAACTTTTGTTGCCGTGAAACTTTTTTCGTAATTCTTATCATCTTTATTTTGAGGAGTTTTAATTATGTTATATTATGTTATATTTTTGTAACTTTTTACGTAGTGTCCCTATGGGACCTGAACATTTTAATAAATTGATAGCTTGTCTAAAACCCTACAATACTTCTGTCATGAAGCTGCAGTGCAATACAGCGCAACCTTCACCAGGGGGAGTTTAATAGGGACTGCACACCCTGAGCAGCTGAACAGATGCCACCTAGTGGCAAGAGAGTAGTCAGAAAAAGCCGAGTCAGGGCACAAGTTAACACGTCAGTACAAAAAGGATTAAAACAGAAAGGATAGTCAGGACGTAGCAAAAGATCAGTAAACCAGGGTGAGTAAAATATGGTACAATAGGGACAAATCAAGACAGAGTCAATAGCCAAGCCAAGAGATCAGAATCAGAGAATCAATCAGAACAGACAAACACAGAGAAAGGGCAGACATAGGGGGATAACAGACACAGGACAAGTCAGGGTTCACAGCAGGACAAACTAAGGGTTTCCAGAGTCAGGTTCACAAGCCGAAGACAGAACTATAACTGACACTGCCAGCAAGATTCATGGGAGCTAAATAGCAAACCCGAACCCAGAATGAGGCAGAGCAAGGTAAATCCTTGATATGATCCGTCCAAAAAAGGGCAGACACTAATAAACCCTGGAATGGATCATGACAGTACCCTCCTCTCAAGGGGGGCCACCGGACCCCCAGGTTTCCCAGGATAACATGTGTGAAATGCCCGGATCAATCGATCAGCATGGACAGATCGCGCCGGGACCCAAGATCGATCCTCAGGACCATAACCCATCCAATGGACCAAATACTGAAGTGAACTACGGACCATACGATAATCCACGATCCGTTCAACTTCAAACTCGGTCTGACCATCCACAGAGACAGGAGGCGGAGGGGATGGAGGTCCAGCGGAAGATGGTACAAAGGACTTAAGAAGGGATTTATGGAACACATTGGGGATCCGAAGTGACTGAGGAAGGCGTAAACGAAAGGCAACTGGATTGACCACCTCAGTGATCTCGTAAGGACCGATAAACCTAGGACCAAGCTTAGCAGAAGGAATCTTTAGACGAAGGTTTTTGGTAGACAACCACACTTTATCTCCTACCAGAAATATAGGTCCTACAGACCGTCGCTTATCAGCAAAAAGTTTATGTTTGCTGTTATGACCTGGTGGTCAGGACAATAATGGACCTGGTGATTAAGAGCACACGGAATGACCTGATAGTTTCTGATAATAAAGGAAGAGCTCTGGGACGTGGGAACTCTGCTGACCGCAATCCCTAATCCTATCAAACACACTAGAAATAGCCGTGGATTGCGCCTAACGCTCCCTATGCAACTCGGCACAGCCTAAGGAACTAACTAGCCCTGAAGATAGAAAAATAAAGCCTACCTTGCCTCAGAGAAATTCCCCAAAGGAAAAGGCAGCCCCCCACATATAATGACTGTGAGTAAAGATGAAAATACAAACACAGAGATGAAATATTTTTAGCAAAGTGAGGCCCGACTTACTGAACAGACCGAGGATAGGAAAGGTTACTTTGCGGTCAGCAAAAAAACCTACAAAAAGACCACGCAGAGGGCGCAAAAAGACCCTCCGCACCGACTCACGGTGCGGAGGCGCTCCCTCTGCGTCCCAGAGCTTCCAGCAAGCAAGACAACAATAAAAATAGCGAGCTGGACAGAAAAATAGCAAACCAAAGAAATACAAGCTGGAACTTAGCTTCTGCTGGGAAGACAGGTCACAAGAACGATCCAGGAGTGAATTAGACCAATACTGGAACATTGACAGGTGGCATGGAGCAAAGATCTAAGTGGAGTTAAATAGAGCAGCCAGCTAACGAATTAACCTCGTCACCTGAGGAAGGAAACTCAGAAACACCCACCAGAGGAAGTCCATGGACAGAACCAGCCGAAGTACCATTCATGACCACAGGAGGGAGCCCGACAACAGAATTCACAACAGTACCCCCCCCTTGAGGAGGGGTCACCGAACCCTCACCAGAGCCCCCAGGCCGACCAGGATGAGCCAAATGAAAGGCACGAACCAGATCGGCAGCATGAACATCAGAGGCAAAAACCCAGGAATTATCTTCCTGACCATAACCCTTCCACTTGACCAGGTACTGGAGTTTCCGTCTCGAAACACGAGAATCTAAAATCTTCTCCACCACATACTCCAATTCCCCCTCAACCAACACCGGGGCAGGAGGATCAACGGATGGAACCACAGGCGCCACGTATCTCCGCAATAACGACCTATGGAACACATTATGGATAGCAAAAGAAGTAAGAAGGGCCAAACGAAATGACACAGGATTGATAACCTCAGAAATCTTATACGGACCAATGAAACGAGGCTTAAACTTAGGAGAGGAAACCTTCATAGGAACATAACGAGACGACAACCAAACCAAATCCCCAACATGAAGTCGGGGACCCACACAGCGCCGGCGGTTAGCGAAACGTTGAGCCTTCTCCTGGGACAATGTCAAATTGTCCACCACATGAGTCCAAATCTGCTGCAACCTATCCACCACAGTATCTACACCAGGACAGTCCGAAGACTCAACCTGCCCTGAAGAGAAACGAGGATGGAAACCAGAATTGCAGAAAAACGGCGAAACCAAAGTAGCCGAGCTGGCCCGATTATTAAGGGCGAACTCAGCCAATGGCAAAAAGGACACCCAATCATCCTGATCAGCAGAAACAAAGCATCTCAGATATGTTTCCAAAGTTTGATTAGTTCGTTCGGTTTGACCATTTGTCTGAGGATGGAAAGCCGAGGAGAAAGACAAATCAATGCCCATCCTAGCACAAAAGGATCGCCAAAACCTCGAAACAAACTGGGAACCTCTGTCAGAAACGATGTTCTCCGGGATACCATGTAAACGAACCACATGCTGGAAAAATAATGGCACCAAATCAGAGGAGGAAGGCAATTTAGACAAAGGTACCAAATGGACCATCTTAGAAAAGCGATCACAAACCACCCAAATGACCGACATCTTTTGAGAGACGGGGAGATCCGAAATAAAATCCATAGAAATATGCGTCCAGGGCCTCTTCGGGACCGGCAAGGGCAAAAGCAACCCACTGGCACGAGAACAGCAGGGCTTAGCCCGAGCACAAGTCCCACAGGACTGCACAAAAGAACGCACATCCCGTGACAAAGACGGCCACCAGAAGGATCTAGCCACCAAATCTCTGGTACCAAAGATTCCAGGATGCCCAGCCAACACTGAACAATGAATCTCAGAGATAACTCTACTAGTCCATCTATCAGGGACAAACAGTTTCTCCGCTGGGCAACGGTCAGGTCTATCAGCCTGAAATTTTTGCAGCACCCACCGCAAATCAGGGGAGATGGCAGACAAAATTACCCCCTCTTTGAGAATACCCGCCGGCTCAGGAACACCCGGAGAGTCAGGCACAAAACTCCTTGACAGGGCATCAGCCTTCACATTCTTAGAGCCCGGAAGGTACGAAACCACAAAATCAAAACGGGAGAAAAATAACGACCATCGAGCCTGTCTCGGATTCAACCGTTTGGCAGACTCAAGATAAGTCAAATTCTTGTGATCTGTCAAGACCACCACGCGATGCTTGGCTCCTTCCAGCCAATGACGCCACTCCTCGAATGCCCACTTCATGGCCAACAACTCACGATTACCAACATCATAGTTACGCTCAGCAGGCGAAAATATTCTAGAAAAGAAAGCACATGGCTTCATCACCGAGCCATTAGAACTTTTTTGCGACAAAACAGCCCCTGCTCCAATCTCAGAAGCATCAACCTCAACCTGAAACGGGAGCGAAACATCTGGCTGGCACAACACAGGGGCAGAAGAAAAACGACGCTTCAACTCCTGAAAAGCCTCTACAGCTGCAGAAGACCAATTGACCACATCAGCACCCTTCTTGGTCAAATCAGTCAACGGTTTAGCAACAGTAGAAAAATTAGCGATGAAGCGCCGATAAAAATTAGCCAAGCCCAGGAACTTTTGCAGGCTCTTCACAGATGTCGGCTGAGTCCAATCGTAAATGGCCTGGACTTTAACAGGGTCCATCTCGATAGTAGAAGGGGAAAAAATGAACCCCAAAAATGAAACCTTCTAAACTCCAAAGAGACACTTTGACCCCTTCACAAACAAGGAATTCGAACGAAGGACATGGAACACCATTTTGACCTGCTTCACATGAGACTCCCAATCATCCGAAAAGACCAAAATATCATCCAAATACACAATCAGGAATTTATCCAGGTACTCTCGGAAGATATCATGCATGAAGGACTGAAATACTGATGGAGCATTGGAAAGCCCGAATGGCATAACCAGGTACTCAAAATGGCCCTCGGGCATATTAAATGCTGTTTTCCATTCATCGCCTTGTTTAATACGCACAAGATTATACGCCCCTCGAAGATCTATCTTGGTGAACCAACTAGCCCCTTTAATACGAGCAAACAAATCAGACAGCAACGGCAAAGGATACTGAAATTTGACTGTAATTTTATTAAGAAGGCGGAAATCAATACAAGGTCTCAAAGAACCATCCTTCTTGGCCACAAAAAAGAACCCTGCTCCTAACGGTGATGACGACGGGCGAATATGGCCTTTCTCCAAGGATTCCTTTATATAACTCCGCATAGCGGCGTGTTCTGGCACAGATAAATTGAACAATCGGCCCTTAGGAAACTTACTACCAGGAATCAAATTAATTGCACAATCGCAATCCCTATGAGGAGGTAGGGCACTGGCTTTGGGCTCATCAAATACATCCCGATAATCCGACAAAAACTCTGGAACTTCAGAACGAGTGGAAGACGAAATAGACAAATATGGAACATCACCATGTACCCCCTGGCAACCCCAGCTGGACACAGACATAGATTTCCAGTCCAATACTGGATTATGAACCTGTAGCCATGGCAACCCCAGAACGACCACATCATGCAGATTATGCAACACCAGAAAGCGAATATCCTCCTGATGTGCAGGAGCCATGCACATGGTCAATTGGGTCCAATACTGAGGCTTATTCTTGGCCAAAGGCGTAGCATCAATTCCTGTCAATGGAATAGGATACTGCAAGGGCTCCAAGAAAAAACCACAGCGCCTAGCATACTCCAAGTCCATCAAATTCAGGGCAGCGCCTGAATCCACAAATGCCATAACAGAATAGGATGACAAAGAGCAAATCAGAGTAACAGACAATAGAAATTTAGACTGTACCGTACCAATGGTGGCAGACCTAGCGAACCGCTTAGTGCGCTTAGGACAATCGGAGATAGCATGAGTGGAATCACCACAGTAAAAACATAGCCCATTCCGACGTCTGTGTTCTTGCCGTTCAGCTCTGGTCAAAGTCCTATCACATTGCATAGGCTCAGGCCCATGCTCAGATAGTACCGCCAAATGGTGCACAGCTTTACGCTCATGCAAGCGTCGATCGATCTGAATGGCCAAGGACATAGACTCATTCAGACCAGCAGGCATGGGAAACCCCACCATGACATCCTTAAGGGCTTCAGAGAGACCCTTTCTGAAGATTGCTGCCAGGGCACATTCATTCCACTGAGTGAGCACAGACCACTTTCTAAACTTCTGACAATATATCTCCGCTTCATCCTGACCCTGACACAGAGCCAGCAAGATTTTCTCTGCCTGATCCACTGAATTAGGTTCGTCATAAAGCAATCCAATCACCAGGAAAAACGCATCAACATCACGCAATGCCGGATCTCCTGGCGCAAGGGAAAATGCCCAGTCTTGAGGGTCACCACGTAACAAAGAAATAATGATCTTTACTTGTTGAACAGGGTCACCTGAGGAGCGAGGTTTCAAGGCAAGAAACAATTTACAATTATTTTTGAAATTCAAGAACTTAGATCTATCACCAAAAAACAAATCAGGAATTGGAATCCTAGGCTCTGACATCGGATTCTGAACCACAAAATCTTGAATGTTTTGTACCCTTGTAGTGAGATTATCCATCCAAGAGGACAGACCTTGAATGTCCATGTTTACACCAGTGTCCTGAACCACCCAGAGGTAGAGGGGAAGAGAGAGACAAAACACACTGCAAAGAAAAAAAAATGGTCTCAGAACTCTATTGATATGCATTAGTACTTTTGGCCACCTGTACTGTTATGACCTGGTGGTCAGGACAATAATGGACCTGGTGGTTAAGAGCACACGGAATGACCTGATAGTTTCTGATAATAAAGGAAGAGCTCTGGGACGTGTGAACTCTGCTGACCGCCATCCCTAATCCTATCAAACACACTAGAAATAGCCGTGGATTGCGCCTAACGCTCCCTATGCAACTCGGCACAGCCTAAGGAACTAACTAGCCCTGAAGATAGAAAAATAAAGCCTACCTTGCCTCAGAGAAATTCCCCAAAGGAAAAGGCAGCCCCCCACATATAATGACTGTGAGTAAAGATGAAAATACAAACACAGAGATGAAATAGATTTAGCAAAGTGAGGCCC
Organism: Ranitomeya imitator; assembly: GCF_032444005.1. NCBI lineage: Eukaryota > Metazoa > Chordata > Amphibia > Anura > Dendrobatidae > Ranitomeya > Ranitomeya imitator. Next base: position 226,872,849 of record NC_091283.1, read on the forward strand.
GACTTACTGAACAGACCGAGGATAGGAAAGGTTACTTTGCGGTCAGCACAAAAACCTACAAAAAGACCACGCAGAGGGCGCAAAAAGACCCTCCGCACCGACTCCCGGTGCGGAGGCGCTCCCTCTGCGTCCCAGAGCTTCCAGCAAGCAAGACAACAATAAAAATAGCGAGCTGGACAGAAAAATAGCAAACCAAAGAAATACAAGCTGGAACTTAGCTTCTGCTGGGAAGACAGGTCACAAGAACGATCCAGGAGTGAACTAGACCAATACTGGAACATTGACAGGTGGCATGGAGCAAAGATCTAAGTGGAGTTAAATAGAGCAGCTAGCTAACGAATTAACCTCGTCACCTGAGGAAGGAAACTCAGAAACACCCACCAGAGGAAGTCCATGGACAGAACCAGCCGAAGTACCATTCATGACCACAGGAGGGAGCCCGACAACAGAATTCACAACAGTTTGCCCTGAGCCTTCCCAATGTTCTTCTGGACCTCCCTCCATACCTCCCCCAACCGTTGCACTGCCGTATCAGCCCCTGGACATCCTGAATCCAGCCTAGAAAATTCACCAAAATGGGGGTGAAAACCATAGTTACAGAAGAATGGTGAGGTGCCCGTGGACTGGTTAATCCGATTATTAAATGCAAATTCAGCCACGGGCAGCGAAGAACACCAATCATCCTGCTGAGACGTAGCAAGACACCTCAAAATCTGTTCAAGTGACTGATTGGTCCTCTCCGTCTGCCCATTGGTCTCAGGATGGTAAGCAGAGGAGAAGGTAAAACAAATACCCAATCTTTTGCAAAATGCCCTCCAAAATTTGGACACAAATTGTACCCCTCTATCAGAAACCAAACTCAAAGGCACGCCATGCAGCTGTACCACGTGCTCAACAAACAATCTAGATAGTGTCTCAGCATTAGGCAATCCTGCCAGTGGTACAAAATGCGCTTGCTTACTGAATCTGTCAACCACTACCCAGATTACAGTTTTGCCATTGGAGGGAGGGAGATCAGTGATAAAATCCATGGACAAATGAGTCCAAGGTCTATCCGGAATTGGCAATGGCACCAATTCCCCGGCCGGCCAGTTATGGGAGCTCTTCGCACGGGCACAGGTATCACAAGCAGACACAAACACAATGATATCAGAGTTCATGGAGGGCCACCAAAAGAGCCTAGCAATAGCTTTCCGGGTGGCAGAGATCCCCGGGTGACCATTAAGAGCAGAATCATGGAACTCATGGAAAATCCTCAATCTGTACTGAACTGAGACAAAAAGCTTATTGTCAGGCAAAGAGGGAGGAGCAAGAGACTGAGCCTCTCGAATCTCCTCCTCCAATTCAGAGGATACCCCCGCAACAACCACCCCGTGCTGAAGAATGGAGCAAGGAGGTTCGGGGGGTGATATCAGATCAAAACTGCGAGATAAGGCATCAGCCTTGACATTCTTGGAACCAGGCTGAAAAGTGATTGAAAAATGAAAACGAGAGAAAAAAAGCGACCACCTAGCCTGTCTAGGAGATAACTGTTTGGCAGTTTCAATATAAGACAAGTTCTTGTGATCAGTAATCACCGTGATCCGATGAACCGCCCCCACCAAAAAATGCCTCCATTCTTCAAAAGCCAATTTTATAGCCAATAACTCCCGATTCCCAACATCATAGTTCCTCTCAGCAGAAGAAAACTTCCGGGAGAAAAAGGCAGATGGTCTTAAGTTGGTCAAAGTAACGGGTCCCTGAGATAACACCGCTTCTACTCCCACCTCTGATGCGTCCACCTCTACAATAAATGGTTTAGATGGATCGGGCTGAACTAATACAGGAGCAGACATAAAACACTTTTTTAATGTAATAAATGCTTCAACTGCCAAGGATGACCAAACTTTGAGATCAGCCCCCTTGCGAGTGAGATCGGTGAGTGTCTTGACTACCTGAGAAAACCCCTTGCTGAATTTCTGGTAATAATTGGCAAAACCCCAAAAACGCTGCAACCCCTTCAGGTCTCTGGGTTGCACCCAATCAACAATGGCCTGTACCTTTCCGGGATCCATCCGAAACCCATTCGCAGAAAGGATGATCCCCAGAAAAGAAAGCTCCTGGACACAAAACAAACATTTCTCTGGTTTAGCGAAGAAAGAATTTCCCCATAACCTGTGAAGAACAGCACGTAAATGACCAATCTGAGATTCTTTGTCAGGCGAGAAAACAAGGATATCATCCAGGTATAAAACCATAAAGCGCCCAATATAATTAGAAAATACATCATTTATGAAGTTCTGAAACACCGCGGGCACATTCGTGAGACCAAAGGGCATGACCAAATTTTCAAACAGGCCCTCGGAGGTGAGAAATGCCGTTTTCCACTCATCCCCTTCCTGAATGCAGATAAGGTTATATGCTCCCCTAAGATCGAGTTTGGAAAACCACTTAGCCCCAGACAATTGGTTATAGAGATCAGGAATGAGTGGAAGAGGGTAGGTATTTCTAACCGTAATTTTATTTAGTTACCGGAAATCGAGGCATGGACGTAAACCACCATCTTTTTTCTTGACAAAAAAAATCCCGTGGCCACAGGTGAGACAGAGGGACGGATGTGACCTTTGCGTAGACTATCAGAGATATAGTTTTTCATAGCAGTACGTTCCGGGCCAGAAAGATTGCACAAACGGGCTTTGGGCAATTTAGAACCCGGAATAATATTGATGATACAATCATAAGGACAATGGGGTGGTAAGACCTCAGCCTCTTTTTTGGAGAACACATCACCAAAGTCCTTTAGGTACTCCGGAATACCTTCCGGACAAATGGCGGACACACACACAGCAGAAAGACAACCATTGGAACAATTAGGACCTCATTTAACAATATCACAAGATCCCCAGTCTATAACAGGATTATAGTGAAATATATCGTGGCACTGCTGTGTCGGTGCTCAAGATAGGTTTCCCACACCAGTAAGTAGACTAAGTAAATAACTTGGCACTCAACAGATAATAAGTGATGAAATTAGAACAAAAGGTATTTATTACTTGAGGATTATGCCTCTGCAACCAGGGGAACCCCAACACCAGTCCCGCATGAAGATTATTCATAACAAAACATGAAATTCGTTCCTGGTGCAAGGAACCCAACTTGAGGAGGAACTCCTCAGAGACAAATTTAAGGATATTTTGAGCCAACAGTGTCTTATCAATGGCATCGATATGGATGGGAGTCTCATAGCCTAACTGTCCCTAACTTTAACTTGGACACCAGACCGTAGTCAATGAAGTTCATGGAAGATCCACAGTCCACAAATGCTGAAGTGGATGCAAATACACCTCCATAACACAGTTCCACCTCTAGCAAAACTTTTTGAAATGACGAAAATGGTACCTGAGAGTCTGGAAGACCTCCTAGACCATCACCCAGACTCGGCAGCTTGTTACTAGATGGACAAGAGGGGCAGTCTTTCTTCCAATGTCCTGGATTTCCAGAATAAAAACATAATTTCCCATCACGTCGCCGTTTCCTCTCCTTCTCCTTGAAATTGCTGGCACCAACTTCCATAGTCTCCTCAGACTTGACAGGCAAAATAGGAATCTCACGCTGGATAATTCTTCTCTCCCGTAATCTCCGGTCCATACGAATGGCCTGAGTCATGGACTCCACCAGAGAACTGGGTGGCATATGAAGGGCCAGCGCGTCCTTGAGATGATCAGAAAGTCCTCTCTCAAACAGGCATCTCAGAGCAGAGTCTTCCCAGGACACCTCAACGGACCACCGCCTAAACTCAGAACAATACTGTTCAGCAGTGAGTTAATTCTGGGAGAGACTCATGATCATGTCCTCTGCAACCCTAACCCGGTCCGGTTCATCATAAATAAGTCCCAAAGCCTCAAAGAATCTATCCACAGACAAATGTTCAGGGGCAGTAGCAGGTAAAGAGAAAGCCCATGATTGAGGTCCCTCCCGCAGTAAGGAAATAATTATCCCCACCCGCTGACTCTCATCTCCAGATGATCGAGGTCTAAGAGAAAAAAAAGGCTTGCAAATCTCCATAAAAGTATGAAATCTCTCCATCTCTCCAGAGAAGGTATCTGGGAGTTTGACAGTAGGTTCAGGAGAGTGCAAAGAGACATCCACTGAGTCACCAGGTAGGCTAACAACATGAGAGGTGTCTCCCTGCTTGGTCATAACAGTCTCAGTCAGTTTTTTCTGTAAATGAGTATGAGACGTGACAAGGGACTGATGTTTCCAAGAAAAATCCAGCACCATCTGTGTAAGACCGGACACTTGATCCGCCAGGTTGCAAAGCGGATCCATGACCAGAGGTAAAAAAAATGACAAAATCCCCTTTAAATGTGTGGTCAGTTATAATGTCATGAAGCTGCAGTGCAATACAGCGCAACCTTCACCATGGGGAGTTTAATAGGGACGCGAGACTGCACACACTGAGCAGCTGAACAGATGCCACCTAGTGGCAAGAGAGTAGTCAGAAAAAGCCGAGTCAGGGCACAAGATAACACATCAGTACAAAAAGGATTAAAACAGAAAGGATAGTCAGGACGTAGCAAGAGATCAGTAAACCAGGGCAAGAAAAATACGGTACAATAGGGACAAATCAAAACAGAGTCAATAGCCAAGCCAGGAGATCAGAATCAGAAAATCAATCAGAACAGACAAACGCAGGGAAAGTGCAGACATAGGGGGATAACAGACACAGGACAAGTCAGGGTTCACAGCAGGACAAACCAAGGGTTTCCAGAGTCAGGTTCACAAGCCGAAGACAGAACTATAACTGACACTGCCAGCAAGATTCATGGGAGCTAAATAGCAAACCCGAACTCAGAATGAAGCAGAGCAAAGTTAACCCTTGATATGATCCGTCCAAAAAAGGGCAGACACTAATAAACCCTGGAACGGATCATGACAACTTTTACATTGGTGGGTACTAGACCTTTATTGTAGATAGGCCTAACAATCCATCGTGCCTTGTAAGACCAAGGGGCATTGTGTGACCTCTGCTGGCCTTGACAACCATTGGCTCCCTGCGATCACATTGTGGGGGTGACGATAGACTGAGAGAGACAGTCTCCTCCCTCTCATAATACTGCGATCACTATTGGTTGCTGGCCTCGACCATGGCACCGACCCTGGCTGTTGCGGTAGGAGCAATGTCTGTGCCATGTGACGAGTCCTGTTTGGCATGTAGAGCTGCTGTTTGTATTGATACCATTTTGGGGCACATACTGTGCACAGTTTTTACCGATTTTTGTTGGATTTTTCTTGGCAGTTGCGGTGACCTTTTAGATTTTCTTGACATTTTGGTTAATTAATTTTATATTTTGACAGATAAGACCTTAACTTACCCAGCGATACCATATCTGTTTTTTAATAATAATAATAATAATAATAATAATAATAATAATAATAAGAAGAAGAAGAATAGCAATAATAATTGCATACAGTTGCACACAGTTTTTAACTGTCTTAACTTTAGACATTTTAATCTATATCAGGTTTCCCGTTTTCATTAATTAATTGACTAATCTGATATTTTGATCTGACTGTTACAGACCATATATGTTTTTTACTTTTTTAAGTCTTTACACTTGAATCAGGAGAAGAAAAAGAGGAGTTAAACTTTTTATATATATATATATATATATATATATATATATATATTTTTCCCAACATTTTTTATTTAACATTTACTCTATTTTTTGTTCTCGTATAGAACTTGAACTTGTGATCATTGTTTTATATGCTGCAATAGTACAGTATTGCTGTACATAGGTAAATTGACATTCTCCTACGAAGCCCAGGCCCAGGCTGGGCTTCATAGATGGACAAACATGGCAGTGACCTACTGAAGGTTCAAGGCTGCATTGGTGACCTATTGAAGGCCCTCAACTTTCATGGTTACCAATTGAAGTCCCCTGGCTGCCATGGTTACCTATTGAAGGCCCCCTACTTCCATGGTTACCTTTTGAAGGCCCCCGGCTGCCATGGTTACCTTTTGAAGACCCCTGGCTGCCATAGTTACCTATTGAAAGCCCCCGGCTGCCATAGTTACCTATTGAAAGCCCCCGGCTGTCATGGTTACCTATTGAAGGCCCGGCCACCATGGTTATCTGTTGAAGGCCCTCGGCTGCCATGGTTACCTATGGAAGGCCCCCGGCTGCCATAGTTACCTATTGAAGGCCCCCGGCTGCCATGGAAACTTACTGGTTCCCCATTATTCCATTATAGCAGGGGGCGATGATGGCTAGTGCATTAAACACGCCAGCGACTAATCAAGTTAAATAATAACACCGCATACTATACTAAGTGAGATAGTAATGTTGGCATAAAATCTAATACATTTTGCTCTTGTTTTAAAGACTTCATGTGTTATATCAACAGCCAACCAACAGAAGAGTAAGTGAAGATGAAACAACCACTGTAGGAGTAAGACCTCGGGAGACTTGTCTGAGTCTGCCTACCACTCCGGATAAGCAGGTGGCCTGGATTAAAGCTTTCCCATTTCCTATCCCAGAAGAGAGACGGTGGCATCAGTCCAACTCCATCCAGACCAATATTGTGCCCATTAATGTATCTGGTATGTTATGAAAATCTTACAGCAATTTAAAATTTATCTCTTTCCAGTTTTCTGTCAATTTCCTGTCAATTCTGTTAAACAATTTTTTTTGTGACATACAAGCTATTGTCTTGTCCATCTATGTGATACAGTGAGTAGAAATACACTTCCACAAAGCTAACTTACATGCTTATATTTTAAAGATCAAAATCAGGATTTTTAACCTTGGCTCAGGAAAGGCCCCCCAAAAGACGAAAACCTCCTCGAATGCCCAGGAACTTTTGGGAAGCGTTTGCTTGGGTTGTAAGATTGTACCAGCAATATTGAAATTGTTCAAAATCATCAATTAATGCAAAGAAATGAAAGCAATATCCAATAGGCCACCATCAGCTTGCCTTAACTTCACTTTCCGAATCGTACTGGGGATTTGACAACTGTTAGTAGAACGATCAAATGGCTGACTGGTATAAGGATCCTCCCAAAATACAAGAACATGTTTCGGACAGTACCTGTGTTCACAATGTGGGCAAGAACCCTTTGATGGCATCTTACCTTCTGTGTATTTGTAGGCAGATGACTAGGCAGACTAACAGTTCTCGGGACCTGAGGTCAATAACGACCATGGGTCTGTTACTTAAAGCATACATACATTCCTTCTCTCTACAATCCCAGCATTAGACCTCACTACATTTATAGTTATATGGTTTTAACTAAAGTCAATATTGAAGAGATTTTCCACTTTCTTTTGTTAGTGAAGTTTTCCTCACAAACCAACCTGCAGTTGTGTCCAAAAGATGGCTACTGGTGGTGGAGAAGGTGACTAGACTTGTCTATCAGCTTTTCCTATTGCTGCTGATGGAGGAGTAGGTGACCAGATCTTTCCATCAGCTCCTCCAATGGCTTCTGGTGGAGGAGCATCTGACCAGACCTGTCTATCTGCCTCCAATTGCTGCTGGTGGAGGAGTATGTGACCAGACCTGTTTTTAGTTCCTCCACTGGCTGCTGGTGGAGGAGCATGTGATCAGACCTGTCCATCTGCCTCCTCCAATGGCTGCTGGTGGAGGAGCATGTGACCAGACCTGTCCATCTGCCTCCTTCCAATGGCAGCTGGTGGAGTATGTGACCAGACCTGTTCTTAGTTCCTCCAATGGCTGCTGGTGGAGGAGCATGTGACCAGACCTGTCCATCTGCCTCCTCCAATGGCTGCTGGTGGAGGAGCATGTGACTAGACTAGTCAATCAACTCCTCCAATTATAAAACACACATAGAAAAGCTAATTTTCTACTGGACAGCCATTGTACGGACAGAATTGCTGATCAGTGTGTGAGAAAGCTGCACTAACCAGACAAAATAACCGACCTCTCTAGTTATATATATCTGTAAATAATGTTTGTCTCTGGTGGTAGCTGCAAGCATCATCCTAGTAATGACAGGAAGATGTTTGTAGTTTTTGTGCTTCCCTTCCCCTCAAATGTTCTGAGTCCTAATTGAGGGGCTGTTGTGCACCACTGGACAGATGCAGTGGGTGAAATAAGTATTGAACATGTCACCAGTTTTTAAGTAACTGTACTGTGTGAGGTGTAATAGTTATGTCTAAGGCCGGGCTCACACTATCAGTATTTGGTCAGTATTTGGTCAGTATTTTATATCAGTATTTGTAGCCAAAACCAGGAGTGGGTGATAAATCCAGAAGTGGTGATGTGTTTCTATTATATTTTTCCTCTGATTGTTCCACTCCTGGTTTTGGCTACAAATACTGATGTAAAATACTGACCAAATACTGATAGTATGACCCCCGCCTAATAATGAGAGTTGACACAGGGAAAAAGTATTGAGCACATGAAGAAACAGAGGTGCAAAAAGCCGTGGAAAGTCATGACATCAGCTGAAATCTAACAGTAGTTACAAAGCAATCCTACCACTAAGTTCCAAATAGTATCGGATGGTTCAGCTGATGGTATATAACAAGGTGTCTGATTCCCAAAGTGCCACACAACAAACATCTCATGATGGGTAAAACTAGTAATCTGTCTCAAGACCTTCGCATACTTATTGTTGAAAAACATACAGATGGCATTGGCAGAAGAATTTATAAACTAATGAAGGTTCCAGTGAGCACTGTTGGTGGTGATAATCTGGAAGTGGAAAGAACATCATTTCACCATAAACCGGTTATGATCAGATGCTCCCTGCAAGGTTTCAGTCAGAGGAGTGAAAAGAATTATCAGAAGAATAAAGAAATACAGAAGCTCGCCATGCCAATATTGTTCAAAATACTCCGGAAAGTTGATGAATGGGCATAGTGTAAGCCAGAAATGCGTGATGTTTTATCTTTATGATGGATCCTCCTGTTTTAAAAAGAATTTCTAATAAAAATATGAATTTTATGGATAGTAGTCCTGGAAAATCTTTTTTTCTTCTTCAATTATTAGAAGAGCTGTCCAAAAGCCAAGGGCCACCTGTGGAGACTACAAAAAAACCTAGAATCAGCAGTTACAATTATTTAAAAGAAAACTCGAAGTGATGAACTCAACTTGCCTAGCCTGTATTCACGCTCACCATGGAAAACTCCATTGCTGAACAAAAAGCGTGTTTACAGTTTGCTGAACATTTAGACAAGCCTGTGAAATATTGGGAGAATAAAGTCTGATCAGATGAGACCTTAAATGAACTCTTTGGATGCCATAATACCCACTATGTTTGGAGGCCAAAAGGCACTGCATATCACCCCAAAAGCACCATACCAACAGTGAAGTTTAGAGGTGGGAACATCGTGATGTGGGGCTGTTTTTCAGCATATTGCACAGGCAAACTTACAGCCAAGGAAACTGTTGTGAATTCTGCTCTTGGGTTCCCTCCAGTGGTGGTAGGTGGGAATGCAGTTGTCTCTGAGTCACAGTCCTGGCCAGGTGTATCTGCTAATTGCTGTTCTGACTGGGATATTTAAGTGTGCAGGATTCATTAGCCCTTGCCAGTTGTCAATGTTTCTTTGGAAGTATTGGATCTCAGCCTGGCCTCACCAGCTTAGCTGCCAATTTCAGCAAAGATAAGTGTTTTGTTTTTGTATCTGTGGCACACTGTTGTGTGCTTGTTTCAGTTTATTCCTGCTCTGTTTGTAGGATTCACTGGAGTTGCAGATATATGCTCCTACATCTTTAGTTAGATGTAGGAAGTTTTTTGTATATTCTGCTGTGGATTTTTTGAAGGGTTTTAATACTGACCGCACAGAACTCTGTTCTATCCTGTCCTATCTAGCTAGACTGGCCTCCTGTGCTAAATCCTGTTTTTTCTGCCTGTGTATGTTTTTTCCTCTCCGACTCACCGCCAATATTTGTGGGGGGCTGTCTATCCTTTGGGGATTTTCTCTGAGGCAAGATAGTATTCCGATTTCCATCTTTAGGGGAATTTAGTCCTCCGGCTGTGACGAGGTGTCTAGGTGTGTTAGGTACACTTCATGGCTACTTCTAGTTGCTGTGTTAAGTTCAGGTTTGCGGTCAGTATAGTGGCCACTTTCTCCAGTGAAAGTTCTCATGCAGCTCCAAGGTCACCGGATCATAACAGGAAACTCTGAATTGGTTCCAGAGGAAGAAAGTGAAGCTGCTAGAATGGCCAAGTCGATCACCTGACCTGAATCCTATAGAAAATGTATGGAAGGAACTAAAGCTCAGAGGTGATAGAAGGAGGCCACTGGACCTTCAAGATGTGAGGAGTATTGGTGTGGAAATAGGGGCTAAAATCACATCTGAGCAATGTATGCAACTAGTTTTTCTATACAGGAGGCATCTTGAAGCTTCATCACCAACAAATGCGTATGAAATAAATTTCAGTAAGTGTGTTCAATGCTTTTTCCGTGTTATCATTATTGCACATAGTTTATGGACATCTATTTTTTGATTACTTTGACTGTGGGATTGGATGGGTTGTTACTGACATCTGGTGCTATTGACATGATTTCATGTCACTAGCACCTTTAGAAATATATTTACTTGTTTAATACTTATCTCATCCACTGTATGTCAATGAAAGCAAGATGCAGTTTCCATTCTCAAAACTGTAAGGACCATTATGATGTTACAGCTCTTACCAATCTTGTATACATAATGCACATAGCACGGTCTCTTACAGCTTCTTACTTCCCCCCATTTCAGTATTTCTGCAAGTTGCCAAAATTGGTCAAGAGTCACATTATGCCTGATAATAATAATGGTGGTGATTAGGGTTGAGCGACCTTGACCTTTTTAGAGTCGAGTCGTGTTTCGCGAAACCCGACTATCTTAGAAGTCGAGTCGAGTGGAATCGGCCGATTATCGCGAAAAGTCGGGTATCGCCCGAAACACGAAACCCAATGCAAGTCAATGGGGGAGCATAGTCGGCAGTGAGTGGAGGCCAGGAAAACACCTACACTGCCCATTTTAATGGCAAAAACATCCATTCTTGTTACAGAAGCTTGTCAATCGTAATTTACCTTATAATAATTGGAAGGCATTTGAAATTGGCGGTCATTTGGCTAAAATTGTGGGGGGTAGGGCTGGTTCAAGTAATTAGTGGGCCCAGGAAATCTGGAACACGTCACGGCAGTGGAGCAGGGAGAGGTAAGTATTTCAACTTTGCAAGTGCTGAGATCCTGAGCAAGCAGGGGGGGCCCACTCGTTGGCATTGGCACTGGCACAGGGCCCCTCAAAGTACAGCGGTGTGTTTGCACGGCGGGGGCGCCTCCCACCGGCAGCAACACTTTTGCATACTATGAGAGGCCCTGTGCCAGTGACGTCGCCAACTAGTATTCCTCCCCCCACCTGATGAAGGAACCTGCACTTTCATCTGCACCTTCCTCTTTGTCCCCGTGTAAGGTGGTATGGTATGCGGGAAGAGGAACCTGACTTTCAGCAGGGTCACAATCTTGCTGTGTAGCATGCACGGGGAATTTTGCGTTATGGGTCAATGTACCAGCAGACTCATCTATCACTGGCTGGGCAATGGGCAGGATGAGGAGGAAACACAGATATAGGCCCAAATAATAAAGTGGGCTAAATGCAGTTCAAAATTGGTAACACAGGACTAACCAGGGGGCATTGCAGTGGAGGACAACTGGAATGAGAGGCTGACACAGAGAGTAGGCCCAAATCAGTAAGTAGTCGAAATGCAGTTCAAAATTGGCAACCGTAGTAAACAGGCGGCACAGCTTTGTTCAGTGGAGGAGAACAGCAAGGAGTGGCAGACACCGATAGTAGGCCCCAACCCAACTAGTAGGCCAAATGCAGTCTAACATTAACAACTACTTAAGGAGAGCCTGAAAATGGAATTTCAGGACAGGAAACCAGCAAGGAGCGGCAGACACTGTTAGTAGGCCCCAAACCAACTAGTACGCCAAATGCAGTTGTTCCATTTAACCACTATTTAACAAGAGCCTGAAGATAGAAGCTCAGGAAAGGCAACCTGGAGAACACCTTGGAGTGGAACACACCGTCTCTACACCCCATACCCAATTTGTAGGCCTAATGCAGTGTAGTTTCCAACAACTACTAAACGAGAGCATTAAGATCGAAGCAATGGCGAGGAAACCTGGGGAACACCTTGGAGTGGAACACACCATCTCTCTACACCCCATACCCATTTTGTAGGCCTAATGCAGCGTAATTTCCAACAACTACTAAACGAGAGCATTAAGATCGAAGCAATGGCGAGGAAACCTGGGAAACACCTTGGAGTGGAACACACCGTCTCTACACCCCATACCCAATTTGTAGGCCTAATGCAGTGTAGTTTCCAACAACTACTAAACGAGAGCATTAAGATCGAAGCAATGGCGAGGAAACCTGGGGAACACCTTGGAGTGGAACACACTATTTCTCAACACCCCATACCCAATTTGTAGGCCTAATGCAGTGTAGTTTTCTACAACTACTAAACGAGAGTCAGAAGACCGAAGCAATGTGGACGAAACCTGGGGAACACCTTGGAGTGTAACACACCATCTCTCTACACCCCATACCCATTTTGTAGGCCTAATGCAGTGTAGTTTGCAACAACTACTAAACGAGAGCCTGAAGATAGAAGCTCAGGAAAGGCAACCTGGAGAACACCTTGGAGTGGAACACACCGTCTCTACACCCCATACCCAATTTGTAGGCCTAATGCAGTGTAGTTTCCAACAACTACTAAACGAGAGCATTAAGTTCGAAGCAATGGCAAGGAAACCTGGGGAACACCTTGGAGTGGAACACACCATCTCTCTACACCCCATACCCATTTTGTAGGCCTAATGCAGTGTAGTTTCCAACAACTACTAAACGAGAGCCTGAAGATAGAAGCTCAGGAAAGGCAACCTGGGGAACACCTTGGAGTGGAACACACCGTCTCTACACCCCATACACAATTTGTAGGCCTAATGCAGTGTAGTTTCCAACAACTACTAAACGAGAGCCTGAAGATAGAAGCTCAGGAAAGGCAACCTGGAGAACACCTTGGAGTGGAACACACCGTCTCTACGCCCCATACCCAATTTGTAGGCCTAATGCAGTGTAGTTTCCAACAACTACTAAACGAGAGCATTAAGATCGAAGCAATGGCGAGGAAACCTGGGGAACACCTTGGAGTGGAACACACCGTCTCTACACCCCATACCCAATTTATAGGCCTAATGCAGTGTAGTTTCCAACAACTACTAAACGAGAGCATTAAGATCGAAGCAATGGCGAGGAAACCTGGGGAACACCTTGGAGTGGAACACACCATCTCTCTACACCCCATACCCAATTTGTAGGCCTAATGCAGTGTAGTTTTCAACAACTACTAAACGAGAGCATTAAGATCGAAGCAATGGCAAGGAAACCTGGGGAACACCTTGGAGTGGAACACACCATCTCTCTACACCCCATACCCATTTTGTAGGCCTAATGCAGTGTAGTTTCCAACAACTACTAAACGAGAGCCTGAAGATAGAAGCTCAGGAAAGGCAACCTGGAGAACACCTTGGAGTGGAACACACCGTCTCTACACCCCATACCCAATTTGTAGGCCTAATGCAGTGTAGTTTCCAACAACTACTAAACGAGAGCATTAAGATCGAAGCAATGGCGAGGAAACCTGGGGAACACCTTGGAGTGGAACACACCATCTCTCTACACCCCATACCCATTTTGTAGGCCTAATGCAGTGTAGTTTCCAACAACTACTAAACGAGAGCCTGAAGATAGAAGCTCAGGAAAGGCAACCTGGAGAACACCTTGGAGTGGAACACACCGTCTCTACACCCCATACCCAATTTGTAGGCCTAATGCAGTGTAGTTTCCAACAACTACTAAACAAGAGCATTAAGATCGAAGCAATGGCGAGGAAACCTGGGGAACACCTTGGAGTGGAACACACCATCTCTCTACACCCCATACCCATTTTGTAGGCCTAATGCAGTGTAGTTTCCAACAACTACTAAACGAGAGCCTGAAGATAGAAGCTCAGGAAAGGCAACCTGGAGAACACCTTGGAGTGGAACACACCGTCTCTACACCCCATACACAATTTGTAGGCCTAATGCAGTGTAGTTTCCAACAACTACTAAACGAGAGCATTAAGATCGAAGCAATGGCGAGGAAACCTGGGGAACACCTTGGAGTGGAACACACCATCTCTCTACACCCCATACCCAATTTGTAGGCCTAATGCAGTGTAGTTTTCTACAACTACTAAACGAGAGTCGGAAGACCGAAGCAATGTGGACGAAACCTGGGGAACACCTTGGAGTGGAACACACCATCTCTCTACACCCCATACCCAATTTGTAGGCCTAATGCAGCGTAGTTTCCAACAACTACTAAACGAGAGCATTAAGATCGAAGCAATGGCGAGGAAACCTGGGGAACACCTTGGAGTGGAACACACCATCTCTCTACACCCCATACCCATTTTGTAGGCCTAATGCAGTGTAGTTTCCAACAACTACTAAACGAGAGCCTGAAGATAGAAGCTCAGGAAAGGCAACCTGGAGAACACCTTGGAGTGGAACACACCATCTCTCTACACTCCATACCCAATTTGTAGGCCTAATGCAGTGTAGTTTTCTACAACTACTAAACGAGAGTCGGAAGACCGAAGCAATGTGGACGAAACCTGGGGCACACCTTGGGGCGGCAGACACCGTTAGTAGGCCCTACCAAAGTTGTACCCCCAATGCAGTTTTAAAATTCCTAGAGGCTGAAAACAAGACTATTGACGCTCAGCTTTTTTCAAAGGAACACTGCTGAATTGAGTGTCGCAGACAGACACAGGTAGTAGGCCTTAAACCAAAAATTGTGGCTCACTGCAGCTTAAAAAAGGTTACAGGGGTACACAGGCAGCATTGCTCTGGGCAGTGGAGGACAATTTCAATAGTGGACCGCAGATAGACTTTGTACGCCTACTATTAAAAAAAGGATGCTCTATGCAATAAAAAATAGGTTCCAGGGGTACACGGGCAGCAGTGGTCTGGTCAGTGTAGGAGTAGTAGAAAGAAGGGACCGCAGACAGGCTTCGAAGGCCTAACATAAAAAAATTGGGCTGTAGGCAATTTAAAATTGGTTCCAGGGGTACACGGGAAGCAGTAGAATGGTCAGTGTAGTAGTAGTAGAAAGAAGGGACCGCAGACAGGCTTCGAAGGCCTAACATAACAAAATAGGGCTGTTGGCAATTTAAAATTGGTTCCAGGGGTACACGGGCAGCAGTAGAATGGTCAGTGGAGGCCTAGTGGAAGGAGGGACTGCAGACAGGCTTCGAAGGCCTAACATAAAAAAAATTGGGCTGGCTGTAGGCAATTTAAAATTGGTTCCAGGGGTACACGGGCAGCAATGGTCTGGTCAGTGTAGTAGTAGTAGTAGAAAGAAGGGACCGCAGACAGGCTTCAAAGGCCTAACATAACAAAATAGGGCTGTTGGCAATTTAAAATTGGTTCCAGGGGTACACGGGCAGCAGTAGAATGGTCAGTGGAGGCCTTGTGAAAGGAGGGACCGCAGACAGGCTTCGAAGGCCTAACATAACAAAATAGGGCTGTTGGCAATTTAAAATTGGTTCCAGGGGTACACGGGCAGCAATGGTCTGGTCAGTGTAGTAGTAGTAGAAAGAAGGGACCGCAGACAGGCTTCGAAGGCCTAACATAACAAAATAGGGCTGTTGGCAATTTAAAATTGGTTCCAGGGGTACACGGGCAGCAGTAGAATGGTCAGTGGACGCCTAGTGGAAGGAGGGACCGCAGACAGGCTTCGAAGGCCTAACATAAAAAAAATTGGGCTGGCTGTAGGCAATTTAAAATTGGTTCCAGGGGTACACGGGCAGCAGTAGAATGGTCAGTGGAGGCCTAGTGGAAGGAGGGACCGCAGACAGGCTTCGAAGGCCTAACATAAAAAAATTGGGCTGTAGGCAATTTAAAATTGGTTCCAGGGGTACACAGGCAGCAGTAGAATGGTCAGTGGAGGCCTAGTGGAAGGAGGGACCGCAGACAGGCTTCGAAGGCCTAACATAAAAAAATAGGGCTGTTGGCAATTTAAAATTGGTTCCAGGGGTACACGGGCAGCAGTGGTCTGGTCAGTGGAGGTCTAGTGGAAGGAGGGACCGCAGACAGGCTTCGAAGGCCTAACATAATAAAATTGGACAGGCTGGAGGCACTTTATAATTGGTTCCAGGAGTACACGGGCAGCAGTAGACAGGTCAGTGTAGTAGTAGTTGAAAGAACGGGCCGCAGAAAGGCTTCGAAGGCCTAACATAATAAAATGGGCTGGCTGTAGGCAATTTAAAATTGGTTCCAGGGGTAGACGGGCAGCAGTGGTCTGGTCAGCGGAGGCCGATTGTAATGAGTGTCTGCCAGTTAGTAGTCCAAAACAATAAATAAATGTGAATGTCTCACATTAAAACAAAACTAAAACACTAAAGGGTGCAATCATTAGGTTCAGGGATGGGATCCTCTGCGTAGTTTCAGACCTACTAATTTAGCGCAAAGTATTTACTGTGGTAAATAGAGGACACTGCCCCTGACTATGTTAAGTACCATCATACATGTCAACACAATGGTATTGTCAGTGGCAGGAATGGAAGGATGTCAGCGCATAGACTAAACATTGGTGGAAGTGTGAGAGATAACTGTGGAAGTGGTAGAGCAATGTTTGACCTGGGGTTAGGTGAACTCTCTTGTGGCCGGCGGTACAGGCCCAGGGCCCCTCATGTTACAACAGTGTGTCTGACGTTGGGTGCGCACCACCACCGCCAGAGACACTTTATTGTACTATGAGGGACCCAGTGGCAGTGCCGTCGACCAAAAGCGGGCACACCCACCTCTTCAGACAAACAGCACTCTCACGGGTGCTTGCGCCAAGTCGCGATACCACGGCCCCGTGTGGGGAGTTTGGCCATTTAGGGAGGTGTAAACATGTCGTATGCTGGACAATCAGCTGCAGCAAATTAGACATTCGAAAAGTAATTCACAGTAGTCCACAGGCAAGAGCTTTTCGTAGGAAAGCTAGGTGTCTGCCGGGCAAGGTGGGGCAAAAGAATTCGAAATCCAGTTGTGGTTCATTTTAATGAATGTTAGATCATCAACATTTTGGGTAGCCAGACGAGTCCTTTTTTCGGTTAATATTGAACCTGCAGCACTGAATACTCTTTCTGATAGGACACTAGCTGCCGGGCAAGCAAGCTCCTGCAATGCATATTCTGCCAATTCTGGCCAGGTGTCTAATTTTGATGCCCAGTAATCAAATGGGAATGACGGTTGAGGGAGAACATCGATAAGGGATGAAAAATAGTTAGTAACCATACTGGACAAATGTTGTCTCCTGTCACTTTCAATTGATGCAGCAGTACCTGTCCTGTCTGCGGTCATAGCAAAATCACTCCACAACCTGGTCAAAAAACCCCTCTGTCCAACGCCACTTCTGATGTGTGCACCCCTAACACTCCTGGTCTGCTGCCCCCTGGAGCTCGTGTGAGAACGATCACGTGCGCTGTGTGCTGGGAATGCCTGAAGCAAACGGTCAACAAGAGTTGATTGTTTGGTTGCTAATATTAGTTCCAAGTTCTCATGTGGCATAATATTTTGCAATTTGCCTTTATAGCGTGGATCAAGGAGGCAGGCCAACCAGTAATCGTCATCGTTCATCATTTTAGTAATGCGTGTGTCCCTTTTGAGGATACGTAAGGCATAATCCACCATGTGGGCCAAAGTTCCAGTTGTCAAATCTGCGGTTGTGATTGGTTGAGGGGCAGTTTCAGGCAAATCTACGTCACTTGTGTCCCTCAAAAAACCAGAACCCAGCCTTGCCACGCAACCAATTTCCAGTGCCCCCGGGAAAGCTTCCTCATTAAAAATATACTCATCCCCATCATCCTCCTCATCCTCCACCTCCTCTTCGCCCGCTACCTCGTCCTGTACACTGCCCTGACCAGACAATGGCTGACTGTCATCAAGGCTTTCCTCTTCCTCTGGTGCAGACGCCTGATCCTTTAGGGGCGTCAAACTTTGCATCAGCAGACACACTAGGGGGATGCTTATGCTTATTATGGCGTTGTCTGCACTAACCAGCCGTGTGCATTCCTCAAAACACTGAAGGACTTGACACATGTCTTGTATCTTCGACCACTGCACACCTGACAACTCCATGTCTGCCATCCTACTGCCTGCCCGTGTATGTGTATCCTCCCACAAAAACATAACAGCCCGCCTCTGTTGGCACAGTCTCTGAAGCATGTGCAGTGTTGAGTTCCACCTTGTTGCAACGTCTATGATTAGGCGATGCTGGGGAAGGTTCAAAGACCGCTGATAGGTCTGCATACGACTGGAGTGTACAGGCGAACGTCGGATATGTGAGCAAAGTCCACGCACTTTGAGGAGCAGGTCGGAGAACCCAGGATAAGTTTTCAATAAGCACTGCACCACCAGGTTTAAGGTGTGAGCCAGGCAAGGAATGTGTTTCAGTTGGGAAAGGGAGATGGCAGCCATGAAATTCCTTCCGTTATCACTCACTACCTTGCCTGCCTCAAGATCTACTGTGCCCAGCCACGACTGCGTTTCTTGTTGCAAGAACTCGGACAGAACTTCCGCGGTGTGTCTGTTGTCGCCCAAACACTTCATAGCCAATACAGCCTGCTGACGCTTGCCAGTAGCTGGCCCATAATGGGACAACTGGTGTGCAACAGTGTCAGCTGCCGATGGAGTGGTTGGCCGACTGCGGTCTGTGGAAGAGCTGTCGCTTCTGCAGGAGGACGAGGAGGAGGAGGAGGGGGTGCGAACGCCTACATCCAACTGTTTCCTAGACCGTGGGCTAGGCACAACTGTCCCGAAATTGATGTCCCCTGTGGACCCTGCATCCACCACCCCATTCACCCAGTGTGCTGTGATGGACACGTAACGTCCCTAGCCATGCCTACTGGTCCATGCATCTGTAGTCAGGTGCACCTTTGTACTCACAGATTGCCTGAGTGCATGGACGATGCGCTGTTTAACATGCTGGTGCAGGGCTGGGATGGCTTTTCTGGAAAAAAAGTGTCGACTGGGTAGCTCGTAGCGTGGTTCAGCGTACTCCATCAGGGCTTTGAAAGCTTCGCTTTCAACTAACCGGTAGGGCATCATCTCTAACGAGATTAGTCTAGCTATGTGGGCGTTAAAAGCCTGTGTACGCGTATGCGAGGATAAGTACTTCCTTTTTCTAACCAGAGTCTCATGTAGGGTGAGCTGGACTGGAGAGCTGGAGATCGTGGAACTTGCGGGTGTGCTGGTGGACATGGCAGACTGAGAGACGGTTGGAGACGGTATTGTTTCCGCCGGTGCCCTAGATGCAATATTTCTTCCTACAAAACTGGTGATTCCCTGACCCTGACTGCTTTTGGCTGGCAAAGAAACCTGCACAGATACTGCCGGTGGTGCGGAAAATGGTGGCCTTACAGTGACGGAAGGGATGTTGCGTTGCTGACTAGCTTCATTGGCCGAGGGTGCTACAACCTTAAGGGACGTTTGGTAGTTAGTCCAGGCTTGAAAATGCATGGTGGTTAAATGTCTATGCATGCAACTTGTATTGAGACTTTTCAGATTCTGACCTCTGCTTAAGCTAGTTAAACATTTTTGACAGATGACTTTGCGCTGATCAATTGGATGTTGTTTAAAAAAATGCCAGACTGCACTCTTCCTAGCATCGGATCCCTTTTCAGGGATTGCAGACTGAGCTTTAACCGGATGGCCACGCTGTCCTCCAACAGGTTTTGGCTTTGACACGCGTTTTGGGCCAGATACGGGCCCGGCAGATGGAACCTGTTGCAATGTTGATGCCTGCTGCGGCCCCTCCTCCACCTCCGCTTCTGAACTACTGCCGCCTGCACCCTGTTCCCCCAATGGCTGCTAATCGGGGTCAACAACTGGGTCATCTATTACCTCCTCTTCTAGCTCGTGTGCAACTTCGTCTGTGTCACCGTGTCGGTCGGTGGTATAGCGCTCGTGACAGGGCAACATAGTCTCATCAGGGTCTGATTGTGGATCAGTACCCTGAGAGGGCAATGTTGTGGTCTGAGTCAAAGGACCAGCATAGTAGTCTGGCTGTGGCTGTGTATCAGTGCACTCCATGTCAGAATCTACTTGTAATGGGCATGGCCGGTTAAGTGTTTCACTTTTTAAGCCAGGGACGGTATGTGTAAAGAGCTCCATGTAGTAACCCGTTGTGTCACCTGCTGCATCCTTCTCTCTTGTTGTTGTTTTTGCTGAAGAGGACAAGGAAGCGACTTGTCCCTGACCGTCAACATCCACAAGCGACGCGCTGCTTTTACATTTACCAGTTTCAGAAGAGGAGGCAAAAGAGCTAGAGGCTGAGTCTGCAAGGTAAGCCAAAACTTGCTGTTGCTGCTCCGGCTTTAAAAGCGGTTTTCCTACTCCCAGAAAAGAGAGCGTTCGAGGCCTTGTGAAGCCAGACGACGAACCTGGCTCCACAGCTCCAGACTTAGGTGGAATATTTTTTTTCCCACGACCACCTGATGCTCCACTACCACTACCATCATTACCAGCTGACAATGAACGCCCACGGCCACGACCTCTTGCACCAGACTTCCTCATTGTTTTAAAAACTTAACCAAAGTAACTTTATTTGTTGCTGTCAAACAACTTACATGGTGACCTATAACTTCAGTATGATTTCAATATCCCTTTACAGGTTGGTGAGACCACAAGGAAAATCAGGCACAATGTTACACACTCTGTTTTCTGTGGCACCAAATCACAGAGATGCCACACACGCAGGACTGTGACTCAAGCACAAATGTCAATATTAATCTCCCACTGTTTTTTTTTTTTTCAGGGAGACTTTAGAAACAAATTAAAATAAAATGATTTTTTCAGGAAGAATTTAGAAACCAAATAAAATAAAATGATTTTTTCAGGGACAATTTAGAAACCAAATAAAAAAACAAAAAAAGGCTTTCTATGGCCCACTGAGTGAGAGATGGCACACACAGGAGTCAGGAGTGGCACACAAGCCCAGAGGACAATATTTTTCTCCCACTGATTGATGTAGTGATTTTTTCAGATAGATTTGGGAACCCAAATCAAGCAAAAAAATAAATAGGCTTTCTATGGCCCACAATTTGAGAGAGAGAGAGAGAGATGGCACACCCAGGAGGAGTCAAGACTGGCACACAAGCAGAAAGGGCAATATTAATCTCCCACTGTTTTATTTAATTTTTTTTTTTTCAGGGAGACTTTAGAAACAAAATAAAATAAAATGATTTTTTCAGGAAGAATTTAGAAACCAAATAAAATAAAATGATTTTTCAAGGACAATTTAGAAACCAAATAAAAATAAATAAATAAAGGCTTTCTATGCCCCACTGAGTGAGAGATGGCACACACAGGAGTCAGGAGTGGCACACAAGCCCAGAGGCCAATATTTTTCTCCCACTGATTGATGTAGTGATTTTTTCAGGTAGATTTTAGAACCCAAATCAAGCAAAAAAATAAATAGGTTTTCTATGGCCCACTGAGTGAGAGATGGCACACACAGGAGTCAGGAGTGGCACACAAGCCCAGAGGCCAATATTTATCTCCCACTGATTGATTTAGTGATTTTTTCAGGTAGATTTTAGAACCCAAATCAACCAAAAAAATAAATAGGCTTTCTATGGCCCACTGAGTGAGAGATGGCACACACAGGAGTCAGGAGTGGCACACAAGCCCAGAGGCCAATATTTATCTCCCACTGATTGATGTAGTGATTTTTTCAGGTAGATTTTAGAACCCAAATCAAGCAAAAAAATAAATAGCCTTTCTATGGCCCACTGAGTGAGAGATGGCACACACAGGGATGGCACTGTAGCAGAAATGCCAATCTTAATCTCCCACAAAAAAACAAACAAACAGGGACTGTCCTACAATTACTATCTCCCTGCAGTAATCTCAGCCAGGTATGGCAGGCAGCAATAAGGAGTGGACTGATGCACAAATTAAATAAAAAGTGTGGACAAACAAACAAGATAGCTGTGCAGAACGGAAGGAACAACAGGATTTGTGCTTTGAAAAAAGCAGTTGGTTTGCACAGCGGCGTACACACAGCAATGCAGCTATCAGGGAGCCTTCTAGGGCAGTCCAATGAGCTACAGCGCTGAGAAAAAAAAAAAAAATGTAGCTTCCACTGTCCCTGCACACCGAAGGTGGTGTTGGACAGTGGAAATCGCTACAGCACAAGCGGTTTGGTGGTTAATGGACCCTGCCTAACACTATCCCTGCTTCTGACAAAGCGGCAGCAACCTCTCCCTAAGCTCAGATCAGCAGCAGTAAGATGGCGGTCGGCGGGAACGCCCCTTTATAGCCCCTGTGACCCGCAGACAGCAAGCCAATCACTGCAATGCCCTTCTCTAAGATGGTGGGGACCAGGACCTATGTCATCACGCTGCCCACACTCTGCGTTCACCTTCATTGGCTGAGAAATGGCGCTTTTCGCGTCATTGAAACGCGACTTTGGCGCGAAAGTCGAGTACCGCATGGCCGACCACACACAGGGGTCGGATCGGGTTTCATGAAACCCGACTTTGCCAAAAGTCGGCGACTTTTGAAAATGAACGACCCGTTTTGCTCAACCCTAGTGGTGATGACACCGACCAGGTACTACTGGAGGATGTGGCCTGGCTGCCTGAAATATGAACATCACAGAAGGTAGAGAAGGACAAATTGAGGCTAGTTCTGATTGACGGACAGCTTTCTTTTCCCAAATGGGCAGATGATGTTGCATCATGGGCTGACGAAGAGATGTAGTTCCTAGTCTCTGCAAGAGAGCATGACCACATCTTATTTTCCTCCTGAAAAGCCTGCAGACTGCCAAAGAATCATTTGGCAGCAATGTTCAAAAGAACTCCCACAAGTTGACTTGTCACTACCATGACCACAGCTTTCGGATGCTTCTGAGGTTTCTCCACGAATAGCATGTGCAAAATCATCTGCCCGTACCAAGTAGATTTAGCCTCATAATATTTATTAGCCACACGTTCCCTATGCTGTGGGCCGCCTTTGCCAAAACCTTCCTCCTCTGATTATAGCTGCTCTTTGGATTGGCATTCCTTATCTGCTTGCCAGGTGTCCACCACAAGCCATCATCCTCATCTTTAATCTCTGATTCAACTCTCTGCTGCCTTTAGGTAGTAAATGGCCTGAGCTTCTTCCCTTCTACATCGCATTTCTGTATTTGCTATGGCTCAGAGGGCTATTACCACTGCCCGTGCCCCTACCATCACAACTCACAAAGCCAGAAACAGCTAGAACTTAAAATCATGTCCCCCATCTTTATGTTAGACAAAGTTTGACTGTTCATCTCTTTCAGTAATTAAACTGGAATAAGTTGTTGTGATGGAGTACCTTCCTTAGACCCCAGGGTGCTATGTGTTAGTGACAGGACAGAAACAGGTGTCATTCATGGAATTGAGTTGCTGCTATTTACATTAAGGGGTTGTCCACTACTCCACCAACCCCTTATCAATTGCTGTATTCCACCTCATAAGATCACAACAGCCTGTCTCATTTCCAGTGCTAGCGATGATGATTCTGGCTCTCCTGGAGCTCGCGTGCCTTGGCTATGTTATGTGAGCCCTGCAGCCGCTTCACTCTCATGTCCATTACGAGCCCCAGGAGATCAGGTGTCCATGTCGCAGAACCGGTGCCAGCATCGGAGGTGAGTATAGCCTGATGCTATTTTACAAGGGGAATATACCAATTGTGAAAAGGTTGTTGTAGTGGACAACCCCTCTAAGGGTTATGGCTGTGAAGGAGGTGGACACAGCAAAATACTATCTCAGGTTGATGGTATGAATGTCAAATGCAACTGCCCTTTGCTGTGACTGGTATTAGTGATGTGACAGATATTCCAGTACCCTCTCTAGTTCCTCCCACCTGTACTGTTTGCCAAGTGTGACCTGGTTCCACTTCTGCCTAGATGGCTGGTTCCAGCAGTGTTGTCAGAGGTGCTGCTAGCAGCTCCCGCATTTCTTACTGTGTTATGTTTTCTTTTTCTTATGTGTCAACATTTTTACACACTTATCCAACCCTAGAAAATGTGGAATCAGCCAAAAATGCTTGGTAAGGTGCACATGCCTGTAAGATTGCTAATGCAACACTGACCTGCTTGTGAAGTGTGATGCGCCTACATCTTTTATACTGCCTGTCATAATCCCCATGTGCGGCTGCACTACACATTTCCCACCACGCTCGCGCTGGCGTCGCAGAGTGGTCTGGAGTTGGAATGATGCTCAAAATCAAAGTGGAAAATGAAGTTACAAGCTAATCCATCTTCAGTGGAAATGCCTCAAGACAAGGAAATAATGCTCAGTAGTCTGTGTGGCCTCCACGTGCCTGTATGACCTCCCTAAAATGTCTTGGTATGCTCCTGATGAGGCGGCGGATGGTCTCCTGAGGGATCTCCTCCCATACCTTGACTAAAGCATCCGCCAACTCCTGGACAGTCTGTGGTGCAACGTGATGTTGGTGGATGGTGTAAGACATGATGTCCCAGATGTGTTCAATCGGATTCTGGTCTGGGGAACGGGCGGGCTAGTCCATAGCTTCAATGCCTTCATCTTTCAGGAACTGCTGACACACTCCAGCCACATGAGGTGTGGCATTGTCCTGCATTAGGAGGAACCCAGGGCCAATGGCACCAGCATATGGTCTCACAAGGGGTCTGAGGATCTCATCTCGGTACCTAGTGGGAGTCAGGCTACCTCTGGCGAGCACATGGAGCACTGTGCGGCCCTCCAAAGAAATGCCACCCCACACTATTACTGACCCACTGCCAAACCAGTCCTGCTGAAGGAAAGTGCAGGCAGCAGATCGCTCTCCACGGCGTCTCCAGACCCTGTCACGTCTGTCACATGTGCTCAGTGTGAACCTACTTTCATCTGTGAAGATCACAGAGCGCCAGTGGTGAATTTGGCAATCCTGGTGTTCTGTGGAAAGTGCCAAGCGTCCTGCACGGTGTTGAGCTGTGAGCACAACCCCCATCTGTGGACGTTGGGCACTCAGACCATCCTCATGGAGTCAGTTTCAAACCGTTTGTGCAGTCACATGTACATTTGTGACCTGCTGGAGGTCATTTTGCATTGCAGGGCTCTGGCATTGTTCCTCTTGTTCCTCCTTGCACAATGGCTGAGGTAGCGGTCCTGCTGCTGGGTTGTTGCCCTCCTACGGCCCCCTCCACATCTCCTGGTGTACTTGCCTGTCTCCTGGTAGCGCCTCCAGCCTCTGGACACTACGCTGACAGACACAGCTAACCTTCTTGCCACAGCTCGTATTGATGTGCCATCCTGGTTGAGCTGCACTACCTGAGATTCAAAAGTGACCAAAACATCAGCCAGAAAGCATTGGTACTGAGATGTGGTCTGTGGTCCCCACCTGCAGAGCAACTCCTTTATTGAGTGGGTCTTGATAATTGCCAATAATTTCCATCTGTTGTCTATTCCATTTGCACAATAGCATGTGAAATTGATTGTCAAACAGTGTTGCTCCCTAAGTGGACAGTTTGATTTCAGAGAAGTTTGATTTACTTGGAGTTATATTCTTTTAAGTGTTCTCTTTATTTTTTGAGCAGTGTGTATACATACAGTGTATATATATATATATATATATATATATATATACATATATATATATATATATATATATATATATATATATATATATATGTGTGTGTGTGTGTGTATATATATAGATATATATATAGATATATAAACTGTACAGACCAAAAGTTTGAACACACGTTCTCATTTAAAGATTTTTCTATATTTTCATGTCTATGAAAATTGTAAATTCACACTGAAGGCATCAAAACTTTGAATTAACACATGTTGAATTATAGTAACATAGTAACATAGTAACATAGTAAGTAAGGCCGAAAAAAGACATTTGTCCATCCAGTTCAGCCTATATTCCATCATAATAAATACCCAGATCTACGTCCTTCTACAGAACCTAATAATTGTATGATTCAATATTGTTCTGCTCCAGGAAGACATCCAGGCCTCTCTTGAACCCCTCGACTGAGTTCGCCATCACCACCTCCTCAGGCAAGCAATTCCAGATTCTCACTGCCCTAACAGTAAAGAATCCTCTTCTATGTTGGTGGAAAAACCTTCTCTCCTCCAGACGCAAAGAATGCCCCCTTGTGCCCGTCACCTTCCTTGGTATAAACAGATCCTCAGCGAGATATTTGTATTGTCCCCTTATATACTTATACATGGTTATTAGATCGCCCCTCAGTCGTCTTTTTTCTAGACTAAATAATCCTAATTTCGCTAATCTATCTGGGTATTGTAGTTCTCCCATCCCCTTTATTAATTTTGTTGCCCTCCTTTGTACTCTCTCTAGTTCCATTATATCCTTCCTGAGCACCGGTGCCCAAAACTGGACACAGTACTCCATGTGCGGTCTAACTAGGGATTTGTACAGAGGCAGTATAATGCTCTCATCATGTGTATCCAGACCTCTTTTAATGCACCCCATGATCCTGTTTGCCTTGGCAGCTGCTGCCTGGCACTGGCTGCTCCAGGTAAGTTTATCATTAACTAGGATCCCCAAGTCCTTCTCCCTGTCAGATTTACCCAGTGGTTTCCCGTTCAGTGTGTAATGGTGATATTGATTCCCTCTTCCCATGTGTATAACCTTACATTTATCATTGTTAAACTTAACAAAATAGTGTGAAAACAACTGAACAACAACTAGACTTAACAAAAAAGTGTGAAACAACTGAAAATATGTCTTATATTCTAGGTTCTTCAAAGTAGCCACCTTTTGGTTTGATGACTGCTTTGCACACTCTTGGCATTCTCTTGATGAGCTTCAAGAGGTAGTCACCGGAAATGGTTTTCACTTCACATGTGTGCCCTCTCAAGTTTAATAAGTGGCATTAAGTGGGATTTCTTGTCTTATAAATGGGGTTGAGATCATCAGTTGTGTTGTGCAAAAGTCTGGTGGATACACAGCTGATAGTCCTACTGAATAGACTGTTAGAATTTGTATTATGGCAAGAAAAAAGCAGCTAAGTAAAGAAAAACGAGTGGCCATCATTACTTTAAGAAATGAAGGTCAGTCAGTTCGAAAAATTGGGAAAACTTTGAAAGTGTCCCCAAGTGCAGTGGCAAAAACCATCAAGCGCTACAAAGAAACAGGAAGACCAAGAGTCACCTCTGCTTCTGAGGATAAGTTTATCTGAGTTGCCAGCCTCAGAAATCGCAGGTTAACAGCAGCTCAGATTAACGACCAGGTCAATGCCACACAGAGTTCTAGCAGCAGACACATCTCTACAACAACTGTTAAGAGGAGACTTTGTGCAGCAGGCCTTCATGGTAAAATAGCTGCTAGGAAACCGCTGATAAGGACAGGCAACAAGCAGAAGATACTTTTTGAGGCTAAAGAACACAAGGAATGGAAATTAGACCAGTGGAAATCTGTGCTTTGGTCTGATGAGTCCAAATTTCAGATATTTGGTTCCAACCACCGTGTCTTTGTGTGACACAGAAAAGGTGAAAGGATGGACTCTACATTCCTGGTTCCCACCATGAAGCATGGAGGAGGTGTGATGGTGTGGGGGGTGCTTTGCTGGTGACACTGTTGGGGATTTATTCAAAATTGAAGACATACTGTCCAGCATGGCTACCACAGCATCTTGCAGCGGCATGCTATTCCATCCGGTTTGCATTTAGTTGGACCATCATTTATTTTTCAACAGGACAATTACCACAAACACACCTCCAGGCTGTGTAAGGGCTATTTGACCAAGTAGGAGAGTGATGGGGTGCTACGCCAGACCTGAACCCAAATCGAGATGGTTTGGGGTGAGCTTGACCGCAGAGTGAAGGCAAAAGGGCCAACAAGTGATAAGCATCTCTGGGAACTCCTTCAAGATTGTTGGAAGACCATTTCCAATGACTACCTCTTGAAGCTCATCAAGCGAATGCCAAGAGTGTGCAAAGCAGTCATCAAACCAAAAGGTGGCTACTTTGAAGAATCTAGAATATAAGACATATTTTCAGTTGTTTCACACTTTTTTGTTAAGTATATAATTCCACATGTGTTAATTCATAGTTTTGATGCCTTCAGTGTGAATTTACAGTTTTCATAGTCATGAAAATAAAGAAAAATTCTTAAATGAGAAGGTGTGTCCAAACTTTTGGTCTGTACTGTGTGTGTATATATATATATATATATATATATATATATATATATACACACTAGATGGTGGCCCGATTCTAACGCATCGGGTATTCTAGAATATGTATGTAGTTTATTTATGAAATTTTCCGAATAATGCAATTTATGCATAGGATTCGGCCGTCCGGGCACGAACAATTAGCAAAGCGTGGTTCAAATTCCGCGCCAATTTGTGGCCAGACTGTGCCTGTCGCTGATTTTTCGCGGCAGGCCGGGCATGACCAATCAGTGAAGCCAGGGCCTGCTCCAAGTTTTTAAGGGCCCCGGGCGAAAGAGTCTCACCCACGTAGCATATAGCACAGCCACGTAGCATATAACACAGCCCACGTAGCATATAACACAGCCACGTAGTATATAGCACAGCCCACGTAGTATATAGCACAGCCCACACAGTATATAGCACAGCCCACGCAGTGTATAGCACAGCCCACGTACACTATGTTCCAAATTATTATGCAAATGATATTTTTCTCGGATTTTCCTAAATGGTCGGTGCAAATGACAGTCAATCTAATAAAAGTCATCACCCGTTAGATTATACATTGGATTTTATTGAAGAAACCTCTCAATGCTAACAGTATAATCTCCAAAATGAATAAGAACTCACAATGCACTGTTCCAAATAATTAGGCACAGTAGAATTTCTAAAGATTTGATATGTTTTAAAGAACTGAAAATGCTTATTTGTGGAATTTGCAGTATTAGGAGGTCACATTCACTGAACAAGAAAGCTATTTATCTCCAAAACATCGTAACAGGCCAAGTTACATGTTAACATAGGACCCCTTCTTTGATATCACATTCACAATTCTTGCATCCATTGAACTTGTGCGTTTTTGCAGAGTTTCTGCTTGTATTTCTTTGCATGAAGTCAGAATCGCCTCCCAGAGCTGCTGTTTTGATGTGAACTGTCTCCCACCCTCAAAGATTTTGTGCTGGATGATACTCCAAAGGTTCTCTATAGGGTTGAGGTCAGGGGAAGATGGTGGCCACACCATGAGTTTATCTCCTTTTATGTTCATAGCAGCCAATGACTCAGAGGTATTCTTTGCAGCATGAGATGGTGCATTGTCAGCATGAAGATGATTTTGCTCCTGAAGGCATGCTTCTGCTTTTAGACCATGGAAGAAAGTTGTCAGTCAGAAACTCTATCTACTTTGCAGAGGTCATTTTCACACCTTCAGGAACCATAAAGGGCCCTACCAGCTGTTTCCCCATGATTCTGGCCCAAAACATGACTCCTCCACCTCCTTGCTGACAATGCAGCCTTGGGACATGGTGGCCATCCACTACTCCATACATCTCGACTATCCAGGGTTTCATGACACTCATCAGTAAACAAGACTGTTTGAAAATTAGTCTTCATGTATGTCTGGGCCCACTGCAACCATTTCTGCCTGTGAACACTTTTTAGGGGGGGGCTGAATAGTAGGTTTATCACCACAGCAAGCCTTTGAAGGATCCTACACCTTAAGGTTCGAGGGAATCCAGAGGCAACAGCAGCTTCAAATAACTGTTTGCTGCTTTGTAATGGTATTTTGGCAGCTGCTCTCTTAATCCAATGAATTTGTCTGGCAGAAACCTTCCTCATTATGCCTTTATCTGCATGAACTCCATCTGTGCTCTGTTTCAGTCACAAATCTCTTCACAGTATGATGATCACTCTTAAGTTTTTGTAAAATTTCTAATGTTTTCATACTTTGTCCAAGGCATTGCACTCTTTATCGCTTTTCAGCAGCAGCAGATCCTTTTTGTTTCCCATATTGCTTGAAACCTGTGGCCTGCTTAATAATGTGGAACATCATTTTTAAGTAGTTTTCCTTTAATTACAATCACATGTGTTTAACATTGATTTCAGTGATCCATTGAGCTCTGAGACACAATCCCATCCATGAATTTATTTGAAAAACAAAAAAATTAAATCTTTATGACACTTAAATCCAATTTGCTCACAGTGTAATGTATAACAGCCCACGCAGTGTATAATACAGCCCACGTAGTATATAGCACAGCCAACATAATATATTAACAGCCCAGGTAGTATATAACACAGGCCACGTAGTTTAGAACACAGCCCACATAGTATATAACACAGCCACATAGTATATAGTACAGCCACGTAGTATATTGCACAGCTACATAGTACATAAAATAGCCACGTAGTATATAGCACAGCCCACGTAGTATATAGCACAGCTCACGCAGTATATAACACAGCCCACGTAGTATATTGCCCAGCCACGTAATATATTGCACAGCCACGTAGTATATAGCACAGCTCACGCAGTATGTAACACAGCCACGTAGTATATTGCCCAGCTACATAATATATTGCACAGCCACGTAGTATATAGCACAGCCCACGCAGTATATAACACAGCCACGTAGTATAAAAAACAGCCCACGCAGTATATCACACAGCCCACACAGTATATAACACAGCCCACATAGTATCTAACACAGCCCACGTAGTATATAGCAATGTGGGCACCATATCCCTGTTAATAAGAAGAATTAAAATAAAAAATAGTTATATACTCACCTTCCGGCGGACCCCGGATCCCGGTGAGGCGTTTAGCGATGCTCCTCGCGACGCTCCGGTCCCAAGAATGCATTGCGGTCTTGTGAGATGATGACGTAGCGGTCTCACAAGACCGCTACGTCATGATCTCGTGAGACCGCAGTGCATTGCCCGGAGTGTCGCGAGGAGCGGGAAAGGCGCCAAAAGGTGAGTATATAATGATTTTTTTATTTTTTTATTATTTTTAACATTAGATCTTTTTACTATTCATACTGCATAGGCAGCATCAATAGTAAAAAGTTGGTCACACAGGGTTAATAGCGGCGGTAACGGAGTGCGTTACCCACGGCATAACGCGGTGTAGCACAGCCATTAACCCTGTATGAGCGCTGACTGGAGGGGGCACTGACTGAGAGTAGGAAAGGGCGAAATCACGGCCGGACTGTGCCCGTCGCTGATTGGTCGCAGCCTGCCGGCCACGACCAATCAACGATACGGGATTTCCGTTACAGACAGACGGAAGTGACCCTTAGACGATTATATAGATAGATATATATATATACTGTATAATATTTCTTTGAAGAATATTTCCTTTGAAAATGATGTGTAAATGACATAGAGAACTGCTATATGTAAAAGCTCATGTTAAAATAACATTGCAGTCGGATTTAAATCGCACTGCACTCGGATGTAAGTTGGATGCTAGGTGTGAAAAATCAGATTGTACTTTCATAAAAAAATGCATTACACTCGTCCGACTCTCCTGCATTAAAATCGGACTGATGTTAAAATCGCTAGTGTGACTCCAGCCTTAGGTGGAAGAACAGTGAAGATAAAGTCCATCCTCCATGGGAATCCTTCAGAGCTGGAAGAAATGTTTGAAGTGCTGTTAATTACCAATCTTCGGAATTAATTTCATTGTCTACAGCATGTCATTACAATAGGATTGGCATGCTATTTCTCATTTGTCAGTGTTCAGGCATCCTGTCACACATTATCACATTAGCAAACGTTGTGCTGATTTTTGGTATCTAGTCTGGCTTGTATGTGAATTCAGTAGCTGCCATGACCAGCAGTATCAGATAAGACCGTGATACGTCTCTCATCTAACCATATTCATTTCATTAGAATGACGATCATCATTAAATGATCCTGGGATCCTCTGATTTGTTTCCCCTGGATGCATACTGCTACCCACAGCTTTCTGGATGTATGCTTCTGATCCTTGGCTCCCCTGAAAGGTTTCCCTTGGATGTTTGCTGCTACCCGCAGCTATCTGGATTTACAGTGCATTTGTGATCACATTGCAACCTAGGACTGGTATTATACGCACCTGCTGCCAGGCGGCCACTACCTGTCTGGGAATTGGTACAGCTATGTCTGGAGGAGTGCACTGTATGCCTCCCTACACGGACAGGCTTAGTGCGACTAACATGGGCAAGGTTTTGATTGCTGTCCCTAAGTCTGTTCATAAACGCGTTGCTTACTCAAGGGGCCGATTTCTGGAGCTGCGCAGGCTAATGCCTTCTCCTGCAGTGGGTAGACCACGTGTCCCGTGTGAGGTAAGGCGACCCTACAGAGGCTGCAGAGCAGGCAAAAGACTTAAGGCAAGGCGAAGACGGTTTAAACCTGTAGTTCCGTACATCATCATGGGGAATGTTCAATCACTGGGTAATAAGTCGGATGAACTGCTGGCATTAATACGGACCCAGAGGGAATACAAGGAAAGCAGTTTGATGTGTTTTACTGAAACATGGTTACGTGGCGAGATCCCGGACTCAAGTGTCTCAGTACCAGGATTTCACATGGTCCGGGCGGATAGAGACACTATGAAGAGCGGCAAAAAAAAGGGCGGTGGAGTTATACTCTACATAAACAATGGATGGTGCAATCAGGGGCATGTGACTGTAAGGGAGCACCATTGTTGTCCTAACATTGAATTACTAGTTGTTGGCCTCAGACCTTACTATATTCCTAGAGAATTTTCGCTTGTTACTGCAATAGTGTTGTACATACCACCAACTGCAAACCATGAGGCTGCAGGTGAAGTGCTGTCAGGAGTCATTGCTCGGCTCCAGCTGAAACACCCCAACTCGCTTACTGTAATCTCTGGGGATTTTAACCGGGCTAAAATTTCTACTGCCTTACCTAAATTCTATCAATTTGTTAAATGTACAACACGTGACAAAATTACTTTGGACTTACTCTATGCGAATGTCAAGAATGCTTATTCATCGTCTACCCTGCCGCCCTTGGGGAAGTCTCATCACAATCTTATACTATTGTCACCAGTCTACCAACCTTTTGTTAGTAAACAGCCTGCTACCATTAAAACAGTTAGAATGTGGAGTCCAACAAATGAACAGGCCTTACAGGATTGCTTTCATCTTACAGACTGGGATGTGTTGCTTGGGACAATGGACGAGTATACAAATGTTAATAAAGTGGTTGGTAGAGTGACTGACTACATTAACTTCTGCACTGATATGTTGGTGCCGGATAAAAATATTAGGTGTTTTGCAAACAACAAGCCATGGATAACAAAGGAATTGAAGCATTTGCTCAACAGGAAAAAAAGGCATTTAAATTAGGTGACAAAGAGGAAATTAAAATGATACAGCATGAATTGAAGCATAAAATAAAGAAGGCCCAGGAAGCCTTCAGAATTAAACTTGAAAAGAAACTGTCCCACAATAATACTAGGGAGGTTTGGTCAGGAATGAAATTACTGACTGGGCTTAAGGTGAGGCCTGAACATGATGGTGGAAATCTGGACAAGGCTAATGAGATGAATGAGTATTTCAACAGGTTTAGCAGTACATGTGCACTGCCAACTGATAGTGGATGGGAATTGGGTGCAAATTCTGCAACATCGATATTGAAGGATGAGCAGACTAATTTTAGAGTATCCGAAAATGATGTGAGGAGGCAGTTTAAGTCACTTAACATTGGTAAAGCAGCAGGACCAGATGGACTCAGCTCACGTATCCTTAAAGTGTGTGTAGACCAGCTGTGTACTGTCTTTACACGCCTATTTAATGGAAGTATAAAAACACAGAGGGTACCTGTGTTATGGAAAACTTCCTGTCTGGTGCCGGTACCCAAGACTTCTTCTCCAGCAACCCTAAATGACTATCGTCCTGTAGCCTTAACATCTCACGCTATGAAGGCCTTCGAAAGATTACTGCTTGCTCACTTAAGGCCAAGGGTCAATGCTTTTATCGATCCCCTTCAGTTTGCTTACCGACATAGATTGGGGGTGGATGATGCTATTCTTTCTCTGTTACATAGGGTACATTCATTTCTGGAGACTGACGGTAGCATGGTGTGAGCGATGTTCTTCGATTTCTCGAGTGCATTTAACTCCCTGCAGCCACTTTTACTACACAAAAAGATGACTGATATGAAGGTTGAGGAGGGGATGAGAAATTGGATAACTGACTACCTATCAGATCGGCCACAGTTTGTACAGATGGGAGCAGTGGTGTCAAGCAGATTATTGAGCAGTGTTGGTGCCCCCCAGGGAACGGTGCTTGCGCCCTATCTATTCACACTGTATACTTCAGACTTTCAGTATAAATCTGAACTTTGCCACCTTCAAAAATTTTCGGATGACTCTGTGGTTGTGGGATGCATTAGGGGAGATCAGGGGGATGAGGAATACAGAAGGGTGGTGTCGAATTTCGTGGATTGGTGCAATGGTCACTATCTACAACTAAATGTTAAGAAAACTAAGGAGTTGGTGGTCAGCTATAGCAGGATAAAGATGGAATGCTTACCGATCACTATTGCTGGTCAGGAGGTAGAGCAGGTGGAGAGTTACAAATATTTGGGGGTCCATTTGGATAGCAAACTGGACTGGAGATGTCACTCAGAGTTTGTCTACAAGAAGGGGATGAGCAGATTGTATTTCCTAAGGAAACTGAGGTCTTTTAATGTGTGTAGCAAAATGTTAGAAATGTTCTACCAATCTGTAGTGGCAAGTGCCATCTTTTTTGCAATCACATGCTGGGGTAGTAGTGTGCGGGCCTCTGATGGTAATAAGCTGAATAAGATTATTAAGAAGGCAAGTTCTGCTGTGGGCTGCAAGCTGGACTCTTTTGGGGAGGTAGTGGAGAAAAGAACTCTGAAAAAGTGTATGGCAATTATGAACAATAATGCACATCCATTATATGAGCTATTCATGAGACAGAAGAGCACCTTCAGTAACCGGCTAATACTTCTGAGGTGTAAGAAGGAAAAATATAGGAAATCGTTTGTGCCACCTGCTATGGGAATGTACAACAATAACATTAGGGTTAAACCACCAAGGTGATTGTCTACTTATTTCTCTACATTTCAGTTCACTTGTTGTGTATGTCCTATTCTAATGTATAATGTATAATGTTCTTCTGTCAACTCCACTGTCATGTCAACTATGTAATTCCTGTATGATTTTTATGATTTAAGTTGTGCTGCTGTGATACCATAATTTCCCACGGGATCAATAAAGTGTATCGTATCGTATCGTATCGTAAATCTCAACAGAGAAATTTACAAGTAGAAATGAACCTACGGCTTTAAAATGTAAGAATGAAGATGTCTTTTTGGTAGGCAAATGAACATGTGCCAAATAGTCACATAGAGTTTTTCCACGTCTACACATTACGCTTAGAAAAGATTGTAGAACCTTTTATAGATACAAATCAACAAAAAGAATGGACCAGAATTTGTTCAGAAGGTTTTGACTTCCACATTTTAAGCCTCATATGTTCCTCTTGATCCAAATGTTATGGAATTTCTGGCTTTGTTGTTATCTACTTGAAGTATCCTCCTTCTTGTTTTCGCTCTAGAGTATACATTAAAGATTGCTATGGATGACCACTTTAGAAACTTCTCATTGATTTTTTTGGATATTCATACTCAAGAGACTGTTCATTAGAACATTTTTTTTTGAGGCCATAAATACTGGCCTACAGGAATTCCTTTTTTTGAGAGTTGGAAAGTGCCAAGTTTGCTAATAGCAACGGGTTGTCCATAAATGTAAGCATTCTGTGCATACCATTTCGGACAACATCCACCTAAAGCTTCAAATGAATACAATTCATTTAAATATGGTGTATTTCAGAAGTAAATGCAATACAACACTGATTTAGATTTAAAAATGAACTTAAAGTCCTCAAAAAAATATGTTTCTTATTTCCAAAAGGTTAGAATACCGGCAATGAAATGAATATTGCAGTAGGCGTGTGCCTCCGTGCGTCTCTGCCAGGAATATTACTCTAGGCTTAGGCTAGCATGAAGTTCTGGCAAAATTCAGGCCACCAAAGTGTTGTGAATTTTGAAAAATTATACAGGTTGGCTATGTAATGCCTCAGTCCTGCACATGCTCTACCTATTTTGGCTGGACTGGCATAAAAAATGCCAAAAGTCACCAATATTTGGCATAGCATTGGGTTGCGCCGATATTTTTCAATTTTTTAAAGTGTTTTACGTTAGAATTGTGGTGTAGACACCTTTATGAATTGGGGCCTGAGTCTTAAGTAGTGATGAGCGGATCGATGTGCTGCGGATCGACTTTGATTCAGATTCTGATGATTGAGGTGCTTTGCTGCCGTGCTGATGCACATTATAAATGGGAGTGTCAGTCTGTGAATAATTCTACAAAGATTCCAGTGATACAGGAAGGTGCTATTGCGACTGAAGTGATTGCTATCGATACACTGCAGTAACAATACTTTTATATTCATCACACACTGCAAACAAGGAGGGCGATATATGTCCCCTCTGTCCTAAATTTGTCTCTGTAGAAAAATTCTGAAACCAAGGCTTGAGTGTCAGTTTGCTTCCCGGCTTAACTTTAATTTTTTTAAATGCAAAAGAAAAAAAGTCACATTCCAGAAACTTAAAAAAACCGAAATATCTTTGCACCCTTTCTTGTAATCATCCAATATTACACCAGTAGGCGCCACCAGCAAGGCAGGCATCTGCCACCAAAAAGGGATAATTTTTGGACTGTTTTTGTAATTTAAGAAGCCTGAAAAGCTTGTTAGCGCCGTTTGTTATTAAGTTAGCTGTTGGTTACCATCATTTTTCTCTAAGCCACATAAATGATTGGGAAAAATAATGAGTATCAACGGCTACGGCCTGGGTAGTTTGAAGGAAAAATTAAACCTATACCACAGCAACAGTCTTATGCATGGTAGGGTATGTGCACACATCATCTTTTC
Source organism: Ranitomeya imitator (assembly GCF_032444005.1). Lineage (NCBI taxonomy): Eukaryota > Metazoa > Chordata > Amphibia > Anura > Dendrobatidae > Ranitomeya > Ranitomeya imitator. The sequence continues at coordinate 226,909,826 of NC_091283.1, forward strand.
AGTGGACTCACTTTGTAACCTTTCTGAAAGAGTCCTAGGACTATTACAAAGGTATTTTTAGGGAATCTGAGATTTTGCTGTATTTGGTGTTTGCGTCAAATCAATTCACTGCAAATTGAATTTTTTGGAAAACTTTGTCTAACTTGATAAACTTGAACTTCAAAAGATTCAATAATCTTTAATAATTCCCCAGAATATACTGTATATGTGTTACACTGTGTTGTCATTGATCACATGCATCATAATGCTATTCACTAGAGACGCTCTACAGTAGTCAGTGTCATGGTAGAAACACAAGTAGTAAGATATATTAGCCTATAAAATATACCTCCTTCTTGTACCTTCTAAATATACAAAGGTTATTTTAGGTAACATTGGCGAAGATGTAGAGAGTAGGCCAGAGTATTCCATAATATTCTGATCTATAAAGAGGAGACCTGGCGTACCCGAGGCATTCTTTTACCTTTCCTGTTATTCTATCAGGAGAAAACATAAAATAGTTCTTATTAGGAAACTTGCACTGTTTCCTGAAACACAATCCTGATGTAATGAAAACTCCTTCCTGGGTTCACATAAGATCAGCCGCCGGACAGGTTACCAGAGCCGTCATATTGGTTCTCTCGGGGTCTGTGATATTACTTGTATTGTATGAATATTGGATGACTTGTGCCTAGAACGGCCCCGTAGTCCGTGCCAGCCAGGAGCAGACTGAGCTGACTGCAGGTACAGTAATTACAGTAATTAATCCATTGGATTAAATTAGCCAAACCATGTTCAGGTGCTGTCCGGCTCATTATAGGGTGTGCAGATCCATAGGAGCAACATGTGGACCATTCCGCGGCCTCTCTTGTCTGCAAAGAAAAGGCCATCAAGTCTCCTTACACGGCATATATAGGCAGGGGTGCAGGAAGAGTAGCCAGGGCCGCGGGCAGGCTAGAAGGTGTGGCCCCCAGGTACCTGATGTATCACGTGACATGTCACATGATCCCCTTTGATAGATCATGTGATAGGTCATGTGAGTAACACACCGGTGCTCTGCTGCACATGCGTACATGGAAGACGCCGTGCAAATTTTTCTCTTATGTACGGCACTATACATAACTTGGCGCTATACACCATACAGCAGGGGGGGATTAATTTTCTCAAGGAGCCACATGACAGACTGTGACTATTGTGGAGGCCGAACCAACAGGCCCGACATTAATTCTGCTCAATATTAATATAATATAATAATTATTAATAACTATATAACTTAATATTGAGTAGCATTAAGTTTGCGGACATCCCCCTATATACAGTGTGAGCCCCCTACATACAATATGAGCGCCCACACAGCCCCCTCAATCAACAACCAAAGCCATCAACCTACGTGGCCCTTACTAGTGATGATCGAGTGTACTCGCTGCTCGGGTGGTCTCCGAGTATTTGTTCGTGTTAGGAGATTTAGTTTTCATCGCCGCAGCTGAATGATTTACAAGAGAAATATCACCCGTCCAATGTTTAGGGTGCGGTGATTTCGCACGATTCAATGAACACCTGCATTCAAGAGCCGGCAGCGCTTTGGACACAGCGGACATGTGCTGCATCCAAAGCGCTGCCCATTACCGAAGAGGGGGATGTAGCCTAAGAACAGTTGCTGTCTACAGCATATGTAGGTTAATTATGTTAATGCTCCTACATAGGCTGTTGACTGTGTGTGTGTCTTTATTGAATATTAATGAGGGTATCTGGCTGAAGAGGTTGAACAAGGAAATTACATCACATTTTTTTTTACTAATATATCTTTATTTAGCTTACAAATCCACATGCAAATCCGCACCAAATTCATCAATTCCACTCGGAATTTCAGCGGAATTTTCTGCCAAGACAGACAGAATCCACGCAGAATTATACACAAGCAAATCTGCAACGTGCGCATATAGCCTAAATGGGAGTAAACTCGGGACTACAGAACTGGAGAAGGACAGGGCATTCTGGGTACAAGTAAGCTGAGCAGCAGCACCCAATGTCAGGCAGCAGCTGCAAAAGCAATCAAGATTTTAGGATGTATAAAAAGAGATAAAATCCCGCAATACTAATTGTTACCCCTTTATAAATCACTGGTGAGGCCACATCTAGAATATGGGAGCCAGTTTTGGGCTCCACATTTAAAAAAGGATATTCAGAGATTAGAGTCAGTTCAACGACGTGAAACTAGATACTAGATTATGACAAGGGATGGAGACCAGTTGGGAAAGTTGGGCTTGTTTAGCTTAGAAAAAAAGATGTTTCAGAGGAGATCTAATTCATATTTATAAATATATGTGTGGTCAGTACAAAGGACTTATTCCTTCAAAGGACCATACTGAGGACCAGGGGGCACTCATTACAGGTGGAAGAAAGGAGATTCCTGCAGCTAAACAGGAAAGGGTTTAGATCAGTCAGACTGTGGAGTAGTTAGGTATGGCCAACACTATAACAGCTTTTATACAAGGAAGGATGATTTCCTCAATACACAACATTACGAGTTATAGCTAAATTAGTGACAAATTGAACAGTTGGTGGAGAAAGGTAAAACTTGATGGACCAAGGACTTTTTTCAACCTGTGTAACTATGTAACTGACCAGACTTCCACTTCCACAATAGAGGATCAGATAATATCTAATGAACATATATAAATATATACAAAATTGATACTAGTGGGCTGAGGGCTATATGTATATGTGTGTATATATATATCTATATATCTCTATCTATCTATCTATCTATCTATCTATCTATCTATCTATATATATCATCAATATATTTTCAACAATCTGACCAGAAAACAAACCGTAACAGAGTCCAAGAAGAAACATACCGTATATAATGTCCTTGTCAAACAAAGAATAATCCTTCAGGTCATAAATGGCCAGCCACGTGGCAGTGCAATTAGCACAACAAAACATGTATATGCCTCATAATCATGTTTCTATGGATATGGACTATTAGATAGATAGATAGATAGATAGGTAGATAGATAATATATATATACAGTGGGGCAAAAAAGTATTTAGTCAGTCAGCAATAGTGCAAGTTCCACCACTTAAAAAGATGAGAGGCGTCTGTAATTTACATCATAGGTAGACCTCAACTATGGGAGACAAACTGAGAAAAAAAAATCCAGAAAATCACATTGTCTGTTTTTTTAACAATTTATTTGCATATTATGGTGGAAAATAAGTATTTGGTCAGAAACAAAATTTCATCTCAATACTTTGTAATATATCCTTTGTTGGCAATGACAGAGGTCAAACATTTTCTGTAAGTCTTCACAAGGTTGCCACACACTGTTGTTGGTATGTTGGCCCATTCCTCCATGCAGATCTCCTCTAGAGCAGTGATGTTTTTGGCTTTTTGCTTGGCAACACGGACTTTCAACTCCCTCCAAAGGTTTTCTATAGGGTTGAGATCTGGAGACTGGCTAGGCCACTCCAGGACCTTGAAATGCTTCTTACGAAGCCACTCCTTCGTTGCCCTGGCGGTGTGCTTTGGATCATTGTCATGATGAAAGAACCAGCCACGTTTCATCTTCAATGCCCTTGCTGATGAAAGGAGGTTTGCACTCAAAATCTCACGATACATGGCCCCATTCATTCTTTCATGTACCCGGATCAGTCGTCCTGGCCCCTTTGCAGAGAAACAGCCCCAAAGCATGATGTTTCCACCACCATGCTTTACAGTAGGTATGGTGTTTGATGGATGCAACTCAGTATTCTTTTTCCTCCAAACACGACAAGTTGTGTTTCTACCAAACAGTTCCAGTTTGGTTTCATCAGACCATAGGACATTCTCCCAAAACTCCTCTGGATCATCCAAATGCTCTCTAGCAAACTTCAGACGGGCCCGGACATGTACTGGCTTAAGCAGTGGGACACGTCTGGCACTGCAGGATCTGAGTCCATGGTGGCGTAGTGTGTTACTTATGGTAGGCCTTGTTACATTGGTCCCAGCTCTCTGCAGTTCATTCACTAGGTCCCCCCGCGTGGTTCTGGGATTTTTGCTCACCGTTCTTGTGATCATTCTGACCCCACGGGGTGGGATTTTGCGTGGAGCCCCAGATTGAGGGAGATTATCAGTGGTCTTGTATGTCTTCCATTTTCTAATTATTGCTCCCACTGTTAATTTCTTCACTCCAAGCTGGTTGGCTATTGCAGATTCAGTCTTCCCAGCCTGGTACAGGGCTACAATTTTGTTTCTGGTGTCCTTTGACAGCTCTTTGGTCTTCACCATAGTAGAGTTTGGAGTCAGACTGTTTGAGGGTGTGCACAGGTGTCTTTTTATACTGATAACAAGTTTAAACAGGTGCCATTACTACAGGTAATGAGTGGAGGAAAGAGGAGACTCTTAAAGAAGAAGTTACAGGTCTGTGAGAGCCAGAAATCTTGATTGTTTGTTTCTGACCAAATACTTATTTTCCACCATAATATGCAAATAAATTGTTAAAAAAACAGACAATGTGATTTTCTGGATTTTTTTTTCTCAGTTTGTCTCCCATAGTTGAGGTCTACCTATGATGTAAATTACAGACACCTCTCATCTTTTTAAGTGGTGGAACTTGCACTATTGCTGACTGACTAAATACTTTTTTGCCCCACTGTATATATATATATATATATATATATATATATATATATATAGACCCTATATAGCCTGAACAGTTGTGTACTTAGCTTAATGGGAACTTCTCTGACACATTTCCCTATGTTTTGGTCATTCAGGGTTTTATCAGGGAATTTCTTCAATCAGGACAAGAAAAGGCAACCATAAGCCATACTGCAATGAGGATAACAGCTCACAGGCCCAGACAGGCCCCCACATAGCCCCTATATACAATATGAGTCCCCCCACAGCCCCTACATACATTATGAGTCCTACATAGCTATCTAGATACAATATTAGCCCCACATACAGTTGTGAAAGTGTTCGCCCCTGTCCTAATTTCTTATTCTTTTGCATGTTTGTCACACTTAAATGTTTCAGATCACCAAACAAATGTAAATATTAGACAAAGATAACACAAGTAATCACAAAATACAGTTTATAAATTAGGATTTTTATTTTTAAGGGAAAAGAAATCTAAACCTACAGGGCCCTGTGTGAAAAACTGATTGCCCCCTAATCCTAATAACGGGTTGGGCCGCCCTTAGCAGCAACAACTGCAATCACGTGTTTGCGACAGCTGACAATGAGTCTTTTACGATGCTCTGGAGGAATTTTGGCCACTCATCTTTGCAAAATTGTTGTAATTCAGCCGCATTGGAGGTTTCCGAGCATGAACCACCTTTTTAAGGTCATGCCTCAGCATCTCAATCAGATTAAGCTCCGAGCTTTGACTAGGCCACTCCAAAGTCTTAATTTTGTTTTTCTTAAATCTCATGTGCCATTTATCAGCCCAAGCTTCTAGTTTACATGAATCATCCTGTAATATAAAATTGTCCTCTTCCGTATTGATTACCCTGCAGAGTTTAGTGTCATCTGCAAATATTGAAATTCTGCTCTGAATGCCCCCTACAAGGTCATTAATAAATATATTAAAAAGAAGAGGGCCAAATACTGAACCCTGTGGTACCCCACTGCTAACCGCGACCCAGTCCGAGTGTGCTCCAATAATAACCACCCTTTGTTTCCTATCCCTGAGCCAGCTCTTAACCCACTTACACATATTTTCCCCTATACCCATTATTCTCATTTTATGTATCAACCTTTTGTGTGGCACCGCATCAAAAGCTTTTGAAAAGTCCATATACACTACGTCCACTGGGTTCCCTTGGTCCAGTCCGGAACTTACCTCTCGTAGATCCACTGGGGGTACTTTTGTTCTGTTGCAGTGTAGAATCTCAAAAGCTAATCATATAGTTGGTCTTCCATTGTTGTCAAAATTGGCAAACTTTTTTCTTTTGTTGGAGGTGTTTCAAGTTCACTTTATATACCTTATCAGGATAGAATAGGAACTCACACTGGAGAACTTAAGGTGCATATCATAGAGAGCAGGGAGAAACATACATAACAAGTTACAACACATAACATTAACTATGCACTGATGGAACTGCACCATCTACTGTCAGTTCAATGTAATGCCCCCAACACATGCTATAAGTCTAGTCCACCCGTTCCCTTGCACTAGATTTGCTGCTGATTTTCAACAGGGAAAAAATCAGCAGTCAATCTGCATCACAATCCGCATCCCAACGATGTGGATTTTTTTGTGCAGAAGCACAGCAGATTTCTCTGTCTCACGTGGAAGAGGGAAATCTGCTGCAGACTGCATGAAAATCTGACAAAAGCCGCATAAATTGGTATATGGTTAGTGTTAGAGGGGATGGGGACGGGAAGAAAAACAATAGACACGAACAAAGAAGACCCAGGAAAACATACTCAGAAGGGAGGTAAGAACATTTCTAAAACAATCCACAGTGAGGAGATTGGAACAAAACAAAATCCTCTAAACTGCATGCTCGCAAACGCCAGAAGCCTGACAAACAAGATGGAAGAACTAGAAGCAGAAATATCTACAGGTAACTTTGACATAGTGGGAATAACCGAGACATGGTTAGATGAAAGCTATGACTGGGCAGTTAACTTACAGGGTTACAGTCTGTTTAGAAAGGATCGTAAAAATCGGAGAGGAGGAGGGGTTTGTCTCTATGTAAAGTCTTGTCTAAAGTCCACTTTAAGGGAGGATATTAGCGAAGGAAATGAGGATGTCGAGTCCATATGGGTCGAAATTCATGGAGGGAAAAATGGTAACAAAATTCTCATTGGGGTCTGTTACAAACCCCCAAATATAACAGAAACCATGGAAAGTCTACTTCTAAAGCAGATAGATGAAGCTGCAACCCATAATGAGGTCCTGGTTATGGGGGACTTTAACTACCCGGATATTAGCTGGGAAACAGAAACCTGTGAAACCCATAAAGGCAACAGGTTTCTGCTAATACCAAGAAAAATTATCTTTCACAATTGGTGCAGAATCCAACCAGAGGAGAAGCACTTTTAGACCTAATACTATCTAATAGACCTGACAGAATAACAAATCTGCAGGTGGTCGGGCATCTAGGAAATAGCGACCACAATATTGTACAGTTTCACCTGTCTTTCACTAGGGGGACTTGTCAGGGAGTCACAAAAACACTGAACTTTAGGAAGGCAAAGTTTGACCAGCTTAGAGATGCCCTTAATCTGGTAGACTGGGACAATATCCTCAGAAATAAGAATACAGATAATAAATGGAAAATGTTTAAGAACATCCTAAATAGGCACTGTAAGTGGTTTATACCTTGTGGGAATAAAAGGACTAGAAATAGGAAAAACCCAATGTGGCTAAACAAAGAAGTAAGACAGGCAATTAACAGTAAAAAGAAAGCATTTGCACTACTAAAGCAGGAAGGCACCATTGAAGCTCTAAAAAACTATAGGGAGAAAAATACTTTATCTAAAAAACTAATTAAAGCTGCCAAAAAGGAAACAGAGAAGCACATTGCTAAGGAGAGTAAAACTAATCCCAAACTGTTCTTCAACTATATCAATAGTAAAAGAATAAAAACTGAAAATGTAGGCCCCTTAAAAAATAGTGAGGAAAGAATGGTTGTAGATGACGAGGAAAAAGCTAACATATTAAACACCTTCTTCTCCACGGTATTCACGGTGGAAAATGAAATGCTAGGTGAAATCCCAAGAAACAATGAAAACCCTATATTAAGGGTCACCAATCTAACCCAAGAAGAGGTGCGAAACCGGCTAAATAAGATTAAAATAGATAAATCTCTGGGTCCAGATGGCATACACCCACGAGTACTAAGAGAACTAAGTAATGTAATAGATAAACCATTATTTCTTATTTTTAGGGACTCTATAGCGACAGGGTCTGTTCCGCAGGACTGGCGCATAGCAAATGTGGTGCCAATATTCAAAAAAGGCTCTAAAAGTGAACCTGGAAATTATAGGCCAGTAAGGCTTCTTTCACACTAGCGTCGGAATTTCCCCGTCGCAATGCGTCGAGGAGAGATTCCGACGCTAGCGTTTAACGCATTGCACAATGGAGGCAACGGATGCATTTTTCCGGCGCATCCGCTGCCCCATTGTAAGGTGCGGGGAGGTGGGGGTGGAGTTCCGGCCGCGCATGCGCGGTCGGAAAAAGCGGTCCGTCAGGAGCAAAAAAAAGTTACATGTAGCGTTTTTTGCTCCCGACGGTCCGCCAAAGCACGATGCATCCGTCGCTCGACGGATGCGAAGTGTGTCAATCCGTCGCAAATGCGTCGTCAATACAAGTCTATGGGGAAAAAACGCATCCTGCAAGCACTTTTGCAGGATGCGTTTTTTCTGCAAAACGACGCATTGTGACGGATTGCAGAAAACGCCAGTGTGAAAGTAGCCTAAGTCTAACCTCTATTGTTGGTAAAATATTTGAAGGGTTTCTGAAGGATGTTATTCTGGATTATCTCAATGAGAATAACTGTTTAACTTCATATCAGCATGGGTTTATGAGGAATCGCTCCTGTCAAACCAATCTAATCAGTTTTTATGAAGAGGTAAGCTATAGGCTGGACCACGGTGAGTCATTGGACGTGGTATATCTCGATTTTTCCAAAGCGTTTGATACCGTGCCGCACAAGAGGTTGGTACACAAAATGAGAATGCTTGGTCTGGGGGAAAATGTGTGTAAATGGGTTATTAACTGGCTTAGTGATAGAAAGCAGAGGGTGGTTATATATAGTATAGTCTCTAACTGGGTCGCTGTGACCAGTGGGGTACCCCAGGGGTCGGTATTGGGACCTGTTCTCTTCAACATATTAATGATCTGGTAGAAGGTTTACACAGTAAAATATCAATATTTACAGATGATACAAAACTATGTAAAGCAGTTAATACAAAAGAAGATAGTATTCTGCTACAGATGGATCTGGATAAGTTGGAAACTTGGGCTGAAAGGTGGCAGATGAGGTTTAACAATGATAAATGTAAGGTTATACACATGGGAAGAAGGAATCAATATCACCATTACACACTGAACGGGAAACCACTGGGTAAATCTGACAGGGAGAAGGACTTGGGGATCCTAGTTAATGATAAACTTACCTGGAGCAGCCAGTGCCAGGCAGCAGCTGCCAAGGCAAACAGGATCATGGCGTGCATTAAAAGAGGTCTGGATACACATGATGAGAGCATTATACTGCCTCTGTACAAATCCCTAGTTAGACCGCACATGGAGTACTGTGTCCAGTTTTGGGCACCGGTACTCAGGAAGGATATAATGGAACTAGAGAGAGTACAAAGGAGGGCAACAAAATGAATAAAGGGGATGGGAGTACTACAATACCCAGATAGATTAGCGAAATTAGGATTATTTAGTCTAGAAAAAAGACGACTGAGGGGCGATCTAATAACCATGTATAAGTATATAAGGGGACAATACAAATATCTCGCTGAGGATCTGTTTATAGCAAGGAAGGTGACGGGCACAAGGGGGCATTCTTTGCATCTGGAGGAGAGAAGGTTTTTCCACCAACATAGAAGAGGATTCTTTACTGTTAGGGCGGTGAGAATCTGGAATTGCTTGCCTGAGGAGGTGGTGATGGTGAACTCAGTCGAGGGGTTCAAGAGAGGCCTGGATGTCTTCCTGGAGCAGAACAATATTGTATCATACAATTAGGTTCTGTAGAAGGACGTAGATCTGGGGATTTATTATGATGGAATATAGGCTGAACTGGATGGACAAATGTCTTTTCTCGGCCTTACTAACTATGTTACTATGTATGTGCATCTATATATACTGTAGCACTGCAGCAGCAGAAACACACTAATATTCTGCCCTAGAGGAGTATAGACCATGGGTATATTATACCTAGGCCAGATTATACTCCTCTGGGCTATAATATACCCCTGCTGCTGTAGATCAGATTTTTCATGCTTATGAGAAACATTGAGTGATATACTCCAGAATGGGGCCCCAGACATCACACAGGGGCCCTAGACATCTTAGGCTAGTTTCACATTTGCACACGGCTGTGAACGCTCTTAGTGAAGTCCTGCCCACTGCCATGCCTGCCAGTTAAGCTCCGCCCAGGTACGCATGCGGCCTGCGTACCCTATCTTTATCATTGGGTACGCAGGCCCTGCGGATGTTTGCGTTTGCGTCCGCATGCGTTTTGACGATTCGGTGAACACAAGAAAATCCAACTTGTTGCCTTTGCCTCGGGTTGCAGCACCGTCAAAAGAACGTGGGCGGAGCTTAACCGGTGGGGCGCAGCAGTGGTCAAGGCTTCACTGAGAGCGTACGCATGTGCACGGCTGTACGCAAATGTGAAACTAGCCTTATAGGATTGAGTGATATGCTCAAGAGCAGGGCCCCAGACATCGTAAAGGGGGTCCCAGACAGCGTACAGTGGGTCCCAGATAGTGCACAGGGGGTCATGCGCTCTGTCTATTTCCCCCCCTTGCGCGCTATCTCTTACCCCCTTGCTCACTGTCTCTGCCCCCCTGTGCGCTATCTGGGACCCCCTGTGGGCTGCCTGGGGTCCTGTGGGCTGCCTGGGGCCCTGGGGCTCCTGTGGGCTGCCTGGAGCCCTGTGTGCTGCCTGGGGCCCTGTGTGCTGCCTGGGGTCCCTGTGGACTGCCTGGGATCCTGTGCACTACCTGGGGCCCCGTGCGCTTCCTGTGGCCCCTGTGCTCTGCCTGGGTCCCCGTGCACTGCCTGGGGCCTCTCTGTGCTTCCTGGGGCCCCTGTGCACTGCCTGGAGCCCCTGTGGGCTGCCTGGGGCCCTATGGGCTGCCTGGGGTCTCAGGGCTGCCTGGGGTCCTGTGCACTGCCTGGGGCCCCGTGCACTGCCTGGGGCCTCTCTGTGCTGCCTGGGGCCCCTGTAAACTGCCTGGGGCCTCTCTGTGCTGCCTGGGGCCCTATGGGCTGCCTGGAGTCCCTGTGGGCTGCCTGGGGTCCTGTGTACTGCCTGGGGCCCCGTGCGCTTCCTGTAGCCCGTGTGCTCTGCCTGGGGCCTTGTTTGCTGCCTGGGGCTCCATTATTGATTATATCACTCAATGATTCTCAAAAGGCTGAAAAATCTGATCTACAGCAGTTCGGGTATATTCTGACCTGGAGGGGTATAATCTGGACTAGTCCAATTTGTACCCCGGGGTACAGTTTGGGCTAGGCCAGAATATACCCGGGGTATAATCTGGCCCAGAGGGGTATAAACTGGACTAGTCCAATTTATACCCGGGGTATAGTTTGGGCTAGGCTAGAATATACCCGGGGTATAATCTGGCCTAGGCCACTTTAACCCCGGGTATATTCTGGGCGGGGGGTTAATCTTGTCTGTTACACCTGGGGACAGCACAGTTGCATTTTACTAATAAACAACTTTAATGACTTTTAAGAAACAGACTTATTAACAGACGCACCTCCAGGTGAAGGATGTAATCACTTTACTTACTATACAGGTTTATACTTTCTTTTTTTTTTAACTTATTTTAACAGTGTTGAGTTGGAATATTTAATGTAGTTATTTTTATTATTATCCATGCAGGAGAATTATTTGATAAGCATGCAAGTTCTCACCACTCACTGTTCAACACAGAGACTGCTGTGAACCCAAAGACAACCCTGAGACGGCGAAGGACTATAATTGGCTTCTCTCATCATCAGACCCAAGATCCAGAAGAGCATAAGACATCTGCGGTTTCTGAGTCAACCCCCAAAAAGACGACATCAGGTATGCACCACATCTCCCAGTCCTCCTTATTCCGTTACAGTTTCTTCCTAAAAAAATATCTAGGAATTTAAAAAAAAGTGTTCATGAAATAGTGAGGCTAGACAGTGGTGTAGTTCAACATCATGGATGGTGAATAGACATGAGCGAATAGTTTGAAAAATTTGCCACAATATCTCAATACTGCATGAAAAAACACTTGAACCATCTTTGAGCTCTGTAATGTGAACATAGCCTTAACCCCTCTGTGACCTTAGACGTACTATCCCGTCGAGGTGCCCTGGGCTTATCTGACCCTGGACGGGATAGTACGTCATAGCCGATCGGCCGCGCTCACGGGGGGAGCGCGGCCGATCGCGGCCGGGTGTCAGCTGCTTATCGCAGCTGACATCCGGCACTATGTGCCAGGAGCGGTCACGGACCGCCCCCGGCACATTAACCCCTGGCACACCGCGATCAAAGATGATCGCGATGTGCCGGCGGTGCAGGGAAGCACCGCGCAGGGAGGGGGCTCCCTGCGGGCTTCCCTGAGCCCCCCGCAGCAACGCGATGTGATCGCGTTGCTGCGAGGGTCTCCTCACCTCCCTCCCTGCTCGAGCCCCGGATCCAAGATGGCCGCGGATCCGGGTCCTGCAGGGAGGGAGGTGGCTTCACAGAGCCTGCTCAGAGCAGGCACTGTGAAGGCTGCAGCGCTGCTAGTCAGATCAGTGATCTGACAGAGTGCTGTGCAAACTGTCAGATCACTGATCTGTGATGTCCCCCCCTGGGACAAAGTAAAAAAGTAAAAAAAAAATTTTCCAAATGTGTAAAAAAAATAAAAAAAAATATTCCAAAATAATGAAAAAAAAAATATATATTATTCCCATAAATACATTTCTTCATCTAAATAAAAAAAAAAAACCAATAAAAGTACACATATTTAGTATCGCCGCGTCCGTAACGACCCGACCTATAAAACTGTCCCACTAGTTAACCCCTTCAGTAAACACCGTAAGAAAAAAAAAAAAAAAACGAGGCAAAAAACAACGCTTTATTATCATACCGCCGAACAAAAAGTGGAATAACACGCGATCAAAAGGACAGATATAAATAACCATGGTACCGCTGAAAGCGTCATATTGTCCCGCAAAAAAAGAGCCGCCATGCAGCATCATCAGCAAAAAAATAAAAAAGTTATAGTCCTGAGAATAAAGCGATGCAAAAATAATTATTTTTTCTGCAAAATAGTTTTTATCGTATAAAAGCACCAAACCATAAAAAAATGATATAAATGAGGTATCGCTGTAATCGTACTGACCCGAAGAATAAAACTGATTTATCAATTTTACCAAACGCGGAACGGTATAAACGCCTCCCCCAATAGAAATTCATGAATAGCTGGCTTTTGGTCATTCTTCCTCACAAAAATCGGAATAAAAAGCGATAAAAAAATGTCACGTGCCCAAAAATGTTTTCAATAAAAACGTCAACTCGTCCCGCAAAAAACAAGACCTCACATGACTCTGTGGACCAAAATATGGAAAAATTATAGCTCTCAAAATGTGGTATTGCAAAAAATATTTTTTGCAATAAAAAGGGTCTTTCAGTGTGTGACGGCTGCCAATCATAAAATACGCTAAAAAACTCGCTATAAAAGTAAATCAAACCCCCCTTCATCACCCCCTTAGTTAGGGAAAAATAAAAAAAAATGTATTTATTTCCATTTTCCCATTAGGGCTAGGGTTAGGGCTAGGGTTAGGGCTAGGGCTAGGGTTAGGGTTAGGGCTAGGGTTAGGGCTAGGGTTAGGGTTAGGGCTAGGGTTAGGGCTAGGGTTAGGGCTAGGGTTAGGGTTAGGGCTAGGGTTAGGGCTAGGGTTAGGGCTAGGGTTAGGGTTAGGGTTGGGGCTACAGTTAGGGTTGGGGCTAAAGTTAGGGTTAGGGTTTAGATTACATTTACAGTTGGGAATAGGGTTGGGATTAGGGTTAGGGGTGTGTCAGGGTTAGAGGTGTGGTTAGGGTTACCGTTGGAATTAGGGTTAGGGGTGTGTTTAGATTAGGGTTTCAGTTATAATTGGGGGGTTTCCACTGTTTCGGCACATCAGGGGCTCTCCAAACACGACATGGCGTCCGATCTCAATTCCAGCCAATTCTGCGTTGAAAAAGTAAAACAGTGCTCCTTCCCTTCCGAGCTCTCCTGTGTGCCCAAACAGGGGTTTACCCCAACATATGGGGTATCGGCGTACTCAGGACAAATTGGACAACAACTTTTGTGGACCAATTTCTCCTGTTACCCTTGGGAAAATACAAAACTGGGGGCTAAAAAATAATTTTTGTGGGAAAACAAAAAGATTTTTTATTTTCACGGCTCTGCGTTATAAACTGTAGTGAAACACTTGGGGGTTCAAAGTTCTCACAACACATCTAGATAAGTTCATTGAGGGGTCTAGTTTCCAATATGGGGTCACTTGTGGGGGGTTTCTACTGTTTAGGTACATTAGGGGCTCTGCAAACGCAATGTGACGCCTGCAGACCAATCCATCTAAGTCTGCATTCCAAATGATGCTCCTTCCCTTCCGAGCCCTCCCATGCGCCCAAACGGTGGTTCCCTCCCACATATCGGGTATCAGCGTACTCAGGACAAATTGGACAACAACATTTAGGGTCCAATTTCTCCTGCTAACCTTGGAAAAATACAAAACTGGGGGCTAAAATATAATTTTTGTGGAAAAAAAAATATTTTTTATTTGCATGGCTCTGCGTTATAAACTGTAGTGAAATACTTGGGGGTTCAAAGCTCTCACAACACATCAAGATGAGTTCCTTAGGGGGTCTACTTTCCAAAATGGTGTCACTTGTGGGGGGTTTCTACTGTTTAGGTACATTAGGGGCTCTGCAAACGCAATGTGACGCCTGCAGACCATTCCATCTAAGTCTGCATTCCAAATGGCGCTCCTTCCCTTCCGAACCCTCCCATGCGCCCAAACGGTGGTTCCCCCCCACATATGGGGTATCAGCGTACTCAGGACAAATTGGACAACAACTTTTGGGGTCCAATTTCTCCTGTTACCCTAGGGAAAATACAAAACTGGGGGCTAAAAAATAATTTTTGTGGGAAAAAAATTTTGTTTTATTTTTATGGCTCTGCATTATAAACTTCTGTGAAGCCCTTGGTGGGTCAAAGTGCTCACCACACATCCAGATAAGTTCCTTAGGGGGTCTACTTTCCAAAATGGTGTCACTTGTGGGGGGTTTCAATGTTTAGGCACATCAGTGGCTCTCCAAACGCAACATGGCGTCCCATCTCAATTCCTGTCAATTTTGCATTGAAAAGTCAAACGGCGCTCCTTCCCTTCCGAGCTCTCCCATGCGCCCAAACAGTGGTTTACTGCCACATATGGGGTATCAGCGTACTCGGGACAAATTGGACAACAACTTTTGAGGTCCAATTTCTTCTCTTACCCTTGGAAAAATAAAAAATTGGGGGCAAAAATATAATTTTTGTGAAAAAATATGATTTTTTATTTTTACGGTTCTGCATTATAAACTTCTGTGAAGCACTTGGTGGGTCAAAGTGCTCACCACACCTCTAGATAAGTTCCTTAGGGGGTCTACTTTCCAAAATGGTGTCACTTGTGGGGGGTTTCAATGTTTAGGCACATCAGTGGCTCTCCAAACGCAACATGGCGTCCCATCTCAATTTCTGTCAATTTTGCATTGAAATGTCAAACTGCGCTCCTTCCCTTCCGAGCTCTCCCATGCGCCCAAACAGTGGTTTACTGCCACATATGGGGTATCAGCGTACTCAGGACAAATTGGACAACAACTTTTTGGGTCCAATTTCTCCTGTTACCCTTGGTAAAATAAAACAAATTGGAGCTGAAGTAAATTTTTTGTGTAAAAAAGTTTAATGTTCATTTTTATTTAAACATTCCAAAAATTCCTATTAAACACCTGAAGGGTTAATAAACTTCTTGAATGTGGTTTTGAGCACCTTGAGGGGTGCAGTTTTTAGAATGGTGTCACACTTGGGCATTTTCTATCATATAGACCCCTCAAAATGACTTCAAATGAGACGTGGTCCCTAAAAAAAAATGGTGTTGTAAAAATGAGAAATTGCTGGTCAACTTTTAACCCTTATAACTCCCTAACAAAAAAAAAATTGGTTCCAAAATTATGCTGATGTAAAGGAGACATGTGGGAAATGTTACTTATTAAGTATTTTGTGTGACATATCTCTGTGATTTAATTGCATAAAAATTCAAAGTTTGAAAATTGCGAAATTTTCAAAATTTTCGCCAAATTTCCGTTTTTTTCACAAATAAACGCAGGTACTATCAAAGAAATTTTACCACTATCATGAAGTACAATATGTCACGAGAAAACAATGTCAGAATCACCAGGATCCGTTGAAGCGTTTCGGAGTTATAACCTCATAAAGGGACAGTGGTCAGAATTGTAAAAATTGGCCTGGTCATTAACGTGCAAACCACCCTTGGGGGTAAAGGGGTTAAAGGGAAGGTGCCATCAAAAAAAAAAATTTTTCAGAAATTGTAAAAATGTAAAGAATTAATGATTAGATTTTCTTAAAAAATATTATCATTTGTTTATAATTTAGTAAAATATGAAAAATAATTTGAAAAGTTTTGGAATTTCCACTTTTAAACACTAGGGGGAGCAGCTGCTGAAATTTCAGAAAAACCTAGTGTACAAATAGCTCACATTACAGCACTGCAGTAATTATGGGTGGAGTCTGCTGACGTGTGTGATGTCTCCTCTCCTCTCCTTCTGGGTGCTTGCTAAGGGATTAGAGAGGATGATATTCAGGAACCAAATAAGCAGCCATTTTGTTGGTGACTGCAGAGTATGGCTGCCGTCACACTAGCAGTATTTGGTCAGTATTTTACCTCAGTATTTGTAAGCCAAAACCAGGAGTGGAACAATTAGAGGAAAAGTATAATAGAAACATGTGCACCACGTCTGCATTTATCACCCACTCCTGGTTTTGGCTACAAATACTGAGGTAAAATACTGACCAAATACTGAGCGTGGACGGCAGCCTTAGGCTACTTTCACACTAGCGTTGTTGGCTGTACGTTGCAATGCGTCATTCAGAAGAAAAAACGCATCCTGCGAAGTTGTCTGCAGGATGCGTTTTTTCCCCATTGACTAACATTACCGACGTATTGCCACACGTCACAACTGTCGTGCGACGGTTGCGTCATGTTTTGGTGGACCGCCACAAAAAAAGTTACATGTAACGTTTGTTTGTGCGTCGAGTCCGCCATTTTTGACCGCGCATGCATGGTCGAAACTCTGCCCCATCCTCCCCAGACCTTACAATGGGGCAGCAGAAGCGTCGTAAGACTGCTTCCGCTGCCCACGTCGGACATTTCTTTCACAGCATACATCGGTACGTCGGCCCGACGCACTGCGACGGGCCCGTACCGACGCTAGTGTGAAAGCAGCCTTATACTGACAAGTAGACGGTCACCGAGGATGGCAGGCAGCAAGGATTCTGGGAGGTATGTGGTGGAGGGAGCAGGGTGACAGCAGCACAGAGTATTTCAGGAGAGCAGTGTGCTGGTCTATAGGGGCCCCCTGTTCGGTGCGCGGAGCAGCCAGAGATTGTACATAGGGCGCTGTCTTTTATACACATGGATGGACCGTCTGCTCCACAGAAATCCAGGAAACATTTCTGCGGATTGATGGCCTGTTCTGATCCAGACTTTGCATGCAGACCCCATTCCCCTCCTCAGATCCTGTCTTCTCCATCCTGTCCTGGCAATATGTGAAAGCGAGGCGACAGGCGCAGTCTGGGGTGACGCTGGGAAGGAAATGTAGCCATATAGTAACGATAAAAATGAGACCCCTCTCTTCAGCTGCCTCACCAGCCTTCCCCTGACTACACCTAACTGGAGGTCATGCTGCCCCCTCTATTACCCCAGACCCGCGTGCAGGTGCTCAGCCAGAACCACCATAGAATGGGTCCGCTTTCTGAAGATAATACTGCCATAGTGTTCTCACATAATACCGCCATATAGATCACACATAATACCACCAGTGTTCTCACATACCGCCATATAGATCGCACATAATACCACCAGTGTTCTCACATACCGCCATATAGATCACACATAATACTGCCATAGTGTTCTCACATAATACCGCCATATAGATTACACATAATACCACCAGTGTTCTCACATACCGCCATATCGATCACACATAATACCACCAGTGTTCTCACATACCGCCATATAGATCACACATAATACTGCCAGTGTTTTCACATAATACCGCCATATAGATCACACACAATACCACCATATAATTCTCACAATACTGATCAAGCATAATACCACCATACAGATCACATAATACCGTCATATAGATCTCACATAATGCCATAATACAGCATGATGCCCGCAGCTCCTGTTATCGCACGCATTGAGTTGTGTGTGCAATGGGGAAAGATATGCAGGGGGGAGAGGAGTGCATAGGAGTGGATTAGATACACGGCTCAGCAGACAGTATCACACAGGAGAGGATTAGATACACGGCTCAGCAGACAGTATCACACAGGATAGGATTAGATACACGGCTCAGCATAATATCACACAGTATAGGATTAGATACACGGCTCAGCAGACAGTATCACACAGGAGAGGATTAGATACACGGCTCAGCAGACAGTATCACACAGGAGAGGATTAGATACACGGCTCAGCAGACAGTATCACACAGGATAGGATTAGATACACGGCTCAGCAGACAGTATCACACAGGATAGGATTAGATACACGGCTCAGCAGACAGTATCACACAGGAGAGGATTAGATACACGGCTCAGCATATCACACATGAGAGGATTAGATACAGGGGCCAGCAGACAGTATTACACAGGAGAGGATTAGATACATGGCTCAGCACAGTATAGTGATAGATGCACGGTCTGATGTCCTGTGAGAAGCTGCAGTGAGGTTGGAGCAGCACAGAGCCTCCCCCATCCCCCTCTGTTACCTCTTTGCAGCTCCTGATAGAGGACATCAGACAGCAGCACTCCTTCACCCTCTCTAGGGATTACAGCCACACACCAGGCAGCAGAGGACAGGGAATGGCCGCTGAGTGTGAGGGGAGACAGATGGAGCTGCCCCTCCAACAGCACAGCTCAGTCACAGTGGAGCTCACAGGTACACTCCACTGTAGGCTGAAGCAAGATGGCGCCGATCTCCTGCCTCTGCTGTGATGTGGAGACAGCCCAGGGGGCGTGGCCCCATCACAGCACAATGATAGCTATGGGGTCGCCTCCCGACCGCAGCCTCCTATGCCCAGGGCTGCCGTATTTGCACAGTGTAAGGCCGGCGTCACACACAGCGTAAAACAATACGGTCCGTATATTACGGCCGTAATACGCTGAAAAGTCCCGAAAATAGTGGTCCGTAGCTCCTCCGTAGGCAGGGTGTGTCAGCGTTTTTTGCGCATGGCATCCTCCGTATGTAATCCGTATGGCATCCGTACTGCGTGGTTTTCTCCCAGGCTTTCTAGGAAAGTTCCCACGATCTATGAACATCCAGCAGAGGGCGCCTCACCGCAAATGAAGCTAAATATAGCTCATTGATCTATATTTAGACTCATTCCCCGAGGTTTGGCAGCGAGAAGTAGCATTGCATTAGCAAAGCTCCTTGCTGCAAAAGGTTTTAACCCCTTCAGAAGGATTTACATCGTTGGACGTTACAGATCTGCGGAGGGTAAGTATATTGTTGGTCTATTATGTTTTTTCTTTCACAGAACGAGGGTCTTCAGTGACTGGATTGGGCGTACAATAAAATACTCCAACAACCATTGTTTTTATTTCATTAAAATAATTTTAAATAATGTGTTTGTGTTTTATTTAACCCTTTACTACAATTGGATTAATAATGGATAGGTGTCATAATTGACGCCTCTCCATTATTAATTAGGCTTAATGTCACCTTACAATAGCAAGGTGACATTAACCCTTCATTACCCCATATCCCACCGCTACACGGGAATGGGAAGAGAGTGGCCAAGTGCCAGAATAGGCGCATCTTCCAGATGTGCCTTTTCTGGGGTGGCTGGGGGCAGATATTTTTAGCCAGGGGGGGGCCAATAACCATGGACCCTCTCCAGGCTATTAATATCTGCCCTCAGTCACTGGCTTTACTACTCTGGCGTAGAAAATTGCGCGGGAGCCCACGCCAATTTTTTCCGCCATTTAACCCTTTATTTTAAGAGCTAGAACGGCCAAATTTTGCAGATACACTCTACTGACATTAGTAGTGTGGAATCTGCAAAAAAAATGGAGAGAAGACATGGTTTACTGTATGTAAACCATGTCTCAAATCATGTCGGGTTTTAGGAAGGAGAAAGAAAAAGCCGGTAATTGAATTACCGGCTTTCAAGCTGTATAGCGCTGGAATAAATATTAATATATATACATATATGTGTCTCACTGACATATATATATATATACAGTGGGGCAAAAAAGTATTTAGTCAGTCAGCAATAGTGCAAGTTCCACCACTTAAAAAGATGAGAGGCGTCTGTAATTTACATCATAGGTAGACTTCAACTATGGGAGACAAACTGAGAAAAAAAAATCCAGAAAATCACATTGTCTGTTTTTTTTAACATTTTATTTGCATATCATGGTGGAAAATAAGTATTTGGTCAGAAACAAAATTTCATCTCAATACTTTGTAATATATCCTTTGTTGGCAATGACAGAGGTCAAACGTTTTCTGTAAGTCTTCACAAGGTTGCCACACACTGTTGTTGGTATGTTGGCCCATTCCTCCATGCAGATCTCCTCTAGAGCAGTGATGTTTTTGGCTTTTCGCTTGGCAACACGGACTTTCAACTCCCTCCAAAGGTTTTCTATAGGTTTGAGATCTGGAGACTGGCTAGGCCACTCCAGGACCTTGAAATGCTTCTTACGAAGTCACTCCTTCGTTGCCCTGGCGGTGTGCTTTGGATCATTGTCATGTTGAAAGACCCAGCCACGTTTCATCTTCAATGCCCTTGCTGATGGAAGGAGGTTTGCACTCAAAATCTCACGATACATGGCCCCATTCATTCTTTCATGTACCCGGATCAGTTGTCCTGGCCCCTTTGCAGAGAAACAGCCCCAAAGCATGATGTTTCCACCACCATGCTTCACAGTAGGTATGGTGTTTGATGGATGCAACTCAGTATTCTTTTTCCTCCAAACACGACAAGTTGTGTTTCTACCAAACAGTTCCAGTTTGGTTTCAACAGACCATAGGACATTCTCCCAAAACTCCTCTGGATCATCCAAATGCTCTCTAGCAAACTTCAGATGGGCCCGGACATGTACTGGCTTAAGCAGTAGGACACGTCTGGCACTGCAGGATCTGAGTCCATGGTGGCGTAGTGTGTTACTTATGGTAGGCCTTGTTACATTGGTCCCAGCTCTCTGCAGTTCATTCACTAGGTCCCCCCGCGTGGTTCTGGGATTTTTGCTCACCGTTCTTGTGATCATTCTGACCCCACGGGGTGGGATTTTGCGTGGAGCCCCAGATCGAGGGAGATTATCAGTGGTCTTGTATGTCTTCCATTTTCTAATTATTGCTCCCACTGTTGATTTCTTCACTCCAAGCTGGTTGGCTATTGCAGATTCAGTCTTCCCAGCCTGGTGCAGGGCTACAATTTTATTTCTGGTGTCCTTTGACAGCTCTTTGGTCTTCACCATAGTGGAGTTTGGAGTCAGACTGTTTGAGGGTGTGCACAGGTGTCTTTTTATACTGATAACAAGTTTAAACAGGTGCCATTACTACAGATAATGAGTGGAGGAAAGAGGAGACTCTTAAAGAAGAAGTTACAGGTCTGTGAGAGCCAGAAATCTTGATTGTTTGTTTCTGACCAAATACTTATTTTCCACCATAATATGCAAATAAAATGTAAAAAAAAAAAAAACAATGTGATTTTCTGGATTTTTTTTTCTCAGTTTGTCTCCCATAGTTGAGGTCTACCTATGATGTAAATTACAGACGCCTCTCATCTTTTTAAGTGGTGGAACTTGCACTATTGCTGACTGACTAAATACTTTTTTGCCCCACTGTATACCTATTCTATGTGTACACATTTATTCTACCTATTCTACTGTAAGCTGTCAGTGTGATTTTACTGTACACCGCACTGAATTGCCGGCTTTTCTCTCTAACAGCGCTGCGTATTTCTCGCAAGTCACACTGCTTGTCCGTGTGTAATCCGTATTTTTCACGCTTCCATAGACTTTCATTGGCGTATTTCTTGCGCAGTACGGTGACAAACGCAGCATGCTGCGATTTTGTACAGCCGTAGAAAGCCGTATAATACTGATCAGTAAAATACGGCAGATAGGAGCAGAGGCATAGAGAATAATTGTGCCGTATTTTTTGCGAGTTTTACGGACGTAGTTTCTGCGCTCTTACGTCCGTAAAACTCGCATGTGTGACGCCGGCCTAAGTGTCGTGCTGGGACTCTTACACTGCTGCAAAGCAAAATGGCGGAGCCCAGTGGCTGCAAAAATAATTAATAATAAAAAATATATTAAAGTTAAAAAAAATAATTTTGTATTAAAAATAATTGTTTATATAAACAATTATTTTTAATACAAAAACAAAATTGCGGCACCTTCCCTTTAATGATGTTATGTGTATGGTATCTTTTCTAGTTACTGTCTCCATTCTGCAATTGATGAAATATTGTGCTTCGTACACCATTAGTCTGGCCAAGTGGCCCACTGCAACATTCCCTCCACAGGCTTTGAATGCATCCAACGTCTTCTTTGTTGACCAACTGCCAGGTCAGCCACCGAGCCTGGGGCACAATCAAACAGATGAAAACATGCTGGTCTGAACAGTAGCATAAAGGCTGAGTCACACATAACGATAACGTTAACGATATCGTTGCAACGTCACGCTTTTGGTGACGTAGCAACGATCCCGCTAACGATCTCGTTATGTGTGACAGCGACCAACGATCAGGCCCCTGCTGGGAGATCGTTGGTCGTTGGGAAATGATTATTATTTTTTATTATTATTATTATACATTTTTATAGCGCCATTTATTCCATGGCGCTTTACATGTGAATACGGGGCAAATATAGACAAATACATTAAACATGAGCAGATAACAAGGCACACGAGTACATAAGGAGGGAGGACCCTGCCCGCGAGGGCTCAGAGTCTGCAGGGGGTGGGTGAGGATACACTAGGAGAGGGAAAAGCTGGCTGTGCGGCTGTTCAGTAGGTTGAGGATCACTGCAGGCTGTAGGCTTGTCGGAAGAGATGAGTCTTCAGGTTCTTTTTGAAGGTTTCTATGGTAGGCGCAAGTCTGATGTGTTGGGGTAGAGAGTTCCAGAGTATGGGGGAAGCACGGGAGAAGTCTTGGATGCGGTTATGGGAAGAAGAGATGAGAGGGGAGTAGAGAAGGAGGTCTTGGGAGGATCGGAGGTCGCGTGTAGGTAGGTACCGGGAGACCATGTCACAGATGTATGGAGGAGACAGGTTGTGGATGGCTTTGTATGTCAGTGTGAGGGTTTTGAACTGGAGTCTCTGGGCGATAGGAAGCCAGTGAAGGGCTTGACACAGGGGAGAGGCTGGGGAATAGCGGGGGGACAGGTGGATTAGTCGGGCAGCAGAGTGTAGGATGGATTGGAGTGGTGCCAGAGTGCTAGAGGGGAGTCCAGAGAGTAGGAGGTTGCAGTAGTCGAGGCGGGAGATGATAAGGGCATGCACTAGCGTTTTTGCAGTGTTGCGGTCAAGGAAAGCACGGATCCGGGAAATATTTTTGAGTTTGAGACGACAGGAGGAGGCAAGGGCTTGGATATGTGGCTTGAAAGAGAGGGCAGAGTCGAGGATCACCCCGAGACACCGGGCGTGTGGGACTGGGGATAGTGAGCAGCCATTGACATTGATGGATAGATGTGGTGGAGGGGTAGAGTGAGATGGGGGAAAGATGATGAATTCTGTTTTGTCCATGTTCAGTTGTAGAAAGCGAGCAGAAAAGAAGGCTGAAATGGCAGACAGACAGTGCGGGATTTTGGTAAGCAAGGAGGAGAGGTCCGGTCCGGAGAGGTAGATCTGCGTGTCGTCAGCGTAGAGATGGTACTGCATACCGTGGGATTCTATGAGCTGTCCCAGGCCGAAAGTGTAGATGGAGAAGAGTAGGGGTCCTAGAACAGAGCCTTGAGGAACACCGACTGACAAGGGGCGAAGTGAGGAGGTGGTGTGGGGGAGGGAGACACTGAATGTTCGGTCTGTCAGATATGACGAGATCCAGGAAAGGGCCAAGTCTGTGATGCCAAGGGATGAGAGGATTTGTTGCAAAAGGGAGTGGTCAACAGTGTCAAAGGCAGAAGACAAGTCCAGGAGAAGGAGGACAGAGTAGTGTCGCTTGCTCCTGGCAGTTAGTAGGTCATTGGTGACTTTAGTTAGGGCAGTTTCAGTTGAGTGATGGGAACGGAAGCCTGATTGTAACCGATCAAAGAGGGAGCAGGAGGAGAAGTGGGAGGACAGTTCAAGATGGACGTGTTGCTCCAGCAATTTGGAGGCATAAGGGAGAAGAGATATTGGGCGATAGCTAGACACAGAGGATGGGTCGAGGGAGGGCTTTTTGAGGATGGGTGTGATCTTGGCATGCTTGAAGGATGAGGGAAAGACACCTGTTGTGAGTGAGAGGTTGAAGAGGTGCGTTAGGGTTGGGATGAAGACCGTGTAAAGGTTAGGGATGAGGTGGGATGGGAGCGGGTCAAGCGTGCAAGTGGTGAGGTGTGATCTTGACTGGAGGGTGGAGAGCTGATCTTCTGTCATGGTGGAGAAGCTGGTTTTGGAGGAGCAGGGTTGAGCAGCTAAGAGGGGCAGTGGGCGCTGTGGGCCAAAGCTTTCTCTGATTGTATCGATCTTCTGTTTAAAGAAAGAGGCGAAGTCATCAGCAGAAATGAGGGGGGAGGGAGGAGGTGCGGGGGGACGGAGTAGAGAATTGAAAGTGTTGAAAAGCTGTTTAGGGTTGTGGGACAGGGAGGATATGAGGGATGAGAAGTAAGTTTGTTTTGCGGCAGTGAGCGCAGACTTGAAGCTGGCGAGGGACTGCTTGTATGCAGTGAAGTGGTCGGCAGAGTGGGATCGCTTCCATCTCCGCTCGGCAATCCTGGAAGCCCGTCTCAATTCTTTGGTCAGGCTGGTCAGCCAGGGCTGCCTGTTAATTGTACGAGTTTTACTATGCATGAGTGGGGCGGCCGAATCGAGTGTTGTTGTTATTGTGGTGTTATAATCAGGACATGATCAGGACCTTTTTTTGGTTGCTGATCACCCGCTGTCATCGCTGGATCTGTGTGTGTGACACCGATCTAGCGATGTGTTCACCTGTAACCAGGGTAAACATTGGGTTACTAAGCGCAGGGCCGCGCTTAGTAACCCGATATTTACCCTGGTTACTATTGTAAAAGTAAAAAAAAAAAAACAGTACATACTTACATTCCAGTGTCTGTCACGTCCCCCGGCGTCAGCTTCCCTGCACTGACTGTCAGCGCCGGCCGTAAAGCAGAGCACAACGGTGACGTCACCGCTGTTACTGCCGGCGCTGACACAGTCAGCCGAAAGCAGTTTCCTGTGGACGCCGGGGGACGTGACAGACATCGGAATGTGAGTATGTAGTGTTTTTTTTTTAAATTTTACAATGGTAACCAGAGTAAATATCGGGTTACTAAGCGCGGCCCTGCACTTAGTATCCCAATGTTTACCCTGGTTACCCGGGGACTTCGGCATCGTTGAAGACAGTTTCAATGATGCCGAAGTTGTTCCCCTGATCGTTGGTCGCTGGAGAGAGCTGTCTGTGTGACAGCTCCCCAGCGACCACACAACGACTTACCAACGATCACGGCCAGGTCGTATCGCTGGTCGTGATCGTTGGTAAGCTGCTCAGTGTGAAGGCACCTTAAGTCTGTGTCTACTATCTGCGGACCACACACAGAAGTAACATCCACTTGTCTGGACCTGACATAAGGGCTCTTTCAGATGTCCATGATTATCATATTGTAATGATACTTATTTTATTGCCACTGGGAGATACTTGCATCTTTACTTGGACATTGTATTCAGAGCATGCACGAGGCACTTTATCATCAAGGCCATCACTATCTTCATGAGCTAAGTGACCTAACGCTTTTATATATTCTCTGCTTTATGGACTTGCACAGAACGTGAGGAGCCTATTTTGAGGAGAAACACCCTACTTTTTTATTATCACTTTGGATATGGTTATATTTGGGGGAGGGGGAGGGATTTTTGTATTTTTGTATATTTTTAATTGATACCAATATATAGTCATTTTATCACTTAGCAGTTGTGACAGAAACAGTGTTCTCCCTACTGCAGATCTAGCAGAGCTCAGAATGCTGAGCTTTGTTTAACCCCGCCCACACCACTGATTGGCAGCCTTCTGTGTATAACCCTGCCCACACCACTGATTGGCAGCCTTCTGTGTATAACCCCCCCCACACCACTGATTGGCAGCCTTCTGTGTATAACCCTGTCCACACCACTGATTGGCAGCTTTCTGTGTATAACCCCGCCCACACCACTGATTGGCAGCTTTCTGTGTATAACCCCGCCCACACCACTGATTGGCAGCCTTCTGTGTATAACCCCACCCACACCACTGATTGGCAGCCTTCTGTGTATAACCCTGCCCACACCACTGATTGGCAGCTTTCTGTGTATAACCCCGCCCACACCACTGATTGGCAGCTTTCTGTGTATAACCCCGCCCACACCACTGATTGGCAGCTTCCTGTGTATAACCCTGCCCACACCACTGATTGGCTGCTTTCTGTGTATATCCTTGCCCACACCACTGATTGACAGCTTTCTGTGTATAACCCCACCCACATGACTGGCAGCTTTCTGTGTATAACCCCGCCCACACCACTGATTGGCAGCTATCTGTGTATAACCCTGTTCACACCACTGATTGGCTGCTTCCTGTGTATAATCCTGCCCACACCACTGATTGGCAGCTTTCTGTGTATAACCACGCCCACAGCACTGATTGGCAGCTTTCTGTGTATTACCCTGCCCACACCACTGATTGGCAGCTATCTATGTATAACCCTGTTCACACCACTGATTGGCAGCTTCCTGTATATTACCCCGCCCACACCACTGATTGGCAGCTTTCTGTGTATAACCCCGCCCACAGCACTGATTGGCAGCTTTCTGTGTATTACCCCGCCCACACCACTGATTGGCAGCTATCTGTGTATAACCCTGTTCACACCACTGATTGGCAGCTTCCTGTGTATAATCCTGCCCACACCACTGATTGGCAGCTTTCTGTGTATAACCCCGCCCAGACCACTGATTGGCAGCTTTCTGTGTATTACCCAGCCCACACCACTGATTGGCAGCTTCCTGTGTATTACCCCGCCCACACCACTGATTGGCAGCTTCTTGTGTATAATCCTGCCCACACCACTGATTGGCAGCTTTCTGTGTATAACCCCGCCCACACCACTGATTGGCTGCTTTCTGTGTATAATCCTGCCCACACTACTGATTGGCAGCTTCCTGTGTATAACCCCGCCCACACCACTGATTGGCTGCTTTCTGTGTATAACCCTGTTCACGCCACTGATTGGCAGCTTTCTGTGTATTACCCCGCCCACACCACTGATTGGCAGCTATCTGTGTATAACCCTGTTCACACCACTGATTGGCAGCTTCCTGTGTATAATCCTGCCCACACCACTGATTGGCAGCTTCCTGTGTATAACCCCCGCCCACACCACTGATTGGAAGCGTTCTGTGTATTACCCCACCCACACCACTGATTGGCTGCTTTCTGTGTATAATCCTGCCCACACTACTGATTGGCAGCTTCCTGTGTATAACCCCGCCCACACCACTGATTGGCTGCTTTCTGTGTATAACCCTGTTCACGCCACTGATTGGCAGCTTTCTGTGTATTACCCCGCCCACACCACTGATTGGCAGCTATCTGTGTATAACCCTGTTCACACCACTGATTGGCAGCTTCCTGTGTATAATCCTGCCCACACCACTGATTGGCAGCTTCCTGTGTATAACCCCCGCCCACACCACTGATTGGCAACTTTCTATGTATAACCCCACCCACACCACCACTCATTGGCTGCTTTCTGCTCACACTGTGCACTTACAGAAAGCTGATAATCAATGGAGGTTGCGGGATGCCATTGAAGAAGTAGACCAGGAGGCACACGACACCTAGTTCTGTAATGATAATCTACTGCTAATAAAACACTGATTTTAATGAAACTGCAAAATAAAACCTAGTAACTTGCTGAAAAGGGGAATGGACAGCACCTCCAAAACTCATACATTGATCTAATGCCGCTAGGCAAAAATATATATAACTGAACTTGAGGTTCTTAGTTTAACATTCTGATCAGAGTGTATGAAGCCCACTGCCACGTCATGGCAAACCTCGTAGTGGGTCCTACCGCCCTAACGGAGCGGAGCCGTGTGCCAACCACCGCCACAGCGGCAATACATCGGCAGTGCAGACAGCCCAGTGTCTCCAGACCGTGCCGCACCTCCAGCACAAAACCACAGCAACAATGGCTGCCGCACAGCACCACCACAGCGGTTCATGCTCTTTTTTGGTGTAAAATCTAGTAACTGACACATTGCTGGAATTAGCTCTCTGCCCCCATATCATGTTACTCTGAGATTACAAAAGCGCCTGCATATGAGCGAGTCATTCTATGTGTCCATTGGCCACCCCAGTGGGCGATCACGGGTGCTTGCTATCAAGGAGCTCAGTTGAACCCCAGCCAGTAGTATCATAGTACATAGTAAATAGATCAGAATATCACAAGTTCCAGTTCCCTATGGGAACTTCAAAAGAAAGTTTTTTTTAAGAAATATGAAAAAAATAACAAAAACATTTGAATAATCTCCATTTTACCCCATTAAAATAAAGATAAATAAAACTATAGAGAAATTACACATACTGTATGTGGCATTGCCACATCCATAAATGTCCGATCCATGAAAATATTAAATTAATTAACCCGATTGATGAACACTGTAAGCAGAAAAAAAATTCATAACTCCCAAATTGTGTTATTTTGGTCGCTGGGACACTACAAAAAATACAGAAAGAATCATAGCTGTCACAAAAAGATATCAATAAAAACATGTAAATGAAGGCCTCACACAGCTGCATTGATAAGTACATGAAAATGAGGCAACAGTCTAAAAAAAATTTTTTGAAAATTTTGAATTGTTTTTGACAACTAAAATAATTTAAAAACTGGACAAGTTTGGCATCCAGTAGTTATATTGATGAGGAGAATCGTGATCAGGTCTTTTAATCATTCATTGTACAACGTAAAAACAATTCTCAAAAGACAATGTCAAAATTGCAGGAGCAATTTTCGGAATTTTGACAAGACTCAGTTTCTAGAACATTTTTAAACCCATATTATGAAAGTTAAGTTAAAGAGGTTGTCCACTACTTTTACATTGATCGGCTGGGGTTCAACACCCGGCACTGCTATCGGTGTCGGTGCCAGCCGGAAGTACTCACTTGCCAAGCTGCTTCTTCTTGTAATCCCCAGACCTTGGTACTGCACATCCGTTCCTATTCAACTCAATAGGAGGCAGATGTGTAGTATGTGGCGCCACTGCAAATAGACGGAAAGCTTGGCAAGTGAGTACTTCCTCCCGGCGGCTGCCACCACCGAAGCTGACAGCAGCTGATCAGCCAGATGTTGGACCCCAGCCGATCAGATATTGATGACCTAGCCTAAAGATAGTGTGTGTTTTGGATCATGGTCATTTTGGAAAAGTGCACATCTACCGAGATCACGGAGTCATGGTGTTATCTTCTCTTTCAATATATAGCAGTACCACTGTACATTCATACCGTCACTGACATGTAGTTCTCCAATACCAGCAGCTCATGCAGCACTACATAAGGACACTCTCACCACCATGTTTCACTGTAGGCCCCATGCATTTGCCACTGTTCTGCTCACCTTTCTGATGCCATACACTTTCGAAGCCATAACTTCCAAAAACATTTATCTTGGTCACATCACGAGTATAAAGTCCAAGTAGTCTTCATATTTTTTCAGCCTGGGCCATGGCAAATTGTAGGCAGCTTTTTTCGGCATGGGCTTTAGGAGAGGCTTCCTTTGTGGACAACACCCATGCTGCCATTTTTTTTGCAGTGTACGCCATACTCTGTCATGGGAAACACTCACCCTGATTTTGCTTTCTACTTCTTTTTCTAACTTCAGTTAACTTGTCATTTTACTTCAACCCTTCTCGTCAGAAGATGCTCATGTTTCGGTGTTAATGTCCATGGTCACCTGTATGTCTCTGTGATGGCTACAGCTCCATCTTTATTAGATTTTTGTATCACTTTTGCTCCAGTATCTGAATAATCAGTAAAGCTTTGCTGATTGTCTTGTAGCCTTCACCTTTCTTGTGTAAAGGAATGATTTTCTTTCTCAGGTCTTAACCCCTTAATGACAGACAATACGTCTTTTAACTGACCGAGATATAAGAGAATAGCCTCCCCATACAGGTGGCAATCCAGCAGCTGTCGGCTGTACGCTATAGCTGACAACTTGCTGTATCACCAACGATCAGTGTTTGCACCATCCATATCTATTTAACCCCTTGGATGCTGCTGTCAATAGTGACTACATCATGTAAATGGTTAACAGTGTGGCTTCTCCCTCTTTATCCAAATTGGTGCCCTCAGATCATGATTGTGTGGTCCTGATGTTTGCGATGGCAATTCACGACCAAATAGCGGCCTTAGAGTCTGACGGCTGTTGTAACCTGTTCAGAAGTTAGCAATATTTAGGTGCTAAAAATACACATTTTCATCTCTGTTATGCCACTTTGCATTAATTCTTGTAAAGCACCTGAGGAGTTAATAAACTACCTGAAAGCAGTTTTCAATATGTCAGGGGGTGCTGTTTTTAAAATGGTATCACTTTTGGGGGTTTCCCAATATTTGAGACCCCTAAAGTCACTTCAAACACGGATTAAGTCCCTAAAAAAATAAATTTTGCAAATTTCCTTGAAAAAATGAAAAATTGCATTTTTAATCGTCCTAAAATGCTAACAACATAAAATAACATTTTACAAATGTGCTGATGTAAAGCCGACATGTGGGAAATGTTATTTATTAATGGTTTGCTGTGGTATGACAATCTGGATTAAAGGGATAATCATTCAAATTTTGAAAATTGCGAATTTTTTAACATTTTTCTAAAATTTTTGATTTTTTTAAATAAATAAACACAAAACATATTGACCTAAACTTACCATTATCATAAAGTATAATGTGTCACGAAAAAACAGTCTCAAAATCACTGGGATTTGTTGAAGCATTGCAGAGTTATTGCCACATAAAATGACACTGGTCAGTTTTTAAAAAAATTTGGCTCCGTCACTAAGGGGTTAAATTAATTTGTTAGCAAAATGTTTGGAGTGAACAAAATAAGGCATATTGTTTGCAATGAATCACCCACATTTATGGGAGTATTTTATAGTGTGTTGATTCTGAAAGGAAACTAAAGGTTTTCTGACAAATCTGTTGGGGTGTACTCATTTATGCTGTGCACTGTGTGTGGTAAAATTATCAGTCTTTCAGAACTACAACTTGTTCTGCAAAAATAAAGCCCTCATATAACAGTGTGGACGAAAAAATGAAAATGTTATTGCTCATGGAGGAAAAAGCAAAATTGGAAATTGGCCATGTTGGGTCAGATTGCAAATATTCTCGTATCAGAAAAAAACTGAAAAACCTGATGAAATTCTGATGTAAAACTTGATGATATGACCAAACTGATGAAATCTGGTCCAAAGCACTGAGGAACGTCAATGTGGAGGCTTGTATAACAAGGAGCAGAGCGTCAACAAGCGTGATAACTGCGATAAAACCTTCATGGCAATAGGTGGAGAAGCGTTCACTTTGCTGAGTTTGGGTAAGGCCAGTCTCACACGTCCAGATAATTCCGGTACCGGAAAAATCGGTACCGGAATTATCCGTGTCCGTGTGTCCGTGAGCTCACATAGGCCATCCGTGTGGCACACGTGCGGCACATGTGTGCCGCCCGTGTGCGAACTGGGTACCACACGGAGCGTGCAGGAGACAGCGCTAGAGATAAGCGCTGTCCCCTGCATCTGGTGCTGAAGCCGCCATTCATATCTTCTCTCCAGCAGCGTTCGCTGGCTAGAAGATATGAAAAATCCTCTTTTTTTTTCTCGTGTTTAAAATAAAGATCCCTGTCCCCACCCCCCTCCCACCACCTGTGCGCCCCCCCCCCCCCCCCCGCTGTTAATAAAATACTCACCCGGCTCCCTCGCAGCGTCCTGTCCTCGCCGCACCTTCTCCTGTATGAGCGGTCACGTGGTGCCGCCCATTACAGTTATGAATATGCGGCTCCACCCCTATGGGAGGTGGTGCCGCATATTCATGACTGTAATCGGCGGCCCCACGTGACCGCTCATACAGGAGAAGCTGGCGCTGAGAGGACGCTGCGAGGGAGCCGGATGAGTATTTTATTAACAGCGGGGGGGCGCACAGGGGATGGGAGGGGGCTGGGGACAGGGATCTTTATTTTAAACATGAGAAAAAAAGAAAAAAAAGGATTTTTCATATCTTCTAGCCAGCGAACGCTGCTGGAGAGAAGATATGAATGGCGGCTTCAGCACCACGTGGGGGGACAGCGCTTACTGTAGCGCTGTCTCCTGCACGGCACACGGACTGCACACGGACAGTGTCCGTGTGCGGTACGTGTTTTACACGGACCCATTGACTTTAATGGGTCCGTGTAATCCATGCGCTCCCACGAACACTGACATGTCTCCATGTTTTGCACACGGACACACGGTCCGTGAAAACATGGTGACATGTGCAAAGACACATTGATTTCAATGTGTCTACGTGAGTCAGTGTCTCTGGTACGTGAGGAAACTGTCACCTCATGTACCGGAGCCACTGACTTGTGAAACCGGCCTAAGTCACAGCTTGAAACATTGTGGGTGTGATGGCATGTAAGCTCACGCTCCGGGTACATGATCAGACGCTATCAAAAATGCATTAAAATGTTCTATCAAATCTGTCCCATGAAAAAAAGAAAGTGTAAAAATGCAATAATCGTTAAGGCAGAAAAAAACACAGCAGACAGAATGCAAGGTCTTCAGTAACATTGCCTCAGGGTATGTGTCCACGTTCAGTATTACATCCGGATTAGCTGCGGACTGAACGCCGCAGCGTTCAACCTGCAGCATCCAGATGTCACACCATAGTGGAGGGGATATTATGAAATCCCGTCTCCACTATGCGTGTGAACATGCATCCGGTGGCCCTGCGTCTTTTTAGACCTCAGCATGTCTGTTTACCTATGAACAGTGCCCTATGTATAGGGTGCGGAGATTCCGGATGTGTGCAATGAACACATCCGGAATAACCGCGTGTACAGAAGGGGGCGGCGTTTTGGGCAGAGCGGGTTTTCTGCTCCGTCCAAAGTGCCGTCATTACGGACCGTGGACACATACCCTAACGCTCCATTCACACGTCCAAGTTGTTCAATTGTTTCTTTTTTTGCAGACAGAACTTGTACCCATATTAATCTATTAATCTATGGTCCGTTTCACATTTCAACCTTTTTTATGTAAAGCAATGATTCACAAAAAGAAAATGGTGACATGTCCGAGTCTGGTTAGGTCCGTAGCCCACCTTTCCCACTCAAGGTAACGGTTCCGCAGAGAAAGGACCAGTAGATGGATGCTATCCCTATTGCATGTGTGCTGTCTGTCTTTGTACTGATTGATAGAAGGAGAAGCCTGGGAATTTCAGGGAGGTTTTGACTCAGATGAGAAGAACCCGGGTGACAATTGGATCCAGTTCACTGATGACACTCGAGTCTTTTTGCATGCCATTCTGGTATGGGAATTTCGACTTCAGCCTAGGTTCACACATTGCAGCCGTTGTATGTGAATTTATCCCTGTAATTAGGTCAGTTGATTAATAATTAGTTTGTAAAAGATAACTACACATCTAAAATCATGTTTTACTTTTCAGCCATTATAAATCCTTTATTATTTTCCATTCTATAGGAAATATCAATGGAGTGACAAGCAGTGACCAACCTCCAGCTCCACCAGATTCTCCACCTACAAAATCGGAGTCCTCCCATGGGAGACACCCAGGAGGAAGAGCAGCAACACCTCATCCTCAGCAATTGCCATTAAGAAAGACTTTTAGTGATCTTGGCCACATATTACAATCACCAAGCAGTATGGATAGTACAAGTACAGTATATTCTGATGCTCCATGTAATGGATCCAAGGACTCTGGAAACTATCAGGGAAATTTATTCAACTATATGACACCATCTAGTCCAGTAAAAATTCAACAAGCCCATTCCACGGAGCTGGCAAAAAGTTCCAGCACAACCATGGCATCCTGTGGAGTTAGTAAAAGTGGCTCTTTTAAAATAAGGAAAGACACCGTGAGGACCAATTTAGTAAGCTCTAGCTCAACGGGAACATTTCCATCACTGTCTGTGGAACAAAAAAAGACAGAGAAATCAAAATCTGTTTTTTATCCTAGCCATACAGCAGTAAGTAACATGACTAACTCTTCAACTTTACCAACATCTTCAAACGAGTGCACATTCAGAGAAAGGTCACTGTCAATGCCCACGGACTCTGGTTCAATGTCTTCAGTAGATATTACTTACACAGAAAACAGGAGAGGGAGTGGCGACTATGCCCTTAACTATCCCAGTGGAAGCTCTGAGGAAAGCACCAGTACAGAAAATGTTTCTGCTGTAGCTGAAGAAAACCCAGAGCGTAGAAGGTCCAGAAGTATCTCACTGAGAAAGCCAAAGAAAAAACCTTCTCCTCCTGCACGTAGTGTTTCATTGATAAAAGATATGTCTGGTCAAAAATTACAGCCTATTACTACCATGCCAAAGGACCAACGACCTAAAAGCCTTTGCATTGCATATGATAGTCAAGGAAATAGCTATGTCCAAACATCAATACAAGGTAACGCCACTATGCCCACTTCAAGAAGCATGCATCTTAATCAGAACTGGAATTTCAACGACTGTAGGTCCAACGACTTGCATAGGACATTATCTGGCTCTAGTACCACAACGGGTACCACAGTGATAGAATGTAAAAGGGTACAAGGGAGTTCAGAGTCACTTTCATCTCTATATAATTCAAGGGCCACAACTCCTTCCCAGGTTTCCACAGAGACGGATTCCAAGATGTCATCACCTGGGAAGCCTCCAGGCTTGATGTCCCCATCTAGTGGTTACTCAAGCCAGTCAGAGACTCCAACTGCAATACCAACATCATTAATTTTAGGGCACTCTCCTTATCAAACCAACAAGGTAAGGCCCATGGTACCTGAAAGAAAATCATCTCTTCCTGCCGTTTCTCCAATAGATAGAAGTCCAAATTTTCGACAGTCTTTTGATTTGCCTCTAACCCCACCGACACATTTAGATTTGACTGGAGGAAGAAAGTCTTCAAAGAATAAGGGGAGGACTAGCAGAAACCAATCTGAGTCAACCTTTAGCTCGAAAACTCAAAGTCAGAAAACAAGTCCAGTGCAACCCATAATGCCAATGGTAACGCAGTCTGATCTACGTTCAATTCGACTCAGATCAGTCAGCAAATCAGAATCAGAAGACATGTTGGATATTGTAGATCACATTGATGAATTGACAGATGAGGCTTTTCCCTTGCCAGAAAAAAAGGCAAAGCCACCAGTTGCCGAAAAACCTCCAATGTCAAGAAGACCTAATAGCCTTTCCTACCGATCTACTGCTGTGACTCCAGAATCACCTGTGATGTCTCCATCTTCACCTGGAAAATATCTTAGAGATCAAGCATCTCCTCAAGATGCTTACATGGTGATTGGAACAATGCGTCCTAAAAAGAATTATGATAATGAAACTCGTGTGGAAACGCCACCTTCTTTAGACCCGTCCCCACCTCCAGAAAGTTACTTTCAAAGAGCAGAAATCAGAAGTTTCTCACAGAACAGTGCAGATGAAGATGAATTCATCAAGGGGAAACTATTTTCAGAAAGAATATCTCTTCATAGCTTGACATATATGGATAAAAAAAGAGTAAAGATCCCACCACCTATTCCAAAAAAACCTTGTGGGATACATTTGCCTGTTGCTAGTCCACCACCTCCAAGTCAAATAACATCATCTTCTTCTGAACCAAGATTATCTCCTGTTGTCACTATGGGATTCGGCTCCAGCTCATTTCCTGATATTATCGAGTTCCAGAAATATTCTAATGAGGGAGTCTTTCATGCTTCTCAGCCAGATTTGGTATCGGGTGACACTTTCACAGGTAAGCAAACTTGCCAATGAAAGATTGAAATATGATGCAAGTAAATCTGCCATAGTTGTAGGGTGGGAGAAGGTGAAGAATTGGTCAGGGCAGACTTCATGAATACAGCTCTGGAAGATTGGTAAATTAAATTGGCTGTATTTTTGCTGGCTAATATTTATACTTTTTATAATATGAGGTTAAGAGGAAGGAGAGTTATGGCCGCACTGAGACTTCATAAAGGAACATTTCCATGCTACAGTATGTCCACCCTTGATGTCTTCCTCACCTTTCATCAGTTTCGGATCCAGTGCTATCTGTCTATAGCTTTCTGAGAGGTTACTACTGTGAAGTGATCACAACAAAACAGGAAATGGCCAGAGGGAAAACTGCACGATTTATGGACTATTTTTAACATAGATTGTTGTGACATTAAAAAGAAAAGCTAAAAGTTGATCTAAGAAATAGATACACTTAGATGCTAGAGCAACGCACATCCAGTTGCTCATCTCTAAGCCCGGTCATCTCTGGCAGCCGGTCTTGAGTTCTGTACACTGCATCTGACCTGACAACCTGGGTGCATCTTGTGCTTACATGGCCCCACACCATCAGAAAATGAGCCTTCCTCCACTTTATTACAGTATGTTGGAAAACATCTCCTTCCTCCACTCACTATTTGTGACTTTAAAGTGAGTCTGTCAGTAGGATCATCCTCCTGAGCCATTTATATGGGCATGCAGGTCATAGGAAGCTGAAGAACATGACACCTTGATATCTGTGGTCTGATGTCTTATTCCAGAGAAAGCCACATTTGTCTGATATGTAAATGAGCTGTTCAGATCTATAGACCGGACAGAGATCTCACTGAGGATCCGCCTCCAGAGATTATTGTAAATGACAGGGGGAGGTACCAGTGTGAGACATGTAGATCAGGAGAGCTGACTGACAGTCATTACACTGATAACGTCACCTGTCATTTATAATAATCTCTGGAGGCGGATTCTCAGTGAGATCTATGTTCAGCCCAGAGATCTAAACAGCTCATTTAAATATCAGAAAAATGTGGATTTCTCTGGAATAAGATATCCGATCACAAATATCAATGTGTCATTTATTCAGCCTCCTATGACCTACATGCTCATATGGACAGTTTAGAAAGGTTAATCTGACTGACAGATTCCCTTTAAGTTTTAATTCCCTGCTTTTATATAAGAGCAGATAAATTATCAATTCGAGGATTATATGCCTTATGACCTCAAGAGGCCTAGTAAACAGTGGAACTGAAGAGATGCCATAGAGGACCAGAATGGAAGTCCGATCATGACAGCTGGAAATCAGTTAGTCATCTCTATAATTATATTAAAATTAGTTCATATAAATTCTATAATGCTGTATATAAGCCCCCGATCCGACCTGCAAGTGAAGAAAAATTAGTTTTATTATACTCATCCTGGAGGGGTCGTCCGGTCCGATGGGTGTCGCAGGTCCCAGTCCAGCGCCTCCCATTTTTGTACGATGCTGCCCTCCTGCTTCTTCATCGTTCCCCGGCATCACGCTCCGGCGCAGGTATACTTATCTGCTCTGTTGAGGGCAGAGCCAAGTAGTGCAGTGTGCAGGCACCAGGAAAGGTCAGAGAGGCCCAGCACCTGTGCACTGCAGTACTTGGCTCTGCCCTCAACATAGGGCGGTGGCGCAAGAAGATGGGAGGTGTCGGACTCAGACTTGCGACACCCATCGAACCAGACCACCCCTCTCGGGTGAGTATAATAAAACTTACTTTTCTTAACCTGCAGGTCGGATCGGGGGCTTATCTACAGATAAGCCCTGAAAGGTGGTGGCCACATCTTAAAGCAGCCAAAACAGGTGACAGGTTCCCTTTAACTTCTTATATGTATTATTGAAGGTCCAACTATTTGTTTAGGCTATTATAATAGCGTAGCTAATTTTTCCTGTCCAGTTTTAGGCTTCTATCAGATGTCAGTTTCTCTGGGACGTGTGGTTACAGCTTTCACACATAGTGGAGAAACTTACACACGTGAACCAATTCAAGTGAATGGATCTGTGCACATCAGTATGTTTTCACGGACCGTGTGTCTGTGGGCAAAACACGCTGACATGTCTGTTTTTTAACAGGAGCATGGGTTGCAAAATGTCATGCACACTAATGTCATACAGATGACATTCGTGTGTCATCAGTGTGACATGTACAGCGCCTGGGAATCAGCGGTAGGATACATGCACACGTTGCGGATTTTGCTGCGGATCCGCAGCGGATTGGCCGCTGCGGATTCACATTCGTTTTCCATGAGTTTACAGTACCATGTAAACCTATGGAAAACAAATTCCACAGTGACATGCTGCGGAAATAACCGCGTGGAAACGCTGCATTGTTTATTCCGCAGCATGTCAATTCTTTGTGCGGATTCCACAGCGGTTTACACCTGCTCCTCAATAGGAATCCGCAGGTGGAATCCTCACAAAAACCGTGAAAATTCCCCCAGTAAATCCGCAGCAAATCCACAGTGCGGATTTCCTGCGGATTTCCCTAAATCAGTGCGGAAAAATCCGCACAATTTTCCCCAACGTGTGCACATACCCGTACTGTTCATTCTGCTCCCGGCACTAGATGCTGAAGACTGTTCACATCACTGTCTCCTGCTCATGCTTCAATCAGCGCTTGCAGGGGCGAATGTTGAGAGTTCTATTCAACTCTTAACAGTGAGAGCAGAAGCCGGCTGATGGGAGTATTCATCAGCCGCCACCTGCTCTATAAATTAAAAAAGGCGTGGATTCCCCTGTATTTTTGATAACCAGCCAGGCAAAACTTACAGCTGCAGGCTGCAACCCTCAGCTGCCAGCTTCAGCAAGGCTGATTATCAAGAATAGAGGGGTCCTCACATAGTATTTTTTAATTATTTAATTAAATAATTTAAAAAAAAGTGGTGTCCTCTTCATTTTTGACAATGAGCCTTGCTAAAGCAGACAGGTTGGGGCTGGTATTCTACGGCTGGTAAGGGGCCATAAATATTGCAGCCACCCTGCTGTAAAGGCGCGTCTATTAGATGTCCAAATTCTGGCTCTTTGCTCAACTCTTCCCACTTGCCGTGTGGCGGGGGCAAGTGGGGTTCATATTTGTCAGCTTTATGTCCCCTTTGTATTGTCAGGTAACATGAAGCCCACGGCTTAGTATAGGAGAGTAATCTGAATCCATTACTAATCTTATAGTTATATGGTAAATAAACACACAGCAAGAATAAAGTCCTTTATCTAATACTAGAGGGTTGCCCGATTCTAACGCATTGGGTATTCTAGAATATGTATGTCCACGTAGTATATTGCCCAGCCACGTAGTATATTGCCCAGCCATGTAGTATATTGCCCAGCCACATAGTATACAGCACAGACACGTAGTATATTGCCCAGCCACGTAGTATATTGCCCAGCCACGTAGTATATTGCCCAGCTATGTAGTATATTGCCCAGCCACGTAGTATGCAGGACAGCCACGTAGTATATTGCCCAGCTACGTAGTATATTGCCCAGCTACGTAGTATATTGCCCAGCCGCGTAGTATATTGCCCAGCCACATAGTATATTGCCCAGCTACGTAGTATATTGCCCAGCCACGTAGTATATTGCCCAGCCGCGTAGTATATTGCCCAGCCATGTAGTATATTGCCCAGCCCACGTAGTATATTGCCCAGCCACGTAGTATATTGCTCAGCCACGTAGTATATTGCTCAGCCACATAGTATATTGCACAGCTACGTAGTATATTGCCCAGTGACGTAGTAGATTGCTCAGCCACATAGTATATTGCCCAGTCACGTAGTATATTGCCCAGTGACGTAGTATATTGCCCAGCGACGTAGTATATTGCCCAGCCACATAGTATATTGCCCAGTTACGTAGTATATTGCCCAATCACGTAGTATATTGTCCAGTGACGTAGTATACAGCACAGAGCCACGTACCATATTGCACAGGCCATGTAGTATATTGCCCAGCCACATATGACACAGGTTAAAAAAATAAAAAATAAACACATACTCACCTTCCACAGGTGCGTTGTAGCACTGTCGCCTCTGTGGGGTGCAGGCGGCATCTTCCGGTCCGAGGGTGTGCTGGCGTCGCGGTCACATGACCGTGACGTCACGGCAGGTCCTTGTCGTGCAGGACCTGCCGTGACGTCACGGTCACATGACCGTGACGTCACGGCAGGTCCTTTTCGCGCAGGCGCACAGGACTTGTGATGATGTAACGGTCACATGACTGTGACGTCATGGCAGGTCCTTCTGCCAGACCATCCGTGCGACCGGAGCGTGTCGGTTGCAACGCGAGGAGCGGGAAAGGCGGCGTAGGTGAGTATATAATCTTTTTTTTTTTTATTAACATTCAATGTTTTTACTATTGACGCTGCATAGGCTGCGTCAATAGTAAAAAAACGTGGTCACACAGGGTTAATAGCAGCGGTAACGGACTGCATTACACCGCGGTCCGTTACCGCTTCCATTAACCCTGTGTGAGGGCAGACTGGAGGGGAGTATGCGGGCGCTGGGCAGTGAGTGCGGGGAGTAAGGAGCGGCCATTTTCTTCCGGACTGTGCGCGTCGCTGATTGGTCGTGTCAGCCATGACAGGCAGCTGCCGAGACCAATCAGCGAACTAATAACCGTTACAGAAGGACAGTCAGACAGACGGAAGTACCCCTTAGACAATTATATATATAGATATAAAGCTGAATGTGTGTGTGTGTCCGGGATTGGCATCTGCACCGTCGCAGCTACAGCCACAAAATTTTGCACAGTCACATGTCTGGACCCCAAGAGCGTCATAGGCTATGTTATGAGGCGAAATTTTAAGCCCACGCGTTCCAATTCACCAAAAATTTTTGCCCCTATCTACATAATGGGGAAAATGTGAAAGGAAAAGTGTTGGAGGCAAATTGCCAGCTGCCAGGTGTGAACAAGGGGGACTTAAAGAGTGAGAGCGATGGTGCCAAAGAGTATATACCGTACAGTTGCTAAGGTGGGGCCCCAACATATATATACCGTATACAGGAGAGATGACATACAGGTATATACTATATATAGGAGGAGATGACACACTGGTATATACTATATACAGGGGAGATGACATACAGGTACATACTATATACAGGTGAGATGACACACAGGTATATACTATATACGGGAGAGATGACATACAGGTATATACAATATACAGGGGAGATGACACACAGATATATACTATATACATGAGGAGATGACACAGGTATATACTATATACAGGAGGAGATGACACACAGGTATATACTATATTATAACAACTCCAGAGCACATATTTAGACAAAAAACAAAAGGGCAGTTTTACACTAAATAGTAGAAAAAAGCCCCAAAGCCTACACAAGAGGCAACCCACTCCATATTAACAGTATAAACAGTAGAACTAGGAGTATGATGGGTGTATAAATTTATTACAAATACAGAGGATAAATATACATACAATAAAGCACGTATAGAGTAATAGTATGAAAACAAGATACACAATACAAAGTGCAAGGAAGGATGGTAAAACGGGAAACCAGTATCCACCCAGTGTGCGGGAGCACAAGCAATCCCAAACAGTCTGAAACAACAGACTGAAAATACACCACATTGCAGGAAGCCACCTTAGTAATAAGTATAATGAAGTGACAAACCGTCACTAGTAGTAGGACAATGGGGCTTGCCGCAAACAAGATGGGCTGCACCGCACACCGGACTGGAACCGGGATGAGAAGACCCCCGATGTACGTTTCGCTTAATCCATATTACCGCTTTATCAAGGGGATACATGGGAGATGACACACGTATATACTATATACAGGAGATGATGACACACAGATATATACTATATACAGGAGCAGATGACACACAGGTATATACTATATACAGGAGGAGATGACACACAGGTATATACTATATACAGGAGGAGATGACACACAGGTATATACTATATACAGGAGCAGATGACACACAGGTATATACTATATACAGGAGGAGATGACTTACAGGCATATACTATATACATGAGGAGATGACACACATATATACTATATACAGGAGGAGATGACATACAGGCATATACTATATACAGGAGATGACATACAGGTATATATTATATATAGGAGGAGATGACATACAGGTATATAGTATATACAGAAGAGATGACATACAGGTATATACTATATACAGGAGGAGATGACACATTGGTATATACAATATACAGGAGGAGATGACATGCAGCAGGTATAATATTATTTACAGGGGAGATGACATACAGGTATATACTATATACAGGAGATGACATACAGGTGTATACTATATATAAGGGAGATGACAAACATGTATATACTGAGGGGAAAATGAGAGGTGTGAGGTGAAAATGAGGGGTGTGAGGTGAAAATGAAAAGGTGTGAGTGCAAAATGAGAGGAGTGAGGGAAAATAGTGGAGTGATCGGAAAATGACAGATGTGAGGTCGAAATGACAAGTGTTAGGGGGAAAATGATAGGAGTGAGGGGGAAAATGAGAGGTGTAAGGGAGAAAATGAGAGATGTGAGGGGGAAAATGAGAAGTGAGGTGCTATAACTAACCACAGATATTTACTATACCCAGGCAACGCCAGGCTCTTCAGCTAGTTTAAAATAAAACAAAACACACTTTTTCTTTTTCATTTAAAATTAACAAACACAGTGAGGCCGGGGTCACACTATAGGAATACGGACGTACTGTATGAGAGGCGCAAAAACAACGCATTGCACACGGACCAATGTTTCTCTATGGGGCAGCTCCTATCTGCCATATATTTCTCGGCCGTATTTTACGAGCTGAGAAAATCGCAGCATGCTGCGTTTGTCAGCGTATTGCGTAAAAAACCCGCCAATGAAAGCCTGTGGGGGTGATACGGATTACACATGGACCATGCTTGTGAATTGCGAGAAATACGCAGCGGTGTTTTATAGAAAAGCCAGTAATTCAGTGCGGTGTACAGTAAAATCACACTTAGACAGGTTAGAATAGAATAGCTAAAATAAATGTCTACGCATAGAATAGGTATATATATATATATATATTGTAGCATGGCTAAAGGGTGTGTAGTCGATGGGAGGTATGTGCCACATAAGTGCCTTGTTACTGTATGGTAGCCCAGGGGTATTTCTGTCTTGCACATAACCATGTAAATATATGTGTTTCAGGACCTGTGGTAATGTCAGACCACATGGCTAATCATGTGATGGGTTACTGGGTGGGGTTAGCTCTATTTAAGACTGGCTAATGCTTTACACAGCAGATATGTGTGGAGGTGAAACCCTCCTGGGTGTGTTACGGCTTCAGGACTGAGCCGGAGGAACTGGACACTTGTTTTTCTTTGCCTGAACCAAAGGCTATTTTGTTTTCTGTTGTTTTGCCACATGGTTTATGAAGCAATAAACCCAGTGAACTTTAAAGGAACACGTCTCCTGAGTGTCAGCCGTCGCAGCTGAGTGAGTGGAACCCCTACAATTGGTGGTAGACATGCGAGCAGCGTTCCCAGCGGAGACGTGAGTTTATTTTTGAATGTCCTGGGTCAAGGCTGTTGCAAGCCAGCAAGCATTGCCGGAGAAAATGGAGGACTTGCTGAAACACTTGGTCCAGCAGGAGCAAAGGCAGCAAGAGACCAACAGGCTGTTGATGCAGCAGATACAACAGAGCCAGCAGGAGCAACGGCAGCAGATGCAGCAAAACCAGCAGGAGCAACGGCAGCAGATGCAGCAGAGCCAGCAGGAGCATCAGCAGCAGATGCAGCTTCTGGCAACCGCCATCCAGGGCAAGGCGAGCGCCCCAACCCCAGGTTTGGCTGATGACACCCACGTCCGGAAGACGGTAAGACGCGCATTGCAGAAAATGACTCCCGGGGATGATGTTGAGGCCTTCCTGACGGTGTTTGAGAGGGTCGCTGAGAAGGAAAAACTTCTGCCAGAGCAGTGGGTAGAGGTACTTGCGCCATACCTGACAGGAGAACCCCAGAAGGCGTACTATGATTTGACCTTGCAGGATGCCAAAGAGTATCACAAATTGAAAGCCGTGATTCTCGCACGTTTGGGGGTGACACTGACTGTCAGGGCACAGCGAGTTCACTCCTGGGGCTATCACCGGGACAAACGACCTCGTTCCCAAATGTTTGATCTCTTGCACCTGGTCCAGAAATGGCTGCAGCCAGAATCCTCTGCGCCTGCACAGATGGTAGAACGGGTGATGATGGATCGCTTTGTCCATTCCCTCCCGAGGCCTATACAGTCTTGGGTTGCCCAGGGTGATCCCCAGAATGCCGATGAGCTGATCGGACTGGTTGAGAGATACCAAGGGTTGGAAGGCTCCTTCGGGAGGCAGCCCATGCCGTACTGGGGGTCCCAGAAGGCAGCTGAGTCCCAAAAAGGGGTGGTGCGTCCAAGGTCACAAAGGGCGGGGGAGGTGGTGCCCAAGGTCCCCACGGGTGATATTATTTGTTGGAGGTGCCACAAGCCAGGACATATAGCTGCCCGTTGTTCCCAAACCACTGAGCAGATGGACTGCAGCATGGGACGCCGTTGTTCATACTATGCGTATCCAGCCTGTAG
This sequence comes from Ranitomeya imitator, assembly GCF_032444005.1. Lineage (NCBI taxonomy): Eukaryota > Metazoa > Chordata > Amphibia > Anura > Dendrobatidae > Ranitomeya > Ranitomeya imitator. The sequence goes on from NC_091283.1 coordinate 226,954,564, forward strand.
TGTGAACTCTCCATCTAACGAGGGACCTCAAGCGTGTCCTGTAAAGGTGAACGGTCGAGCAGTAACGGCACTGTTAGACTCGGGGAGCCTAGTGACCCTGGTGAGGGCCACTTTTCCTCTCCACCTGCTCCCAGGAAAGAAGGTCGGAGTGCGGTGCATACATGGTGATGCAAAGGACTACCCTATGGCCAGGGTGGACATTGAAACGGCATGTGGCACTGAGTCCCACATAGTCGGCGTAGTTCAGGACTTGTTGCACCCTATAATTATTGGCCGGGATTTCTGTTTGTTTTGGGATTTGTGGGGAAAAGGTTCTGAGCTCCCTGGCAGGGAACCAGTGAACCCTGGAAGGGTATCGCCACACCCAGAGGCAGACAGCTTTCCTTTTTGTGTTCTGGTTGGGGATGAGGAGGAAGTATCCCCTACATCTGACATTTTGGAGTTAGAAGTTACCGGTGAAAATTTTGGGACTGCCCAACATAGGGACCCCACTCTGAGGGAAGCCTTTAATAATGTCACAGTTATTGACGGGGTGGTACAGGAGCCGGGTGCAGACACAAGATTTCCCCATTTTCTGTTGAGGGGGGAATTGTTGTACCGGGTCACGAAAATAAGGGAGGAGTTGGTAGAGCAGTTGATAGTGCCGGGTCCGTATAGACGGAAAGTGTTGGACATGGCCCATTCACTCATCTTGGGTGGACACCTGGGGGTGGAAAAAACGCAGGAACGGGTTGTGCAGAGGTTCTATTGGCCTGGGTGTCACCGGGAAATAGTGAACTATTGCAGGTCCTGCCCTACATGTCAGCTAACTGCTCCCACTCCTCATTTCCGGAACCCCCTTGTGCCACTGCCCATTATTGAGGTACCGTTCGAGAGAATTGCCATGGACTTGGTCGGTCCCTTAGTTAAATCAGCTCGGGGCCATCAGTATATATTAGTCATCCTGGACTATGCCACACGCTATCCTGAGGCAATTCCCTTGAGAAATTCTTCCTCAAAAAGCATAGCCCGCGAGTTGGTCCATGTCTTTTCCCGGACAGGTCTGCCAAAGGAGATCCTGACTGACCAGGGTACACCTTTCATGAGCAAGGTGATGAGGGAGTTGTGCAAAGCCCTGAAGATCTCCCAGTTGAGGACCTTGGTGTACCATCCCCAGTCAGATGGCCTTGTTGACAGGTTTAACAAGACACTAAAGAGCATGCTGAGAAAAGCTATAGAGAAAGACGGTAGAGACTGGGATTGTCTCTTACCCTATCTGATGTTTTCCATTCGTGAAGTTCCACAGGCCTCCACAGGGTTCTCACCGTTTGAGCTTCTATATGGCCGACATCCACGAGGACTCCTGGATATAGCCAAGGAAACCTGGGAGGCCGAAGTCACGCCCCACAGAAGCGTCATTGAGCATGTGGCCCTGATGCAGCAGAGGACTGCAAAGGTGATGCCTATCGTGAAAGAACACCTTCTCCAAGCACAAGATGCTCAAGCCAGGGTCTACAACCGGTCTGCAAGAGTGAGGCAGTTCAATCCAGGAGACCGGGTTCTTGTGTTAGTTCCAACGGTGGAAAGCAAGTTCTTGGCCAAATGGCAAGGGCCATATGAGGTTGTCGAGAAACTTGGTGAGGTAAATTATAAAATTCACCAACCAGGAAGACGGAAACCATTCCAAGTTTACCATGTCAACCTCATCAAGCCATGGCAAGATAGGGAGCCGACAGTAACTCCGTCATTGTTAAGCAACCCAGAAGGTGAGGTTGGAGCGGTTACTATAGCAGAGACGCTATCAAAGACCCAGAAACAGCAGTGCCGGGAGTTACTCCAGAAAAACAGGGACCTGTTTTCAGAATTGCCGGGATACACGAGGGTCATAGAGCACGAGGTCCTAACAGAGCCACATGTGCGGGTGAACGTGAAACCTTATCGTATTCCTGAGGCTCGTCGAGAAGTTATCTCCAAGGAAGTGGAGCGTATGTTGAGGCTTGGAGTCATTGAGGAATCCAAGAGCGGTTGGTCGAGCCCAATTGTCCTGGTCCCAAAACCTGATGGAGAGTGGAGGTTTTGCAACGACTATCGGAAGTTGAATGAGGTCTCCAAGTTCGACGCTTATCCCATGCCCCGTATTGATGAGCTCATCGAAAGGCTTGGGCACGCCAGATATATATCCACCTTGGATTTGACAAAGGGGTATTGGCAGATCCCCATGGCACAGGAAGCCAAGGAGAAGACAGCCTTTTCGACACCTGATGGATGCTTCCAGTATGCCCGGATGCCGTTTGGCCTACAGGGAGCCCCGGCGACCTTCCAGAGGGCTATGGATAGAGTCCTTGCACCCCATAAGGCCTACGCTGCTGCGTACCTAGATGATATCGTCATCTTTAGCCCGGACTGGGAGAGTCATCTGGAGAAAGTCCAAGCGGTATTTGATGCTATAAGAGAGGCCGGATTTACTATAAACCCGAAGAAGTGTGCCTTGGGTAAAGAAGAAGCTAAGTACCTTGGATACATAGTGGGTCATGGAGAAATAAAACCCCAAATCAGTAAATTGGAGGCAATTCAAACATGGCCAAAACCAGTTTCCAAGAAGCAAGTTAAAGCCTTCCTGGGAATCGTGGGATATTACAGGAGGTTCATCCCAAACTTCGCCACGATGGCTGCGCCTCTGACTGACCTGCTAAAAGGGACAAAACCAGTAATGGTTAAGTGGTCCGAAGAAACAGAGTCAGCCTTCCAAGAAATGAAAAACGCTTTGTGTGAGCAACCCGTTCTGATGGCCCCAAACTTCAAGAAAGAGTTTATTCTTCAGACAGATGCCTCAGATGTTGGGGTGGGAGCAGTCCTTTCCCAAGAACTACATGGGGAGGAGCATCCTGTTCTCTATCTGAGTAGGAAGCTGTCCTCATCTGAAAAGAACTACTCAGTCGTTGAGAAGGAGTGCTTGGCTATAAAATGGGCAGTGGACACATTACGGTACTATCTGCTGGGACGTAAATTTAGACTGGTATCTGACCATGCCCCACTTAGGTGGATGAGGGAAACGAAAGGGAGAAATGCTAGAGTCACCCGTTGGTTCTTAGCCCTGCAGGACTTCAGTTTCCATGTGGAACATAGGGCCGGAAAGCTGCATGGTAATGCGGATGCCCTATCAAGAATCTCTTGTTTAGTGGGGGAAAGTGCCAAGCCCCACGGCTTTAGGCAGAGGGGGAAGGTATGTAGCATGGCTAAAGGGTGTGTAGTCGATGGGAGGTATGTGCCACATAAGTGCCTTGTTACTGTATGGTAGCCCAGGGGTATTTCTGTCTTGCACATAACCATGTAAATATATGTGTTTCAGGACCTGTGGTAATGTCAGACCACATGGCTAATCATGTGATGGGTTACTGGGTGTGGTTAGCTCTATTTAAGACTGGCTAATGCTTTACACAGCAGATATGTGTGGAGGTGAAACCCTCCCGGGTGTGTTACGGCTTCAGGACTGAGCCGGAGGAACTGGACACTTGTTTTTCTTTGCCTGAACCAAAGGCTATTTTGTTTTCTGTTGTTTTGCCACATGGTTTATGAAGCAATAAACCCAGTGAACTTTAAAGGAACACGTCTCCTGAGTGTCAGCCGTCGCAGCTGAGTGAGTGGAACCCCTAATATATATATATATATATATATATATATATATATATATATAATACAGAGCTAGATAGCAGGAAAGTCGGTAATTCAATTGCCGACTTTTGCTCAGTCCTTACCAAACCCGACAGGATATGAGACATGGTTACATACAGTAAACCATTTCATATCCCTTATATTTTTACATATTCCACACTAATAAGGTTAGAAGTGTCTGTGTGTAAAATTTGGGAGCTCTAGGTGTTAAAGGGTTAAATCACGGGAAAAACTGGCATGGGCTCCCGCGCAATTTTCTCCGCTAGAGTGGGAAAGCAGATATTAATAGCCTAGAGAGGGACGATGTTATTGGCCCTCCCTGGCTAAAAACATCTGCCCCCAGCCACCCCAGAAAAGGCAAATCTGTAAGATGCGCCTATTCTGGCACTTAGCCTCTCTCTTCCCACTCCCCTGTAGCGGTGGTATATGGGGTAATAATGTAAGGTGACATTAAGCCTGGTTAATAATGGAGAGATGTCAATATGACACCTATCCATTATTAATCCAATAGTAATAAAAGGTTAAAAAACCACACACATTATGAATAAAGTATTTTAATGAACTAAATACACATGGGGTTTTAACATCTTTATTGTACTCTCAATCCTACTGATGACCCTTGTCTTCTGAAAAAAAGGGAAAATAAAAAAACAACAATCCCATACCTGTCCACCGTACAGTCATGACCCACGATATAAATCAATCTGAAGGGGTTAAATAATTTTACAACCAAGAGCCTGCTAAGGCAGCTGTTGCTCCTGGTTGTAAAAACTGGGGAATTAATGGAATTCAGGGGAGCGTAGCTTCGTAGAGTTGCGGTGATGCGCCCCCTGGTGGCATAAACTCATATGAACTCTAGCGTGGGAAAATATTCAGAAAAATTCCCACTCTAGAGTTCATATGAGTTTATGCCACCAGGGAGCGCATCACCGCAAGTCTACAAAGCTACATTCCATTCATTCCCCAGTTTTTACAGCCAGGGGCGGCTGCATTAGCAGCGCTCCTGGTTGTAAAATTATTTAACCCCTTCAGATGGATTTGCATCGTGGGTCTTGACTGTACGGCAGACAGGTATGGGATATTGTTGTTTTTTATTTTGCCTTTTTTTCAGATGACAAGGGTCGTCAGTTGGATTGAGCGTATAATAAAGCTATTACAACACCATGTGTATTTATTTCATTAAAATACTTTATTCATAATGTGTGTGTGTTTTTTTTTTAACCCTTTATTACTATTGGATTAATAATGGATAGGTGTCTTTTTGACATATCTCCATTATTAACCGTGATTTAACCCTTTATTGTAACGCCTAGAGCTCCCAAATTTTGTACACACAAACACACACTACTAACATTATTAGTGAGGAATATGTAAAAATATAAGGGATATGAAACGGTTTACTGTATGTAAACCATGTCTCATATATCCTGTCGGGTTTGATAATGAGATAGCAAAAATGCAGGCAATTGAATTACCATTTTTCTGCTATCTAACTCTGTATTAAAAAAAAAAAAAATATATATATATATATATATATATATATATAGTATATATGTTTTCATGAATATTTGAGCCCATGAATCCATTCTATGTCCATTTTGCAAGCCGGCGAGAAAATCTCGCCGTACGGATGCCATTCGGATGCCATATTGAGGTTTACATGCACAAAATACGCAGCAACACCTTGCCTACGGATGACATACGGATCACTGTTCAGGGAACATTTCTGCGTATTTGGTCTGTAAAAAACGGACCTTTTTTCTACGTTGTGACTCCAGCCTTAGGCCGGCGTCATACTCGGCGTAAGACAATACGGTCCGTATTTTACGGCCCTAATACGCTGAAAAGTCCCCAAAATAGTGGTCCGTATCTCCTCCGTAGGCAGGGTAGTCTCCTTTATTATGTATATTGCCGTCCCTTATTGCACATTGCCCTCCCTTGTTATGTACAGCTCCGTCCCTTACATACCGGATTATTTATAATGCCCACTGTCTTTATTACATACCTTCCTTGTTAGATATATAATGCAATTATGGCTGGTGGAGCATGGGAAAGTTTCTTTTCTAATGGAGGCACTGATGGACTGGTCTTCTGGTCACTGCCTACTCCATCAGCAGTCATTTTATTTCCCACAAGAAAGGGTTCTATGTAATAAAAGATGGAGCTGTGATTAAGAAAAATAACAAGAATACACTATGTAAGAGATAGCACTGTACATAACAGCAGAGGAAGCTATATAATAAGGGACGGAGCCATATATATAACTAGATTGGATGGTATGTAATAAGAGACAGTGTTATTCATTATAACAGAGGAAACTATGTAGCGAAGGATGGTGTTATACATAATAAGTGAGGATACTATATACTACGGGACTGTGCTGTACATAATAAGTGAGTACACTATATACTACAGGACTGTTCTGTACATAATAAGTACACTATATACTAAGAGACTGTGCTATACATAATAGGTGAGTACACTATATACTAAGGGGCTGTGCTATACATAATAAGTAAGTACACTATATACTAAGAGATTGTGCTATACATAATAAGTGAGTGCACTATATACTAAGGGGCTGTGCTATACATAAGTGAGTACACTATATACTGCGGGACTGTTCTGTACATAATAAGTGAGTACACTATATACTAAGACTGTGCTATACATAATAATTGAGTACACTATATACTAAGGGACTGTGTTAAACATAATAAGTGAGTACACTATATACTACAGGACTGTGCTATACATCCCTGTATCCGTGTGCAGTGTCAGTGTTCTGCCCGCTTTTACATACGCATTGAGCATGTCCTAATATGATCCTAAAAATTGAATCAGAATAGAACATTCCCTGACCCTCATAGATCTCATTCTCAGATCCGTGATTTTCATGTATGTGTGAATGGACCAATAAAACTCTTTGAGCTCGTGTGCCATCCGATAAAAAAAAAACCTGGAAGCACAGACATTTCACACAAATGCGAGAATGCAGAATAAGGGATTTTACAGATAACATTATCACTCCATGTCAGATACAAGTGCAGATACAGAATAATATCTACATCCAGGCACTTACCGCTGATGTCTCGTCTAATAAGAGCCGCTATCTGCTGTTAGTTCTCCATCTGGTCAGACCTTCATGTCGACATCTCCCAGCCACGACTCGTCTTGTCACAATGATCTTCGCAGCCCTGAAAATAACAAGGTCACATACATTGTATACATACATGTGTCTCTCCCCCCCCCCCCCCCGAGTACAGATATGTACCCCACCATTAAATATATAAAGTGATAACCAGCACTGCGCCCCCATTAACTATAATCTCTGACTCCCAATACTATAAATTGTTCAGTCTGTGACTCCCCAATTACCTGTTCGGCTATGTGCACATGGGAAATATGCAAGGTTTTACAGTACACGCAAAGTAAATGAGATCCCTGATGTCTCATGCACATGCTGCTTATTTTTTCCTTGCACATTTGCAGCAGATTAAAATCTGCATAATCTCAATTCTTTCAGTGTATTTCTCCTGTACTAATGGGGAAAATACGTAACAAAAGCATGGCAAAAATTTGGGAAAAAATGTATTTTACACAGCGTTCTTCCTGCCAACACATTAGGAAATGCATCAGAATTTTCTCCTGCAAATCCTGAACGTGTGCACATAGCCTTAGTCCCTGTCCTGTGTCCCCTCCATACAGTATAAGTCTAGCATCATAATGAATGTGGAAGTGGGAGAAGATGCCATCAGGTACTGAGCATCCTCCACCACCTCCCAATTCATTACAAGTCCCTGACAGCGTCTTCTTCAGCCTTTCAGTTCATTATAAAGAGTCCAATGCACCTCACTCCCTCCTCTCCCACTCCTCAATAAATGTTAAGTCCCCAATAGCATCACAATGAATTGTGAGATGGGGAGGATGCTGTCAGGGGCTTAACACCCTCCTCCACCACCCAATTCATTTTACATCCATATCTCCTCATATGAGAAGCCTCCATCCCATGTAATATAGGAAGAAGCCTCCATCCCTTGTAATAATCTTGTTGCCCGTCGTTGAAATGATTCTAACTTCTGAATAACTTTTTTAAAATGTGAATCCCAAAACTGGATCCCGTATTCTAGATTTTGGATCCCATATTCTAGATAAGTCCACTATAATGTATAAGTCCATTATAATTCCCCCTTCCTCCCATCTAAATTCCCCACATCCCTAATTGCACTCCTCCCCACCACATCCCATCATTGTCCTCTCCCCCACCTCCATCAATGCCCTCTCCATCACCTCCATCGTTGCCTTCTTCACCACCCCCATCATTGCCCTATCCAGCAACCCCATCTTTGCCTTCTCTCCAACCTCAATAATTGCTCTCTCCACCACCCCAATCATTGCCCTCCCCATCACCTCCATCATTGCTTTCACCACCATCATTGCCCTCTTCACCACCCAATCATTTTTCTCCCCACCACCCCATCATTGCCCTCTCCACTCCCATCATTACCTTTTCCTACACCTCAATCAGTGCCCTTTCCATCACCCCCATCGTTGTTCTCCCCCACCACCTCCATTATTACCTTCTCCATCACCTCCATCATTGCCTTCTCTCCCACTTCCATCATTGCCCTCTCCACCACCCAAATCATTGCCCTCCCTCCCCACCTTCATCATTGCCTTTCCCACCTCCTCCGTCACTGCCCTCTCCACCACCCCAATCATTGTTCACCCCACCACCTCCATCATTACCTTCTCCACAACCTTCATCATTGCCCTCCCCACCACCTCCATCATTACCCTCTCCATAGGTTTCATCATTGCACTCTCCCCATCACCTTCATTATTGACCTCTCTCCCACCACCTTCATCATTGCCCTCGCCACCACCTCCATCATTGCCCTCTCGCCCACCACTTCCATCATTGCCCTCTCGCCCACCACTTCCATCATTGCCCTCTCCCCCACCACCTCCATCATTTCCCTCTCCACCACCTCCATCATTGCCCTCACCACCACCTCCATCATTGTTCTCCCCTGCACCTCCATCATTTCCCTCTCCACCACCTCCATACACACACACCACCATTCACCTCTCCGCACGTTCCCCACAGCCACACACAAACACCACTGCTCACCTCTCTGCACGTTGCCCCGCAACCGCAGCATCTTCGTCGTTGCAGTTTTTTATCTGACACAGACGTGTGCTGAATGCTGACATCAGACAGAAAATACGGGCAGGAAGTGGAGGACGGATCCCAACAGCTCTGCTCTGCTGCCATTTTCTCCTGTAAGCAGCGGAGCTACAGGGATTGCTCCCTGCACGCAGCACATGAGGGCAATCTACCCAGGGGCCCCCGGAGCCTCAGGGCTAGAAATAAAAGGCGAGATTGCCCTCAGTGTTAGCCGCCCTGCATGGGCCTCTCTGACCTTTCCCGGCGCCTGCCCACTGCAGTACTTTGCTCTACCCTACAGGGCAGACAAAGTATGCCTTCGCCGGAGCCGCAGCAGGAAGACAAGAAGAGGACGTCATCGTATGAAGATGGGAGACGCCCATCAGACCTGACCGCAATGGGACCGCCCCTGGGTGAGTATAATAAAACATGTTTTTCTTACCTTTCAGGTTAAATCGGGGCTTATCTACAGCATTACAGAATGCTGTAGATAAGCCCCTGATGCCGGTGCCCTTAGCACACGATTTTTGGGGTGACAGATTCCCTTTAAGGTACATCCTTTCCAGGGTAATAAATTATATAAAGCAAAATAATTAACCCCAGACCGAAATGTTCCTCAACCACTTGGGCTATGTTCAAACCTAGCGTTTTTGATGCGTTTTTCACCTTTAACATTGCTCTCAACCAATACAAATGTAACATAGTAACATAATTATTTAGGTTGAAGGAAGACTTTAAGGCTACGTTCACATTAGCGTCATGCGACGCAGCGTCGCCGACGCATGACAACGCATGCGTCATGCGCCCCTATCTTTATCATTGGAGACGCATGCGTTGCGTTGTGCGTTTTTGGAAAAACGCACGACGCATGCGTCGTTTCACCGCACCTGGGTGGCGTCGGAGACGCTACATGTTGCATTTTTGTAGCGTCTAAAAAACACATGCGTCGCACTTGCGTCGCTAGTGCGTCGTCATTGCGTTACAATTTCCCATTGAAACCAATTGACAACGCACTTGCGTCGCGTGTGTGCGTCGTGCGTGCGTTGTGCGACGCATGCGTCGTTAAATAAAATTAAACAAAAAAGTGTCTAGACAGTGTCTAGACAGTGAAAACAATGATAAAAACATCCCCCATATATAAAGAAAATGTTGGATTGTTTGTCACTTCTGCTGCAGCATCTAGAGGCAAGACATCACACCAGACTTCTTCTACTTTTATTCATCTGCTGTCCAGAGATGTAAGTATAGAATGATTCTGTGCATTTTCTACATGTTTTATTTTTAAATTGTTTTTGCAAGTTGTGTATTATATTCTGCACTGTGGTTGTTTAAAGATATTGTTGTATTTTTAGTCTGGTTGTGATGTATGGCGTTGTATAGGATGGCGTTTCATTGTCTGCGGCCTTGATTATTGTTCTTTCCAGGATAGATTTTTCTTTTCCATTTATTGGTTTGGGGGTGTTTTTTTGTATTCAGTTGTGATGTTTTATTCTTGCGTTATATGAATTTTATTGTCTCCGGCCATGTTGGTTTTATTGTAAAGTATGGTAGTATAGAATGATTCTGCGCCCTGTTATTAAATGTAATAATTTTTATTGCAAGTTGTGTATTATGTTCTGCACTGTGGTTGTGTAAAGACATTGTTGTATGTTTCTGGTTGTGATGTATGGCGTTGTATGGCCTTTTATTGTATCCGGCCCTGTCGGTTTTATTGTAAAGTATGGCGGTGTATCCAGGATTGCCGTTTCTGTCCTTAATTTTTGGGGGTTGTTAATTTTTTCCTTTCAAAAATCTATTGTGTTTTTTGGGTTGCTCCGTGCATACCGTACTTTTTTTTTTTTTTTTTTTTTTAACAAAACTCTCTTTTTGGATTAGACATAGGGTCTGTTGTGTATTTGTTTTGTTATCTTTAGGCTTTTGTTTACTCTGGCATTGAGTTGTCTCTGCCATTGTTTCTTTTAATCAATGTGGCAGTGTTGTTTGCTCAGCGTTAGTTCAGCTGGAGTGCAATGTTCTTTGTGGTTGAAATGTAAATGTTTTTTTTATTTTTTATATTTTACTATGTTCCGCTGTATTGTGCATAGGATAAATGTTATTTTGTTCTTTATTTCAGAATTGCATTAGTCATGGCCAGTGACTCAAGCCACACCCCACCGCTGAGGAGTCCAGTGAGTACATGATCTACTATTGCTTACTGTTCGCTGTCATTTGTAGATTGGTCACTCAACTTTTTGTAAACTATTTTGCAGGCTTCTTCAAGTGAGCAGTAGAGCCAGGAGGAACAGAGGGAGCAGGAGCAGAGACCAAGGGACCAAGCTGTGGTTGCAGGACGGCGAGTAAGTTTTTATGTCAAACCTATCCCTTTTTTTTCTTTTAGTTTTTTGGTTTTGCGGGTATGGTGGGTGGTGGAGGTGGTAGGTGGTGGTGGAGGAGGTAGGGACAACAATTTTTATCTTGCAAACATTAATATTTTCCATTTATTCTAGGTTTCACAACGGGCCCATGATGACCCACTGGATATTGACATGATGGTGGCATCCATAGAGGAACGGGGCCCGTTGTGGGACAGCCGTGACCCCCGGCACGCGGACCAGGGCGTGTTGTGCCGTTTGTGGATAGAGGTGGCACAATCGCTGTGGGATGGCTTCGACAGTGCTTCCCCACGGGCAAAGCTAATTTTCGTAAGTATTTCCAAAATGCTGCTGTGAGCCAACATGCCAGGATTACACAACCGTCTGTGATGTCTTCTATTGGGATTGCACACGGTTGCGTAATCGTTTTCAATATTTTCTCTAAAACTTATTTTTTTTTTTTTAAATTTATACACAGTTAAACAATTGAAGACCAGATGGCGCTCCATGAAGGACCGTTTCAAGAGGGGCCTGAAAAAGGAGGGACAGATCCGTAGTGGTGCTGCAGCGTCAAGGACCTCTGTCTACAAATACAACCGTATTTTGCAGTTCTTGCGACCGGTCCTTGACAGCAGAGAGTAAGTATAGTACCTATGCACACACCTAGTTTTTACAACATGCATATTCACGTACTATATTCCAGCCACGTAGCTTATTGCCCAGCCATTTTTTTGGGCAAGTACGAAGTATAGAAATGAAGAAAAAAATTCAAGCTCACCGAGGCGTGAAAAGTAAAAAATGCATACTTTTATTCACTTCAATCATAAGCAGAGGATGAAACATCAGCACAATACAATAGACACTATCTACGTGTTTCAGGTGACAGGGAACATCAGACCTGAAACACGTAGATAGTGTTTTTATTGTATTGTGCTGATGTTTCATCCTCTGCTTCTGATTGAAGTGAATAAAGTATTTAGTTTTCACTTGTCACGCCTCGGTGACCTCGAATTTTTTATTCATTTCTGGTCTTCTCAGGCTTGACACAGCGGCTCCGTGCTCCGAGCCTTCTGGGATTACTACAATGGTGAGCTTGACTTCCTATTTTTTTCCCTGAAATCCAAAGTATACAGAACACAGAAAGATAGTAGATTGGCCATGCCCGGGCAATATTTCATAGTGGAGTAGTATATTGCCCATCCAGGTGTATCCCAGTTTTTTACACAAAAAAACTTAAAATATAATAGACACGGCATACCTTCTACTGCAAGGCAGGTTATGTTCCCATGGTTGCTCAGCTCGCAGGACCTGTGATGACGTCTTGGTCACATGACCGTGACGTCATGGCAGTTCCAACGATAAGCGTAATTGTCGGGCGTTACAAACCGCAACCATGGGTGACTATTTTGAAATAAATAAATGCATTCTTTTTTTAATATTGATGCGGCATATGCAGTGTCAGTATTAAAAATAGGTTAATATTAACGGCGGCAATGGATACCGCCGGTAAAGTTAATTAATGACGCATGTGAAATGTTATATTTAGTATACTAATGGTTTCCTTATGTTTTCACAGAACACACAGCAGCACCCGCGAGACTGTCTGACCCTCTGGAGCGGTCCTTCATGAAGCGCCATCTGAACTGTCGCAGCCATCCCACAGCGAAAGCAGGTCTGCACCACCACAATCTGGCGAACCGGCAGCCGGTCCATCAGATGTTCCCCTGGCCGAGGCCTCTGTCGCTCCTTCCTTCGGGTCTTCCCGACAGCGTCAGCGGGCCTCGGACAGGGCGGTCCTGCCCGAATTTTTACATTTGAGCACCGTATTCCAGAATGGTTTCAAGGCGCTGTGCGATAAAATGTCCAATATCGACCGGCGTCTTGAAAACATAGAATCGGAGCTCTCGAGGCCGGCCAAACATTTTTTTAGTGCCATTCACAAGGGCATGGTTGAACATCTTACGCCGGAACTCCAGATTTCGGTCATGCAGGGCTGCAACAACGCATATGTCACTGCTCTGCAGCAGGCTCGGGTCATGCAGTCAGCGACTACAGTGCCCGCAGTACCATCGCTGGCTGCCATGACTCCGACTCCTGCTGCAGAGCACCACCACAGAGCTCCGCGTGCCGAGGGCCACCGCCACCACAGAACAGAGCCCCAAAGTTCTGCTCCTGCCAGGCCTTCAAGGGCACACAGACGGGAAGCCGACCCACACCCAGAGGGAGAGAGGAGGAAAAAAAAGAAGACGACAAGCACTACAACCTTGGCTATGGCTGCTCCCAAAACAACCACCCTAAGTACACAGCCTGAGTCGACCCGGAACACACCAAGTACCCAGCCTGGGTCTACAAGGAGCACACCAAGCACTCAGCCTGGGTCTACCCGGAGCAGGAGTAGCCAGCCAAGGACACTGGTCGTCCCTCCTCCTCCCTCACCTCCTGCTTTGGCAGTCTCGCCACCGTCAACTGGCTGGATTGATGTCGGCATCCCGTCTAGTGTCATAGAGTATGCTGCTTCCTCCCCCTCGTCCTCCTCCTCGGTCTCCTCAACACCCCCCAAAGTGGGGTATATCAATCCCCCTTAATTGCAGATATAGATACCCCATAACATTTCCCATTTCTTTTTTTTTTTGTGTCCCAAATAAAATTGTTATTTTTTTCAAAAATACTGAGTTTTTATTGTCTATAATAAAGTTTGCACCAAATCACACCGTGCGCCGTATAAACAAATCTTGTGTTTGTAACACCTGATGTGCAATGTCTGACAATATTTTATAAATTTTTTTTCATTTTTTTTTTTATAGGGCTGTCGCTCATTGTACTATGAGATGTTACAAACACAAACAGCATTGCTCAATATATCAATTTTAAAATGTACCATCACACAACGATTTCAGTAACGATATAGTTGGTTTTTGTCAGTAACCAATGTTATCTTTTCTGAAATCGTACAACGATTAGGCCCCTGCTGGGAGATTTTTGGTGTCAGCGAATGATTAGGAATTTTTTGGGGTAACTGATCACACGCTATCATTGTTGGATCGGCGTGTTTGACACCGATCCAGCGATGTCTTTGCTGTAAACAAGGGAATATTGGGTTACTAGCGCAGTGTTTTAAACACTCAAAAAAGTGAACAATACCCCAAAAAAAAAAAAAAAAAAAGGTGTCAACCACGTCCCTCGCCGTCATCTTTCCGCAGTGACTGACACTGTGATTCACGCCCGTAAAGCAGAGCACACCGTTGACTTAATAATAAACGCTGTGCTGTGCTTTAGGGCTGGCACAGTACGGAAAGCTGACGGCGACGGACGTGTCACACACTGGAATGTAAGGGTATTTTTATTTTTTTAAATTACATTTACAATGGTAAACAGGGAAAACATCGTGAGTGCGGCCATGCGCTTCATAACATTACCCAGATTACACGGGGACTTGCTCTTTTTTTTTTGTCGCTGGAGAGCTGTCTGTGTGACAGCTCTCCAGCAACCACGCGACGACTAAACAACGATCACGGTCCGGTCGTATCACTGGTCGGTATCGTTGGATAATCGTTTTATTACGGTACCTTAAGAATATTGGTCAGGTGAGGTGGTAGCAATGTTCAGTGTCGCCACTATTTGACTCTGGACGTATTCTAGCATCCTGAGTGCAATAGTGTTAACTCTGTAGAGTTTTGCAAACATGATCATCTCCCTCCTTGTCAAGCCAGGTTCCATATGCAAATAGTCTGCAAGATTAAAAATGGTTGACAAGGTGGGAGCTAATCATGTTATACGTCAAAACTATGGAACACACGACTGAAATATTTTTTTGTTTTGTCACAGTCCATTTGGGTACTGGTGCTCACATAAATTTTGTGGGACACACATTAGTTTATATAACATTGGATTTTAAAATTTGATTACTATGGAAAAACATATGGGAGATTTGTTTTGTGAAAACGGAAAGGCACAAGAACTTTATTTCAAAACACAACGCACTAGACAATCAGGGGACATTATAACAACATTTAAATAACCTTACATAGGCTGGTAAAATGACATGGACTCAACAGTGTTTACATTACAGTGTTTTTATTGTATCATAATACCAAGATGAATTAAACCATTTGATCTTGCCATGGAACACGCCCAACATCTGAAACAAAGTATGCAGCAAATTGGTCCCTCATATGAGCAATCTCCACAGTTGTCCGCAGAGGATGATCTTGATAATCAGGCAATGGATTTGGTATGGGTTCATCGAGTTCCACGTTGACGCTCTCTTTATCAATAATAAAATTGTGGAGAACCACACACGCCTTCACCACCTCATCCACTGTCTCAATTTTCAAACTTATGGCGGATCCTAAGATACGCCATTTGGAGACAAGGATTCCAAAGGCGCACTCCACAGTTCTTCTGGCCCTGGACAGTCTATAATTAAAAATACTTTTGGTGCGGTCCAACCCCCGACTGGAGTACGGTTTAAGTAGGTTGCCACTCATTTGAAAAGCCTCATCCCCAACCACAACAAATGGCAGGGCCGGGCCTTCGGTGTTGGGAAGAGGTCATGGCTGGGGGAAATTAAAATTGTTATCGTACAATCTTCGGCCCATATCAGACTCCTTAAATGTCCGTGAATCATTTGCACGGCCAAACGCTCCAATGTCCACAGCGAGAAATCTGCAGTCCGCACCTGCAATTGCCATGAGCACGGTGGAAAAGTATTTTTTATAATTAAAAAACAGAGATCCACTTCTTGAAGGCTTGGTAATCCTAATGTGCTTCCCATCCACGGCTCCAATACAGTTAGGGAAAGAACACACTTGTTCGAATTTTTGGGCGTTGGCCTGCCATATTTCAGTTGTAGGGATGGGTAAAAATTCCTCCCGGAGGTTATCCCACAATGCGCGGCATGTGTCGGCAATAATACCAGACAGTGTGGAGACTCCGATCCTAAACTGGAAATGCAGTGATCTCAAGGTCTCTCCAGTAGCAAGGAAACTGACAAGAAGAAAAATAAATAAATGTAATTAATTAAATTGTTATGAAAGAATTTTTCATTCTTAATTACAATCCCCCACCCCACAAAACCAAAACACGTTACTTTAAAAAATGGCAAGAACATATAAATCCTTCACATTGCATTACGTACCGTAGAGTCACCAGCAGACGTTCCTCGGGGGAAATCGATTTACGGAGCTGCGTGTCCTGCCTGGAAATGGTTCCTTCCACCAGACGCAGCAGATATCGGAAGCTGTTTTGTGACATCCTGGTGTATTCAAAGTATTTCTCCTGGTTCTCATTTAATTCGCCAAACAGACAATGGTAGGCTCCACGACTCTCTCGGACTTCCACTATAGGGTGTAGCCAAAAACGCTGACGACTCCTTCTCCGTAGTTTGTCTCTTTTCCTCTGTTCATGACAGGCAATAGCATAAGCAATAGCAAGGGCTAATTCCAGCTCCATATTGAGGTAGATACTCTCCATGGGACGCTCCATCTTGATGCTGTATGGTTGGAAATAATCTATGCCGGGGTATATATACCACAATTACATTATACCCACTCTCTTCTACCCATTGGTGGCATTATCTAGTGTCTAGACACTAGACCCACCCTCTTCTATTCATTGGTGGTATTATCTAGTGTCTAGACACTAAATTGTGTTGAAAGATTACATCATTGTTTGACAACGCATGCGTCGTAAAACGCTGCGTTTTTTGGAAAAACGCAACAAAAACGCACAAAAAACGCTGCGTTTTACGACGCATCCGTTCGACGCATGCGTCAAAAATGGTGCGTTTTTGCGTGCGTTTCCGATCCGTCGTGCGTTGCGTCGGTGACGCTGCGTCACATGACGCTAATGTGAACGTAGCCTAAGTCCATCTAGTTCAACCCATAGCCTAACCTAACATGCCCTAACATGTTGATCCAGAGGAAGGCAAAAACAACTCATGTGGCAAAGAGTAAGGTTTTGGGGAAAAAATTCCTTCCCGACTCCACATACGGCAATCAGACTAGTTCCCTGTATCAACGCCCTATCAAGGAATCTAGCATATATAACCTGTAACATTATACTTTTCAAGAAAGGTATCCAGTCCCCTCTTAATTTTAAGTAATGAATCACTCATTACAACATCATACGGCAGAGAGTTCCATAGTTTCACTGCCCTTACAATAAAGAACTGTTGTTATGCTTAAACCTTCTTTCCTCCAGACATAGAGGATGCCCCCTTGTCCCTGTTTCAGGTCTATGATTAAAAAGATCATCAGAAAGGTCTTTGTACTGTCCCCTCATATACAGTTAGGGCAAGAAATATTTGGACAGTGATACAAGTTTTGTTATTTTAGCTGTTTACAAAAACATGTTCAGAAATACAATTATATATATAATATGGGCTGAAAGTGCACACTCCCAGCTGCAATATGATAGTTTCCACATCCAAATCGGAGAAAGGATTTAGGAATCATAGCTCTGTATTGCATAGCGTCCTCTTTTTCAAGGGACCAAAAGTAATTGGACAATGGACTCTAAGGGCTGCAATTAACTCTGAAGGCGTCTCCCTCGTTAACCTGTAATCAATGAAGTAGTTAAAAGGTCAGGGGTGGATTCCAGGTGTGTGGTTTTGCATTTGGAAGCTGTTGCTGTGAGCAGACAACATGCGGTCAAAGGAACTCTCAATTGAGGTGAAGCAGAACATCCTGAGGCTGAAAAAAAAGAAAAAATCCATCAGAGAGATAGCAGACATGCTTGGAGTAGCAAAATCAACAGTTGGGTACATTCTGAGAAAAAAGGAATTGACTGGTGAGCTTGGGAACTCAAAAACGCCTGGGCGTCCACGGATGACAACAGTGGTGGATGATCGCCGCATACTTAATTTGGTGAAGAAGAACCCGTTCACAACATCAACTGAAGTCCAGAACACTCTCAGTGAAGTAGGTGTATCTGTCTCTAAGTCAACAGTAAAGAGAAGACTCCATGACAGTAAATACAAAGGGTTCACATCTAGATGCAAACCATTCATCAATACCAAAAATAGACAGGCCAGAGTTAAATTTGCAGAAAAACACCTCAAGAAGCCAGCTCAGTTCTGGAAAAGTATTCTATGGACAGATGAGACAAAGATCAACCTGTACCAGAATGATGAGAAGAAAAAAGTTTGGAGAAGAAAGGGAACGGCACATGATCCAAGGCACACCACATCCTCTGTAAAACATGGTGGAGGCAACGTGATGGCATGGGCATGCATGGCTTTCAATGGCACTGGGTCACTTGTGTTTATTGATGACATAAGAGCAGACAAGAGTAGCCGGATGAATTCTGAAGTGTACCGGGATATACTTTCAGCCCAGATTCAGCCAAATGCTGCAAAATTGATTGGACGGCGCTTCATAGTACAGATGGACAATGACCCCAAGCATACATCCAAAGCTACCCAGGAGTTCATGAGTGCCAAAAAGTGGAACATTCTGCAATGGCCAAGTCAATCTCCAGATCTAAACCCAATTGAGCATGCATTTCACTTGCTCAAATCCAGACTTAAGACGGAAAGACCCACAAACAAGCAAGACCTGAAGGCTGCGGCTGTAAAGGCCTGGCAAAGCATTAAGAAGGAGGAAACCCAGCGTTTAGTGATGTCCATGGGTTCCAGACTTAAGGCAGTGATTGCCTCCAAAGGATTTGCAACAAAATATTGAAAATAAAAATATTTTGTTTGGGTTATGTTTATTTGTCCAATTACTTTTGACCTCCTAAAATGTGGAGTGTTTGTAAAGAAATGTGTACAATTCCTACATTTTCTATCAGATATTTTTGTTCAACCCTTCAAATTAAACGTTACAATCTGCACTTGAATTCTGTTGTAGAGGTTTCATTTCAAATCCAATGTGGTGGCATGCAGAGCCCAACTCGCGAAAATTGTGTCACTGTCCAAATATTTCTGGCCCTAACTGTATTTATACATTAAAATAAGATCACCCCTTAGTCTTCGTTTTTCCAAACTAAATAGCCCCAAGTGTAATAACCTATCTTGGTATTGCAGACCCCCCAGTTCTCTAATAACCTTCGTCGCTCTTCTCTGCACCCGCTCCAGTTCAGCTATGTCTTTCTTATACACCGGAGACCAGAACTGTACACAGTATTCTAAGTGTGGTTGAACTAGTGACTTGTATAGAGGTAAAATTATGTTCTCCTCATGTGCATCTATGCCTCTTTTAATGCATCCCATTATTTTATTTGCCTTTGTAGCAGCTGCCTGACACTGGCCACTGAATATGAGTTTGTCATCCACCCATACTCCCAAGCCTTTTTCATTAACGGTTTTGCCCAGAGTTTTAGAATTAAGCACATAGTTATACATCTTATTACTTCTACCCAAGTGCATGACCATACATTTATCCCCATTAAAGCTCATTTTCCATTTGTCAGCCCAAGCTTCTAGATTACATAAATCATCCTGTAATATAAAATTGTCCTCCTCTGTATTGATTACCCTGCAGAGTTTAGTGTCATCTGCAAATATTGAAATTCTGCTCTGAATGCCCCCTACAAGGTCATTAATAAATATGTTAAAATGAAGAGGGCCCAATACTGACCCCTGTGGTACCCCACTGCTAACCGCGACCCAGTCCGAGTGTGTTCCATTAATAACCACCCTTTGTTTCATATCCCTGAGCCAGCTCTTAACCCACTTACACATATTTTCCCCTATCCCCATTATTCTCATTTTATGAATCAACGTTTTGTGTGGCACCGTATCAAAAGCTTTTGAAAAGTCCATATACACCACGTCCACTCGGTTCACTTGGTCCAGTCCTGAACTTACCTCTTCATAGAAATTGATGACAGGAATGGTCCCTAGTAAACCCATGCTGATACTGGGTCATGAGGTTATTCCTCTTCAGATACTCCAGTATAGTATCCCTTAGAATGCCCTCCAGTATTTTACCGACAGTAGAGGTTAAGCTTATGGGCCTAAAATTTCCGAGTTCAGTTTTTGTCCCCTTTTTGAATATTGGCACCACATTTGCTATACGCCAGTCCTGTTATTATGGAGTCTTTAAAGATTAAAAATAATGGTCTATCAATGACTGTACTTAATTCCTGCAGTACTCAGGGGTGTATTTTTGTTATCACTGATCATTTTGTCTGCCATAGAATTTTCTTGTGTAAATACTGATGAAAAAAAGTCATTTAGCATATTGGGTTTTTCCTCATCCTCATCCACCATTTCACCCAGACTATTTTTAAGGGGGCCTACACTATCATTTTTTAGTTTCTTACTATTTACGTAGTTAAAGAATATTTTGGGATTATTTTTACTCTCTCTGGCAATGAGTCTCTGTCTCAATTTTTGCTGCCTTGATTTGCTTTTTACAGAATTTATTTAATTTTCTGTATTTATTTAATGCATCATCGCTACCTACTTCCTTTAATTCTCTAAATGCTTTCTTTTTGTCCCTTATTGTGCCCCTTACAGCTCTATTTAGCCATATTGGTTTCCTTCTATTTCTAGGAAATGTCATTGTAACATTTAACAACCCTAGCTGGCCATGTGTTGTCTGACATATAAGGACAAACATCTTGTTTCATTTATGAAGGATGGACTCTTAAAGTCACAGAGCCTATTTTTCGAGGGGCATCAGATGGCACTAATGTTGTTAAAGGGCCATTAAACAGTGGGTCTGCTATGCTGTTATTGCCTATGCAGTGAGTGGATGGGCTGCCAAAAATTATGACGCACTCCCAATACCCCTTTCACGCAACGTACAGGAGGGCCTCCTGAAAGAATGTTGCATTGAATGCAAGGCCTGCCCTGCCCCAAAGTTACATGCACCCCAGTAAGCCTTTCAGCAGATGTACTTTAGAACCTCATGACAAAATTGTTCCCATTAGAAGAGAGTGTGTCTCGCATACTGTTTGCTTATGCACTGAATACAAGGCCTGCCCTACACCAATGTTACATGCACTCCAATAACCCTTTGAAACCACGTCCTGATTGGCCACATGAAACAAAAGTTCACATTATTATAATTTTTTTTATTACCATAAATTTTGTCCATGAAGTGAATGCAAGGCTTGGCCGTAATTTGCATGCACCACAATCCCCCTTGGAAGAAACGTGGAGTAGGGTCTCATAAAAAAAATTGTCACATTAAAAAGGAGCGCTTCACTTATACTTTGAATGCCCATACACTAAGTGTATGGGCTAACAAACATTTCTCCCTGGGGGTACACCTTTTTTTTTTATTATTATTTACGGGCATTATAAACAGCCTTTCCAAAAAATAGAGTGACTGTTGCATCACGGAATCCGTTTACCCTCGTGTTCTAGTGGTGATGCCTGAACAGACGTGGAGGATGTCCTCATATGTCTCTATTACCAATTTAAAGGAGTGGGTCTCCTACATTTTGAATGCCTATACACTAAGTGTATGGGCTGACAAGCATTTCCCAAAACGCGCGTCGGGGTGCCAGAGGGGAATACCTGACCGACCACTTGCACCTTTTCACCGTATACCAATTGGCTCAGGGAAAGGTAATACTACGAGTTATTCAGTATGCATTTTTACGGTGGACTGAGCTATGGACTGATATGCTAGCTCACAATAGGTGGCCTGGTAATATGGATGCTTCATAGCACCTCTTATGTGTATTTGGTCTTTGCTTTGCATTGGTGAATCTCGCTTTATACTGAATTTTTGGTTTAAATCTATATAGTAGTCTGTATAGTTAGTACATTTCCTCATGTATGCTGCATCACAATATCTCCACGCTTGTGGTCTCTCTTAGGTATTCCCGCTCTGATGTGGGGTACATGTATGTGAAAATTATAAATGTGGTCATTTAAAAAAAAAAAAAAATTAACCTTTACAAAATACATGATATGTTTTAATGAATATTGGATTGGTTAACTTCATTGAGTCAGCGGTTTAATTACTGCAGTCTGAGTTGTATACTCTTTATTTATGAGCAGAGAGGTTTTTGGAATGCAGAGAAGTGGGATGGTGACCCTAATTATGGCGTCATCGCCGCTCACCATCTTGGTGCAGTCCTCATAGTTTTGGAGGATGGTACATATGTCTGACATCCATGTCCATTCCTGAGGTCTTATGTGTGGAGCCTGAACTGAATAACGATGGCCTTGTTGATGCTGATAGTCAACAACTGCCCTCTTCTGCTCATAAATCCTTTCCAACATATGCAGTGTAGAGTTCCAACCCATGGGGACATCACACACCAGTCGGTGAGCCGGAAGCTGCAAACAATGCTGAAGCACGGCAAGGGAGGCTGAAGCTGTAGCTGACTTTCTAAAATGGGCAGACAGACGGTGTACTTTCACTAGCAGATCTGGCAGCTCCGGGTAGTTTTTGAGAAAATGTTGAATGACGAGGTTAAGCACATGGGCCAGGCAAGGTATGTGGGTGAGCTTACCTTGCCTCAGAACCGCCACCAGGTTCCAACCATTGTCACACACGACCACCATGCCTGGCTATAGGTTCAGCGGTGTCAGCTAAAAATCTGACTGCCCTTTCAGCGCTGTCCACAACTCTTCAGCATTGTGTGGTTTGTTACCTAAAGAAGATTATCTTCAGCACAGCCTCTTGCCGCTTGGCTGAGGCAATGCTGCAATGCTTCCAGCTTCTGACTGATATGCTCATTTCAGAGATGGAGGCTGAAGAGGAGGAGGAGGTGCAGGAGCTGTAGACTGTGGGGGCAACCCTGATTGACGTAGGACCCGCAATCCTTGGTGTCGGGAGGATGTGTTCCATCCCAAGGTCTGACTGTGTCCCACCTTCCACTATGTTAACCCAGTGTGCCGCCGGTGAGATGTATCGTCCCTGCCAACAAGCACTTGTCCACATGTTCTTAGTTAGGTGGACTTTCCAAGTAATAGCATTGTTGAGGGCACGGGTAATGTTGTGGGACATGTGCTGTTGTAATACCGATACAGCACACCCGGAGAAATAGTGGCGACTGGGGACCGAATATCTTGGGACAACCGCTGCCATCAGGTTGTTGAAAGCATCCGTCTCAATGAGCCTAAAAGGCAACATTTCGAGCGCAAGCAGATGAGAAATGTGAGAATTTAGTACTGTGGCCCGTGGGGCATTGGCTGCGTATTTCCGCTTGCGTTCCAATGACTGGGGTATAGACAACTGAAGACTGCGCTGGGAAAAGGACGTGGACGGGCTTGATGATGGTTCTAGTTGACTGTGGGCAACCACAGGTGCAGAGCACGAGGCAAGCACCGTGGACTGTGGATTGGCTTCTATGCAAACAGTGGAAGAAGCAGTGGTGTCACCTGCAGACAGTGTTCCTGGAGCCTGGACTTCGGCCCACAAAGTTAGGTGCTTTGCTGTCAAATGTGCTTGATCATGCTGGTGGTGGTCAGGCTGGTAATTTTGCTACCCCTGCTGATGCAGGCATGGCAGGTCTTGCAAATGGCCTGTTTGGGGTTATCGTCAGAGTCTTTAAAAAATTACCTGATTCGGGAAGATCTAACATTTGGAATGGCAAGTGGATGCACGCCTTCTGTCTGCGGCCACACTGGTTCTTCCTGCCTGTTGGGGTGCTATGCCTCCTTCCCCATGTGTGCTGCTGTCCTCGCTCTGCATGTCCTCCTGCCAGGTTGGGTCAGTTACTATGTCATCCACCACCTCGTCTTCCACATCTGCTCCCTGCTCATCCTCCTGACTTTCTGGCAATTGTGTCTCATCATTGTCCACTCCTTGTGACACTTTCCCACCATCGTCTTCATGTGACCGTGGCTGCTCAAATCTTTGGGCATCGCTACATGCGATCTCATCTTGCCCCACTTCAAGTTGACCGGCCGAGAGTCTGGAATCTTTAAAGGGAAAAGTGAACAGCTCTTCGGAGTGTCCAAGTGTGGGATCAGTTGTCTCAGGGCACTCGGCATGGTGGGAGGAAGGAGGATCAGGGTGACTAACATGCAGCAGCCCAGTCTCACAGCTACTCAGACTTGACCATGTGGAAGACATGGTGGTGGGGGTGGCAAAGTGACTGGAAGCATTATCCGCTATCCAACCAACAACCGTTTCACACTGCTCTGGCTTCAATAGTGGTGTGCTGCGGTTCCCTTGAAACTGGGATAGGAAGATCAGGCGATAAGATGTGGGTCTTTGTTGTGGCCCACTTTCAGCTTGGCCACGGCCTCGTCCTCAGCATGCACCATCAGTATCACATCCAATTCCCCGTCCCTTGCCCTGCCCATTTTAACTGTACCACTGAAATATTTTAAAAGTTCAATACAAATGGATTAATTTTCAGTAAACTTATATGTAATCAGTATGCTGAAAAAACACACTTTTAATTCAATGGAATGTTAGCAAGTATTTGTAGACAACAGATAGACCAGGCGTCTGACTGAGATATCAGACAGTTTCAATATGTGGCCTGGAGTTTTTTTTACATTTTTTTTACCCCCAAATACTGTATAGGCCTAGGGTAGCAGACAGACAAAAAAGAGGAATGTGTGCATGAAAAGCAAGTATTTGTACAGCACAGATAGACCAGGCGTTGGACGGACATAACTGACTGCTCAAAATGTGGCCTTGATTTTTTTTGGCCCACCAAAATTGTGTCCAAAAATATCGGAGTACTAAAATTGTAAAATATTAGTGCAATGATATATACGTAAAAATCACAGTGATAAATATAAGAACTGTAGCTAAATATTTTTGGGCCAGCTAAAGATATTTGGGTCAGCAAAATGGTGTCCTAAAATGTTGTAATACACTCCAAAAAATAATATAGTACCAAAAAAAAAGGCCAGATCTTTCTGCGCACTCGCATCTGATGACAAAAAAAAAATGTTTTAAATTATTAGACTTTCACGATCTTGTATTGAAATGATCTGGCTGTAGTCTGCAGTGTGACCAAGTAAATAAATGTAGAAAAAAAGGGGACTGTGGATTGCTTTGTAATAAAATGAACAGATATAAGCTGCAAAAAAAAAAAATACTAGCCACGGATGCCTGCAGCTATGTATATATAAAATACGCAGCAGCAGACAGTAATGGAGCCTTTTAATGTATGCAGTGAGAGCTATGCAGGCACATACAGTGCCTGCAGGCCTTGCACTGATGTGGATATGTGCACATAGACTCCCCTGCCTACCTAGCGCTGCAATCTCTGGACTCCCGAATTAGCCCTATAAAGTACTGTTGGTTTATCAGGATTTGTGGATTGAACACTAGTAGACCCACACTAATAATTGTAAGAATCTGACCCTATCTTAGCAGCAGCTCTCCCTACACTAGCTGAGTCCGGAGCAGAATGCGGCGAGCAGGGCAGCGCCAGGTCTCTTATAGATCTGATGACACTGTGCGGCCAGCCAATCACTGTAATACCACAACAAAGATGGCTGCAGTATTACAGTGTGTCACGATAATGCCAAAAAATGTCCAATTGTGAGTTTAGTTTCAGAAGGACATGGCTTTCTACACAAACAATATGCAGCTGCCACCCCCCCCTTTCTACCCCCTCTGCATTCCTCCACGCAAAGGCAAAGCCTACAGCAGGACACTGAGTAACTTGAAACTAGTGTGTGAGCAGGGTGTGGCTTTAAACTGCAGGTGACCAATCCTGTAAAGCCACTCGTGGTCCCTCCCCTCTCAGGAATGCCTTTGTCTGAGACTTTGGAAGAACATAAATAACTATCAGATCAGTGCATATCATTACTCAGCCCCTTAGCGATGTCACAAGCCCAGAAGTATAAGTTCCTGCACATAGCCCAGTTTTCATTCTTGCCTGGGACCTTAATGCACAAAGACCCTTGGTCATGCATTGTAATGTCTGGATCCTCAACCAGCATGGTTAGCCTGCAATGACTTAAGCAAAATGTGAGTGTAATCTTCTGTTTTAATCCTTGTTTTATTTTGCGATCTATAATGTAGATATGATCGTCTAATATCTTTTTATACTTTGTAAACACTGCCTAACTTTTCATGGAGTAAAATATTTAATTGCTAGCTTGTCCCTTCTGCTCTATACGACTGTGCGTCCTCTGAAGTGAATTGCGTTACTGATTTGGGTTGGCTCTGGACCCGTTAATCGGAGCTGGTGGCAGCATACTTTGTTCTGTGCAATTGGGAATCTTTGTAGCGATGGCTGAATTGATAATTTTTGTTCCTGCCTGAGTGGGAGTAGTTATATTGCCCTCGCTGCAGTGTGCCCAATAGCCAGTACACAGCAGGCAGCCTTTCTGGCGACTAATTACCCTGGGTGCAGTACCTAGTCTGACCTGAGGGTAAGGGGGGTGCCAGAGAGCTGCAAGATCCAAATCGGAACTGGGAAGTGGGATATAGATAAATCCCCTTCAGAAGGAACCAGGGGCAACCAAACAACCCCTGTTCGTGACAGATTGGTGTGAGCGGTGGGGACGATAAAGATATCCTCCCCGGGATCCCTGACATACTGCTGGGATCCGTGACATAGTGTTGGCAGCATGGTGTGAACCATGACACAGTGCATGGCTGACAATCCCTGCATGCTGATTGGCACTCTAAAAAGTGCCAAAATTTAAAGGCGGAGACCCAAGCTCCCACCGAATAATCCCGGAAATGCTCAGTGCCCGCCGAGTACACCGAGCGTAGTGATAATCGGGTGAGTACTGGGTAGTGGCGAGCATGCTCGCTCATCACTACTAGGCACCAGATTCTCCGTGTAGCCAGCTGGAGGAGCATGGCGGCTCTGCACCAGATTCTCCGTGTAGCAAGGTGGAGGAGCATGGTGGCTCACTGCTCGGCTCCACACCAGATTCTCTGCATAGCCAGGTGGAGGAGCATGGCAGTTCACTGTGCGGCTCCGCACCAGATTCTCCGTGTAGCCAGCTGGAACTCACCATGCATCTCCGCACCAGATTCTCTGCATAGCCAGGTGGAGGAGCATGGCGGCTCACCGTGCAGCTCGACACCAGTTTCTCCGTGTAGCCAGGTGGAGGAGCATGGTGGCTTACCATGCATCTCGACGCCAGTTTTTCCATGTAGCCAGCTGGAGGAGCATGGTGGCTTACCGAGTGGCTCCACACCAGAGTTCCCCCGCACTTTATACGGTTTATAATGTTGGGTTCTGCTGCACTTTGCCGATTATAATACGTCATTTCACTGTGTATTATAGGTAATCACCTAGAAATGCAAGAAGGAAACAAATGTGTCTCCAGTAAGACGGCAGACTCCATTATTGAGGATGATGATGAGGTGTTCGTGAGCTCCAGGACCACCGAGGATTTATTCACAGTCATCCACCGGTATGAGATCCAGTCCTGCCGTCACAATCTGTCCCAGTCTCTCGTGTATACCGATCATGTAAACTTCTTTTCTTTCTTTTCTCAGATCAAAGAGGAAGTTACTAGGTTGGAAAGACTCCGGAGACGCATTTGGGAGCAGACAAAGCTCGGTGTCACCAGTGAAAAATTCATCAAGCTCCAACACTGACTCTGCGTATGGCACCTTGAGCTTGTGTCGGACTTCCAGCAAAAATGAAGACTTTAAGGCTCTTCTCCAAAGGAAAGGCAGCAAAACCAGCTTGGGTAGCCGGCCATCAGCTGCAGAGCTGCTGAAAACCACAAACCCTTTGGCCAGAAGGGTGGTGAATGAATTTGCCCCAGAAATAGAGAAAAGTGGCAACACAAAAACCTTGCCTTGATAACTTTCTCAAAGTCCTGAAGAAGCTGCAGCTTGTTCTTGGATAAGAGACTTTGTGCCAAAGCTGGGATGTACTTACCATGTGTGGACCCCGGCCCCGCACCGTGCATGAACTCAGTGCGGAGGCCACGTTCAGTGGAGGATAGCTGATTACACAGGATCCGGATCCTCCTGAACTTAGCTTGCTGACTCTAAATACTAAGGCCAGACCGCGGTTTGTATTCCCTCTTTGATACTCCGCCACTTGTTGTAAGAGATGTGGCGGCGACATTTCTCTCCGGAGTTGTACAGGAATCAGCGCATGGAATCCAGATATTATTTTACAATTACTATTCGCTTTGCATTTTGTAGTATTTTATTTTCTATGTATTTCTCCCCATCAAGGCGGGAGATTGTGAACAAACATTACGCTACAACAGCCTTCTGTTTTATGGAAAATGTTCAAGTAGTGGAACATGACAGACTGAAAGAGCAGAAGACCATCTACCCTAAATATCAGCAGTTTACTATGAATCTAGTCCCATCGACTTAAAGAGGAACCATCATGTTCTATTTCATCTCATAAATCAATAATACAATGTGAAAACAAGCAACTTCGTACTACAACTTCTGAGAAAACTCTGCCTCTTTCACCTCCAGGACTGATGTTTCACGCTCCATTCACGGGTACAATCTGTATTCAGTGAGCACAGATTTTCCAGGAGTTGATAGTTGGTGCTTGTAAAGTTCTATGGAGAAAGGAGGAAAGAGCTGAGAGAAGCTGGAGGCAGATACAGACATTTCACCACAGACACAGTTCTCCATAGAAACTTCTGAGCACCAACTGTCATATCCAATCACAGCAATGGAACAATCTTTAGTCACTGAAGACAGATTGACAATTTTGAGAATGAAAGATCAGTTCAGGAGGAGAAGAAGCGGATTTCGCAGATAAGATATATTACAAAGTTTCCTATTTTCACTGTTGACTTATGAAACATATTCAACATTCCCCTAAAAATGACCTAATGGAAACGTTCTGTAGCCGTCATGGGACGCCGTCCCCTCCGCATACTGTATGCATCTATGAATGTAACCATTACTCGCTCTAATATACATTTTAGTAGTGGTGATCCGTCACATGCCGGCTTATTACACTTCTCATGGCTCAGTCTAGATTTAGTGGCCTTTAATCTATATACATTGAAGGAAATCAATGTGGGCGATATTGGACAGCCTTTCTCCGACGCCCATGGAAGTCTTCAATGTCGGAGCTCGTATGGCGGTGCCGATAGCGTTTAGGACATGTAGATACTGGGAGCGCCCCCTCTGATATTGTCATGTATTACAACTTCCTATATCTTCTTACCTTTCCCCTACACAGGAGCCACAACATCGGCCATTGCCAGGACAGCGATGTGAATATAATATCATCTGTGAATTGACAATCATAAGTGTGAGATAAAGTGCTGGTGATATCATGATCATGGCGGGCATGTATATACTGTACGGCGTGTATTGTATGGATATGGACTATAAAGGATGACATTATAAGAACATGACATGTGCGGGTCATCATTCTCCTGACACCTCAGACAAGGTGGCTGCATTGAAATATGGTGGGCTTTCATCTTCTACATCAGTGCCTTAGCGACCTACTAATTATGGATCTCTACTGTTCTCATGGCTGGGAAAAGATACCAATATATGTACTAAATGGAAGCTACGGCAGATAAATATCCATCATCTAGGTGGTAATGGCATCAGATATCAGCCACGTCATCAGCATTTCATGCCGTG
Source organism: Ranitomeya imitator (assembly GCF_032444005.1). Lineage (NCBI taxonomy): Eukaryota > Metazoa > Chordata > Amphibia > Anura > Dendrobatidae > Ranitomeya > Ranitomeya imitator. The sequence continues at coordinate 226,984,167 of NC_091283.1, forward strand.
ATAGATTATGGGTGAAGGCATCTGCTTAATGTAACCATCATCTGTGGACAATAATGGCACAGGTTTAATGGATGTCATGAAAAACTATTGAGAATGGCCCCCGTCACCAACTATTGAAAGTGCCAACCAATTGCCCCCATCACCAACTATTGAAAATGCCAACCAATGTGCCTCATCATCACCAACTATTGAAAATGCCAACCAATGGCCCCATCACCAAATATTAAAAATGCCAACCAATGTGCCATGTCACCAACTATTGAAAATACCAACCAATTGCCCCCATCACCAACTATTGAAAATGCCAACCAATGTGCCTCATCAACTATTGAAAATGCCAACCAATGGCCCCGTCACCAAATATTGAAAATGCCAACCAATGTGCCATGTCACCAACTATTGAAAATGCCAACCAATGGCCCCAATCACCAACTATTGAAAATGCCAATCAATGAGCCCCGTCACCAACTATTGAAAATGCCAACCAATGTGCCTATCACCAACTATTGAAAATGCCAACCGATGGCCCCCATCACCAACTATTGAAAATGCCAACCAATATGCCCCATCACCAACTATTGAAAATGCCAACTACAGTGCCCTGTCACCAACTATTGAAAATGCCAACCAATGTGCCACGTCACCAACCATTGAAACTGCCAACCAAGGTGCCCCATCACCAACTATTAAAAATGCCAAGCAATGTGCCCCATCACCTATTGAAAATGCCAACCAATGGCCCCCATCCCCAACTATTGAAAACGCCAACCAATGGCCCCGTCACCAACTATTGAAAATGCCAACTAATGTGCCCCGTCACCAACTATTGAAAATGCCAACCAATGGCCCCCATCACCAACTATTGAAAATGCCAGCCAATGGCCCCCATCATCAACTATTGAAAATGCCAACTAATGTGCCCTGTCACCAACTATTGAAAATGCCAACCAATGGCCCCCATCACCAACTATTTAAATTGCCAACTAATGTGCCCCGTCACCAACTATTGAAAATGCAAACGTGCCCCATCACCAACTATTGAAAATGCCAACCAATGGCCCCCATCACCAACTATTGAAAATGCCAACCAATGAGCCCCGTCACCAACTATTGAAAATGCCAACCAATATGCCCCATCTCCAACTATTGAAAATGCCAACTACAGTGCCCTGTCACCAACTATTGAAAATGCCAACCAATGTGCCATGTCACCAACTATTGAAAATACCAACCAATTGCCCCCATCACCAACTATTGAAAATGCCAACCAATGTGCCTCATCACCAACTATTGAAAATGCCAACCAATGGCCCCATCACCAAATATTGAAAATGCCAACCAATGTGCCATGTCACCAACTATTGAAAATACCAACCAATGGCCCCGTCACCAACTATTGAAAATGCAAATGTGCCCCATCACCAACTATTGAAAATGCCAACCAATGGCCCCCATGACCAACTATTGAAAATGCAAATGTGCTCCATCACCAACTATTGAAAATGCCAACCAATGGCCCCCATGACCAACTATTGAAAATGCCAACCAATGTGCCTGTCACCAACTATTGAAAATGCCAATGTGCCCCATCACTAACTATTGAAAATGCCAAGTAATGTGCTCCATCACCAACTATTGAAAATGCCAACCAATGGCCCTCATGACCAACTATTGAAAATGCCAACCGATGGCCCTCATGACCAACTATTGAAAATGCCAACCAATGTGCCTATCACCAACTATTGAAAATGCCAACCGATGGCCCCCATCACCAACTATTGAAAATGCCAACCAATATGCCCCATCACCAACTATTGAAAATGCCAACTACAGTGCCCTGTCACCAACTATTGAAAATGCCAACCAATGTGCCACGTCACCAACCATTGAAACTTCCAACCAAGGTGCCCCATCACCAACTATTAAAAATGCCAAGCAATGTGCCCCATCACCTATTGAAAATGCCAACCAATGGCCCCCATCCCCAACTATTGAAAACGCCAACCAATGGCCCCGTCACCAACTATTGAAAATGCCAACTAATGTGCCCCGTCACCAACTATTGAAAATGCCAACCAATGGCCCCCATCACCAACTATTGAAAATGCCAGCCAATGGCCCCCATCATCAACTATTGAAAATGCCAACTAATGTGCCCTGTCACCAACTATTGAAAATGCCAACCAATGGCCCCCATCACCAACTATTTAAATTGCCAACTAATGTGCCCCGTCACCAACTATTGAAAATGCAAACGTGCCCCATCACCAACTATTGAAAATGCCAACCAATGGCCCCCATCACCAACTATTGAAAATGCAAATGTGCTCCATCACCAACTATTGAAAATGCCAACCAATGGCCCCCATGACCAACTATTGAAAATGCCAACCAATGTGCCTGTCACCAACTATTGAAAATGCCAATGTGCCCCATCACTAACTATTGAAAATGCCAAGTAATGTGCTCCATCACCAACTATTGAAAATGCCAACCAATGGCCCTCATGACCAACTATTGAAAATGCCAACCAATGCGCCTGTCACCAACTATTGAAAATGCCAATGTGCCCCATCACCAACTATTGAAAATACCCATGTGCCCCATCACCAACTATTGAAAATGCCAACCAATGTGGCCACCAACACCAACTATTAAAAATGCCAACCAATCACCCCCGTCACCAACTATTAAAAATGCCAACCAATGTGCCCCATCGCAAACTATTGAAAATGCCAACCAATGGTCCCATCGCCAACTATTGGAAATGCCAACCAATGGCCCCTGTCACCAAGGAATGCCTGCATGGTTCGCATATTGTACCTCAGGGCGGAGTAGTCCAGACTATAGTATTCATGGCCATTTTTGCATTATACTGACATATTCCGCCACAGTTTTGGCGTCTGACAATTGGCGCACATTGGACATACAGTTGTGACCAAAAGTATTGACACCCCTGCAATTCTGTCAGATAATACTCAGTTTCTTCCTGAAAATGATTGCAATCACAAATTCTTTGGTTTATCTTCATTTAATTTGTCTTAAATGAAAAAACACAAAAGAGAATGAAGCAAAAAGCAAAACATTGATCATTTCACACAAAACTCCAAAAATGGGCCAGACAAAAGAATTGGCACCCTCAGCCTAACACTTGGTTGCACAACCTTTAGCCAAAATAACTGCGACCAACCACTTCCGGTAACCATCAATGAGTTTCTTACAATGCTCTGCTGGAATTTTAGACCATTCTTCTTTGGCAAACTGCTCCAGGTCCCTGATATTTGAAGGGTGCCTTCTCCAAACTGCCATTTTTAGATCTCTCCACAGGTGTTCTAAGGGATTCAGGTCTAGACTCATTGCTGGCCACCTTAGAAGTCTCCAGTGCTTTCTCTCAAACCATTTTCTAGTGCTTTTTGAAGTGTGTTTTGGGTCATTGTCCTGCTGGAAGACCCATGCCCTTTGAGGGAGACCCAGCTTTCTCACACTGGGCCCTACATTATGCTGCAAAATTTGTTGGTAGTCTTCAGACTTCATTATGCCATGCACACGGTCAAGCAGTCCAGTGCCAGAGGCAGCAAAGCAGCCCCAAAACATCAGGGAACCTCCGCCACATTTGACTGTAGGGACCGTGTTCTTTTCTTTGAATGCCTCTTTTTTTTCTCCTGTAAATTCTGTGTTGATGCCTTTGCCCAAAAAGCTCTACTTTTGTCTCATCTGACCAGAGAACATTCTTCCAAAACATTTTAGGCTTTTTCAGGTAAGTTTTGGCAAATTCCAGCCTGGCTTTTTCATGTCTCGGGGTAAGAAGTGGGGTCTTCCTGGGTCTCCTACCATACAGTCCCTTTTCATTCAGATGCCGACGGATAGTACGGGTTGACACTGTTGTACCCTCGGACTGCAGGGCAGCTTGAACTTGTTTGGATGTTAGTCGAGGTTCTTTATCCAACATCTGCACAATCTTGCGTTGAAATCTCTTGTCAATTTTTCTTTTCCGTCCACATCTAGGGAGGTTAGCCACAGTGCCATGGGCTTTAAACTTCTTGATGACACTGCGCACGGTAGACACAGGAACATTCAGGTCTTTGGAGATGGACTTGTAGCCTTGAGATAGCTCATGCTTCCTCACAATTTGGTTTCTCAAGTCCTCAGACAGATCTTTGGTCTTCTTTCTTTTCTCCATGCTCAATGTGGTACACACAAGGACACAGGACAGAGGTTGAGTCAACTTTAATCCATGTCAACTGGCTGCAAGTGTGATTTAGTTATTGCCAACACCTGTTAGGTGCCACAGGTAAGTTAGTTACAGGTGCTGTTAATTACACAAATTAGAGAAGCATCACATGATTTTTCGAAGAGTGCCAATACTTTTGTCCACCCCCTTTTCTATGTTTGGTGTGGAATTATATCCAATATGACTTTAGGACAATTCTTTTTGTGTTTTTTCATTTAAGACAAATTAAATGGAGATAATAATAACAAAGAATTTGTGTTTGCAATCATTTTCAGGAAGAAACTGAGTATTATCTGACAGAATTACAGGGGTGTCAATACTTTTGGCCACAACTGTATATAAGGAGATAGAAACATTACGGAACAGACGGAGGTGACGAATTGTTGTCCTCTTATGGACAAACTGCCAAATTGTTTGACCCACGGAGAATAAAGCCGGTACCTAGATGCATTTCACAGGTGGCTTCTTGTGACCTAATATTGGGGCAGTTAGATCATTTACAGGTTTACTGTTGGGCATCCATCCATACAATCAGATCCACAACAAAAGAACAAAACCTCAAGGGTTTACGGCAAACTGCACCTTTCAAGGCAAGTTCAGGTGAGGCACAATAAGGAAACCTATGCGCCTGATCCATTGTTGCATTTTCATCTATTTTTTTGTCTGATTTCTGGTGTTTTTTATTTGTGCCGAATTCTTCCTTTAATTTGCGCCTTTTTAAAATCTATTTTACATTTGCTCACTCGTTTTTTCTGTACGCCATTGTGGACAGATTGTGTTGCAGATGTACACTAGTCCCCCTGTAGTGATAACTGTGCACCAGATATTTTAGTTTAGACTTTAATATTACTTTTTGTTCTAAAAAGTCACAAAACCAGTCAAATTTAAAAATGAGCAAAGTATTTTGCACAAAATTCATGCAGCACATGCATTATTCTGAAGAGTTTACCGGACAATTACAGGCCACGAATGAGAAATGATTTACAAAAACATCCGCAGATGATAAATTGTTGTTGTGAATTCTGCTTTTGGGCTCCCTCCGGTGGTTGTAGATGGTAATGCAGTTGTCCCTGGGCTGCAGTCTTGGACAGGTGTATCTGCTAATTGCAATTCTGACTGGGCTATTTAGCTTTGCAGAACTCATTAGTCCTTGCCAGTAGTCAATGTTTCTTTGGAAGTGTTGGATCTCTGCCTGGCCTCTCCTGCTTAGCTGCCAATTCAGCAAAGATAAGTGTCTGTTTCTTTTTCTGAAGCACACATGCTGTGTGCTTATTTTCAGTGCTGATCTTTTGTTTCTATTTGTCCAGCTTAGACTGTGTCAGTTGTTTTTCTCAGTCTGGTTGGATTCTCTGGAGTTGCAGATATACTCTCCACATCTTTAGTTAGGTGGTGGAGTTTTGTATTTTCTGCTGTGGATATTTTTGTAGTATTTTTATGCTGACCGCTTAGTATCCTGTCCTGTCCTTTTCTATTTAGCTAGAAGTGGCCTCCTTTGCTAAGCCTGTTTTCTGCCTGCGTGTGTCTTTTCCTCTCCAACTCAGTCATTATTTGTGGGGGGCTGCCTATCCTTTGGGGGTCTACTCTGAGGCAAGATAGTTTTCCTATTTGCATCTTTAGGGGTATTTAGTCCTCCGGCTGTGTCGAGGTGTCTAGGTTTTGTTAGGCACACCCCACGGCTACTTCTAGTTGTGGTGATAAGATCAGGGTTTGCGGTCAGTATAGTTACCACCTACTCCAGTGAAGGTTTTCATGCTGCTCCAAGGCCACCTAATCATAACAGTACTACTGGCCAACAATGAGTTAAATGCATCTCAGAAGAAGGGAGGAAAGGTCTTGAGCCATTTTTTTTTCTTCAGTCTGTTTTGTCTTCTCCCTTTTTATTTCTGGGTGGCTGAGGAGCCTTGTGCTAGCATGAATGTTCAGGAATTAGCTTCTCGTGTAGACCAGCTTGCTGCTAGGGTACAGGATATTTCTGATTATATTGTTCAGACTCCTGCTTTAGAACCGAAGATTCCTACTCCTGATTTGTTTTTTGGTGACAGGTCCAAATTTTTGAGTTTTAAAAACAACTGTAAACTGTTTTTTGCATTGAAACCTCGATCCTCTGGTGATTCCATTCAGCAGGTTAAAATCATCATCTCCCTGCTGCGTGGTGATCCACAGGATTGGGCATTTTCCCTGGTATCTGGAAATCCGGCTTTGCTTAATGTAGACTCCTTCTTTCAGGTGTTAGGATTACTGTATGATGAACCTAATTCAGTGGATCAAGCTGAGAAGACCTTGTTGGCCCTGTCTCAGGGGCAAGAGGCGGCTGAATTGTATTGTCAGAAATTCAGAAAATGGTGTGTGTTGACTAAATGGAATAATGACGCTTTGGTGGCAATTTTCAGAAAGGGTCTTTCTGAATCCATTAAAGATGTTATGGTGGGGTTTCCCACACCCTCCAATTTGAGTGATTCTATGTCTCTGGCCATTCAGATTGACCGGCGCTTGCGGGAGCGCAGAACTGTGCGCGCTATGGCGTTATCCTCAGAGCAAATTCCTGAGCCTATGCAGTGTGATAGGATTCTGTCTAAAACAGAACAACAAGGTTTCAGACGTCTCAATAGGTTGTGTTATTATTGTGGCGACGCTTCCCATGTCATTTCTGTCTGCCCTAAGCGGACAAAGAGGATCGCCAGTTCATTTACCATCAGTACTGTACAACCTAAATTTCTGTTATCTGTGTCCTTGATCTGCTCATTGTCATCATTTTCTCTCATGGCGTTTGTGGATTCAGGCGCCGCCTTGAACTTAATGGACTTTGACTTTGCTAGGCGTTGTGGTTTTCCCTTGCAGCCTTTGCAGAACCCTATTCCTTTAAGGGGCATTGATGCTACACCCTTGGCTAAAAATAAGCCCCAGTTTTGGACACAAGTGACCATGCACATGGCGCCAGCCCATCAGGAAGATTGTCGATTTCTGGTGTTGCATAATTTGCATGATGCTATCGTGCTGGGTTTTCCATGGTTACAGGTACATAATCCTGTGTTGGATTGGAAGTCCATGTCTGTGACTAGTTGGGGTTGTCAGGGGATTCATAATGATGTTCATCTGATGTCTATCGCCCCTTTTTCCTCTTCTGAAATTCCGGAGTTTTTGTCTGATTTTCAGGATGTATTCGATGAGCCCAAGTCCAGTTTCCTTCCACCGGACAGGGACTGCGATTGTGCTATTGACTTGATTCCAGGCTGTAAGTTTCCTAAGGGCCGACTTTTCAACCTGTCTGTGCCTGAACATGCCGCCATGCGGAGCTATATTAAGGAGTCTTTGGAGAAAGGGCATATTCGGCCATCTTCTTCACAGTTGGGAGCAGGGTTCTTTTTTGTTGCTAAAAAAGATGGTTCCTTAAGAGCCTGTATTGATTATCGCCTCTTGAATAAGATTACGGTCAAGTTTCAATACCCTTTACCTTTGCTTTCCGATTTGTTTGCTAGGATTAAGGGAGCTAGTTGGTTTACTAAAATTGACCTTCGGGGGGCTTATAATCTTGTTCGTATAAAGCAGGGTGATGAATGGAAAACTGCGTTTAACACGCCCAAAGGCCATTTTGAATACCTTGTGATGCCATCCGGACTCTCTAATGCTCCATCTGTTTTTCAGTCCTTCATGCATGATATCTTCCGGAATTATCTTGATAAATTCTTGATTGTATATTTGGACGATATTTTGATTTTTTCCGATGATTGGGAGTCTCATGTGCAGCAGGTCAGGATGGTATTTCAGATCCTTCGTGACAATGCCTTGTTTGTGAAAGGGTCTAAGTGTCTTTTTGGGGTGCAGAAGGTGTCCTTTTTGGGCTTTATTTTTTCTCCCTCATCTATAGAGATGGATCCGGTTAAGGTTCAGGCCGTTCATGATTGGATTCAGCCCACATCCGTGAAGAGCCTTCAGAAATTTTTGGGTTTTGCTAATTTTTATCGCCATTTCATTGCTAATTTTTCCATCGTGGTTAAACCCTTGACTGATTTGACGAAGAAGGGCGCTGATGTGGCGAACTGGTCCCCTGCGGCTGTCTCTGCCTTTCAGGAACTTAAACGTCGTTTTACTTCTGCTCCTGTGTTGCGTCAACTGGATTTTTCTCTTCCATTTCAGGTTGAGGTTGACGCTTCTGAGATTGGGGCAAGGGCTGTTTTGTCTCAGAGGGATCCTGTTGGTTCCTTAATGAAACCGTGTGCCTTCTTTTCCCGTAAGTTTTCGCCTGCTGAACCCAATTATGATGTCGGCAATCTGGAGTTGTTGGCTATGAAGTGGGCGTTTGAGGAGTGGCGACATTGGCTTGAGGGTGCTAAGCACCGTATTGTGGTCTTGACCGATCATAAGAATCTGATTTACCTCGAGTCTGCCAAACGGTTGAATCCTAGAAAGGCTCGATGGTCCTTGTTTTTTTCTCGCTTTGATTTCGTGGTCTCGTACCTTCCGGGTTCTAAGAATATTAAGGCTGATGCCCTCTCTAGGAGTTTTTTGCCTGATTCTCCTGAGTTCTTGGAACCGGTCGGTATTCTGAAAGAAGGGGTGGTCCTTTCTGCCATTTATCCTGATTTACGACGGGTTCTTCAGGAATTTCAGGCTGACAAACCTGACCGTTGTCCTGTGGAGAAACTGTTTGTTCCTGACAGATGGACTAGTAGAGTGATTTCTGAGGTTCACTGTTCCGTGTTGGCTGGTCATCCTGGCATTTTTGGTACCAATGTCTTGGTTGGTAGGTCCTTTTGGTGGCCTTCTTTGTCGCGTGATGTGCGTTCTTTTTTGCAGTCCTGTGGGACTTGTGCGCGGGCCAAGCCTTGTTGCTCCCGTGCTAGTGTGTTGCTTTTGCCTTTGTGGGTCCCTGAGAGGCCCTGGATGCATATTTCTATGGAATTTATTTCCGATCTTCCTGTTTGCCAGAGGATGTCGGATATCTGGGTTGTTTGTGACCGATTCTCTAAGATGGTTCATTTGGTGTCTTTGCCTAAATTGCCTTCCTCTTCAGATTTGGTTCCGTTGTTTTTTCAGCATGTGGTCCGTTTGCATGGTATTCCGGAGAATATTGTGTCCGACAGAGGTTCCCAGTTTGTTTCTAGGTTTTGGCGGGCCTTTTGTGCCAAGCTGGGCATTGATTTGTCTTTTTCTTCTGCATTTCATCCTCAGACAAACGGCCAGACGGAGCGAACCAATCAGACTTTGGAGATTTATTTGAGATGCTTTGTGTCTGCTGATCAGGATGATTGGGTGGCTTTTTTGCCATTGGCCGAGTTTGCCCTTAATAATCGGGCTAGTTTGGCTACTTTGGTTTCGCCTTTCTTTTGTAATTTTGGTTTTCATCCTCGTTTTTCTTCTGGGCAGGTTGAGCCTTCTGACTGTCCTGGTGTGGATTCTGTGGTTGACAGGTTGCAGCACATTTGGGCTCATGTGATGGACAATTTGGTGTTGTTTCAGGAGGAGGCTCAACGTTTTGCTAATCGTCGTCGGTGTGTTGGTTCCCGGCTTCGGGTTGGGGATCTGGTTTGTTTGTCTTCCCGTCATGTTCCTATGAAGGTTTCTTCTCCTAAGTTTAAGCCTCGGTTTATTGGTCCTTATAGGATTTCTGAGATTATTAATCCGGTGTCTTTTCGTCTGGCGCTTCCGGCCTCTTTTGCTATCCATAATGTCTTCCATAGATCTTTATTGCGGAAATATGTTGAGCCCGTTGTTCCCTCTGTTGATCCTCCGTCCCCTGTATTGGTTGATGGGGAGTTGGAATATGTTGTTGAGAAGATTTTGGATTCCCGTTTTTCGAGGCGGAAGCTTCAGTATCTTGTCAAATGGAAGGGTTATGGTCAGGAGGATAATTCTTGGGTTTTGCCTCTGATGTCCATGCCGCTGATTTGGTTCGTGCCTTTCATCTGGCTCATCCTGATCGGCCTGGGGGCTCTGGTGAGGGTTCGGTGACCCCTCCTCAAGGGGGGCTACTGTTGTGAATTCTGCTTTTGGGCTCCCTCCGGTGGTTGTAGATGGTAATGCAGTTGTCTCTGGGCTGCAGTCTTGGACAGGTGTATCCGCTAATTGCAATTCTGACTGGGCTATTTAGCTTTGCAGGACTCATTAGTCCTTGCCAGTTGTCAATGTTTCTTTGGAAGTGTTGGATCTCTGCCTGGCCTCTCCTGCTTAGCTGCCAATTCAGCAAAGATAAGTGTCTGTTTCTTTTTCTGAAGCACACATGCTGTGTGCTTATTTTCAGTGCTGATCTTTTGTTTCTATTTGTCCAGCTTAGACTGTGTCAGTTGTTTTTCTTAGTCTGGTTGGATTCTCTGGAGTTGCAGATATACTCTCCACATCTTTAGTTAGGTGGTGGAGTTTTGTATTTTCTGCTGTGGATATTTTTGTAGTATTTTTATGCTGACCGCTTAGTATCCTGTCCTGTCCTTTTCTATTTAGCTAGAAGAGGCCTCCTTTGCTAAGCCTGTTTTCTGCCTGCGTGTGTCTTTTCCTCTCCAACTCACAGTCATTATTTGTGGGGGGCTGACTATCCTTTGGGGGTCTACTCTGAGGCGAGATAGTATTCCTATTTTCATCTTTAGGGGTATTTAGTCCTCCGGCTGTGTCGAGGTGTCTAGGTTTTGTTAGGCACATCCCACGGCTACTTCTAGTTGCGGTGATAAGATCAGGGTTTGCGGTCAGTATAGTTACCACCTACTCCAGTGAAGGTTTTTCATGCTGCTCCAAGGCCACCTAATCATAACACACAGCGTCCTGTCCCTAACTGAATTCACAGCAGAGTGAACCCAAAATGGCGGTGGCGACTTTTATAGTGCATCATGACATCATTTCAGCAGCCAATCACAGCCATGCCAGTAGTTACATGCCTACCATGCAGAACAGGATGTGCCCACACTCCTTAGGATTCCTCATTGGCTAAATGAAATGAAACTGGCTCTTTGCATTATGGGAACTTCCGATTCCGGTATCCGATATTGCTAACGTATCGGAACTTGGTATCGGAATTCCGATACCGCAAATATCGGCCGATACCCGATACTTGCGGTATCATAGTAACATAGTTATTAAGGTTAAAGGAAGACTTTAAGTCCATCTAGTTCAACTCGGAGTGTTCAACACTAATAGGGACACATATGACAGCAGCGGCTCAGTATTGCGGTATCATCAGGATGAGGAGTTTGTGCAGGTTGGGAATAGATGGTGATGGGGCTGGAATGTGAGAAGTGAAATATGTCTGTTGTATTCTCTCTAGACGAGTCCTGGGTGGAAGAAGTTGTCATGTCGGTCTGGGCCAGATGGAGAAGTCGGGAAAAGTGAACGATTCCATCAGAAAGAACGTCAGCAGTAAGTCACTATCTGCAACTGTGCTGTGATCTCTTATATGTTCTGGAGGGCTGATATCTACCACTGACCATATGGCGGTAATATCTATGTTGGTCTTTATATAGACATTATCTTCAGTAACATCGCAGTCATCTGCTGAGGTTCTCCACTATTGAGGTGCGTCACCGAGTTGTAATCAAGGTTACCTGGTTAGGGGCCCACTCAGAAGCTTCAACCCTCCTGAACCAAAACCCTAGCTACGCTTCTGTTCAGTGTAATCTCTTTTTAGATATTTGGATGAACAAACTGTATTCCTTTGGTCAAAAGAGACAATGTAACAACAAATACTGTTTTTTTTTTATATTTGACAAAAAGCTGTAATGAAGAATTATTGGTAGGCAGGCACAAAGGCACCAGTCCACAATATTTTTGTGGATTGTATGGTTGCTAAAATGGATTAGTAAGAGGGGTGGCACAAGTACAACATGAGTGAACCCTGCGAGCAGGGAGGAGAGACCAACCCTGCCCCCTGAAAGGGACGTCTTTTTCTGGCGTAGGGATGGTCTCTGCTTATTTTGCTCTACATGTTCTCTCCTTACAATTCAAATTACACAGTGCGCTTTCTTGCCAGCTAATCAGAGGCAACAAGGGAGCGCACTGTCACTGTGCATTGAAAAAGATATTGCACAGTGAAAAGGGAGCTCCTACTGAATATAGTTCAGAATTGACAACTGATGCAGGGACTAGCCCAGACCCTGAAATGGAGGTCACTGATGACGCCTCATTTCAGGGTGGTGACAGATGCTGCATCCTCTGCCCCCTGATGACGTCTCATTTGAGTATCTCAGCATGCACTGGGGGTTCTCAAACGAAATGTCATCAAACCAGAAGTAGGTAAAAAATAAAGATGAAGTAGTTAGATAAGGTAGAGAGGGAACAGTAGAGACTTTTTAATTAAGTATTTTAAAAAGTATATTAGAAAAGTCATTAAATTACTACAATAAATGGAAGATTTAAGATTAAAATCAGTGTTAGTCTTGGACCATTCCTTTAAAGGTACATTCAGATAAATGTATATTGTCTGTGTGTTGTCTGGGTATGAAAATGGCCAGCACACAGACCCAATGTTAGCCTATTTAATATGAGTGAAACAAATCGTAGTATGAACTACTCTGCTCCAATTAACAGACGAGACTACTGCATGTAGACAGCGGGCAGCCACTGTACCCATGGGCACCAGAAGCTGCACACAAAGCAGATAGGGCTGCAATTTACTGGTCTGATAAATTCAGCAGATCACGTGAATGTCACCCAGAAACAGAACATTCCTAAAATATTCAGATATATGGAAAGATATTTTTTTACGATGATAACTATGACATTGGTAATACATGGTCTTTTTTATCTACCTACTTCTTACCGAGGTTAGGCCACTTTCACAAGGCAAGATTTTGTAAACTAAAATTACATTTGAGATCAAAATATTGGCATGAGGAAGTGGCCTCATCTACTGTATTTAGAGATAAGTTAGCCTGCATCTAATCCCGGGGAAGTCACAGCGGCACAACTTTATTTCACAATGGTCTAACCATGAGTGGAACCTTGGCTGCACGTAGCCGCATGCTGAAGGCCTGGTGATAGAATGACTGTGAGGTTAAGAACAAAAGTCAATGAGCGTCTAATGGATATTCATGAGCACCATCATCAAAATAAAACTAGAGATAATACACAACTGTCAGCAGGTAAAAATGTGAAAATATGTAAAGAAAAGCATAATCTAAGCAGTTGTGGTGGGATTTTTTGCTTTGTTTCTTGGTTTCTTTTCACCAAGGCCTATATTGAAATTGTGAAAACACCAGAAAAAGTAACGCACCCGGCGCATGTATTTTGAAAAAAACATCACTAAATCGAAAAACTCCATCTAAATGCCATAGGCAAAACATTGTGGCCCTGATTAATCAAACATACAGTGGGGGAAAAAGTATTTAGTCATTAACAAAAGTTAATCTCAATATTTTGTTATATATCCCTTGTTGACAATGACAGACGTCAAATGTTTTCTGTAAGTCTTCACAAGGTTGGCACACACGGTGGTATGTTGGCCCATTCCTCCATGCAGATCTCCTTTAGAGCAGTGATGTTTTGGGCCTGTCGCTGGGCAACACGGACTTTCAACTCCCTCCAAAAGTTTTCTATGGGTTTGAGATTTGGAGAATGGCTAGGCCACTTCAGGGCTTTCATATGCTTCTTACGAAGCCATTCCTTTGTTGCCCAGGCTGTGTGTTTGGTATGATTATCCCGCTGAAAGACCTATCCACATTTCATCTTCAATGCCCTTGCTGATGAAAGGAGGCTTGCACTCAAAATCTCACGATACATGGTCACATTCTTTTTTTCATGTACACAGATCAGTCATCCTGGTCCCTTTGCAGAGGAACAGCCCCAAATCATGATGTTACCACCCCTTCATAGTAGGTATAGTGTTCTTTGGATGCAACTCAGCATTCTGTCTCCTCCAAACACGACGAGCTTTGTTTCTACCAAACAGTTCTACTTTGATTTCATCAGACCATATTACATTCTCCGAAAACTCTTCTGGAAAATCCAAATGCTCTCTAGCAAACTTCAGACAGGCCCAGACATGTACTGGCTTAAGCAGGGGGATATGTCTGGCACTGCAGGATCTGAATCCCTGGCGGCGTAGTGTGTTACTGATGGTAGCTTTGTTACGGTGGTCCCAGCTCTATGCAGATCATTCACTAGTTCTCCCCGTGTGGTTCTGGGAATTTTGCTCACCGTTCTTGTGATCATTTTGACCCTACGGGTTGAGATCTTGCGTGGAGCCCCAGATCGAGGGAGATTATCAGTGGTCTTGTATGTCTTTCATTTTCATATTATTGCTCCCACAGTCGATTTCATCACACCAAGCTGATTGCCTATTGCAGATACAGTCTTCCCAGCCTGATGCAGGGCTACAATTTTGTGTCTGCTGTCCTTCGACAGCTCTTTGGTCTTCACCATAGTAGAGTTTGGAGAGTGACTGTTTGAGGTTGTGGACAGGTGTCTTTTGTACTGATTTGTACAAATTCAAACAGGTGCCATTACTACAGGTAATGAGTGGAGGATAGAGGAACCTCTTAAAGAAAAGAAAAAGTTACAGGTCTGTGAGAGACAGAAATCTTGCATGTTTCTAGCTGACCAAATACTTATTTTCCACTATAATTTGAAAAATAAATCTTGCCAAATCAAACAAATTTGATTTTCTGGATTTCTTTCCTGTTTTGACTCTCATAGCTCTGGTCTCCCTATGATGTCAGTTACAGGCCTCTCTCATCTTTTTAAGTGGGAAGACTTGCACAATTGGAGGCTGACTAAATACTTTTTTTACACACTGTATTTCACCTCAGCTTGAAATGTCCTGTAATTTTTGCACAAGTTTTAGTTGCGAAAACATTTTCTGACTTTTGTCATTTCTACAGTAGTCCTCATCAGCTTTGGGTGATGGCACAGCATGTCCTACAAGTTCATCATAATTTGAACCAAAGAAATGGAGTAAATTATGACAGAAGTATACTAGAGGCAGGTGAAAAATGCACCAACCTCCTAATAAACATGAGCGTGTCTGACAAGATTGAAACTCGCCGTTCACATGCTATTGTTGTTTCTGGAGTCTGGAGAGACTCACATGGCATAAGAGATGTAAGAAAAAAGCAAAGAAGTAATTCCCACCACTCAGCTCCCCTGTCCACTGTACAGTTCTCCACGTCTCTTCTTGCCTGAAACCTTTACATACGCAGGCATCTTTGAGCCTAGTCATGGTGGAGACCCCGGACTGGAGTGCCTGTTGTCAGGCCGTGGCACACATCTTCATGTTGTGACAACATTTTATGATCTTACACAGAAATGTCTCAGGTGTGGCCGTGGCCTAGCATGAAAAGGCGCTAGGTTTCAGAATGCATCAGTGGTAGGAGGATGCTGAGAGGACCTTACCAAGGTGACCCAGAAGGTGACTATTACCTTTTTTTTAACCATTTGCTGGCCTTCTATAATTGAACAAATTGGCGGCCAGCCAGCAACATGATGAATTCTCGCAGAGCGAATTGCAAGCAGAAAATGGGTATTCTGGAGAATATAGATTTTTATCAAATTGAGTAGAATGAAATAAATAATATTAATAATACAAGTAAAAAACTTAGGGTACTTATAGAATATGTTTCTTCCATGTATTATTTTATTAATAGTTATTTATTTACTGCAGAGCATCTATTATTGTTTTTATTCTAGGTTTTGCCTATTAACGGCTGCAGTGTGAAAGGGCACCTACACATTGTACTTACATTAATACATTAATACATATGCTGACCCAGATTTTTAGTTTTGCCCAAGTTTCTTGTACTTGGTACATTTGGGAAGTGGGCATCTCCCTTTTGGGCTGTGCACCTTGTCTATTTACAGTTGAAATCAGAAGTTTCTATACACTATATAAAAAGACATATGCATGCTTTTCTCAATATCTGACATGAAATCAGAATAAACCTTTCCCGTTTTAGGTCAATTAGGATTGCTATAATTATTAATATTTGCCAAATGCCAGAATAATGAGAGAGACAGAAAAAATGTTTGAACGCATTTTTATTACTTACTGCAAAGTCAAAAGTTTACATACACTAAGATTACTCGGCCTTTAAACAATTCTGGACTGCCCATATGATGATGTCATCTGTTTGGAAGCTTCTGATAGGCTTCTTGACAACATCTGAATTAAGTAGAGACACACCTGTGGATGTATTTTAATGCACACCTGAAAAACACTGGTTCTTTGTGTAGCATCATAGGATAGTCTAAAGAAATCAGCCAAGATATCAGGAAGAGAATTGTAGATTTGCACAAGTCTGGCTCATCCTTGAGTACAATTTCAAGATACTGGAAGGTGTCTCGTTCATCTGTACAAACAATTGTACACAAGCACAAACAAGATGGGAATGTTCAGCCATCATACTGCTCAGGACGGAGATGGGTTCTGTGTACAAGAGATGAACATGCTTTGGTCCGACATGCGCATATCAACCCAAGGACAAAACTAAAAGATCTTGTGAAGATGATGGCGGAAGCTGGTAAGATTGTTGCAATATCCACAGTGAAACGAGTACTGTATCAACATGGGCTGAAAGGCTGCTCTGCCAAGAAGAAGTCATTACTCCAAAAGAAACATAAAAAAGCCAGATTAATGTGTACAAATGCACAAAGGAACAAAGACCTTCATTTTTGGAGACATGTCCTGTGGTCTGATGAAACTAAAATTGAACTGTTTGGATCCCTTTAAACAGGGGGCCCCTTTAAGAAGAAACCCTAGTAGGGTTTATAAACTGTTAAGCTGCAATAGTAATTTCAAACTTGCAGCAAAAGATGAACATGTAACTATTTACAGTCTTTTTCTTTCTTTTCATTTTCTCTTATGCTGGGAGCGGGCCTACCAGTGACTCTTCGGCCTACAGTGTGGCACAGTCGGTGGCCGCGGTAAGGTCACTCACTGGAGCGGAGTCAGTAGCTGTGGCAGGAGCAGTCGCTGGAGCGGGGCTGGTCACCGGGTCTGGTCACCGGGGCAGGGTTGTTCCTAATACCTGCTTCAGATGCGGTCCCTCCGGTGCTGGTCTGCTCCGCCTCCACTGGGATCTGGAACGCTGGTTGCAGGGCCTTGTGCTGCAGTATTGTAATCTCTGTTTGCAGCATCTCGCTTTCCTGCAGGGCCTTGCTTCCTGGCTTCGGAGCGCCAGAACTTCTTTCTTGCTCCGGACCAGACGAGGCTGCCGACGGACGTCTGGTGAGGCTCCCAATGAAGGTCTTCTTCCACCCGGCCACAGCTTCCAGCTCCTGGCGCACGAGCTGACAGGTGCTTTCTTCCTCTTCTTTCCGCAGGAGGTCCGGATTCATCGTCGGTGAAGGGTGCAGTTCTTGCAGGCCCTGGCTAGGAGAGTCCTCGTGCTCCATCCCACACTCCAGGGTCCGCTCATCTCCCTCCGCCATGTTGCTTTTCGGCACCTCCTCCTTCCTCACATCACAGTCTTGGTAGAGGGCGGGCATATTTTTCACGCCGCTCTACTGGTCCCGCCCACGATGGCATGCCCTTCTTCTCCAGCGCTCCTCGTGGCGCTGTAATGGCGGAGGTTTTGGCAGCAGTTTTTGACAGCAAATCACGGTTCATTAATTACACAGTCTTTTAGCACAAATCAGTTAGGCACAGTTCTGGCAGAGTCTTTAGGCGCACATCACCCAATTTACGGGGTTTAGTAGATCCTGTTCGTGACGCCAAATTTGGATCGCCCCCATGGGGCCTTGAGGTACTCGGTACCGGGTCCTGCGGTTCACAGGGGGATGTCACTATGGCTGACCCGGTCTTTGGCCCTGGGACGTCCATGTAAAAGGGAGAGGTCTTTAAGGGGAATGTTTGTGACGCCACCTGTGGCATTCGGTCAGGGTGACCGATGCTGCTTTAAGGGGTCCTCTGGGGTGATGTTATGGCAGCTAGATGGTATACCTTCCCACAGGTGAAGCATGTCCCCAGGGCTTCCCGGTGTGTAGATGGTGGATGGTGAGAGGCGCAGAGAAGAACGAGGACACAAGGTTGCAGTCTCTTTACCTTTACTGAAGACTTCAGCATCCACAGTCCAGAGCACCAGATCACAGGGTAGGCAGAGTCCAGCCGGTTTGGAGTCAAGTCCAGAGTCCCATTGTCCAGGTGGAAATCAGTAGCCTTCCCTTGTGCTGCAGTGGTGTAGTCCCTTACTGCCTATGGCTTCACATAAGGGTCTCACAGATGTGGTGTCTTTCTCTCTGACCCCCATATAGGATAGGATAAACCCATATGACTGGTGGCTTGAGGCTGTTTATAGGGACTCTAGCACACCCCGGCCTCCGAGGGTTGCCACCGTGCCTCCTGGGTGTAGGGCAGACAGGTAACTTGCAATTAGCTGTTCTGCTGGTCTCTGGAGCAAAGCATAAAGGACCTTACTCCCTCGGTGTTCCGGCTACCGCGATTCTGCGCCTCAGAAGGAGGCAGCCTGTGTAGGGCTGGTCCCCTTCTGGTATCCTCTCCTTTGCTATGACTTCCTTCACGCTCGCTGCAATACAGTTCTGCCTTCTGAATGTCTCTTTCTGGGAGCTGCAGCTCTGAGGGCATGCACAGCTCCTTGGACCCTCTGTCCACCTCAGACTCAGGTCTGGAACGTTCTGCCAGAACTTCTGTCTGGAACTGACTTACTTTCCCTACAGACTGCCAGTTATATATATACGGGGAGTGACCTAATAAATAGGAGCAGAAGCTCCCCCTGGATGTGCATTTAGAGAATTAGGCTGCCGTCACACTAGCAGTATTTGGTCAGTATTTTACATCAGTATTTGTAAGCCAAAACCAGGAGTGGGTGATAAATGCAGAAGTGGTGATGTGTTTCTATTATACTTTTCCTCTATTTATTCTACTCCTGGTTTTGGCTTACAAAAACTGATGTAAAATACTGACCAGCCTTAAAGGAAGTAGGTAGTGATGATGAGGCATTAAATAAATATAGAAAATTAAATAAATTCGGTAAAAAGCAAATCAAGGCAGCAAAAATTGAGACAGAGAGACTCATTGCCAGGGAGAGTAAAAATAATCCCAAAATATTCTTTAACTACATAAATACTAAGAAACTAAAAAAATGATATTGTTGGCCCCCTTAAAAATAGTCTGGGTGAAATGGTGGATGAGGATGAGGAAAAAGCCAATATGCTAAAATGACTTTTTTTCATCAGTATTTACACAAGAAAATTCCATGGCAGACAATATGATCAGTGATAACAAAAATTTTCCATTAAATGTCACTTGCTTAACCAAGCAGGAAGTATGTCGGCGTCTAAAAATCACTAAAATTGACAAATCTCCGGGCCCGGATGGAATTCCACCCCGAGTACTGCAGGAACTAAGTACAGTCATTGATAGACCATTATTTGTAATCTTTAAAGAGTCCATAATAACAGGGTCTGTACCACAGGAATGGCGTATAGCAAATGTGGTGACAAAATTCAAAAAGGGGACAAAAACTAAACTCAGAAATTATAGGCCAGTAAGCTTAACCTCTACTGTGGGTAAAATCCTGGAGGGCATTCTAAGGGATGCTATACTGGAGTATCTGAAGAGGAATAACCTCATGACCCAGTATCAGCACGGGTTTACTAGGGACCGTTCATGTCAGACTAATCTGATCAGCTTCTATGAAGAGGTAAGTTCCGGACTGGACCAAGGGAATGCAGTGGATGTAGTGTATATGGACTTTTCAAAAGCTTTTGATACGGTGCCACACAAAAGGTTGATACATAAATTGAGAATAATGGGGATAGGTGAAAATATGTGTAAGTGGGTTAAGAGTTGGCTTAGGGATAGGAAACAAAGGGTGGTTATTAATGGAGCACACTCAGACTGGGTCGCGGTTAGCAGTGGGGTACCACAGGGGTCAGTATTGTGCCCTCTTCTTTTTAACATATTTATTAATGATCTTGTAGGGGGCATACAGAGCAGAATTTCAATATTTGCAGATGACACCAAACGCTGCAGTGTAATCAATACAGAGGAGGACAATTTTATATTACAGGATGATTTATGTAAACTAGAAGCTTGGGCTGATAAATGGCAAATGAGCTTTAATGGGGATAAATGTAAGGTCATGCACTTGGGTAGAAGTAATAAGATGTATAACTATGTGCTTAATTCTAAAACTCTGGGCAAAACCGTTAATGAAAAAGGCTTGGGAGTATGGGTGGATGACAAACTCACATTTAGTGGCCAGTGTCAGGCAGCTGCTACAAAGGCAAATATAATAATGGGATGCATTAAAGAGGCATAGATGCACATGAGGAGAACATAATTTTACCTCTATACAAGTCACTAGTGCGACCGCACTTAGAATACTGTGTACAGTTCTGGTCTCCGGTGTATAAGAAAGACATAGCTGAACTGGAGCGGGTGCAGAGAAGAGCGACCAAGGTTATTAGAGGACTGGGGGGTCTGCAATACCAAGATAGGTTATTACACTTTGGGATATTTATTTGGAAAAACGAAGGCTAAAGGGTGATATTATTTTAATGTATAAATATATGAGGGGACAGTACAAAGACCTTTCTGATGATCTTTTTAATCATAGACCTGAGACCGGGACAAGGGGGCATCCTCTACGTCTGGAGGAAAGAAGGTTTAAGCATAATAACAGATGCAGATTCTTTACTCTAAGAGCAGTGAGACTATGGAACTCTCAGCCGTATGATGTTGTAATGAGTGATTCTTTACTTAAATTTAAGAGTGGACTGGATGCCTTTCTTGAAAAGTATAATGTTACAGGTTATATATACTAGATTCCTCGAAAGGGCGTTGATCCAGGGAACTAGTCTGATTGCCGTATGTGGAGTCGGGAAGGAATTTTTTTCCCCAAGGTGGAGCTTACTCTTTGCCACATGGTTTTTTTTTGCCTTCTTCTGGATCAACATGTTAGGGCATGTTAGATTAGGCTATGGGTTGAACTAGATGGACTTCTTCCTTCAACCTTATTAACTATGTTACTTTGGTCAGTATATCTGCATGCTATCAGTTTTGCATATGGACTAGGATCACACACACTGGGAACTATCTAACATCTAACTGTCATGAAACTGTCTCTCTCCCTTCACCTTAGGCCATCCCACTCTGGGCTAGTCCCAAACTTTAACTCTAACTCTCCCTACCATCGAGCAACACACAACATTAACAATATTAACACATGTCACAGTTCACATTACACATTACAACCATTCACGTGTCTTCAAGGAGGAAATGGGCAGTATGTTCATCTCCATCCATTAGCACAACCTGAAAACAGTAAATATGTCACTTATTGTCCCTATGATTGCACTCCTTTCAGGAGGCACCATGGGTGGCATTCATTTTAGAGGCCACTATAGGTGGCAAAGCATTCACGATGCATCACATAGATATCCAAACAGCTAACTCTACAATCCAGTTACTTTCACACTCTCCACTCGGACTCTACATTGAACATCTCCCTCGACATCTCCCCACTGCAGGGATCTCCTCACATCAGCAAGCTCTTCAGGGGTGCAGGTCATCTTCCACTCCTTTACGATGTAACTGCTGCAGACAGTACCTGGCCTCAGTAGTCACATGCGGCACATGATAATGTAACAGCTGGGGCAGTGATTGACCGCAAGAGTCACATGACTAATGGATGGGATATCTCACTGCATAAGGGGACATTTCAGGTGGTTATTATTTCATTGCGTTCCCTTATGTTAAAAAAAATGTTTTCTTCAGTTCTAAACAGCCCTATTGTTAAGGCTAGCGGAACGCAGTGAGTATAGGTAGGAAGCAACAAGGTGCGTTCGCAGCCCGGGGTCCACCGTGCAGAGATATCTGCTGCAAAGTAATGGCGGATAAACTCAGAGCTCACATGTGGGTTAAGCTTCACCCCGTGTGAACTGAAAGCGATTTCTGTTGCTGCACAGAGTCACGCTGTACACAAAAACTATTGCCCCAACTAGGATTGTGCTTGCAAGCAAGCCAACGGCTAATTGCCCCCACTGATGCTAACTGCCTGCCTGAGTGTACAGTCCCAGCGCTACAGTCTCACACCGCATATGTATAAAGAGTGGTAAAGTATCCACTGGCATTAGCCAAATACATTTGATACTAGCGCATGGCCGTGCAGCCATGCAAACCAGTTGCAGCTCTACAGGACCTTCCTGGAGAACCAATCGGAGCTGCTACAGGGCCTGAGCGTGTGACCCCCGACCTCCAATGAGAGGTACTCCCGTGGGCATGCTCAGTGTGTGCAAAGCAGAACTTAGTCCCAGAAAAGGCTGCTAGCTGCTGACCAGTGCTGGCTACAAAGGGAGAGCCTGGAAAGGCAGCAGTAACCCTTCGCACAGTATCAGACTGAGCCAGATGCTGGGACCGATGTCTCCGCCGAGCAGGCTCCACTGCGGCCGATGTAGAATGGGAGACCACAGCAGATATGGTTTGAGATTCCCCCTGTGTAGCGTCAGGAACTTGACACCTATATCAGCATTTATGTTTACCTTAAAGAAGCAAATACCATTTATGCTAAATAATTGTAATTGCAATTTTGCATACAATTTAACCTATTGGCAGGTAAGACATCGCATCTTTACAAGTGATACCATTTAGCCATATAATCCAAGAAATAACAACCTTAAAAGTTTGGGATCTGAGCAATTATCACAGAACTTTCATTACTGCTTTTTCTCTCAGAGATAAGAAATGTGGCACTTCTATCGGATATGACAGAACACTATTGGAGTCTTAACAAGCAACTATTTCTTAGCAAACTTAATGTTCATTCTAATCTTTGTCATCTTTTTTTTTTTTTTTCTGGAGCTTCCATCCAGAGTTTTACAAATCATAGGAGATCTCTGCTAATAATAAGTTCATTTTAAGAAAAAAAATCTTCACTTTTTTTCACGTTATTGGGAACATGATAATCTTTCCCCTCAACAGAGAGTGGGAGGGAGATGGAACATTGTAATGTAGCTGTCACTATAATTACAGTGAGAATTATTCCACCCACGTTCTTGCACATTAGGCCATAAGAAAAACAGTTGCAAATTGTCTGTTACAGACATGTTTAAATTCAACGATTATTACGGCCAGTATTGAATATGGTACATACAGTAAATTTATTGCCAAATAACCAAAAGTATATTAAATACTATGTGCAAGAATCATTTCACTCACACTTCAGAATTATATGAGCAATTGCCTTGGTCATTGATTATAATTACATGTCAAAGATTAAAGTTGTTGTCCCATGAACAAAGTACACTTTAATCAAGAGATCTTGGAATAATAATATACTTCACAAGTCGATGTGTTAAAAAATGTTCCTGTGCTAAGATAGTCTTATAAATGTGTACTGTGTAATGGCTGTGTCCAACCATGCACAACTGCAGGTCGGGGGAAAGATAAGTCACTTATGATAAGCAAGTATACAGATAAAACAGCAAAGGCTCAAAGTTTCTTTTTTTTCTCAGTGGGAGCAGTTTTTCCTGTTTTATTACAGGAGCAAGAGTTCCTGCTGTCAAGCTGTGACAGTCTTCGGTAAGGAAGTAGGGACTCAAACTGTCCCTGAAACTGGAACCCTAATTATATCTGTCCCAGGGGTACTCTTAGGCCATGTTCACACAGTGCGTTTTTTACCGCGGAACCGCGGCGGTTTTGCCGCTGCGGTTCCGCAGCTGTTTTCCATGCAGGGTACAGTACACTGTACCCTATGGAAAACAGGACACACTGTGCACATGGTCCGGAAATTGTTAAAAAAAAGACGCGCTGAATAGCTCCCGGAAAAAAGAAGGAGCATGTCAATTCTTTTTCCGGAGCCGCAGCGGTTCTGCACCCATAGACCTCCATTGTGAGGTCCAAACCGCAGTAAAACCCGCAGATCAAAAATATATCTGCGGGTTTTACTGCGATTTGATGTGCAGAACCGCTGCAGCAGGAAGTGCGGGGGAGCGGGCGGAAGTGCGTGGGCGGAGTGTGGCTGCCCCCCCCGTGTTCCGATCCCGCCCCCCCGTGCTCCGATGCCCCCCCCAGTGCTCCGATGCCCCCCCCAGTGCTCTGATGCCCCCCCCGTGCCCTAATCTCCCCCCCTTATACTCACCCGGCGTCCCGGTGTCCGTCCGGCCGTCTTCTCCCTGGGCGCCGCCATCTTGCAAAATGGCGGGCGCATGCGCAGTGCGCCCGCCGAATCTGCCGGCCGGCAGATTCGTTCCAAAGTGCATTTTGATCACTGAGATATAACCTATCTCAGTGATCAAAATAAAAAAATAGTAAATGACACCCCCCCCCCCTTTGTCACCCCCATAGGTAGGGACAATAAAAAAAATAAAGAATTTTTTTTTTTTTTCACTAAGGTTAGAATAGGGGTAGGGGTAGGGTTAGGGGTAGGGTTAGGGGTAGGGTTAGGGTTAGGGGTAGGGTTAGGGTTAGGGGTAGGGTTAGGGTTAGGGTTAGGGGTAGGGGTAGGGTTAGGGTTAGGGGTAGGGTTAGGGGTAGGGTTAGGGTTAGGGGTAGGGTTAGGGGTAGGGGTAGGGTTAGGGTATTTTCAGCCATTTTAACCCTAAAAAAATTCCTAGAAAACACACAGACTCTGGCTAGAAAACTGCATCAAAAAAACGCATCAAAAAACGCATCAAAAAACGCATCAAAAACGGACCAAAAAAGGACCAAAAAAAGGACCTGCGTTTTCTGCCAAGAGCTGCAGTTTTTTAAAAAACAGTCAGGAAAAAAAAAGGATGGAAATCCTGAACGTGTGAACATACCCTTAAAGGTAGAGAGGCCCAAGTCTCCAACCTTACTATGCTCCTGTTATACCCTGATCTGTCCCCTCCGCTCCCCATGATGCACAAAACAGAAATGTTAGGTAAACAGGACACAAAGAAAACTGGGATCTCAGAAAGCCACTATCATACAAAAGCACTAGCCAACAATAGAGAGGAGGATAGGGACAGGGAGGAATAAACTAAATGGGAATTGGGACCAAGAGATAAACACACAATTACTACAGCAAACCATAGAACACTATTACAACTCTACTCCAACGACTTATCTTTAGCACACAGCACAGGAAGATGAATATTTCACAAGCAGGGAAAAGAAGGTCTGATCAGTTTTTATAGGAAGAGGTAATGACCAATCCAGAAACAGCTGAAATGGAGCTGCATGTGTCTCACCAGCATAGAAAGGTTTGCTAACCTCATCAGACCCCGAGGAAATATAAATCCATTTAATATGGTACACAAATCACACCATCGCTAAAGAAGACCTGCGATTTATTACCAGACGTGACCGTCTAACTTCAGGTCTTCCAGGGAGACATGATGCTCTTGTGACACCAGCGCTGTAAGCTCATAATAAAGTCGCTGATATATAAGCTAAGAGACCACTTGTGCTCCTATGTCACTGACTTGGTTTATGATGAGTTCACAGGACTGGTGATAAGGCAGAAACACCCATTCCATAACAGGCAGAGAAATGTGTTACCTCACAAAGCAGCACCTGTTAAAAAACAGTACCTGGATCTGAACCCGAATCCCATTCACTTGAATGGGGGGCCCAAACATTCAGTGTTTGACACTCTGTCATGTGCATGATAGCGTGGCAAACATTGCTTCTGATTGGCGGTAAAATCATTACCGCCGGTCAGACAACTGTGGTTCCCATGCGGTCAAAGGACAGTGTGAGCCCGTAGCTACCATCAGAGGTAAAAAGTTTACCTACGGTCGCAGGCCTTGGCTGATGGGACTACAATTCCCATCAGCCTATGCCTACTGCTGGTATTAACAGCAAGAGCAGGCGATGGCTGATGGGAGTATTCATCACCCTAGCGCCTGTGCTCTGAATAAATAAATAATTAAAAAAGAAAAATGACGTGGGTTCCCCTGTATTTTTGAGAACCATCCAGGCAAAACTGACAGCTGGGGGCTGCAGCCCTCAACTGTCAGCATCAAAAAGGCTGGTTATCAAGAATAAAGATGCTCCCATGCTGTTTTTTTAAATTATTTAAATAAATGTGAGGTCCCTGCCATTTTTGACAATCAGCCAAACTAAAGCAGACAGCTGGGGCTGGTAATCTCAGGCTGGTAAGGGGCCACGGGTATTGCCCCCCCAGCCTAAAAATAGCAGCCCGAAGTCACCAAGAAAAGGCGCTTTGCCTGGTTCTTCTCATTTGCGCTGTGGCATTGGCAAGTGGGGTAATATTTGGGGGGTTGATGTCACCTTTGTATTGTCAGGTGACATCAAGCCCACGGCATAGTAATGGAGACATGACCGTACAAACTTTATTTCACAAACCCCTTTATAGATTTTCCCTGTAACATGGGCCTCCAGGGCCACGGACCTGGTCACCGCCGTTGTGACACATCCCTTTAAGTACCGGACCTGGTACCGAGTACCCCACGGCCCTGGCGGCATTCCACTTACAATGGATAAAGTATTCAACATTTTGCACTGTACTGGTGTCTGTATTGATCTAATATTTTTCGCCTTTCTTATGGATTAGTGAGGGGCTTGGCTACGCTGCTGTAATTGAGAACGAATTTCCTGTAATATCCCGCTGTCCCTAGAAATGCCATGACCTAGGTTTTAGAGCGTGGGGTGGGCCATTTGGCTATGGCCTCAATCTTGGGTGGTTCTGGTCGCTGTTTCCCACTTCCCACCCAATGCCGTAAATACCGAACCTCTGCTTTGCCCACGTGACACTTGTTTGGGTTCAGGGTGATTCCGGTCTTGTGGATCCTGTCCAATACTGTCTCTAGGTGATTTAGATGCTCTTCCCATGTCGCACTGTAAATGGCGATGTCGTCCAGGTAGGGAACAACCATAGTCCTGGAGACCATCCAGAAGCCGGTCAGCCAGCCTCTGGAAGGTCACCGGGGCATTCTTCATCCCGAATGGCATAACTCAAAACTGGAATAAGCCGAACGGGAGACAAATGCCGACTTAGGAATAGCGTCAGGACTAAGGGGAATCTGCCAGTAGCCTTTGCATAGATCGATGGTGGTCAAATACTTTGCCCCCGCCAGCCGGTCTAACAACTCATCCACACGCGGCATGGCATATGCATCCGTCAATGTTTTCTCATTGAGCTTATGATAGTCTACACAAAACCGTGTAGTCCCATCCTTCTTGGGCACTAACACTACGGTGGATGCCCAGGGACTATCTGACTCTTCAATGACCCCTAAACGCAACATCTCTTGTATCTCTTGTCGCATCCCCTCTCGTACCGACTCAAGGATGCGGAAGTGGTTTTGTCGCAGGGGGGTCTGATCCTGGGTCTCAACCTTGTGTTGTGCTAGGCGAGTGTACCCTGGTCTCCCTGAAAACATCGTCTGTCGCTGCCTCAACAACTCCTCCGCCTGCTGTCTCTCTCGGGGGCCTAGGTCTTCACCCAAGTGTACCTGGTCCCATGTTTTAGACTGAGTCCTTTCCCCTAAGACATCAGGCAAGGGAAGTCTGGCTAAATCCTCTGCTTCAGGTGCACAGATGGCCACTACCTCTGCAGGGTGCTCCCGGCAGGGCTTCAGCACATTCACGTGTAACATGCGGATAACCCTGGGGTCGTCACAATTGGCGACATTATACCGTGTTTCCCCGATAGTAAGACACCCCCGAAAGTAAGACGTAGTGGGGGTTTTAGCGGGGTCGGCTAATGTAAGACGTACCCCGAAAGTAAGACGTATTAAATACCGTAGTGCTGAGTAGTGTCGGGGTCGGCCGAAACTCGATGGTTCCCAGGGTCTGAAGGAGAGGAAACTCTCCTTCAGGCCCTGCGATCCATATTTAAGTGTAAAATAAAGAATTAAAATAAAAAATATCGCTATACTTACCCTCTGACGCGCCCTGGTACTAACCGGGAACCTTCCTTCCTTCGAATCAGCGCTTCCAGGACCTGCGGTGACGTCGCGGTGACGTCGCGGCTTCTGATTGGTCGCGCGAGCGGTCACATGGGCGGTCGCGCGACCAATCACAAGCCGCGACGTCACCGCGACGTCACCGCAGGTCCTGGAAGCGCTGATTCGAAGGAAGGAAGGTTCCCGGTTAGTACCAGGGCGCGTCAGAGGGTAAGTATAGCGATATTTTTTATTTTAATTCTTTATTTTACACTTAAATATGGATCGCAGGGCCTGAAGGAGAGTTTCCTCTCCTTCAGATCCTGGGAACCATCCAGGGATACCTTCCGATACTTGTGTCCCATTGACTTGTATTGGTATCGGTATCGGTGATATCCGATATTTTTCGGGTATCGGCCGATACTATCCGATACCGATACTTTCAAGTATCGGACGGTATCGCTCAACACTAGTACGGTAGTAAACTGTACGTTGGAAAAAAAAACGCAGCGTTTTTTTTTCCAATGTAAGACATACCCTGAAAGTAAGACATAGTGGGACTTTTGAGTGGTAAAAGAATATAAGACACTGTCTTACTTTCGGGGAAACACGGTAGGTTGTGTCAGCTATGTTCCCCACTGCCTGGTAGGGCCCCTGCCATGCAGCTTGGAACTTGTTCTACTTAGTGGGCTCTAACACCAGGACCTTCTGTCCTATTTCCAAGGTGCGCTCTCTTGCCCTCCGATCGTATCATAAACGCTGGCGCCGCTGGGTCACCTGCATGTTCTCACGTACAGCCTGGGTCAGCTCCTGTAGGTGGTCCCGGAATTCCAGCACATAGGGTACAATAGGTACCCCTTCTATGAGGCACTCCCCTTCCCAGTGTTCTAGCACTAAGTCTAGGGGTCCCCTTACCCGTCTCCCATATAGACCCCATCCCCAATAAAGACAGGATTCATAACTTGGATAATAATTGGCCACAGTGGCCTTTATTATAAACATACAAACATAACGGTAACGTAACGTGGGGAGGTCCTTGAAGCTCCAAACTGGTGGTAAACCATAATAGAGAGAGGACAGAAAAACAGACCATAATTTACTCCCAGCTGTTACCACCTGGCTCGGGAGCACCAAAATACCCCGAAGGGTTACCATTGTCCACTTAACACCTTGGAATCCGGCCCATCGTTGCCAAGATTCCCCCAAACCACCAGACCCGAAACCAAACTTTACACCAACTGAAGAATCCGTATCCCGACGGATCCCCCAGGCCAATTTAGTACCAACTCCAAGGACCCCTCCCACCGCCACAACAAGGGTACTTGAACACCTCAAATACCCGAGGCCCCCCCAAACTTGACCGATATGGCCCTTTCAATACCGCTCTGCAATCCGAGAGCCCACAAGTCGATGCCCACCGCATTTAAATGGACACCGTCTCCCAGGAGACATTCACCCCCCCCTTTTCCAATTCAAAATGACAGATGAAAAGACCTCCGTTCCTGATGACAAAGCTAGATACCACCCGATTTACCTTAATTCTAGCTTTGTTAATCCTATCCACTGATTTGGCGTGTCGCCAGCACCTCCTCGGGACGATATCCGACCACACCACGAGCAAATCTCTGAAAGACGCCCATAGTCTCAGCAGATCGTGTTTAATATCCTGTATCAATTCACGACAAGGGCGAACCCCCAAATCGTTTCCCCCCATGTGAAAAACTAAAATGTCAGGAGATCTATCCAGCCTAATACCATTGTGTACCTCCTGCATAACCCCACTCCAACACAAATCCCTAAAACCCAACCACCTGACCACGGCCACGTCCTTTGAAAAACCGAGTTGACGTCCATCCCGCCAATCATCCGCTCGCCTCGCGCCCCAATAAACGAAAGAGTGGCTGACGATCCAAACCAACAGAGGACTTTGACCTAAAAAATACAAACAACTCAGAGTCCATTCAAATGACACAGCAAATACAGGCTTACAAGAAAAACCCCATGCCTTCATGGTCTAACATAGCTCTTGTAATGCCCAGACTCCCATCTCCCTATCATCTGAACCACTTTAGGGGCCAAACCCCCCCAAAGCCGCTTCGGTCGCGGCCCCAATATGAAATGAGTGAGACGCAAAACGAGAAGCGTCTAAACCCAGCCTCGACAAAGCTTTCCGAAAAATTGCAACAAACTGGAATTTGGATAAAAAAGATCCATCCTCATGACACAACAAAGGACCATCTACAGACGGCCGAAAGCTAGTAAAAACCTGAAAACAACGAACAGAACACATAAGCGAACCACAGACGGAGCCCAACTCAATCCGTTTACCTTTTCCTGCCTGGTCTGTCTTCGACCGACATAACCAGAAATGTAAACGACCCTCAATGAGCACCACGTCCTTGGCCCAAAGCCCCCCTCGTCTAAATGTGGTGGGAGACACCAGCTCCCCAACCCTCAAGGCCCCAAAAAATGCCAGGGAAAAGGCTAAATGAAAGAGAGCCACCTCAAAGTTGGATATGCAAATCTCGTTCAAATGCGTGCCCACCTGTTCCAACATGTCAAAAGAGACTGGGCGCCTGCAATCACCTTGCCCCATCTTTCTTCTAAAACTTTTTACCGCCTGCCTTACCAGAAACAATTTTGTCAAATCCCGCAATCCTTGAAGCTGGAACCCAAAGGCCAAAGCCGACCGAACTCTATCCACCTTCGATGCCGATCACCCCTCCTCCGCGCCGTGCCTCAACCACAACAACAAAGCACCAAGTTGGTCCTCGCCCACGTCAGTAGCCCCACATGACACCAACCAAGATTCCCAGTCGCATCATACCGACCGATACGCTGACCACGTGCTGGGTGCCAAAGACACGTGAATCAAAGGTCCTGCAGCCCGGATACCACGCTCCAAAGTTCCGACGGGCAGTCCAGACCCATCTCCTCTGCATCGGGGGCCAGAGACCGAAAACGTTCCCACTGAAACCGAGACAAAGAGTCAGCCACAGAATTCTCCACTCCAGGCACATGAGCCGCCGTAATGTACACATTGATAGACATGCGAAACAACACCAACTGACGGAGAACCCTGATAACCGGAGGAGAAGAAGCCATCAAACTGTTTATGACACACACAACTGCCACAATTAAAACGAACCCTTCGATTGCACAAATCCTCCTTCCACAAGTAAACAGCAACCAGGATAGGAAAGATCTCCAACAAGGTGACGTTCTTCACTAACCCAGACACGAACCACTCGTCAGGCCACCTAGTGGCACACCACCGGCCACCAAAAAAGGCGCCAAAACCAACACCGCCTGAAGCATCGGTAAACAAATCCAAATCAGCGTTGCCCACCACGTCCTTCATCAACAAGTAACGGCCATTATACCGCGCCAAAAAACTGTCCCACACCTCCAAATCAGCCTTATGCTCGCTAGACAGGCGAACAAAATGATGCGGGGCCTTAACCCCCGCCGTGGCGCCGGCTAGCCTCCACCAAAAAACCCTCTCCATCAGGATGATCCTGCAGGCAAAATTCAATTTGCCGAGGAGGGAATGAACCTCCCGCAAAGGCAACTTTTTTAAGCGACGCGCCCGAGCCACTTCGCTTCTCAATCCAACCATTTTCTCCCCAGGTAACCGAAACTCCCAGTTAACCAAGTCAATCACAATGCCCAGGAACGAAAGATTTGTGCAAGGCCCTTCTGTTATCTTTAGCACCAACAGAACACCAAAACGTTCCGCTACCCATATCACTGTCCTCAAAACCATGTCACAACATCCGGAATGACCCGGCCTGATGCACAAAAAGTCATCCAAATAGTGAATGACCGAATTAAAACCTGACACATCCCAAACGACCCACTCAAGAAAGGAACTAAAAGCCTCGAAGTATGCGCAAGACAGCGAGCAACCCATTGGCAAACATCTATCAACGTAAAACCCACTGTTCCAATAAAAACCCAAAAGTCTCACGCTATCCGGATGAACGGGTAATAAATGAAAAGCCGACTCAATATCGGTCTTGGCCAACAGCGCACCCCTACCACAACTACGCACCCAGCGTGCAGCCTCGTCAAAAGACGTATAAACCACGGAGCAAAGCTCAGGGTCTATCCCGTCGTTGACGGACCTCCCCTTAGGGTAAGACAAATGCTGAATCAGCCTGAACTTGTTTGGTTCCTTCTTCGGAACCACGGCCAATGGCGAAACTACCAAATCCTCCAGCGGCGGAATGGGAAAAGTTCCAGACATTCTCCCCAACGAAACCTCCTTATGCAACTTATCTGAGACTACCTCAGCATGTAACTCAGCTGATCTCAAATTCTTCAAAACATGAGGGATACCGAAAGGAGGAGCCGGTATACGAAAACCATCCCTAAAACCCAACAACAACAACTCCACTTTTTCCCTATCCGGGAACCTATTTAGATAGGGGACCATCACGTCCAGCCTCACTGGCATCACCCCCTTTTGAATTGCCCTCTGGCTTTCCTTTTTTCTTGAAGCACTTGGCGGCACCATGGGAAAAACCGCTGCAGTGCGAGCACGCGTGTTTAAACTTACAGGTAGCTCTGAATTTGCACTGGCCGTCATTAAACTGCCAGCATAAACCGTGCTTCTGGCCTCTCGATTGTCCGGACTGACCCCCTGAACCCAAAGAACTTCCTTGCAATGTGGTGTGGCCGGCAGTTCCGGCCCCGCCTTGAAAGGAATGGCCAAATTTTGTCGGCGCCATAACTCGCAACCACAAACCGATGTCTGTTATGATCTGGTGGCCTTGGAGCCGCATGGAACTTTCTCTGGAGTTGGTGGAAACTATACTGACCGCAATTCCTGAACTTAACACCGCAACTAGAAGTAGCCGTGGGGTGTGCCTAACAAATCCTAGACACCTCGACACAGCCGGAGGACTAAATACCCCTATAGATGGAAGTAGGAATTCTACCTTGCCTCAGAGCAGAACCCCAAAGGATAGGCAGCCCCCCACAAATATTGACTGTGAGTAGTAGAGGAAAGACACACGCAGGCAGGAAACAGGATTTAGCAAAAGAGGCCACTTCTAGCTAAATAGGAAAGGATAGGACAGAATACTAAGCGGTCAGTATTAAAACCCTTCCAAAAAATATCCACAGCAGATGTTACAAAAAATTCCACCATCTAACTAAAGATGTGTAGCGTATATCTGCAACTCCTGAGAATACAACAAGACTGAGAAAACACTGACACAATCTAAGCTGGACAAGAGAAAACAAATGAATAGTACAAAATATTAACCACACAGCTTGTGTGCCACAGGAAAAAAAAACGAACACTTATCTTTGCTGAATTGGCAGCAAGGCAGGAGGAACCAGACACAGATCCAAAACCTCCCTGAACCATGGACAACTGGCAAGGACCAGAGGCGTAGCTAGAGATTTTGCCGCCCGGGGCTGATCCCGAGTTTGGCGCCCCCCCCCCCCCAGCTCAATACACACAAAGGTTACCAAAAATGGTTTTCCTGTTTTGTAGAACTTAAACTGGGCCTAATGGTGTCACCCCCACATGCCACACCTGTGACTTAATACCACCACACCATGACCAGGCCACATAGTGACCGAATAATACTACATACAAGGGACAAATACCACCGCACCATTTCCAGACCACATATTACCACCACATAGTGACTGAATACTACAATACTGATCAGTAATAAAAAAAAACCCACAATACTATCACCATAAGTGCCAGTATTCACAGGAGATCTGTACTTAGTATGCAGTGTCTGTGTAGAGGTAATACAGAGATCACTGGTGACATTATACACAGGACCTCTATATAGTATACAGTGTATAGTGTCAGTGTATAGGTAACACTGACTCACCAGTGACGTCTCTAGGTGAAGTCCTTCATCTTTCATCCAGCACAGACCGCCATCATTCCTTCCAGCCAGGACTCGTTTCTGCAGGAAATAACACAGTTATCTCGAGCTCCGCTTGCAGAACACATTACTTAATTTTTCACAACTTCTACATTACACCACATGAAGAAAAAAAGGTGATATAGTGTCACTCTGCACAGTAACAGGACCGCCCCCCCATTTAAAACAGTATACTCAAAAAATAAAATAAATACATCACTGCAGTAATAATATCCCTTAATTATCCCCTATGGTAATAATATTCCCCACCCTGGCCCCGTTTATCTCATTCCTGGCTCGAGCCATATGTTGTCGTATCCTGCCCTCATGAGTATCCATTCTACCCCATATGATCTCCCCATCCTGCCCCACCAGCCTCCATCGTATCCGTCCTGCCCCATGATCCAATCCTGCCCCGTGTCTCCAATCATGCCCCGTATCTACATTCTGCCCATGCCTCAAGTCCTGCCCCCAGTGTGTCCAGCATATTACCCCCATGTTGTCCAGCAATCTGCCCCAGTGTGTCCAGCATATTACCCCCATGTTGTCCAGCAATCTGCCCCAGTGTGTCCAGCATATTACCCCCAGTGTGTCCAGCAATCTGCCCCAGTATGTCCAGCATATTACCCCCAGTGTGTCCAGCAATCTGCCCCAGTGTCCAGCCTTTCCCCAGTGTGTCCAGCAGTCTGCCCCAGTGTGTCCAGCATTGCCCCAGTGTGTCCAGTATATTACCCCCAGTGTGTCCAGCAATCTGCCCCAGTGTCCAGCATTGCCCCAGTGTGTCCAGAAGTCTGCCCCAGGGTCTCCAGCATTGCCTCAATGTGTCCAGAAATCTGCCCCAGGGTCTCCAGTATTGCCCCAGTGTGTCCAGCAATCTGCCCCAGGGTCTCCAGTATTGCCCCAGTGTGTCCAGCAATCTGCCCCATGGTCTCCTGTATTGCCCCAGTGTGTCCAGCATTCTGCCCCATGGTCTCCAGTATTGCCCCGGTGTGTCCAGCAATCTGCCCCATGGTCTCCAGTATTGCCCCAGTATGTCCAGAAATCTGCCCCAGGGTCTCCAGTATTGCCCCAGTGTGTCCAGCAATCTGCCCCATGGTCTCCTGTATTGCCCCAGTGTGTCCAGCATTCTGCCCCATGGTCTCCAGTATTGCCCCGGTGTGTCCAGCAATCTGCCCCATGGTCTCCAGTATTGCCCCAGTATGTCCAGAAGTCTGCCCCAGGGTCTCCAGCATTGCCTCAATGTGTCCTGAAATCTGCCCCATGGTCTCCAGTATTCAGTGTGTCCAGCATTCTGCCCCATAGTCTCCTGTACTGCCCCAGTGTGTCCAGCATTCTGCCCCATGGTCTCCAGTATTGCCCCAGTGTGTCCAGCAATCTGCCCCATGGTCTCCTGTATTGCCCCAGTGTGTCCAGCATTCTGCCCCATGGTCTCCAGTATTGCCCCGGTGTGTCCAGCAATCTGCCCCATGGTCTCCAGTATTGCCCCAGTATGTCCAGCATTCTGCCCCATGGTCTCCAGTATTGCCCCAGTGTGTCCAGCATTCTGCCCCATGGTCTCCAGTATTGCCCCAGTGTGTCCAGCATTCTGCCCCATGGTCTCCAGTATTGCCCCAGTGTGTCCAGCATTCTGCCCCATGGTCTCCAGTATTGCCCCAGTGTGACCAGCAATCTGCCCCATAGTCTCCTGTATTGCCCCAGTGTGTCCAGCAATCTGCCCCATGGTCTCCTGTATTGCCCCAGTGTGTCCAGCAATCTGCCCCATAGTCTCCTGTATTGCCCCAGTGTGTCCAGCAATCTGCCCCATGGTCTCCTGTATTGCCCCAGTGTGTCCAGCAATCTGCCCCATGGTCTCCTGTATTGCCCCAGTGTGTCCAGCATTCTGCCCCATGGTCTCCAGTACTGCCCCAGTGTGTCCAGCAATCTGCCCCATGGTCTCCAGTATTGCCCCAGTGTGTCCAGCATTGCCCCAGCCCCAGACAGTCAGACATAAAGAAAAAAAAAAAAAAAGTAAAATCCTCACCTCTCCCGTTCCCAGCGCAGGTCCGGTGCAGTCAGCGTCTCTCCGGCTCTGCGACGCTCAGGA
Source organism: Ranitomeya imitator (assembly GCF_032444005.1). NCBI lineage: Eukaryota > Metazoa > Chordata > Amphibia > Anura > Dendrobatidae > Ranitomeya > Ranitomeya imitator. The sequence continues at coordinate 227,020,126 of NC_091283.1, forward strand.
CAGAGAGGCGCGCACAGTAGTGACGTCATCGCGCCCTCTGCTCTGAGACGTCGCAGAGTCAGAGGACGCTGCAGCTGCCGGCGCCGCAGGAACCAGGAGAGGTGAGTATAGAGCGGGGGGCGGGGGCGGGGGCGGGACCCGGGGGTGGGGGGAGCTGGCCCTGGTCGTGGCGGCGGACGGCACCGCCCGAAGATTTAAAGGGGCGTCTTTTTTTTTTTTTTTTCAATCTTCTTCTCCTGCAGCGCCGGCCGCCCCCAGCATTGTGCCGCCCGGGGCGGACCGCCCCCCCCGCACCCCCCTTCCTACGCCACTGGCAAGGACTAATGAATCCTGCACACCTAAATACCCCAGTCAGAACTGCAATCAGCAGATACACCTGACCATGACTGCAACTCCTGGACAACTGCATTACCACCTACAACCACTGGAGGGAACCCAAAAGCAGAATTCACAACAGATGTCCTTCTGATCCCATCTAATCGACGGACGAACCGCCTACCTCTGTCTAAACTGCTCGTCATACCGGAGCCAGGCCTGGCCCCCGTATGCCCTGTGTGCCTCACCTATCGAATTCATAAAACCAATTCACGAACGTCTGAGGAATAAGACGCCATTTCCGCTTTTCCTCATCCTCCTTCTTACTGTCCTCCTTCTTGCTCCTATCTAAACTAAATTTCTCCAAAGGAAGGAGAGAGACGATCTCCACGTACTCATCCTTCCAAATCTTCTCCCTGACTTCCTTTTTTAAATGAGCCTCCAGCGGCCCCTCAAAACAAACGTAAACCTCGCCCTGCGCTTTATCGTCCAAATGAATTCCGCCTTCCTTCCCTTTCTCAGTCTGCACTGACATAGACACGGGCTCCGACGGCCTGCTAAGCGCCGCCGAACGCCCCCAGACCCTCCTAGACCTAAATCCGTGGTACCCACCCACGCCACCAACCTAATGCCTCCCAACCGTGAGAGCAACTCGCGGACGCTAAACAACAACTCCCCTACCCCTTTGTTCCCCAAATCCGACCGAACCCTCGAATGCTCCCCCGTAGCCACGGCCCTACCCCCTTGACTTATCCCAACTACTGGGGAAAACGATAACGATCGCGACAAAACAGACATAGAATTGTCCTCACCAAGCTGCAGGGGAGCTGGAGTCCCCCCAGCCGCAGTCGTCCAGCCGACACCTGCTCCCGATCCGCTCTGTGGCACCACCTGGATCTGAGGCTCGCCTTGCGATGCGGACCTGTCCGTTCCGGCCCCGTCCAGGCCTGCTGCCATCGGTCCTGATGCGGCCCTGTATGGAGGCATCCCGGGCACGGGCCCACCGCCGGAGACAACGCCAACCGACCCTCTGCTGCGGCTCCCTCATGATCCAGCCGACGATGTGGGGAAAGCTCCAGTGTCCCTGGTCGGGCATGGCAGCTCCGCAAATCTGGCGTTGCTGCCTGCTGCTGCAGCCGCAGAAGCTCTCCCCCGTTGTCTGGGACGTACTGGTGAAGCAGGCCGCAGGGCAGCGCCATCACTGCGGTGCCCCGCTGTGACGTCACAGGAAGTGATGGAGGATCCGGCGCATGAAGGCCCCGCCCCTGGAGCGAGGGAGGAGAGAGCCTATCAACCGCCACAGGCCTCAGCGCGGCAGGTGGATTCCTCCCGGACCGGTCCCTGCTTGGACGCTTGCTGGCGGGTGCTCGGTACGGAGGGGCTCCTGCGCCTGCGCTGAGGCACATCGGGGGACAGTCGCTCTGGGGGCCGGACCCGCCGGGATCGATGCTCGCCTGCAGCCGCCAACGGGACATCCCCGCTGCCTCCGCCCAGTATGTCGGTCACCGGACGCCATGAGGTAGGTGTCTCCCGATTGGCCTCCAGAGCGGGAACTGGCCAACCCCACCCCCTCATTGCCCTATAAACCCCCCTAACGCATACTACCCCACTCCCCTTAAACATGACCCAACCCTCTACCCTTCTGCTCCAAACCCCTGTCATGACGGCCTGCACGTACGCCGTCTGGGGGGAGGGGACAGTTCGCTCCGGCCTGCTCTGTATGGGGTACACTGTATGGGCAGAGGGAGGACCTACCAGGAACACGTACACTATAGACACCTCTGTACTGTATTGGGTACACTGTATGGGCAGAGGGGGGACCTACCTGGATCCCATACACTACAGACACCTCTGTACTGTACAGGGTACACTGTATGGGCAAAGGGAGGACCTATAAGGAGCCCTTACACTATAGACGCCTCTGTACTGTACTGGGTACACTGAATGGGCAGAGGGAGGACCTACCAGGATCCCGTACACTATAGACACCTCTGTACTGTACAGGGTACACTGTATGGGCAGAGGGAGGACCTACCAGGAGCACGTACTCTATAGACACCTCTGTACAGTACTGGGGGCACTGTATGGTCAGAGGAGGGACCTACCAGGAGCCTGCACTCTATAGACACCTCTGTACTGTACTGGATACACTGTATGGGCAGAGGGAGGACCTACCAGGAGCCTGTACACTATAGACACCTCAGTACTGTACTGTGTACACTGTATGGGCAGAGGGAGGACCTACCAGGAGCCTGTACACTATAGACACCTCAGTACTGTACTGTGTACACTGTATGGCAAGAGGGAGGACCTACCAGGAGCCTGCACTCTATAGACACCTCTGTACTGTACTGGATACACTGTATGGGCAGAGGGAGGACCTACCAGGAGCCTGTACACTATAGACACCTCAGTACTGTACTGTGTACACTGTATGGGCAGAGGGAGGTCCTACCAGGAGCCTGTACACTATAGACACCTCAGTACTGTACTGTGTACACTGTATGGGCAGAGGGAGGACCTACCAGGAGCACGTACATTATAGACACCTCTGTACTGTACTGGGTACACTGTATGGGCAGAGGGAGGACCTACCAGGAGCATGTACACTATAGACACCACTGTACTGTACTGGGTACACTGTATGGGCAGAGGATCTACCAGGAGCATGTACACTATAGACACCTGTATACTGTACTGGGTACACTGTATTGGCAGAGGGAGGACCTACCAGGAGCATGTACACTATAGACACCTCTGTACTGTACTGGGTACACTGTATGGACAGAGGGAGGATCTACCAGGAGCCTGCACTCTATAGACACCTCTGTACTGTACTGTGTACACTATATGGGCAGAGGGAGGACCTACCAGGAGCACGTACATTATAGACACCTCTGTACTGTACTGGATACACTGTATGGGTAGAGGGAGGACCTACCAGGAGCCTGTACACCATAGACACCTCTGTTCTGTACTGTGTACACTGTATGGGCAGAGGGAGGACCTACCAGGAGCCTGTACACTATAGACACCTCTGTACTGTACTGGGTACACTGACTGGGCAGAGGGAGGACCTACCAGGAGCCTGTACACTATAGACACCTCTGTACAGTACTGGGGGCACTGTATGGGCAGAAGGAGGACCTACCAGGAGCATGTACACTATAGACACCTCTGTACTGTACTGTGTACACTGTATGGGCAGAGGGAGGACCTACCAGGAGCATGTACACTATAGACACCTCTGTACTGTACTGGGTACACTGTATGGGCAGAGGGAGGACCTACCAGGAGCATGTACACTATAGACACCTCTGTACTGTACTGGGTACACTGTATGGGCAGAGGGAGGACCTACCAGGAGCATGTACACTATAGACACCTCTGTACTGTACTGGGTACACTGTATGGGCAGAGGGAGGACCTACCAGGAGCATGTACACTATAGACACCTCTGTACAGTACTGGGGGCACTGTATGGGCAGAGGGAGGACCTACCAGGAGCACGTACACTACAGACACCTCTGTATTGTACTGGGTATACTGAATGGGCAGAGGGAGGACCTACCAGGAGCCTGTACACTATAGACACCTCTGTACAGTACTGGGGGCACTGTATGGGCAGAGGGAGGACCTACCAGGAGCATGTACACTATAGACACCTCTGTACTGTACTGGGTACACTGTATGGGCAGAGGGAGGACCTACCAGGAGCATGTACACTATAGACACCTCTGTACATTACTGGGTACACTGTATGGGCAGAGGGAGGACCTACCAGGAGCCTGTACACTATAGACACCTCTGTACTGTACTGGGTACACTGTATGGACAGAGGGAGGACCTACCAGGAGCCTGTACACTATAGACACCTCTGCTCTGTACTGGGTACACTGTATGGGCAGAGGGAGGACCTACCAGGAGCCTGTACACTATAGACACCTCTGTACTGTACTGGGTACACTGTATGGGCAGAGGGAGGACCTACCAGGAGCACGTACACTATAGACACCTCTGTACTGTACTGGGTACACCGTATGGGCAGAGGGAGGACCTACCAGGAGCCTGTACACTATAGACACCTCTGTACTGTACTGGGTACACTGTATGGGCAGAGGGAGGACCTACCAGGAGCCTGTACACTATAGACACCTCTGTACTGTACTGGGTACACTGTATGGGCAGAGGGAGGACCTACCAGGAGCCTGTACACTATAGACACCTCTGCTCTGTACTGGGTACACTGTATGGGCAGAGGGAGGACCTACCAGGAGCCTGTACACTATAGACACCTCTGCTCTGTACTGGGTACACTGCATGGGCAGAGGGAGGACCTACCAGGAGCCTGTACACTATAGACACCTCTGTACTGTACTGGGTACACTGTATGGGCAGAGGGAGGACTTACCAGGAGCCTGTACACTATAGACACCTCTGTACTGTACTGGGTACACTGTATGGGCAGAGGGAGGACCTACCAGGAGCCTGTACACTATAGACACCTCTGCTCTGTACTGGGTACACTGTATGGGCAGAGGGAGGACCTACCAGGAGCCTGTACACTACAGACACCTCTGTACTGTACTGGATACACTGTATGGACAGACGGAGGACCTACCAGGAGCCTGTACACTATAGACACCTCTGCTCTGTACTGGGTACACTGTATGGGCAGAGGGAGGACCTACCAGGAGCCTGTACACTATAGACACCTCTGTACTGTACTGGGTACACTGTATGGGCAGAGGGAGGACCTACCAGGAGCCTGTACACTATAGACACCTCTGTACTGTACTGGGTACACTGTATGGGCAGAGGGAGGACCTACCAGGAGCCTGTACACTATAGACACCTCTGCTCTGTACTGGGTACACTGTATGGGCAGAGGGAGGATCTACCAGGAGCCTGTACACTATAGACACCTCTGTACTGTACTGGGTACACTGTATGGGCAGAGGGAGGACCTACCAGGAGCCTGTACACTATAGACACCTCTGTACTGTACTGGGTACACTGTATGGGCAGAGGGAGGACCTACCTGGAGCCTGTACACTATAGACACCTCTGTACTGTACTGGATACACTGTATGGGCAGAGGGAGGACCTACCAGGAGCATGTACACTATAGACACCTCTGTACTGTACTGGGTACACTGTATGGGCAGAGGGAGGACCTACCAGGAGCATGTACACTATAGACACCTCTGTACTGTACTGGGTACACTGTATGGACAGACGGAGGACCTACCAGGAGCCTGTACACTATAGACACCTCTGTACTGTACTGGATACACTGTATGGACAGACGGAGGACCTACCAGGAGCCTGTACACTATAGACACCTCTGTACTGTACTGGGTACACTGTATGGGGAGAGGGAGGACCTACCAGGAGCACATACACTATAGACACCTCTGTACTGTACTGGGTACACTGTATGGGCAGAGGGAGGACCTACCAGGAGCCTGTACACTATAGACACCTCTGCTCTGTACTGGGTACACTGTATGGGCAGAGGGAGGACCTACCAGGAGCATGTACACTGTAGACACCTCTGTACTGTACTGGGTACACTGTATGGGCAGAGGGAGGACCTACCAGAAGCCTGTACACTATAGACACCTCTGCTCTGTACTAGGTACACTGTATGGGCAGAGGGAGGACCTACCAGGAGCCTGTACACTATAGACACCTCTGTACTGTACTGGGTACACTGTATGGGCAGAGGGAGGACCTACCAGGAGCCTGTACACTATAGACACCTCTGTACTGTACTGGGTACACTGTATGGGCAGAGGGAGGACCTACCAGGAGCCTGTACACTATAGACACCTCTGCTCTGTACTGGGTACACTGTATGGGCAGAGGGAGGATCTACCAGGAGCCTGTACACTATAGACACCTCTGTACTGTACTGGGTACACTGTATGGGCAGAGGGAGGACATACCAGGAGCCTGTACACTATAGACACCTCTGTACTGTACTGGGTACACTGTATGGGCAGAGGGAGCACCTACCAGGAGCCTGTACACTATAGACACCTCTGTACTGTACTGGATACACTGTATGGACAGAGGGAGGACCTACCAGGAGCCTGTACACTATAGACACCTCTGCTCTGTACTGGGTACACTGTATGGGCAGAGGGAGGACCTACCAGGAGCCTGTACACTATAGACACCTCTGTACTGTACTGGGTACACTGTATGGGCAGAGGGAGGACCTACCAGGAGCCTGTACACTATAGACACCTCTGCTCTGTACTGGGTACACTGTATGGGCAGAGGGAGGACCTACCAGGAGCCTGTACACTATAGACACCTCTGCTCTGTACTGGGTACACTGTATGGGCAGAGGGAGGATCTACCAGGAGCCTGTACACTATAGACGCCTCTGCTCTGTACTGGGTACACTGTATGGGCAGAGGGAGGACCTACCAGGAGCATGTACACTGTAGACACCTCTGTACTGTACTGGGTACACTGTATGGGCAGAGGGAGGACCTACCAGAAGCCTGTACACTATAGACACCTCTGCTCTGTACTGGGTACACTGTATGGGCAGAGGGAGGACCTACCAGGAGCCTGTACACTATAGACACCTCTGTACTGTACTGGGTACACTGTATGGGCAGAGGGAGGACCTACCAGGAGCCTGTACACTATAGACACCTCTGTACTGTACTGGGTACACTGTATGGGCAGAGGGAGGACCTACCAGGAGCCTGTACACTATAGACACCTCTGCTCTGTACTGGGTACACTGTATGGGCAGAGGGAGGATCTACCAGGAGCCTGTACACTATAGACACCTCTGTACTGTACTGGGTACACTGTATGGGCAGAGGGAGGACATACCAGGAGCCTGTACACTATAGACACCTCTGTACTGTACTGGGTACACTGTATGGGCAGAGGGAGGACCTACCAGGAGCCTGTACACTATAGACACCTCTGTACTGTACTGGATACACTGTATGGACAGAGGGAGGACCTACCAGGAGCCTGTACACTATAGACACCTCTGCTCTGTACTGGGTACACTGTATGGGCAGAGGGAGGACCTACCAGGAGCCTGTACACTATAGACACCTCTGTACTGTACTGGGTACACTGTATGGGCAGAGGGAGGACCTACCAGGAGCCTGTACACTATAGACACCTCTGCTCTGTACTGGGTACACTGTATGGGCAGAGGGAGGACCTACCAGGAGCCTGTACACTATAGACACCTCTGTACTGTACTGGGTACACTGTATGGGCAGAGGGAGGACCTACCAGGAGCCTGTACACTATAGACACCTCTGCTCTGTACTGGGTACACTGTATGGGCAGAGGGAGGATCTACCAGGAGCCTGTACACTATAGACGCCTCTGTACTGTACTGGGTACACTGTATGGGCAGAGGGAGGACCTACCAGGAGCCTGTACACTATAGACACCTCTGTACTGTACTGGGTACACTGTATGGGCAGAGGGAGGACCTACCAGGAGCCTGTACACTATAGACACCTCTGTACTGTACTGGGTACACTGTATGGGCAGAGGGAGGACCTACCAGGAGCCTGTACACTATAGACACCTCTGTACTGTACTGGGTACACTGTATGGGCAGAGGGAGGACCTACCAGGAGCCTGTACACTATAGACACCTCTGTACTGTAGTGGATACACTGTATGGGCAGAGGGAGGACCTACCAGGAGCCTGTACACTATAGACACCTCAGTACTGTACTGTGTACACTGTATGGGCAGAGGGAGGACCTACCAGGAGCACGTACACTATAGACACCTCTGTACTGTACTGGGTACACTGTATGGGCAGAGGGAGGACCTACCAGGAGCATGTACACTATAGACACCTCTGTACTGTACTGTGTACACTGTATGGGCAGAGGGAGGACCTACCAGGAGCCTGTACACTATAGACACCTCAGTACTGTACTGGGTACACTGTATGGGCAGAGGGAGGACCTACCAGGAGCCTGTACACTATAGACACCTCAGTACTGTACTGGGTACACTGTATGGGCAGAGGGAGGACCTACCAGGAGCATGTACACTATAGACACCTCTGTACTGTACTGGGTACACTGTATGGGCAGAGGGAGGACCTACCAGGAGCATGTCCACTATAGACACCTCTGTACTGTACTGGGTACACTGTATGGGCAGAGGGAGGACCTACCAGGAGCCTGTACACTATAGACACCTCAGTACTGTACTGGGTACACTGTATGGGCAGAGGGAGGACCTACTAGGAGCCTGTACACTATAGACACCTCAGTACTGTACTGTGTACACTGTATGGGCTGAGGGAGGACCTACCAGGAGCCTGTACACTATAGACACCTCAGTACTGTACTGTGTACACTGTATGGGCAGAGGGAGGACCTACCAGGAGCCTGTACACTATAGACACCTCTGTACTGGGTACACTGTAAGGGCAGAGGGAGGACCTACCAGGAGCCTGTACACTATAGACACCTCTGTACTGTACTGGGTACACTGTATGGGCAGAGGGAGGACCTACCAGGAGCATGTACACTATAGACACCTTTGTACTGGGTACACTGTAAGGGCAGAGGGAGGACCTACCAGGAGCACATACCCTATAGACACCTCTGTACTGTACTGGGTACACTGTATGGGCAGAGGGAGGACCTACCAGGAGCCTGTACATTATAGACACCTCTGTACTGTACTGGGTACACTGTATGGGCAGAGGGAGGACCTACCAGGAGCCTATACACTATAGACACCTCTGTACGGTACTGGATACACTGTATGGGCAGAGGGAGGACCTACCAGGAGCATGTACACTATAGACACCTCAGTACTGGGTACACTGTAAGGGCAGAGGGAGGACCTACCAGGAGCATGTACACTATAGACACCTCTGTAGTGGGTACACTGTAAGGGCAGAGGAAGGACCTACCAGGAGCATGTACACTATAGACACCTCTGTACTGGGTACACTGTAAGGGCAGAGGGAGGACCTACCAGGAGCACATACACTATAGACACCTCTGTACTGTACTGGATACACTGTATGGGCAGAGGGAGGACCTACCAGGAGCCTGTACACTATAGAGACCTCTGTACTGTACTGGGTACACTGTATGGGCAGAGGGAGGACCTACCAGGAGCCTGTACACTATAGACACCTCAGTGCTGGGTACACTGTAAGGGCAGAGGGAGGACCTACCAGGAGCATGTACACTATAGACACCTCTGTACTGGGTACACTGTATGGGCAGAGGGAGGACCTACCAGGAGCCTGTACACTATAGACACCTCAGTACTGTACTGTGTACACTGTATGGGCTGAGGGAGAACCAACCAGGAGCCTGTACACTATAGACACCTCAGTACTGTACTGTGTACACTGTATGGGCAGAGGGAGGACCTACCAGGAGCCTGTACACTATAGACACCTCTGTACTGGGTACACTGTAAAGGCAGAGGGAGGACCTACCAGGAGCCTGTACACTATAGACACCTCTGTACTGTACTGGGTACACTGTATGGGCAGAGGGAGGACCTACCAGGAGCCTGTACACTATAGACACCTCAGTACTGGGTACACTGTATGGGCAGAGGGAGGACCTACCAGGAGCCTGTACACTATAGACACCTCAGTACTGTACTGGGTACACTGTATGGGCAGAGGGAGGACCTACCAGGAGCCTGTACACTATAGACACCTCAGTACTGTACTGTGTACACTGTATGGGCTGAGGGAGGACCTACCAGGAGCCTGTACACTATAGACACCTCAGTACTGTACTGTGTACACTGTATGGGCTGAGGGAGAACCAACCAGGAGCCTGTACACTATAGACACCTCAGTACTGTACTGTGTACACTGTATGGGCAGAGGGAGGACCTACCAGGAGCCTGTACACTATAGACACCTCTGTACTGGGTACACTGTAAAGGCAGAGGGAGGACCTACCAGGAGCCTGTACACTATAGACACCTCTGTACTGTACTGGGTACACTGTATGGGCAGAGGGAGGACCTACCAGGAGCATGTACACTATAGACACCTCTGTACTGGGTACACTGTAAGGGCAGAGGGAGGACCTACCAGGAGCACATGCCCTATAGACACCTCTGTACTGTACTGGGTACACTGTATGGGCAGAGGGAGGACCTACCAGGAGCCTGTACACTATAGACACCTCTGTACTGTACTGGATACACTGTATGGGCAGAGGGAGGACCTACCAGGAGCATGTACACTATAGACACCTCTGTACTGTACTGGGTACACTGTATGGGCAGAGGGAGGACCTACCAGGAGCATGTACACTATAGACACCTCTGTACTGGGTACACTGCATGGGCAGAGGGAGGACCTACCAGGAGCCTGTACACTATAGACACCTCTGTACTGTACTGGGTACACTGTATGGGCAGAGGGAGGACCTACCAGGAGCCTGTACACTATAGACACCTCAGTACTGTACTGGGTACACTGTATGGGCAGAGGGAGGACCTACCAGGAGCCTGTACACTATAGACACCTCTGTACTGTACTGGGTACACTGTATGGGCAGAGGGAGGACCTACCAGGAGCATGTACACTATAGACACCTCTGTACTGGGTACACTGCATGGGCAGAGGGAGGACCTACCAGGAGCCTGTACACTATAGACACCTCTGTACTGTACTGGGTACACTGTATGGGCAGAGGGAGGACCTACCAGGAGCCTGTACACTATAGACACCTCAGTACTGTACTGGGTACACTGTATGGGCAGAGGGAGGACCTACCAGGAGCATGTACACTATAGACACCTCTGCTCTGTACTGGGTACACTGTATGGGCAGAGGGAGGACCTACCAGGAGCATGTACACTATAGACACCTCTGCTCTGTACTGGGTACACTGTATGGGCAGAGGGAGGACCTACCAGGAGCCTGTACACTATAGACACCTCTGTACTGTACTGGGTACACTGTATGGTCAGAGGGAGGACCTACCAGGAGCCTGTACATTATAGACACCTCTGTACTGTACTGGGTACACTGTATGGGCAGAGGGAGGACCTACCAGGAGCCTGTACACTATAGACACCTCAGTACTGTACTGGGTACACTGTATGGGCAGAGGGAGGACCTACCAGGAGCATGTACACTATAGACACCTCTGCTCTGTACTGGGTACACTGTATGGGCAGAGGGAGGACCTACCAGGAGCACGTACATTATAGACACCTCTGTACTGTACTGGTTACACTGTATGGGCAGAGGATCTACCAGGAGCATGTACACTATAGACACCTGTATACTGTACTGGGTACACTGTATGGGCAGAGGGAGGACCTACCAGGAGCATGTACACTATAGACACCTCTGTACTGTACTGGGTACACTGTATGGGCAGAGGGAGGACCTACCAGGAGCACGTACATTATAGACACCTCTGTACTGTACTGGGTACACTGTATGGGCAGAGGATCTACCAGGAGCATGTACACTATAGACACCTGTATACTGTACTGGGTACACTGTATGGGCAGAGGGAGGACCTACCAGGAGCATGTACACTATAGACACCTCTGTACTGTACTGGGTACACTGTATGGGCAGAGGGAGGACCTACCAGGAGCACGTACATTATAGACACCTCTGTACTGTACTGGGTACACTGTATGGGCAGAGGATCTACCAGGAGCATGTACACTATAGACACCTGTATACTGTACTGGGTACACTGTATGGGCAGACGGAGGACCTACCAGGAGCCTGTACACTATAGACACCTCTGCTCTGTACTGGGTACACTGTATGGGCAGAGGGAGGACCTACCAGGAGCCTGTACACTATAGACACCTCTGTACTGTACTGGGTACACTGTATGGGCAGAGGGAGGACCTACCAGGAGCCTGTACACTATAGACACCTCTGTACTGTACTGGGTACACTGTATGGGCAGACGGAGGACCTACCAGGAGCCTGTACACTATAGAATGAGCTCGCTGTGACTCACAGGGAAACAGAGGAGTCACATGATCAGACCTCGCACGTGACTGAGCAGCTCCCTCGCTCGTCATCATTCCTCCATCTATCTGTGATGATGGTGCATCTGTAGTCAGCAATGACAAGGTCAGTGATTAATGCCGTCATGTACAAGTCCTGTGCGCAGACTGCTGGGAGGATGAGCAGAGTGTGCCTGGTGTACCCAATACATTATTATATGTATTATATTATACATCACCGGATATGAGAAATGTATACATTATATATGTATTGTATTTTACATTATCGGGCTATGAGGGCTGTATACATTATATATGTATTATATTTTACATTATCGGGCTACGAGGGCTGTATACATTATATATGTATTATATTATATATCACCGGGCTATGAGGGCTGTATACATTATATATGTATTATATTATATATCACCGGGCTAAGAGGGCTGTATGCATTATATATGTATTATATTATATATCACCGGGCTATGAGAGCTGTATACATTATATATGTATTATATTATACATCACCGGGCTATGAGGGCTGTATACATTATATATGTATTATATTATATATCACCGGGCTATGAGGGCTGTATACATTATATATGTATTATATTATATATCACCGGGCTATGAGGGCTGTATACATTATATATGTATTATATTATATATCACCGGGCTAAGAGGGCTGTATGCATTATATATGTATTATATTATATATCACCGGGCTATGAGAGCTGTATACATTATATATGTATTATATTATATATCACCGGGCTATGAGGGCTGTATACATTATATATGTATTATATTATATATCACCGGGCTATGAGGGCTGTATACATTATATATGTATTATATTATATATCACCGGGCTATGAGGACTGTATACATTATATGTATTATATTATACATCACCGGGCTATGAGGGCTGTATACATTATATATGTATTATGTTATACATCACCGGGTTATGAGGACTGTATACATTATATATGTATTATATTATACATCACCGGGTTATGAGGACTGTATACATTATATATGTATTATATTATATATCACCGGGCTATGAGAGCTATATACATTATATATGTATTATATTTTACATTATCGGGCTATGAGGACTATACATTATATATGTGTTATATTTTATATTATCGGGCTATGAGGGCTGTATACATTATATGTGTAATATATGTATCTAGGCTATGAGGACTGTATACATTATATATGTATTATATTATATATCACCAGGCTATGAGAGCTGTATACATTATATATGTATTATATTTTACATTATCGGGCTATGAGGACTATACATTATATATGTGTTATATTTTATATTATCGGGCTATGAGGGCTGTATACATTATATGTGTAATATATGTATCTAGGCTATGAGGACTGTATACATTATATATGTATTATATTATATATCACCAGGCTATGAGAGCTGTATACATTATATATGTATTATATTTTACATTATCGGGCTATGAGGACTATACATTATATATGTGTTATATTTTATATTATCGGGCTATGAGGGCTGTATACATTATATGTGTAATATATGTATCCAGGCTATGAGGACTGTATACATTATATATGTATTATATTATATATCACCAGGCTATGAGGGCTGTATACATTATATATGTATTATGTTATATATCACCGGGCTATGAGGGCTGTATACATTATATATGTATTATATTATATATCACCGGACTATGAGGGCTGTATACATTATATATGTATTATATTATATATGACCGGGTTATGAGGGCTGTATACATTATATATGTATTATATTATATATGACCGCCCGGGCTATGAGTACTGTATACATGATATATGTATTATATTATATATCACCAGGCTATGAGGGCTGTATACATTATATATGTATTATGCCATATATCACCGGGCTATGAGGGCTGTATACATTATATATGTATTATATATCACCGGGCTATGAGGGCTGTATACATTATATATGTATTATATATCACCGGACTATGAGGGCTGTATACATTATATATGTATTATATTATATATCACCGGGCTATGAGGGCTGTATACATTATATATGTATTATATTATATATGACCGGGTTATGAGGACTGTATACATTATATATGTATTATATTATATTTCACCAGGCTATGAGGGCTGTATACATTATATATGTATTATATTATATATCACCGGGCTATGAGGGCTGTATACATTATATATGTATTATATTATATATGACCGGGTTATGAGGACTGTATACATTATATATGTATTATATTATATTTCACCGGACTATAAGGGCTGTATACATTATATATGTATTATATTATATATGACCGGGCTATGAGGACTGTATACATTATATATGTATTATATTATATATCACCAGGCTATGATGGCTGTATACATTATATATGTATTATGTTATATATCACCGGGCTATGAGGGCTGTATACATTATATATGTATTATATATCACCGAACTATGAGGGCTGTATACATTATATATGTATTATATTATATATGACCGGGTTATGAGGACTGTATACATTATATATGTATTATATTATATATGACCGGGCTATGAGGACTGTATACATTATATATGTATTATATTATATTTCACCAGGCTATGAGGGCTGTATACATTATATATGTATTATTTTACATAGCACCGGGCTATGAGGGCTGTATACATTATATATGTATTATATATCACCGGACTATGAGGGCTGTATACATTATATATGTATTATGTTATATATCACCGGGCTATGAGGGCTATATACATTATATATGTATTATATTATACATCACCGGGCTATGAGGACTGTATACATTATATATGTATTATATATCACCGGGCTATGAGGGCTGTATACATTATATATGTATTATATTATATATCACCGGGCTATGAGTGCTGTATACATTATATATGTATTATGTTATATATCACCGGGTTATGAGGACTGTATACATTATATATGTATTATATTATATATCACCGGGCTATGAGGACTGTATACATTATATATTTATTATATATCACCGAGCTATGAGGGCTGTATACATTATATATGTATTATATTATATATCACCGGGCTATGAGGGCTGTATACATTATATATGTATTATATTATATATCACCGGGCTATGAGGGCTGTATACATTATATATGTATTATATTATATATCACCGGGCTATGAGGACTGTATACATTATATATGTATTATGTTATATGTCACCGGGCTATGAGGGCTGTATACATTATATATGTATTATATTATACATCACCGGGCTATGAGGACTGTATACATTATATATGTATTATATTATATATCACCGGGCTTTGAGGGCTGTATACATTATATATGCATTATATTATATATCACCAGGCTATGAGGACTGTATACATTATATATGTACTATATTATATATCACCGGGCTATGAGGGCTGTATACATTATATATGCATTATATTATATATCACCGGGCTATGAGGGCTGTATACATTATGTATTATATTATATATCACCGGGCTGTGAGGACTGTATACATTATATATGTATTATATTATATATGACCGGGCTATAAGGGCTGTATACGGTATATATGTATTATATTATACATCACTGGGCTATGAGGACTGTATACATTATGTATGTACTATGTTAAATATCACCGGGCTATGAGGACTGTATCCATTATATATGTATTATATTATACATCACCGGGCTATGAGGACTGTATACATTATATATGTATTATATTATACATCACCAGGCTATGAGGGCTGTATACATTATATATGTATTATATATCACCGGGCTATGAGGGCTGTATACATTATATATGTATTATATTATACATCACCAGGCTATGAGGGCTGTATACATTATATATGTATTATATTATACATCACCGGGCTATGAGGACTGTATATATTATATATCTATTATATATCACCGGGCTATGAGGACTGTATACATTATATATGTATTATGTTATATATCACCGGGCTATGAGGACTGTATACATTATATATGTATTATATTATATATCACCGGGCTATGAGGGCTGTATACATTATATATGTATTATATTATATATCACTGGGCTATGAGGGCTGTATACATTATATATGTATTATATTTTATATCACCGGGCTATGAGGGCTGTATACATTATGTATGTATTATGTTATATATCACCGGGCTATGAGGACTGTATACATTATATATGTATTATATTATATATCACCGGGCTATGAGGGCTGTATACATTATATATGTATTATGTTATATGTCACCGGGCTATGAGGGCTGTATACATTATATATGTATTATATTATATATCACCGGGCTTTGAGGGCTGTATACATTATATATGCATTATATTATATATCACCGGGCTATGAGGGCTGTATACATTATATTCTGCCACCGATATACGTGGATGAGATGTGTCTGAGGGATGTGATCACAAATCGCTATATAAACAATGGCAGGTAGCGTTACTCGCCAACCTGTGCCACCAGTCTCTATCAGCCGCGCGTGGTGATCCGGAAGGATGATGCAGTGATACAGTCAACAGGTTTATTTACAGTACCTTGGTGAGAGTGAGGACTGTAGGTTAGAGCTGTTACAGAATCACCAGATAGAGAGAATAGAAGCTTCAGGTTAGAGGTAACAAGAGAATCCTTTCTCCAGCTCTGCAGCACATGTGGGATCCAAGATGGCACGGAGTACAAAAACAGGAAGAGAAGGAAAAAGATAGGAGGAGCTAAAGACAGAAAGGTGTTGTGGGAAAATTCCATAACAAATATTACAGTGATATAGCAAACGGCCAGTAGATGGCAGCAAAGTATAACCAATGATAGAACCAGGCTTATTAGCACTACAAAAAGGTCCATGTATGGCTGAAAGTCTATCATAATAAACTGAGCAGCACACTCCCCGTCTGAAATCCTTGGATTTCACTATACCATAAGTCTCGAATTGGGAGTGTTCACCAGAAGTGCATGGAGGGATACCTCAACCTGTAAGATAAAAACAACGCATGCAATGCAACAATAACATATTGAATAACAAATCTAGAACGATTTCTTGAAGTAATCCAAAGGATAACCCATCTTCGGATTGGAGAAGCCGCGCTAGGCCAAACTGTCTCCAACCCATTTGTAATCCAAAGGTTGAAGTTCCTTGAAAGAGTTCCTACTGATTGGATGGATAATCAATCCTCAACTGGTATGAGTAAGATAATCTCTGATATAGGCCTAATGAAAGAAGTCAACCAAGAGGAGCTTGCGAAGGCACCAATAGACAATGGTCTAGTAGCAAGGTCCGCAGGGTTAAGATGGGATTGGACGTGCTGCCATTGCTGGGGTTTGGAGGATTTCCTGATCCTTTCCACTCGGTTACTGACATAGACGTAGAAGCATTTCGTCTGGTTGTATATGTAGCCCAGAACTACCTTACTGTCTGTGTAGAATTTTGTGTCATCCACGTGAATAGCTAGTTCGCTCTGTATGAAGTCTGCAATCTCTATGGCTAGTACAGCCCCACAGAGCTCGAGTCTGGGTATGGTGTGCTCGGGTTTAGGAGCCAGTTTAGCCTTTCCAAATAGAAATCCAACATGGGCTTCATTGTTAGAGTCTACAACCTTCAAGTAAGCGACAGCGGCAATAGCTTCAGTGGAGGCATCAGCGAATACATGAATCTCCTTCCTTTGACTTGTAGTTAGGGATGCCGGAGTGTAACAACGTGGTATGTGGATCTTATCCAAGGCGCAAAGAGATTCTCTCCATGACTTCCACTTTAGTTGTTTGTCTGCAGGGAGTGGTATATCCCAGTCCTTAATGTACTCTGAGAGTTGTCTTAGCAGGAGCTTGCCTTGAATAGTAAGGGGTGCGACAAACCCAAGTGGATCATATAGACTGTTCACCACTGACAGAACCCCACGCTTAGTAAATGGTTTTTCTGCACCACTAACCTGAAAGCTGAAGGAGTCATTTAGCAAGTTCCACCTCAGGCCTAGACTTCTCTGTACTGGTGGATTGTCTGAGCCTAGGTTCAAGTCCCTAAATTCTGCGGCATGATTATTAGGGTGAAAGGCCTTCATGACAACAGCACTATTGGAGGCAATTTTATGCAATCTTAAATGAGCTTTAGAAAGCATACCTTGTGTCCGTTGGAGCAGATCTATGGCTTCCTCCACTGTAGGAAGGGATTTAAGACCGTCGTCCACGTAGAAGTCCTTTTCAACGAACTGTTGAGCATCCTTCCCGAACTCTGCTGCACCATCGGAGGCGGTCCTACGTAGGCCGTAGGTGGCAACTGCAGGAGAAGGACTGTTTCCGAAAACGTGCACCTTCATGCGGTATTCGATCATTTCCTTGTTGGTGTCGTTGTCTCGGTGCCATAGAAAACGGAGATAATTTCTGTGATCTTGTTGCACGATGAAACAATGGAACATTTGTTCGATGTCGGCGGTAATGGCGACCCGTTCCTTTCTGAATCTCATGAGCACTCCCACCAGGTTATTAGTCAGGTTCGGACCAGTGAGGAGAACGTCATTCAGAGATACGCCGTCATGTTTGGCGCTTGAATCGAACACCACCCTGATTTGTTTCGGCTTTCTTGGATGATACACTCCAAAGGAAGGTAGATACCAGCATTCTTCATCAGCTTGCAATGGTGGAGCTGGCTCTGCGTGATCATTGCGAAATATCTTGTCCATAAAAGCTATGAAATGTTCTTTCATTTCAGGCTTGTTCCTTAATGTTCTCTGCAGTGAGATGAATCTAGATAAGGCCTGTTCTCTGTTGTTAGGAAGCCTGGTCCTTGAAGCCTTGAAGGGTAAGGGAGCAACCCAGCGGTCCGATTCATTTTTGAAGAATCCACTGTCCATAATTTTAAGAAACTCCTTGTCTTCTATGGATAAGGCGATTTTGTTGTCATCTTTTGTTGTGTGAAACACTGTTCTCCCTAAGTCATCACCGTAGGGAGTGGGAATGATGTCAGGCTCCTGGATGCAATCAGAGAACCTCTCTTTCACTTCGTAGTGATGAAGGCATGGCTTAAAGTGAGTTGCTCGACCATTTTGGAGCACATACGTTTTACAGGCGTTGACTTCGGATGCCTTGTGACTCCTATCCAGACATACATCACCCACGATTACCCAGCCTAGGTCGAGTCTTTGGGCGTATGGAGCATCATCTGGGCCGTTGCATTGTTGGCGTACCTTGTGGACCTTCAGAATGTCCCTTCCGAGTAGGATTAGAATATCAGCATTCATGTCCAGAGGAGGAATTTCATTAGTCAGGTGCCTCAAGTGGCGATGATAAAGTGCGGCTTCCGGAGTGGGAATCTCCTCCCTGTTATCAGGTATCTGGTCACATTCAATTAGGGTTGGCAAAGGTATATGCACGTTTCCCTTGATTGAAGAGACTATGTACCCAGAGGCTCTCCTGCCAGAAGTCTCAATACGACCAGAGCAGGTGTTGAGGGTGTATGGAGTCATTTGTCCCTTTATGTTGAAGATCTCAAAGAATTTGGGCCTTGCTAGAGATCGGTTACTTTGCTCATCTATTATGGCATACATTTTGGAGGCCTTGTCGGGTTGTCCTTCTGGATAGACCTTAATCAGACATACCTTGGCACAGCATTTAGGATCAGTCCCTTCTCCACATACCTCAGTACATGAGGAGGAAACAGCGGTTGCAGTTGGGTCAGGGACCTGTGGCTCCCCGCCATGCTTTTCAGCAGGGTTAGATGCTGCAGAAGGTTGTGAGTTGTATGGAGCTGGCGTGGGATGCATGGCTGTGACGTGTTTATCACTGCTGCATTCAGTGCACTTAATGGCGGCCTTACACTCCTTAGCGAGGTGGTCTGAGGAAGTGCAACACTTATAACATATCCCAAGCTCCTTGAGGGTATCTTTACGCTCCTGCAAAGTCCTTGCTCTGAATCCACGGCATTCTTTAAGCGGGTGAGGCCTTTTGTGGATAGGGCACATACGGTTACTGTCCATGACTTTAGGAGCAACATTATTTGTCTTAGTGAAGGCAGGTGTAGTAAGTGGAACGTCAGTCTTTCTCACAGATACTGTGTTCCTTGAATCTCTACGTTTGGCAATGTTATCATACCTTGTAGATGATGATGATGCTGGTGGAGTAGGCTCAGTGAAGTCGAAGCTGGGATCATTCTTCTTCCGAGCTTGGTCACTGATGAACCTGGAAAAATATGAAAAGGGGGGAAAGGACACATTATACTGCCTTTTATACCGTGAGCCGTGGTCTGCCCATTTATCCTGCATGCCGTGTGGCAACTTGGACACTATTGGATTAACGCCATGAGCAGTATCTAGGTAGCTCAGTCCTGAAAGACGTGGGTCTAATTTTGCCAATTCTATTTCCTTTAGCAGGTCGCTCAGATCTTGAAGTTTTCTATTGTCCTTGTTAGTTATCTTTGGGAAGGTTTGCAGTCTTTTAAATAAGGCACATTCTATAGCTTCTGAGCTGCCATAGGTTTGTTCCAGTCTCTCCCAGGCTGCAATAAGACCTGCATCTGAATAGTCCACATGAACTGCCCTTATTGTCTTTATGTGCTCTGCTGATTCAGGGCCTAACCAGTTAACAAGCAAATCCAGTTGTTCCTTGCCGGTGAGATTAAGGTCTTGGATCACTGCTTGAAAGGTGGATTTCCAGGCTCTATAATTCTCAGCACGATCATCAAACTTTGAGAGACTAATGTTTATTAATTCCCGGCGAATCATGTATCTGGCGAAGTCAGACATGTCCGATCTCTCGGTCATTGTTGCAGGATGAACTTGTGGTATCCGTAGGGAATGTAAGTTCTCTGGCTTATATGACTGCGACAAATCAGGACGAAATGATGCGGCATAAGGGTTAAACTGCGGTTTAGTCTCAATAGGTTCTGCTGGCTGTGGCCTAAATTGTGAGTCAGTGCTGGAAGTTACCTTGTCCGCAGTAGGTGGCGACATTTCTTGACTTGCGGGCGCATCCGTGTTAGAAACTGGAGGTGGTGCTGGTGCAGATGTTGCATGTCTTAGCACGTAGTCTGAAGTTCGATCAGCTGCGTCTTCCATTTCTTCTGGAATAAGACAGTCCGGATTATCATCTTGTCCCAGTGCTTGTTCAAGGACCTTCAGTTTAGCAAGGGCTGTTGCTTCTTCCTTTTCTGTTTGGAGTATTTTTAATTTCCTTTGAGCTTCCATCTCATTTCTTTGAGCTTCCATTTTGTTTCTTTGAGTTTCCACTTCCACTTCAGCCTCCCTTTTAGCAAAGGAGCTTTTTACCCTAGCTTCCTCTGCAGCTGCACGGATCTCCAGTAGCTTGTCAGACAATGTTGATTTCCTGGAGTGAGATGATCTGGAAGACCGAGCTGTGATTTTGGTCGATGTTGTGCGATGTGACCTAACCTCTTGGAGGTGAGCGATGCGGAGTTCTGCTTTATCCTGGGCATCTCGTACTAATGAGGTATTTTCTTGGAGAAGAGTTTCCCTTTCAGTTACTTCTGCATGGGCATCTTCCATGTCACAGTTACACAGAAATGTGATGTACTTTGCAGACAGTCTCTGGTAGCGATCATAGGCGGCAGATAAACTCTTCAATGTGGCGGTTACACCTGCAGCGTCACTGTGATAGCGTGGAAGAGCTGCTAAATAGTGATCAACTCTGCCCCATAAATGTTCTAGGTTATCATGGAACTCGTCTCTAGTAGTCTCAAAGTTCTCTCTGGCCTTTTGTGTCGGCTTGGTTACACGTTTGGGTCGTACGTCCTGCTCTGCAGTAAGTGTGGACTCTGCTCCTGCAGCATCTATGGTGTCGGGAACATGATGTGCTTCACTTGCAGATGGGTCCATGGTGCCCTTTGTGGACATGTTTTAGATAAGATGGCGGACGGTTAAGACTTGCTAGCAGACAATGCATATGCACACAGACACTGTTGACTTAGGTCTCTTGTTACTATTCTGCCACCGATATACGTGGATGAGATGTGTCTGAGGGATGTGATCACAAATCGCTATATAAACAATGGCAGGTAGCGTTACTCGCCAACCTGTGCCACCAGTCTCTATCAGCCGCGCGTGGTGATCCGGAAGGATGATGCAGTGATACAGTCAACAGGTTTATTTACAGTACCTTGGTGAGAGTGAGGACTGTAGGTTAGAGCTGTTACAGAATCACCAGATAGAGAGAATATAAGCTTCAGGTTAGAGGTAACAAGAGAATCCTTTCTCCAGCTGTGCAGCACATGTGATATCCAAGATGGCACGGAGTACAAAACAGGAAGAGAAGGAAAAAGATAGGAGGAGCTAAAGACAGAAAGGTGTTGTGGGAAAATTCCATAACAAATATTACAGTGATATAGCAAACGGCCAGTAGATGGCAGCAAAGTATAACAAATGATAGAACCAGGCTTATTAGCACTACAAAAAGGTCCATGTATGGCTGAAAGTCTATCATAATAAACTGAGCAGCACACATTATATATGCATTATATTATATATCAATGGGCTAAGAGGGCTGTATACATTATGTATTATATTATATATCACCGGGCTGTGAGGACTGTATACATTATATATGTATTATATTATATATGACCGGGCTATAAGGGCTGTATACAGTATATATGTATTATATTATACATCACTGGGCTATGAGGACTGTATACATTATGTATGTATTATGTTATATATCACCGGGCTATGAGGGCTGTATACATTATATATGTATTATATTATATATCACCGTGCTATGAGGACTGTATACATTATATATGTATTATATTATATATCACCGGGCTATGAGGGCTGTATACATTATATATGTATTATATTATATATCACCGGGCTATGAGGGCTGTATACATTATATATGTATTATGTTATATATCACCGGGTTATGAGGACTGTATACATTATATATGTATTATATTATATATCACCGGGCTATGAGGACTGTATACATTATATATGTACTATATATCACCGGGCTATGAGGGCTGTATACATTATATATGTATTATATTATACATCACCAGGCTATGAGGGCTGTATACATTATATATGTATTATATTATACATCACCGGGCTATGAGGACTGTATACATTATATATCTATTATATATCACCGGGCTATGAGGGCTGTATACATTATATATGTATTATATTATATATCACCGGGCTATGAGGGCTGTATACATTATATATGTATTATATTATATATCACCGGGCTATGAGGGCTGTATACATTATATATGTATTATGTTATATGTCACCGGGCTATGAGGGCTGTATACATTATATATGTATTATGTTATATGTCACCGGGCTATGAGGACTGTATACATTATATATGTATTATATTATACATCACCGGGATATGAGGACTGTATACATTATATATGTATTATATTATATATCACCGGGCTTTGAGGGCTGTATACATTATATATGCATTATATTATATATCACCAGGCTATGAGGACTGTATACATTATATATGTACTATATTATATATCACCGGGCTATAAGGGCTGTATACATTATATATGCATTATATTATATATCACCGGGCTATGAGGACTGTATACATTATATATCTATTATATATCACCGGGCTATGAGGGCTGTATACATTATATATGTATTATATTATATATCACCAGGCTATGAGGGTCTGTATACATTATATATGTATTATATTATATATCACCGGGCTATGAGGGCTGTATACATTATATATGTATTATGTTATATGTCACCCGGCTATGAGGGCTGTATACATTATATATGTATTATATTATACATCACCGGGCTATGAGGACTGTATACATTATATATGTATTATATTATATATCACCGGGCTTTGAGGGCTGTATACATTATATATGCATTATATTATATATCACCAGGCTATGAGGACTGTATACATTATATATGTACTATATTATATATCACCGGGCTATAAGGGCTGTATACATTATATATGCATTATATTATATATCACCGGGCTATGAGGGCTGTATACATTATGTATTATATTATATATCACCGGTCTGTGAGGACTGTATACATTATATATGTATTATATTATATATGACCGGGCTATGAGGGCTGTATACGGTATATATGTATTATATTATACATCACTGGGCTATGAGGACTGTATACATTATGTATGTACTATGTTAAATATCACCGGGCTATGAGGACTGTATCCATTATATATGTATTATATTATACATCACCAGGCTATGAGGGCTGTATACATTATATATGTGTTATATTATACATCACCGGGCTATGAGGACTGTATACATTATATATCTATTATATATCACCGGGCTATGAGGACTGTATACATTATATATGTATTATGTTATATATCACCGGGCTATGAGGACTGTATACATTATATATGTATTATATTATATATCACCGGGCTATGAGGGCTGTATACATTATATATGTATTATATTATATATCACCGGGCTATGAGGGCTGTATACATTATATATGTATTATATTTTATATCACCGGGCTATGAGGGCTGTATACATTATGTATGTATTATGTTATATATCACCGGGCTATGAGGACTGTATACATTATATATGTATTATATTATATATCACCGGGCTATGAGGGCTGTATACATTATATATGTATTATGTTATATGTCACCGGGCTATGAGGGCTGTATACATTATATATGTATTATATTATATATCACCGGGCTTTGAGGGCTGTATACATTATATATGCATTATATTATATATCACCGGGCTATGAGGGCTGTATACATTATATTCTGCCACCGATATACGTGGATGAGATGTGTCTGAGGGATGTGATCACAAATCGCTATATAAACAATGGCAGGTAGCGTTACTCGCCAACCTGTGCCACCAGTCTCTATCAGCCGCGCGTGGTGATCCGGAAGGATGATGCAGTGATACAGTCAACAGGTTTATTTACAGTACCTTGGTGAGAGTGAGGACTGTAGGTTAGAGCTGTTACAGAATCACCAGATAGAGAGAATAGAAGCTTCAGGTTAGAGGTAACAAGAGAATCCTTTCTCCAGCTCTGCAGCACATGTGGGATCCAAGATGGCACGGAGTACAAAAACAGGAAGAGAAGGAAAAAGATAGGAGGAGCTAAAGACAGAAAGGTGTTGTGGGAAAATTCCATAACAAATATTACAGTGATATAGCAAACGGCCAGTAGATGGCAGCAAAGTATAACAAATGATAGAACCAGGCTTATTAGCACTACAAAAAGGTCCATGTATGGCTGAAAGTCTATCATAATAAACTGAGCAGCACACTCCCCGTCTGAAATCCTTGGATTTCACTATACCATAAGTCTCGAATTGGGAGTGTTCACCAGAAGTGCATGGAGGGATACCTCAACCTGTAAGATAAAAACAACGCATGCAATGCAACAATAACATATCGAATAACAAGTCTAGAACGATTTCTTGAAGTAATCCAAAGGATAACCCATCTTCGGATTGGAGAAGCCGCGCTAGGCCAAACTGTCTCCAACCCATTTGTAATCCAAAGGTTGAAGTTCCTTGAAAGAGTTCCTACTGATTGGATGGATAATCAATCCTCAACTGGTATGAGTAAGATAATCTCTGATATAGGCCTAATGAAAGAAGTCAACCAAGAGGAGCTTGCGAAGGCACCAATAGACAATGGTCTAGTAGCATGGTCCGCAGGGTTAAGATGGGATTGGACGTGCTGCCATTGCTGGGGTTTGGAGGATTTCCTGATCCTTTCCACTCGGTTACTGACATAGACGTAGAAGCATTTCGTCTGGTTGTATATGTAGCCCAGAACTACCTTACTGTCTGTGTAGAATTTTGTGTCATCCACGTGAATAGCTAGTTCGCTCTGTATGAAGTCTGCAATCTCTATGGCTAGTACAGCCCCACAGAGCTCGAGTCTGGGTATGGTGTGCTCGGGTTTAGGAGCCAGTTTAGCCTTTCCAAACAGAAATCCAACATGGGCTTCATTGTTAGAGTCTACAACCTTCAAGTAAGCGACAGCGGCAATAGCTTCAGTGGAGGCATCAGCGAATACATGAATCTCCTTCCTTTGACTTGTAGTTAGGGATGCCGGAGTGTAACAACGTGGTATGTGGATCTTATCCAAGGCGCAAAGAGATTCTCTCCATGACTTCCACTTTAGTTGTTTGTCTGCAGGGAGTGGTATATCCCAGTCCTTAATGTACTCTGAGAGTTGTCTTAGCAGGAGCTTGCCTTGAATAGTAAGGGGTGTGACAAACCCAAGTGGATCATATAGACTGTTCACCACTGACAGAACCCCACGCTTAGTAAATGGTTTTTCTGCACCACTAACCTGAAAGCTGAAGGAGTCATTTAGCAAGTTCCACCTCAGGCCTAGACTTCTCTGTACTGGTGGATTGTCTGAGCCTAGGTTCAAGTCCCTAAATTCTGCAGCATGATCATTAGGGTGAAAGGCCTTCATGACAACAGCACTATTGGAGGCAATTTTATGCAATCTTAAATGAGCTTTAGAAAGCATACCTTGTGTCCGTTGGAGCAGATCTATGGCTTCCTCCACTGTAGGAAGGGATTTAAGACCGTCGTCCACGTAGAAGTCCTTTTCAACGAACTGTTGAGCATCCTTCCCGAACTCTGCTGCACCATCGGAGGCGGTCCTACGTAGGCCGTAGGTGGCGACTGCAGGAGAAGGACTGTTTCCGAAAACGTGCACCTTCATGCGGTATTCGATCATTTCCTTGTTGGTGTCGTTGTCTCGGTGCCATAGAAAACGGAGATAATTTCTGTGATCTTGTTGCACGATGAAACAATGGAACATTTGTTCGATGTCGGCGGTAATGGCGACCCGTTCCTTTCTGAATCTCATGAGCACTCCCACCAGGTTATTAGTCAGGTTCGGACCAGTGAGGAGAACGTCATTCAGAGATACGCCGTCATGTTTGGCGCTTGAATCGAACACCACCCTGATTTGTTTCGGCTTTCTTGGATGATACACTCCAAAGGAAGGTAGATACCAGCATTCTTCATCAGCTTGCAATGGTGGAGCTGGCTCTGCGTGATCATTGCGAAATATCTTGTCCATAAAAGCTATGAAATGTTCTTTCATTTCAGGCTTGTTCCTTAATGTTCTCTGCAGTGAGATGAATCTAGATAAGGCCTGTTCTCTGTTGTTAGGAAGCCTGGTCCTTGAAGCCTTGAAGGGTAAGGGAGCAACCCAGCGGTCCGATTCATTTTTGAAGAATCCACTGTCCATAATTTTAAGAAACTCCTTGTCTTCTATGGATAAGGCGACTTTGTTGTCATCTTTTGTTGTGTGAAACACTGTTCTCCCTATGTCATCACCGTAGGGAGTGGGAATGATGTCAGGCTCCTGGATGCAATCAGAGAACCTCTCTTTCACTTCGTAGTGATGAAGGCATGGCTTAAAGTGAGTTGCTCGACCATTTTGGAGCACATACGTTTTACAGGCGTTGACTTCGGATGCCTTGTGACTCCTATCCAGACATACATCACCCACGATTACCCAGCCTAGGTCGAGTCTTTGGGCGTATGGAGCATCATCTGGGCCGTTGCATTGTTGGCGTACCTTGTGGACCTTCAGAATGTCCCTTCCGAGTAGGATTAGAATATCAGCATTCATGTCCAGAGGAGGAATTTCATTAGTCAGGTGCCTCAAGTGGCGATGATAAAGTGCGGCTTCCGGAGTGGGAATCTCCTCCCTGTTATCAGGTATCTGGTCACATTCAATTAGGGTTGGCAAAGGTATATGCACGTTTCCCTTGATTGAAGAGACTATGTACCCAGAGGCTCTCCTGCCAGAAGTCTCAATACGACCAGAGCAGGTGTTGAGGGTGTATGGAGTCATTTGTCCCTTTATGTTGAAGATCTCAAAGAATTTGGGCCTTGCTAGAGATCGGTTACTTTGCTCATCTATTATGGCATACATTTTGGAGGCCTTGTCGGGTTGTCCTTCTGGATAGACCTTAATCAGACATACCTTGGCACAGCATTTAGGATCAGTCCCTTCTCCACATACCTCAGTACATGAGGAGGAAACAGCGTTTGCAGTTGGGTCAGGGACCTGTGGCTCCCCGCCATGCTTTTCAGCAGGGTTAGATGCTGCAGAAGGTTGTGAGTTGTATGGAGCTGGCGTGGGATGCATGGCTGTGACGTGTTTATCACTGCTGCATTCAGTGCACTTAATGGCGGCCTTACACTCCTTAGCGAGGTGGTCTGAGGAAGTGCAACACTTATAACATATCCCAAGCTCCTTGAGGGTATCTTTACGCTCCTGCAAAGTCCTTGCTCTGAATCCACGGCATTCTTTAAGCGGGTGAGGCCTTTTGTGGATAGGGCACATACGGTTACTGTCCATGACTTTAGGAGCAACATTATTTGTCTTAGTGAAGGCAGGTGTAGTAAGTGGAACGTCAGGCTTTCTCACAGATACTGTGTTCCTTGAATCTCTACGTTTGGCAATGTTATCATACCTTGTAGATGATGATGATGCTGGCGGAGTAGGCTCAGTGAAGTCGAAGCTGGGATCATTCTTCTTCCGAGCTTGGTCACTGATGAACCTGGAAAAATATGAAAAGGGGGGAAAGGACACATTATACTGCCTTTTATACCGTGAGCCGTGGTCTGCCCATTTATCCTGCATGCCGTGTGGCAACTTGGACACTATTGGATTAACGCCATGAGCAGTATCTAGGTAGCTCAGTCCTGAAAGACGTGGGTCTAATTTTGCCAATTCTATTTCCTTTAGCAGGTCGCTCAGATCTTGAAGTTTTCTATTGTCCTTGTTAGTTATCTTTGAGAAGGTTTGCAGTCTTTTAAATAAGGCACATTCTATAGCTTCTGAGCTGCCATAGGTTTGTTCCAGTCTCTCCCAGGCTGCAATAAGACCTGCATCTGAATAGTCCACATGAACTGCCCTTATTGTCTTTATGTGCTCTGCTGATTCAGGGCCTAACCAGTTAACAAGCAAATCCAGTTGTTCCTTGCCGGTGAGATTAAGGTCTTGGATCACTGCTTGAAAGGTGGATTTCCAGGCTCTATAATTCTCAGCACGATCATCAAACTTTGAGAGACTAATGTTTATTAATTCCCGGCGAATCATGTATCTGGCGAAGTCAGACATGTCCGATCTCTCGGTCATTGTTGCAGGATGAACTTGTGGTATCCGTAGGGAATGTAAGTTCTCTGGCTTATATGACTGCGACAAATCAGGACGAAATGATGCGGCATAAGGGTTAAACTGCGGTTTAGTCTCAATAGGTTCTGCTGGCTGTGGCCTAAATTGTGAGTCAGTGCTGGAAGTTACCTTGTCCGCAGTAGGTGGCGACATTTCTTGACTTGCGGGCGCATCCGTGTTAGAAACTGGAGGTGGTGCTGGTGCAGATGTTGCATGTCTTAGCACGTAGTCTGAAGTTCGATCAGCTGCGTCTTCCATTTCTTCTGGAATAAGACAGTCCGGATTATCATCTTGTCCCAGTGCTTGTTCAAGGACCTTCAGTTTAGCAAGGGCTGTTGCTTCTTCCTTTTCTGTTTGGAGTATTTTTAATTTCCTTTGAGCTTCCATCTCATTTCTTTGAGCTTCCACTTTGTTTCTTTGAGTTTCCACTTCCACTTCAGCCTCCCTTTTAGCAAAGGAGCTTTTTACCCTAGCTTCCTCTGCAGCTGCACGGATCTCCAGTAGCTTGTCGGACAATGTTGACTTCCTGGAGTGAGATGATCTGGAAGACCGAGCTGTGATTTTGGTCGATGTTGTGCGATGTGACCTAACCTCTTGGAGGTGAGCGATGCGGAGTTCTGCTTTATCCTGGGCATCTCGTACTAATGAGGTATTTTCTTGGAGAAGAGTTTCCCTTTCAGTTATTTCTGCTGGGGCATCTTCCATGTCACAGTTACTCAGAAATGTGATGTACTTTGCAGACAGTCTCTGGTAGCGATCATAGGCGGCAGATAAACTCTTCAATGTGGCGGTTAAACCTGCAGCGTCACTGTGATAGCGTGGAAGAGCTGCTAAATAGTGATCAACTCTGCCCCATAAATGTTCTAGGTTATCATGGAACTCGTCTCTAGTAGTCTCAAAGTTCTCTCTGGCCTTTTGTGTCGGCTTGGTTACACGTTTGGGTCGTACGTCCTGCTCTGCAGTAA
The DNA here is from genome assembly GCF_032444005.1 of Ranitomeya imitator. Lineage (NCBI taxonomy): Eukaryota > Metazoa > Chordata > Amphibia > Anura > Dendrobatidae > Ranitomeya > Ranitomeya imitator. The sequence continues at coordinate 227,050,686 of NC_091283.1, forward strand.
GTGTGGACTCTGCTCCTGCAGCATCTATGGTGTCGGGAACATGATGTGCTTCACTTGCAGATGGGTCCATGGTGCCCTTTGTGGACATGTTTTAGATAAGATGGCGGACGGTTAAGACTTGCTAGCAGACAATGCATATGCACACAGACACTGTTGACTTAGGTCTCTTGTTACTATTCTGCCACCGATATACGTGGATGAGATGTGTCTGAGGGATGTGATCACAAATCGCTATATAAACAATGGCAGGTAGCGTTACTCGCCAACCTGTGCCACCAGTCTCTATCAGCCGCGCGTGGTGATCCGGAAGGATGATGCAGTGATACAGTCAACAGGTTTATTTACAGTACCTTGGTGAGAGTGAGGACTGTAGGTTAGAGCTGTTACAGAATCACCAGATAGAGAGAATAGAAGCTTCAGGTTAGAGGTAACAAGAGAATCCTTTCTCCAGCTGTGCAGCACATGTGGGATCCAAGATGGCACGGAGTACAAAAACAGGAAGAGAAGGAAAAAGATAGGAGGAGCTAAAGACAGAAAGGTGTTGTGGGAAAATTCCATAACAAATATTACAGTGATATAGCAAACGGCCAGTAGATGGCAGCAAAGTATAACAAATGATAGAACCAGGCTTATTAGCACTACAAAAAGGTCCATGTATGGCTGAAAGTCTATCATAATAAACTGAGCAGCACACATTATATATGCATTATATTATATATCAATGGGCTAAGAGGGCTGTATACATTATGTATTATATTATATATCACCGGGCTGTGAGGACTGTATACATTATATATGTATTATATTATATATGACCGGGCTATAAGGGCTGTATACAGTATATATGTATTATATTATACATCACTGGGCTATGAGGACTGTATACATTATGTATGTATTATGTTATATATCACCGGGCTATGAGGGCTGTATACATTATATATGTATTATATTATATATCACCGTGCTATGAGGACTGTATACATTATATATGTATTATGTTATATGTCACCGGGCTATGAGGGCTGTATACATTATATATGTATTATATTATATATCACCGTGCTATGAGGACTGTATACATTATATATGTATTATGTTATATGTCACCGGGCTATGAGGGCTGTATACATTATATATGTATTATATTATATATCACCGGGCTATGAGGGCTGTATACATTATATATGTATTGTGTTATATATCACCGGGTTATGAGGACTGTATACATTATATATGTATTATATTATATATCACCGGGCTATGAGGACTGTATACATTATATATGTATTATATATCACCGGGCTATGAGGGCTGTATACATTATATATGTATTATATATCACCGGGCTATGAGGACTGTATACATTATATATGTATTATATATCACCGAGCTATGAGGACTGTATACATTATATATGTATTATATTATACATCACCGGGCTATGAGGGCTGTATACATTATATATGTATTATATTATACATCACCGGGCTATGAGGGCTGTATACATTATATATGTATTATATTATATATCACCGGGCTATGAGGGCTGTATACATTATATATGTATTATATTATATTTCACCAGGCTATGAGGACTGTATACATTATATATGTATTATATTATATATCACCGGGCTATGAGGACTGTATACATTATATATGTATTATGTTATATACAGTATCACCGGGCTATGAGGGCTGTATACATTATATATGTATTATGTTATATGTCACCGGGCTATGAGGGCTGTATACATTATATATGTATTATATTATATATCACCGGGCTATGAGGGCTGTATACATTATGTATTATATTATATATCACCGGGCTGTGGGGACTGTATACATTATATATGTATTATATTATATATGACCGGACTATAAGGGCTGTATACAGTATATATGTATTATATTATACATCACCGGGCTATGAGGACTGTATACATTATATATGTATTAAGTTATACATCACCGGGCTATGAGGGCTGTATACATTATATATGTATTATGTTATATATCACCGGGCTATGAGGACTGTATCCATTATATATGTATTATGTTATACATCACCGGGCTATGAGGGCTGTATACATTATATATGTATTATGTGATATATCACCGGGCTATGAGGACTGTATACATTATATATGTATTACTAGATGGTGGCCCAATTCTAACGCATTGGGTATTCTAAAATATGCATGTCCACATAGTATATTGCCCAGTCACGTAGTACATTGCCCAGTCACGTAGTGTAATGCTCCATGCAGTTATGGCCCCTTAGATGCCCCATATAATGCTCCATGCAGTTATGGCCCCATAGATGCCCCATATAATGCTCCATGCAGTTATGGCCCCATAGATGTCCCATATAATGCTCCATGCAGTTATGGCCCCATAGATGCCCCATTTAATGCTCCATGCAGTTCATTATGGCCCCATAGATGCCCCATATAATGCTCCATGCAGTTCATTATGGCCCCATAGATGTCCCATATAATGCTCCATGCAGTTATTGCCCCATAGATGCCCCATTTAATGCTCCATGCAGTTCATTATGGCCCCATAGATGCCCCATATAATGATCCATGCAGTTCATTATGGCCCCATAGATGTTCCATATAATGCTCCATGCAGTTATTGCCCCATAGATGCCCCATATAATTTTCCATGCAGTTATGGCCCCATAGATGCCCCATATAATGCTCCATGCAGTTATGGCCCCATAGATGCCCCATGCAGTTATGGCCCCATAGACGCTCCATATAATGCTCCATGCAGTTCTTTATGGCCCCATAGACGCTCCATACAGCATTGTGCCACATGAAATGCTGCTGCTGCTGCTGCTGCAATTAAAAAAAAAATCACATACTCACCTCTCGTCGCTGCTCCTCAGCGTCCCGTCTCTCCGCACTGATTCTTCAGGCAGAGGGCGGCGCGCACACTAATACGTCATCGCGCCCTCTGACCTGAACAGTCACTGCAAAAGGACGGGAAGACGGAACGGCACCTGGCGGATGGAACACGGACAGGTGAATGTTAAATACTCACCTGCTCCTGACGCAGTCCCTGCCTGTTCCATGGTACCGCAGCTTCTTCGCGCCTGCTCGAGGACATGCCATGACCTAACGGTCACATGACCGTGACGTCATGGCAGGTCCTTCTCGCGCAGGCGCGCAGCGCCTGTGATGACGTCGCGGTCACATGACCGTGACGTCATGCAAGATCCTTGTCGCATACTATCCTTAGCACCGGAATGTCGCGAAGAGCGGGAAAGGCGCCGGAGGGTGAGTATATGATGATTTTTTATTTTTGTAATTATTTTTAACATTAGATGTTTTTACTATTGACGCTGCATAGGCAGCATCAATAGTAAAAACTTGGTCACACAGGGTTAATAGCGGCGGTAACGGAGTGAGTTACCCGCGGCATAACGCGGTCCGTTAACGCTGCTATTAACCGTGTGTGAGCGGTGACCGGAGGGGAGTATGCGGACGTCAGGCACTGACTGCGGGGAGGAAGGAGCGGCCATTTTCTTCCGGACTGTGCCCTTCGCTGATTGGTCGTGGCTGTTTTGCCACGACCAATCAGCGACTTGGATTTCCATGACTGACAGAGGCCGCGACCAATGAATATCCGTGACAGACAGAAGGACAGATAGAGAGACGGAAGTGACCCTTAGACAATTATATATATATAGATGTTATACATCACCGGGCTATGAGGACTGTATACATTATATATGTATTATATTATATATCACCGGGCTATGAGGGCTGTATACATTATATACTGTAAGTATTATATTATATTATATATGACCGGGCTATGAGGACTGTATACATTATATATGTATTATGTTATATATCACCGGGCTATGAGGGCTGTATACATTATATATGTATTATATTATACATCACCAGGCTATGAAGGCTGTATATATTATATATGTATTATATTATATATCACCGGGCTATGAGGGCTGTATACATTATATATGTATTATGTTATATATCACCGGGCTATGAGGGCTGTATACATTATATATGTATTATATTATACATCACCGGGCTATGAGGGCTGTATACATTATATATGTATTATATTATATATCACCGGGCTATGAGGGCTGTATACATTATATATGTATTATATTATATATCACCTGGCTATGAGGGCTGTATACATTATATATGTATTATATTATATATCACCGGGCTATGAAGGCTCTATACATTATATATGTATTATGTTATATATCACCGGGCTATGAGGACTGTATACATTATATATGTATTATATTATATATGACCGGGCTATGAGGGCTGTATACATTATATATGTATTATATTATATATCACCGGGTTATGAGGGCTGTATACATTATATATGTATTATGTTATATATCACCGGGCTATGAGGACTGTATACATTATATATGTATTATATTATATATGACCGGGCTATGAGGACTGTATGCATTATATATGTATTATATTATATATCACCGGGTTATGAGGGCTGTATACATTATATATGTATTATATTATATATCACCGGGCTATGAGGACTGTATACATTATATATGTATTATATTATATATCACCGGGTTATGAGGGCTGTATACATTATATATGTATTATATTATATATCACCGGGTTATGAGGACTGTATACATTATATATGTATTATATTACATATCACCGGGCTATGAGGACTGTATACATTATATATGTATTGTTATATATCACCGGGTTATGAGGACTGTATACATTATATATGTATTATATTATATATCACCAGGCTATGAGGACTGTATACATTATATATGTATTATATTATACATCACCGGGCTATGAGGGCTGTATACATTATATATGTATTACGTTATACATCACCGGGTTATGAGGACTGTATACATTATATATGTATTATATATCACCGGGCTATGAGGGCTGTATACATTATATATGTATTATATTATACATCACCGGGCTATGAGGGCTGTATATATTATATATGTATTATATTATACATCACCTGGCTATGAGGGCTGTATACATTATATATGTATTATATTATATATCACCGGGCTATGAAGGCTCTATACATTATATATGTATTATGTTATATATCACCGGGCTATGAGGACTGTATACATTATATATGTATTATATTATATATGACCGGGCTATGAGGGCTGTATACATTATATATGTATTATATTATATATCACCGGGTTATGAGGGCTGTATACATTATATATGTATTATGTTATATATCACCGGGCTATGAGGACTGTATACATTATATATGTATTATATTATATATGACCGGGCTATGAGGACTGTATACATTATATATGTATTATATTATATATCACCGGGTTATGAGGGCTGTATACATTATATATGTATTATATTATATATCACCGGGCTATGAGGACTGTATACATTATATATGTATTATATTATATATCACCGGGTTATGAGGGCTGTATACATTATATATGTATTATATTATATATCACCGGGCTATGAGGACTGTATACATTATATATGTATTATATTACATATCACCGGGCTATGAGGACTGTATACATTATATATGTATTGTTATATATCACCGGGTTATGAGGACTGTATACATTATATATGTATTATATTATATATCACCAGGCTATGAGGACTGTATACATTATATATGTATTATATTATACATCACCGGGCTATGAGGGCTGTATACATTATATATGTATTACGTTATACATCACCGGGTTATGAGGACTGTATACATTATATATGTATTATATATCACCGGGCTATGAGGGCTGTATACATTATATATGTATTATATTATACATCACCGGGCTATGAGGGCTGTATATATTATATATGTATTATATTATACATCACCGTGCTATGAGGGCTGTATACATTATATATGTATTATATTATATATCACCGGGCTATGAGGACTGTATACATTATATATGTATTATATTATACATCACCGGGTTATGAGGACTGTATACATTATATATGTATTATATTATATATCACCGGGCTATGAGGGCTGTATACATTATATATGTATTATATTATACATCACCGGGCTATGAGGACTGTATACATTATATATGTATTATATTATACATCACCGGGCTATGAGGACTGTATACATTATATATGTATTATATTATATATGACCGGGCTATGAGGGCTGTATATATTATATATGTATTATATTATATATCACCGGGCTATGAGGGCTGTATACATTATATATGTATTATGTGATACATCACCGGGCTATGAGGGCTGTATACATTATATATGTATTATATTATACATCACCGGGCTATGAGGGCTGTATACATTATATATGTATTATATTATACATCACCGGGCTATGAGGGCTGTATACATTATATATGTATTATATTATATATCACCGGACTATGAGGGCTGTATACATTATATATGTATTATGTTATATATCACCGGGCTATGAGGGCTGTATACATTATATATGTATTATATTATATATGACCGGGCTATGAGGACTGTATACATTATATATATATTATGTTATACATCACCGGGCTATGAGGGCTGTATACATTATATATGTATTATATTATATATCACCGGGCTATGAGGGCTGTATACATTATATATGTATTATATTATATATGACCGGGCTATGAGGGCTGTATACATTATATATGTATTATATTATATATGACCGGGCTATGAGGGCTGTATACATTATATATGTATTATGTGATACATCACCGGGCTATGAGGGCTGTATACATTATATATGTATTATGTGATACATCACCGGGCTATGAGGGCTGTATACATTATATATGTATTATATTATACATCACCGGGCTATGAGGGCTGTATATATTATATATGTATTATATTATACATCACCGGGCTATGAGGGCTGTATATATTATATATGTATTATATTATACATCACCGGGCTATGAGGGCTGTATACATTATATATGTATTATATTATACATCACCGGGCTATGAGGGCTGTATATATTATATATGTATTATATTATACATCACCGGGCTATGAGGGCTGTATACATTATATATGTATTATGTTATATATCACCGGGCTATGAGGGCTGTATACATTATATATGTATTATATTATATATCACCGGGCTATGAGGACTGTATACATTATATATGTATTATGTTATACATCACCGGGTTATGAGGACTGTATACATTACATATGTATTATATTATATATCACCGGGCTATGAGGGCTGTATACATTATATATGTATTATGTTATATATCACCGGGCTATGAGGGCTGTATACATTATATATGTATTATATTATACATCACCGGGCTATGAGGACTGTATAGTTACGTCCGTATATATTTGGACAGAGACAACATTTTTCTCATTTTGGTTATAGACATTACCACAATGAATTTTAAACAAAACAATTCAGATGCAGTTGAAGTTCAGACTTTCAGCTTTCATTTGAGGGTATCCACATTAAAATTGGATGAAGGGTTTAGGAGTTTCAGCTCCTTAACATGTGCCACCCTGTTTTTAAAGGGACCAAAAGTAATTGGACAGATTAAATAATTTTAAATAAAATGTTCATTTTTAGTACTCGGTTGAAAATCCTTTGTTGGCAATGACTGCCTGAAGTCTTGAACTCATGGACATCACCAGACGCTGTGTTTCCTCCTTTTTGATGATCGGCCAGGCCTTCACTGCGGTGGTTTTCAGTTGCTGTTTGTTTGTGGGCCTTTCTGTCTGAAGTTTAGTCTTTAACAAGTGAAATGTGGCTCAGTTGGGTTGAGATCAGGTGACTGACTGACAGGTGATTAGAAAAATGTTGTCTCTGTCCAAATATATATGGATGTAACTGTATACATTATATATGTGATTTAAGTTGTTGGGGGTGTTTAGGAGGCTTACTAAACTTAGTTTTAGAGTTTTTAAGCAAAACTTAAAACAATCCCCTTAAGAGAATTTGTCATCATGTTTTTGCTATGTATGCTGAGAACAGCATGATATCGTAGTATAAGGCTGATTTTAGCGATGTGCCACTTAAGGTACCGTCACATTTAGCGACGCTGCAGCGATATAGACAACGATGCCAATCGCTGCAGCGTCGCTGTTTAGGTCGTTGTGTGGTCGCTGGAGAGCTGTCACACAGACAGCTCTCCAGCGACCAACGATGCCGAAGTCCCCGGGTAACCAGGGTAAACATGGGTTACTAAGCGCAGGGCCGCGCTTAGTAACCCGATGTTTACCCTGGTTACCAGTGTAAATGTTTTTTTTAACTAACAGTACATACTTACATTCCGGTGTCTGTCCCCCAGTGTCAGCTTCCCTGCACTGTGTAAGCGCCGGCCGTAAAGCAGAGCGGTGACGTCACCGCTGTGCTCTGCTTTACGGCCGGCCGGCGCTGACACAGTGCAGGGAAGCTGAGGCCGGGGGACAGACACCGGAATGTAAGTATGTACTGTTTGTTTTTTTTAACTTTTACAATGGTAACCAGGGTAAACATTGGGTTACTAAGCGCGGCCCTGCGCTTGGTAACCCGATATTTCCCCTGGTTACCAGTGAAGACATCGCTGGATTGGCGTCACACAAGCCGATTCAGCGATGACTGCGGGTGATCAGCGACCAAAAAAAAGGTCCTGATCATTCCCAGCGACCAACGATCTCCCAGCAGGAGCCTGACCGTTGGTCGCTGTCACGCATAACGATTTCGTTAAGGATATCGTTGCTACGTCACAAAAAGCAACGATATCGTTAACGAAATCGTTATGTGTGAAGGTACCTTTAATGGCCTGTTTTGCTATTTCAGTTCAATCGGTGTTTTCTCAGCAGCAGATTATCACTACAGGATAATTGGCTTCGTGTCTGGTGCACCCACGGCCCCAGCACTAATTAGCAGCACTCTGTCACAACACCGTGCACACAGAAAGCTGTGGTATTTGCTGGGTTATCCAGAGCTCAATAATTGAATTATGCTAAATCTGCAGCGGAGACAACTGTGACTCCATTATACTGCTGCACCCAGTAATTTTTGTAACACATCGCTGCAGTCAGGGTCTCTGTCCCTACATCAGTCTGTAATCGCTATCATTTTACATAGCAGAATCTTGCTGACAGATTCCCCTTAGGGTATGTACACAAAACGTCTTTTTAACCCCTTTCTGACCTCAGACGGGATAGTACGTCCGTGGTCAGATCCCCTGCTTTGATGCAGGGCTCCGCGGTGAGCCCGCATCAAAGCCGGGACATGTCAGCTGTTTTGAACAGCTGACGTGTGCCCGCAATAGGCGCGGGCAGAATCGCGATCTGCCCGCACCTATTAACTAGTTAAATGCCGCTGTCAAACGCAGACAGCGGCATTTAACTACCGCTTCCGGCCGGGTGGCCGGAAATGACGTCATCGACGACCCCCGTCACATGATCGGGGGTCGGCGATGCGTCAGGGTGGTAACCATAGAGGTCCTAGAGACCTCTATGGTTACTGATCACCGGTGGCTGTGAGCGCCACCCTGTGGTCGGCGCTCACAGCACACCTCCATTTCTGCTACATAGCAGCGATCAGCAGATCGCTGCTATGTAGCAGAGGCGATCGCGTTGCGCCTGCTTCTAGCCTCCCATAGTGGCTATTGAAGCATGGCAAAAGTTAAAAAAAAAAGTTAAAAAAAAGTGAAAAAAATAAAAAAAATATAAAAGTTTAAATCACCCCCCTTTTGCCCCAATCAAAATAAATCAATAAAAAAAAATCAAATCTACACATATTTGGTATCGCCGTTCTCAGAATCGCCCGATCTATCAATTAAAAAAAAGCATTAACCTGATCGCTAAACGGCGTAGCGAGAAAAAAATTCAAAACGCCAGAATTACGTTTTTTAGGTCGCCGCGACATTGCATTAAAATGCAATAACGGGCGATCAAAAGAATGTATCTGCACCAAAATGCAAACATTAAAAACGTCATCTCGGCACGCAAAAAATAAGCCCTCAACCGACCCCAGATCACGAAAAATAGAGACGCTACGAGTATCGGAAAATGGCGCAATTTTTTTTTTTTTTTAGCAAAGTTTGGAATTTTTTTTCACCACTTAGATAAAAAATAACCTTGTCATGTTAGGTGTCCATGAACTCCTACTGACCTGGAGAATCATAATGAGTTTTAGCATTTAGTGAACCTAGCAAAAAAGCCAAACAAAAAACAAGTGTGGGATTGCACTTTTTTTGCAATTTCATCACACTTGGAATTTTTTTCCCGTTTTCTAGTACACGACATGCTAAAACCAATGATGTCGTTCAAAAGTACAACTCGTCCCGCAAAAAATAAGCCCTCACATGGCCAAATTGATGGAAAAATAAAAAAGTTATGGCTCTGGGAAGGAGGGGAGTGAAAAACGAACACGGAAAAACGAAAAATCCCAAGGTCATGAAGGGGTTAAGGTGGATTCTAAGAAATAATTGTGCAGGAACTACACAAGCTGTTGCTTTGTTAATTATGCCGCATCTTCTCCATTAACTATAACTGGAGTAGGTCACACAATTATGTAGAAAAAAAGCCATTTAACTCATCTTGCAAATATGCCGATGGAGCTCACTCAGGTTCCTTGCAAAAGAAGTTAGAAGTGCCTATGTGGGCTTTACATCTGTTGGATCAATAGAAGGGTTGTCCACTGTTCGGAAAACCCTGTTTCAATCAGCATGTTTTCCCTAAGTGAAATATCAGCACATAAATCCACCTCCAGTGGCGGCACACCATTCCAGTGGTGTCAGTTCTCGCTGTCCCTGATCTCGTGGCACATTATGCTATGCGATCCCTGCAGCCATTCCGCGCTGCCTTGACTCTCCCTGCCTTCAGACAAATCAAGAGGAAGTCCGAGCAGTGGCTGGCCGCTCACCTCCTCTCCATTCATGATTCTTCTGATGGAGGCGAGAATGAAGTGAATAGTGATTGGCCACAGGGCTCGCTTGGCATAATGTGATGTGAGCCCAGGACAGCGAGAACTGACACCACTGGAACAGTGAGTATTGGTGATGTTATTTTACCCAGGGCAAACATTCTGATTGAGACAGTGTTATCTGAGCAGTGGACAACCCCTTTTACAACCCCTTTAAATAAGCAGCAGTGATTACATTGGTTTCATGGATTCTATTTTCCTAGCTTACATTATAAGCTGAGTATAGATGAGAGACCATTCGATGTTGCATGACTTTTTGAAGCTTTTTAATTCGAGATGTTTTCTCTGTATTTTAGGATCCCGTAAGGATGACCTTGACAAAATTGCTCCTTGATGTGTAAGACTTCTTCAGATTCATCTGCAATGAGTGGAAAGTCTTTACTGCTTAAAGTCATACTGTTGGGGGACGGTGGCGTTGGAAAAAGCTCCATTATGAATCGATACGTAACAAACAAGTTTGACTCTCAAGCATTTCACACCATAGGCGTTGAGTTTCTTAACAGGGATCTTGAAGTTGATGGCCGGTTGGTTACGCTACAGATTTGGGACACTGCTGGCCAAGAACGCTTTAAGAGTCTTCGCACTCCCTTCTACAGAGGAGCCGATTGCTGCCTACTTACATTTAGCGTGGATGACAGACAGAGTTTTCATAATCTGAGCGGCTGGAGAAAGGAATTCATATTTTATGCAGATGTTAAAGAACCTGAACATTTTCCGTTCGTTGTTTTAGGCAACAAAGTTGATAAGAACAATCGGGAAGTTAGCACTGGCGAGGCACAAGGCTGGTGCAGTGAAAATGGCGGATACCCATATCTAGAAACAAGTGCCAAGGATGACACAAATGTTGCTGGTGCATTTGAAGAAGCAGTAAGACAGGTCCTAGCCATGGAAGAACACATGGACCATACAGTGTTTGGTCATACTGTAGATCTTTATCACAGCGACCGCTCAAAGTCAGTGTGCTGCTGAAAAAAAGGCTAACAGAAACGACTAGGAAGTTAGCGGAATGTTTCCGTAATAACATTGCAGGTCCTGAGAATCTACGGAGATCTGAGGAATGGAAATCAGCCTTGATGCGACACCGAATGCATATTCTTATTGTATGGTTTCCAGGGGCAGTGCACATCGAATTGTAAACTGGTGGGCTGAGCGCATTATATATTAATATGCCTCATGCAGTAAGTGGCACAGATAGTCAAAAAAAAGTACTAATATCATTGTCATTTCTTGTAGCTAATGGCACTTGGGTAACTATAGAAAAATATTTATTGCATATTGTAAAGGGGAAAGGTGGTTTTGAGATAAAAACTCGATTGCAAAAAATATTAAATGCCAAGTCATAATAAACTTACCTGGAATTCTGATCCGATTGCTCACCTCTGGCCTTCTTCAAGATTTCCTCATCCTGGATTTAGATTTTGAGGTGTCATTAAAGAACCTGTCCAGGACTGAAATATTGATGATCTATCCAGAAAATGTTCTCTAGGGGTAAAATGGTTTCTGCATTGTGGTTGTACCTGTACCCCTTCTGATTATCCTCTCTCATCCCTCACTTGAACATGTTGGATGTCTTTTTTTTTAATCATGAACAGCACACTCCTCTGCCTCCAATCGTCAGGACAATTACGCAATTGACTGATGACTGATGGACGAGGTTGCAGCCGCTTTCACTACTAGGCCGGTTATTGGGGAATTCACTGTGAATCTATAGTATATACACATCCGATTCCAACACATGGAATATAAATATACTGTATACTCTGGTGCTGGCACTGCCAAACTCAGCCATAATCCAAGCATAGCTAGCTGTTATCACCAATCGGTTGTACAGGTCAGTACAGGTAGCATATGGCTTCACAGTGGTGCAGTTCATAGAGCAAGAGGAACAAAGCTATTACATTTGATTTATTTAATATAAAAAGTAGGCAGCATTTCTAAAAATATACAAAAGATATTATAAAATGGGCTAAAACAGTAGAGTATATAAAATTATATAAAGTAAAAGAGGGTAACAAAAGAAAAGTACGTAACCTGTGTCATGGAAGTGGTGAAGAATTTAGTGGAGTGAACTCTCCTTTTAGAAAAATAGTTCAAAAACGCAGTGAACTGCGTTTTCCAAGACTGACGATGACAATAATTCAGAATCTGTGTTTATCAGATAAAACTAACGCCCACATATCTCCCATGGATGACCTCAGATTGTGGCTGGTCAAAATGTGACACGGCTAGGTCCCCAAAAATGATCGGATCCTCAAGTTTCAGGATATCTACCCACCTAGAGGTCCCAGGTGGCAGATGTGAATGCCATATTTCCTATCATTATTTCAGCTTTCCATGAATAGGAAACATGGCCTATATATTGATATTAATTTGAAGTTGATACAGCAACCACCTAGTGATGTAAGTAAATGTGTTACGGTTGACACTTGAACACAACACTTGAAATTTTTCGCAGAGAACTGTTGGAACTAAGCCGTTCACAAAAAAAAAAATCAAATATTTATAACTGAAATTCAGCTCCACAAAGTCTGCTATAATTCCTTTGAAGACCAGAGCAGTTTTCTCCAGGGGTCATAGATTTGTCTCTTCTCAACCTCTTGTATACACTGAGTTCAGATTTCATGGCTGTTCTTGAGTAGATAACCTACTTCAATAACCTTTTTACTGCAGGAGGTCATAGCTGAATAGGTGTCAAATGTAGTGTTCGTCTCCCAAGTTATAATTAAGCCATGTTACATTGCCTAATCTGAGGGTGACACGTCCCTTCTTAAGAGATGGCTTTATGGACTTTGGTTCCATTTTACCTATATATCTATGACATTGGCCATCCACCAACCATCCACAACTTCATGCATCTGGACCGTCCAGGGTTTCACAGCACTCCTCAGTGAACAAGATAGTTTTAAAATTAGTCTTCACGTCGGTCTGGCCCACTGCAGCCTTTTCTGCTTGTGAGCACTGTTTAGGGGCATCTGAAGAGTACATTTATGCACAGCTGCAGCTTCTAGAGGATCCTACACCTTGAGGTTTGCGGAGTCCAGAGGCACGAACAGCTTCACTTACCTGTCTGTGATACAGTCGCGCGGGCCAGGTTACTCGGTAGCCAGGCAATCAGTCTATCAGGGATGTCACAGTGGCGATTGCCCAGCACCGTGGCCCTGATCGGACAAGTGAAAGGTGAATATTTACATTGGATAATAGTTTATGGTTTTGACGTGACGCCAGCTGAGGTGTCTGGCCAGGGATGGCCAGCGCTGCACATGAGGTGTCCATGGGATAGATGATAATGCAGCAAGGTGGATCACTCTCCCCAGCAGGTGCGGGCGCCTGGGGTGATGATGGGGGTTGCAGTGAGCAGTGTAGCAAAAAGAAGCAAGGAGGCAAAAGAACTCAGAATTTTTACTTTACCTTAATGATGATGGATAGTAAGTTGAATCCAGGGGTACTGGTCACCATGTCCAAGGTCCAGGCAGCCTGGAAGCAGCTGGAGTCCACTAAATGGGTAGAATATGCCTTCCTTTCTATGCCTGTCTGTTTGGAGATTCAGTAGCTTATGAGCTGATCTGTACTCCCCGTTTGTCTGCTACAGCAGCGCCAGCCAGCACCCATTGCCAGCTGTTCTCTCAGTCCCATCTCTGAGCCCTGTGTAATTGGTACTGTTGATGGTGCAAGGGTGGCCCTAGGACCTGCAGTCCCTCGGACTCCAGATTTTGCTCTCAGGATTTGCAGTCCCTGGTAGCCCAGGACTCTGGTGTCCTGCTCTCAGCGTAATCCTAGGGTGAACCTTCAATGGCTCCAACCCTGGAAACTCCTGTCTCCTTGTGCATCTTCCTCCCTTCCCTTCCTCACACTACACTGTTCTCCCACTTTAACTCCTCCGCCCCAGCCAGAAGAAGCAGTCACCCTCAGAACTAGATGCTTGTGCTCCCCTTCTGGTCAGGGATCATGCTTTTGTGTGGATGCTTGGTTTACCTAGTGTAGGGAGCTCCATTTACTTCCAGACATGATACCACCACTGGTTAGGGAGGCGATAACATTGTGGCGGCCGGACTGTAGGAGCGCCACACATTCTGCGCTCTGTATCAGCCACAAATCTTTTCCCAAAACGATGATCGAGCTTAAGTTTTCGTGAAATATCTAATGTTTTTATACCTTGTACAAGGCATTGCTCTATATGACACTTTTCGGCAGCAGAGATCCTTTTTCTTTCCCATATTGCTTGAAACCCGTGATTCGCTTAAAAATGTGACATTTTTTAAGTACCGTAGTTTTCAATTAATTGAGCTTCACCTGGCAACTAATTATCACAGGGGGTTGAGAGTGATGTCAGTGATCCAAAGCCCCTGAGACACAAACCATCCATGGGCTTATGTGAAAACTAAAAAACTACATTACTCAATGCTTGGTCCCCTTTTGCATCAATTACTGCATCAATGTGGCGTGGCATGGAGGCAATCAGTCTGGCACTGCTGCGGTGTTATGGAAGACCAGGTTGCTTTGATAGCAGCCTTCAGCTTGTCTGCATTGTTGGGTCTGGTGTTTCTCATCTTTGTCTTGACAATACCCCAAAGATTCTCTATGGGGTTAAGGTGAGGCAAGTTTGCTGGTCAATCAAATTCAAATTCAAATGAGCTTTATTGGCAGGACTAAGTACACGTTAGCATTGCCAAAGCATATGTGTTATGAACAGGTAATTCAGAACCACAATGGACCTAGAAGTTCAGAGCACACAAAGTGACCTGACAATTACCAAAAACATAGGACGAGCTCTGAGACGTGGGAACTCTGCTGACCGCAATCCCTAATCCTATCACACCACACTAGAGGTAGCCGTGGATTGCGCCTAACGCTCCCTATGCAACTCGGCACAGCCTGAGAAACTAACTAACCCTGAAGATAGAAAAATAAGCCTACCTTGCCTCAGAGAAATTCCCCAAAGGAAAAGGCAGCCCCCCACATATAATGACTGTGAGTAAAGATGAAAATAGAAACAGAGATGAAATAGATTTAGCAAAGTGAGGCCCGACTAACTGAATAGACCGAGGATAGGAAAGATAGCTTTGTGGTCAACACAAAAACCTACAAACAACCACGCAGAGGGGCAAAAAGACCCTCCGCACCAACTAACGGTACGGAGGTGCTCCCTCTGCGTCTCAGAGCTTCCAGCAAGCAAGAAAAACCAATATAGCAAGCTGGACAGAAAAAATAGCAAACAAAAGTAACACAAGCAGAACTTAGCTTATGCAGGAAGACAGGCCACAGAAACGATCCAGGAGGAAGCAAGACCAATACTAGAACATTGACTGGAGGCCAGGATCAAAGCACCAGGTGGAGTTAAATAGAGTAGCACCTAACGACTTAACCTCGTCACCTGAGGAAGGAAACTCAGAAGCCGCAGTACCACTCTCATCCACCAAAGGAAGCTCATAGACAGAACCAGCCGAAGTACCACTCTCGACCACAGGAGGGAGCTTGGCCACAGAATTCACAACACATATGGTAAAAATACAGGGGTGGGGAGGGAGGCATATAGAGGTCCAGGATATATCAGCACAGTGATACTGTTGTTTGTTAAACAGGTATTCCAGCAGAAGTCCACTCCTTGTGAATCTCCCCAAATTTTCGAATGGCCTTTTCTTAACAATCCTTTCAAGGCTGCAGTTATCCTGGTTGCTTGTGCACCTTTTTCTACCACACTTTTTCCTTCCACTCAAGTTTGCATTAATATGCTTTGATACAGCACTCTGTGAACAGCCAGCTTCTTTAGCAATGACCTTTTGTGGCTTACCCTCCTTGTGGAGTGTGTCAATGACTGCCTTCTGGACATCTGTCAAGTCAGCCGTCTTCCCCATGATTGTGGAGCCTACTGAAATAGACTAAGGGACCTTTATAAGCGCTTAGGAAGCCATTGCAGGTGTTTTTTGTTAATTATTCTAATTAAGGCTACTTTCACACTAGCGTCGGAATCTCCCCGTCACAATGCGTCGGGCAGAGATTCCGACGCTAGCGTTTAACGCACTGCACAACGGAGGCAGCGGATGCATTTCTCCGGCGCATCCGCTGCCCCATTGTGAGGTCCAGGGAGGTGGGGGCGGAGTTCCGGCCGCGCATGCGCAGTCGGAAAAAGCGGTCCATCAGGAGCAAAAAACGTTACATCTAGCGTTTTTTGCTCCCGACGGTCCGCCAAAGCACGACGCATCCGTCGCACGACGGATGCGACGTGTGGCAATCTGTCGCAATGCGTCGTCAATACAAGTCTATGGGGAAAAACGCATCCTGCAAGCAGTTTTGCAGGATGCGTTTTTTCTGCAAAACGACGCATTGTGATGGATTGCAGTTAACGCTAGTGTGAAAGTAGCCTTACTGAGATAATGACTTTTGGGTTTTCATTAGCTGTAAGCCATAATCATCAACATTAACAGAAATATACATTTGAAATAGATCACTCTGTTTGTAATGTCTCTATATAATATACTAGATGGTGGCCCGATTCTAACGCATCGGGTATTCTAGAATATGCATGTCCACGTAGTATATTGCCCAGCCATGTAGTATATTGCCCAGCCACGTAGTATATTGCCCAGCCACGTAGTATATTGCCCAGCCACATAGTATATTGCCCAGTGACGTAGTATACAGCACAGAGCCACGTAGTATACAGCACAGACACGTAGTATATTGCCTAGCCACGTAGTATATTGCCCAGCCACGTAATATATTGCCTAGCCACATAGTATATTGCCCAGCCACATAGTGTATTGCCCAGCCTCATAGTGTATTGCCCAGCCACATAGTGTATTGCCCAGCCACATAGTATATTGCCCAGCCACATAGTATATTGCCCAGTCACGTAGTATACAGCACAGAGCCATGTAGTATACAGCACAGACACGTAGTCACGTAGTATACTGCCCAGCCACATAGTATATTGCCCAGCCACATAGTATATTGCCCAGCCACATAGTATATTGCCCAGTCACGTAGTATACAGCACAGAGCCATGTAGTATACAGCACAGACACGTAGTCACGTAGTATACTGCCCAGCCACATAGTATATTGCCCAGCCACATAGTATATAGCCCAGCCACATAGTATATTGCCCAGCCACATAGTATATTGCCCAGTCACGTAGTATATAGCACAGTCACGTAGTATACTGCCCAGTCACGTAGTATATTGGCCAGTCACGTAGTATGCACCATATCCCTGTTAAAAAAAAAAGAATTAAAATAAAATATAGTTACATACTCACCTTCCGGATCGAAGCAGCCGGTTACCGATGCTCGTCGCGCGCTCCGGTCTGAAGAGTGCATTGCGGTCTCAGGAGATGATGATGTAGCGGTCTCATGAGACCGCACATCATCATCTTGCGAGACCGCAATGCATGGAGCGGTCACCGGGGCGTCGCAAGGAGCATCGGTAACCGGTCGCTTCGATCCGGGGGCCAACCGAGGGTGAGTATGTAACTATTTTTTATTTTTTTCATTATTTTTAACATTAGATATTTTTACTATTCATGTTGCATAGGCAGCATAAATAGTAAAAAGTTGGTCATACAGGGTTAATAGCAGTGTTAACCGAGTGCGTTACACCGCGGTCAATGCTGCCATTAACCCTGTGTGACCGCTGACCGGAGGGGAGTATGCGGGCGCCGGGCACTGACTGCAGGGAGGAAGGAGTGGCCATTTTCTTCTGGACTGTGCACGTCGCTGATTGGTCGTGGCTGTTTTCAGCTACATGGATTTCCATGACAGACAGAGGCTGCGACCAATGAATATCCGTGACAGACAGAAGGACAGACAGGAAGACGGAAGTGACCCGTAGACAATTATATAGTAGATGAGTTTCACTTTTTATATTGAAGAACTGAAATAAATTAACTTTTTGATGATATTCTAATTTTGTGATAAGCACCTGCATATGTAACTCTTAAGATAGGTTATTGTTACTGATAGGTGTGCTATATTTATTTCACTCTCTATTAGTGATGGCCGAACCACCCACAGGCGTTAGCTGATAAGAGAGTTAAAAACAGCAAGAGCAGGTGGCTGTGCCTGATCTTTAAATAAATAAATTAAAAAAGCAGCATGAGTTCACCTCTATTTTTGACAATCAGCACTTGCAAAACTTACTGTCATGATCCAGTTCTGAGTTTTTGTTCAGATGTCTTATCTCTGGACTGGTCATGTGGGAATTAATCCCCTCTGCCTCACTTTGAAGCTGGCTGAGCTATTTAAGTCCTCTGGAGCCCATGGGCCAGTGTCAGCTATAGTTCATGCTGCACGGTTTGAGCACCTGACCTGGATACTTATACTAGTGTTCCTTTGCCTTTGTCTGCCTGCACCCGTTTATGACTTGTTCTGACCTCTGGATTGTACCCCCGACTCCATCTTTCATCTCAAGTTTTGGTTACCACGTTCCCGGTAGGCTCTGACTTCTTGCTTGGCCCCGACTATTCTCTGCTCGCCCCTTCTGTACCGCGCTGCTATCTCCGTGTATGACCTTGGCTTGTCTGACGCCTCTTTCATTACCTGTGACACCTGTGTTGTTGTTCAGTGTTGCTGCGCTGTGTGTGCAACCTTTTTTCCTTAACCAGCACCCCCTGGTGGAGGTTACTCTATACTGCACTGCGGCAGCACATTACACTTACAGCTCCAGGCTGCAGCCCTCAGCTGTCAGTCTTATCATGGCTGGCTATCAAGAATAAAGGGGTCCCCATGCTGTTTTTTTAATTATTTAAATAACTAATTTAACAAAACGGTGTGTCCCCCCCATTTTTGACAGCCAGCTAATCTAAGCAAACAGCTGTGGACTGGTATTTTCAGGCTGGTAAGGGGTCATGGATATTGCCCCCCAGCGTAAAATTAGCAGCCCTCAGCCTCCCCACAAAAGGTGCATCTGTTAAATGTCCAGCTATTCCCACTTGCCCTGTGGCAGTAGCAAGTGGGGTTAATATTTGTGGGGTTGATGTCAGCTGTTTTATGGCCGGTGACATCAAGCCCATAAGTTAGTAATGGAGAGGCTTCTATATGACGTCCCATTACTAAACCCATAGTTAGATTGTAAATAAACACACAGCCAGAATAAGGGTGGTTTCACACTTGCGTTTTTGTCTGCAGCGTTTTTTGCACA
Organism: Ranitomeya imitator; assembly: GCF_032444005.1. Classification (NCBI taxonomy): domain Eukaryota; kingdom Metazoa; phylum Chordata; class Amphibia; order Anura; family Dendrobatidae; genus Ranitomeya; species Ranitomeya imitator. Next base: position 227,070,834 of record NC_091283.1, read on the forward strand.
AAAAAACGCATGCGTTTTTTTCCCTATATTTAACATTGAAAACGCATGCTTTTTTTGTGTACGCGTTTGGTCGCGTTTTCAATCGCATGCGTTTTTTTACTGCATGCGTTCATTTTCAAAAATGCAACTTGTAGTATTTTTGAGAGGCCTTTTTTGGTCACAAAAAAACGTATGCGTTTTCATGCTTTTTTTGGGTCAAAAAACACATTGGAGTCAATGGGAACGCATGCGTTTTTTTGTGCAAGCGTTTGCATGCGTTAAAAACACATGCATTTTTTAAAAAAAAAAACATAAAAACACACTGATAAACCACCCCACACCATAAAATTGATAAAGGGATCCTACCCCTAACCCTACCCCTAACCCTACCCTAACCCTACCCCTAACCCTACCCCTAACCCTAATCCCTTTAAGGGTAGGGTTAGGGTTACGTTTAGGGGTAGGGTTAGGGGTAGGGTTAGGGGTAGGGTTAGGGTTAGGATCCCTTTAGGGTTAAGGTTAGGATCCCTTTAGGGTTAGGGTTAGGATCCCTACCCCTAACCCTACCCCTAACCCTAGCTCTTTCTGTTTATAGTGGGTTTTTTACTTTATTTTGATGATTGGCAGCTGTCACACATTTATGTGCATGCGTTTAAAAAACGCAAACGCATGAAAAAACGCATGTAAACGCGTCAAAACGCCGCGTTTTTTTCACCACATTCAAAAACGCATGCGTCAAAAAAACGCAGCGTTTGCACACGTTTACATGCGTTTTTCACCATGCGTTTTTTTTTAAACGCATGCGTTTTGAATCGCAAGTGTGAAACCAGCCTAAAGTCCTTTATTTGAAATAAAAATAAATACCTTTTTACTTTTTAAATAAAAAATAAAAAATAAAGTTATACTCACCTAACACCCATTCCATTGAAGTCCTGGTCTCCTGTAAAAAAACCCAAAAATAACGATCATATTTATCACCTGCCCAACATACTGTCCCACGCCGTAATCCATGTCTGTGATAAGTCCTTTTCAACCAGGACAGTGCCAAGATGTGACCGTCAAGACTGAAATCCATGGGAGAATGAGCTGCTGTGAGCGTAGCGTTATTGACTAGCGGTGACATCAGAGGTTACTGCAAGTCACTGAGGCTGTGTTTCCAGCTCACTTCACTGTGTCGGGCCGATGGACTGTGATGACCTCAATGAGATCACCGCTAGCACCGTGCAAAAAAGTCTCACGGTGCAACGCTGAACCCAGTGAGGTCACCATTGTTCACAGTGAGAAATTGTTTATTTTAGACGGGGGGGGGGGGGGGGGGGGGGAATATCAATGACATGCTATATATATAAGAAAAACAGCCGCACTCAAGTCTTGATTTCAATGTAGAGAGTTTTTTTGTTTTTATTCAAGTGCACAGGCACCACCAAATAGTTTTTAAAGAAAGATGGCAAGTGATAGCGGACAACAAGGTAACGTTTCGACCAGGCACGGTCTTTCTCAAAACCTCACAAGAGTGGTAGACTGTAGCGAAAAAATAAAGAGTTTTCCTGTGCCTCCTACCTAAGAAGTTCAGTGCACTGCATTCGTTATCCTCCGGATTGCAGCCGGGTGAACACAATACAGCCCAAGACGCAGGGTGTCAGTTCCATTTGCCCCTGTGTTGCTGCACACACAAAGAGCTCTGCAGACAACTTCTCTGTCTGCTTCCAAGCCAACACTGACATGCTGGTAATCAAAAATAGAGAGGAAGCCACGCTGGATTTTTTTAATGATTTATAGTGCAGGCGGCAGATGATAAATACTTTCATCAGCCTCTGCCTGCTCTTGCTGTTATTAGCGGCAGCAGACATAGGCTGATGGGAGTAATACTCCCATCATCTGACGCCTGTAATGGAGGTAAACTTTTTACCGCCGGTCACAGCTGCTGGTCCACTGTGTCATCTGACAGCGTGGGAGATGCAGCACTCTGACTGGTGGTAATAATCTTACCGTCGATCAGAACCGCCGGTATTTCCCGCGCTGTCATGCAGATGCCAGTGTGGCAAACAATGGATGTTCTGGGTGCCAAGCCCTAATAGTAATACGGACTTCCTGGAGAAGTCCGTGTTTGGGTCTGTGCCCAAACAGTAGGTGTTCGGTATGGAGCCCGAACTTTAATGTTTGGTTTCGCCTATCTCTACATTCTATACAAATTTTAAAGGTAATCTGTCACCAGGTTTTTCCCATGTAACCTACCACCACCTTTCAGTCCTATGTGACAGCATTTTATAATGCTGTATAAGTCTCCAAGCCATCCTACAAAACAAAAACAGACCTTTTATCATACTCACTTGTACCATGGTAAGCATCACTGGTCTGGCGCCTCTTTTCTTCTTCCGATGTTGTCCCATGTGGGTGACGTGTCCTACGTCTTCCTCACAGTGTTCCCCATCACTCTCCTGTGCAGACGCAGTTGCCGCTGCCTTTCTGAGCGCAGAGCAAAGTACTGTAATGCGCATGCTCTGATGCTCTTTTGACCTTTCCTGATGCATATGAAGAACAGTACTTTGCCCTGCCTTCAAGCTCAGAGAGAAGTGTGCAAGAGCGCAATGGGAACACTGTGTGGATGACGTAGGACACATCAGCCACATGAAGCAGAGAAGGAGGACAGCGATCTTAAGGAGAGGTTCTTTTTTTTGTTTTGCAGGGCGGCATGGAGACTTACATACAGCATTCCAGAATGGAACGCACGGCTGAAAGGTGGTGGCCATATGTTATATGAGAAAAACCTGGTGACGTGACAGGTTCCCATTAATGCCATTTTGAATCATTCACTGTATATTTTGTATAGCATTTATTTTCCCCCCTTGTTCACTTTCCCCACTGTAGCGAAAACATAACAAAGGCCCAGGGTGGGTCAAAATATCTTGATTTGGTCAGTCTGTTTATGTTCTGAAGCTTCAAACTTTATCATGTTCTACTGTACTTGTTTCACAATAAAAATCTTCAGTTCAAAAGAAACCTTGTGAGTGCGATGATTATTTTCTTTATGACTCTTTAGAATGGTGCCCCACTCTACCAACTCCTCTTATCATATCCGAGTGTAAACCAATTAAACCTGTGGTTTGAGACTGTAATAAGATTATGTTAACGTTCTACGGAGACCGATGACGTGGGTCAAAATTAGGGTTGAGCGAAACGGATTGGACAAATTCAAAAGTCGCCGACTTTCGGCAAAGTCGGGTTTTGTGAAACCTGACCCGATCCTAGTGTGGGATCGGCCATGAGGTTGGCGATCTTCGTGCCAAAGTCGCATTTCATATGATGCTTTCAGCGCCATTTCTCATCCAATGAAGGAGGACGCAGAGTGTGGGCAGCGTGATGACATAGGTCTTGATCCCCACCATCTTAGATAAGGGCATGACAGTGATTGGCTTGCTTTCTGCAGCATCACAGGGGCTATAAAGGGGCGTGCACGCCGACCACCATCTTACTTCTGCCGATCTTAGCATAGGGAGAGGTTGCTGCAGCTTCATCAGAAGAAGGGATATAGTTAGGGAGGGAAGATTAACCCCGAAACTGCTTGTGCTGCAGCGATTTCCACGGTCCAACACCACCTTTTCTTTGCAGGGACAGTGGAGTTTATTTTTTTGTGCATCAGCTCTGTAGCTTATTAGGCTGCCCTATACGGCTCCCTGGTAGCTGCATTGCTGTTTGTACGCAAAAATCCTGTTGCTCCTTTCTGCACAGTTCTCTTGTTTCTTTGTCCACACTTTTGTGTGCAGCAGTCCTTTTTATTGCTGCCATTCTTGTCCTGAGATCATTGTAGGGACATTGAAATTGTACTACAGCCCTTGTATTTTTTTATATATCTTCCAGCCACGTTTTGCCACTTACATTGTGTAGTGTAATACACTGGGCCTGAGTTTAGTTGCAGTCTCCCCCCCAAAAAAGGGAGATTTAATTGGCACTAAGTGGATCTACGTCACAGTTCTGTTAGTTTGTCTTACATCTTCCAGCCACGTTCTGCCACTTACATTGTGTAGTGTAATACACTGGGCCTGAGTTTTGTTGCAGTCTCCCCCAAATAAAAGGGAGATTTAAATTGGCACTAAGTGGATCTACGTCACAGTTCTGTTAGTTTGTCGTACATCTTCCAGCCACGTTCTGCCACTTACATTGTGTAGTGTAATACACTGGGCCTGAGTTTTGGTGCAGTCTCCCCCCATAAAAAGGGAGATTTAAGGTAACGTTCACACTAGCGTTATGCTAGTTTGCGTCGGGCGACGCAGCGGCGACGCATGCGTCATGCGCCCCTATATTTAACATGGGGGACGCATGCGTTTTTTTTTTGTTGCGTTGTGCGACGCATGCCAAATGTGGTGCCAATATTCAAAATGGGCTCTAAAAGTGAACCTGGAAATTATAGGCCAGTAAGTCTAACCTCTATTGTTGGTAAAATATTTGAAGGGTTTCTGAGGGATGTTATTCTGGATTATCTCAATGAGAATAACTGTTTAACTCCATATCAGCATGGGTTTATGAGAAATCGCTCCTGTCAAACCAATCTAATCAGTTTTTATGAAGAGGTAAGCTATAGACTGGACCACGGTGAGTCATTGGACGTGGTATATCTCGATTTTTCCAAAGCGTTTGATACCGTGCCGCACAAGAGGTTGGTACACAAAATGAGAATGCTTGGTCTGGGGGAAAATGTGTGTAAATGGGTTAGTAACTGGCTTAGTGATAGAAAGCAGAGGGTGGTTATAAATGGTATAGTCTCTAACTGGGTCGCTGTGACCAGTGGGGTACCGCAGGGGTCAGTATTGGGACCTGTTCTCTTCAACATATTCATTAATGATCTGGTAGAAGGTTTACACAGTAAAATATCGATATTTGCAGATGATACAAAACTATGTAAAGCAGTTAATACAAGAGAAGATAGTATTCTGCTACAGATGGATCTGGATAAGTTGGAAACTTGGGCTGAAAGGTGGCAGATGAGGTTTAACAATGATAAATGTAAGGTTATACACATGGGAAGAGGGAATCAATATCACCATTACACACTGAACGGGAAACCACTGGGTAAATCTGACAGGGAGAAGGACTTGGGGATCCTAGTTAATGATAAACTTACCTGGAGCAGCCAGTGCCAGGCAGCAGCTGCCAAGGCAAACAGGATCATGGGGTGCATTAAAAGAGGTCTGGATACACATGATGAGAGCATTATACTGCCTCTGTACAAATCCCTAGTTAGACCGCACATGGAGTACTGTGTCCAGTTTTGGGCACCGGTGCTCAGGAAGGATATAATGGAACTAGAGAGAGTACAAAGGAGGGCAACAAAATTAATAAAGGGGATGGGAGAACTACAATACCCAGATAGATTAGCGAAATTAGGATTATTTAGTCTAGAAAAAAGACGACTGAGGGGCGATCTAATAACCATGTATAAGTATATAAGGGGACAATACAAATATCTCGCTGAGGATCTGTTTATACCAAGGAAGGTGACGGGCACAAGGGGGCATTCTTTGCGTCTGGAGGAGAGAAGGTTTTTCCACCAACATAGAAGAGGATTCTTTACTGTTAGGGCAGTGAGAATCTGGAATTGCTTGCCTGAGGAGGTGGTGATGGCGAACTCAGTCGAGGGGTTCAAGAGAGGCCTGGATGTCTTCCTGGAGCAGAACAATATTGTATCATACAATTATTAGGTTCTGTAGAAGGACGTAGATCTGGGGATTTATTATGATGGAATATAGGCTGAACTGGATGGACAAATGTCTTTTTTCGGCCTTACTAACTATGTTACTATGTTACTATGCGTCTTTTTTGCCGCTAGCGTCGGACCAAGAAAACGCAACAAGTTGCATTTTTCTTGCGTCCAAATTTCGGCAAAAACCGACGCATGCGTCGCAAAACGCAGCGTTTTTGCGTGCGTTTTGCTGCGTTTTTGCGTGCGTTGCATCGCCGACGCAGCGGCGCACAACGCTAGTGTGAACGTAGCCTAAATTGGCACTAAGTGGATCTACATCACAGTTCTGTCAGTTTGTCGTACATTTTCCAGCCACGTTCTACCACTTACATTGTGTAGTGTAATACACTATGCCTGAGATTTGTTGCAGTCTCCCTCCCCCAAAAAAGGGAGATTTAAATTCTCCACAAGTTATATACACCTTCTACCTTGTTTCACAATACCATATAACGGTTGTTATTTTGGTTAGATTTTTCCAAAAATGAGGAAGTCTGGTGGAAGAGGCCGTGGGCGGGCGTTGCCAGCTGGTACTGATGGTGGTGGTGGTAAAGCATCTGGTGGTAGTGGGAAAAGCAAAATAGCACCAAAGGCTCGAGGTGTTGAGCCAGCGTCATTGTCTGCCTACACAAGGCCTCGAAGGCTCCCTTATCTGGGAGTAGGAAAACAGGTTTTAAAGCCGGAGCAGCAGGAAAAAGTTTTGGCTTTCCTTGCTGACTCAGCCTCTAGCTCTTTCGCCTCCTCTTCAGAAGGTTCGAAATCTAAAAGCAGCGAGTCGTCAGTGGCTGCTCCCGGTCAGGAACAAGTCACTTCCTTGTGTACTTCACCCATACCATAAGTGAAGGATGTGGCAGGCGAAACTACAGTTTACTCCATGGAGCTCTTTCCACATACCGTGTCTGGGTTAGAGAGGGAAATTGTTAAAAGCCCATTACAAGATGAATTGGACATGGAGTGCACAGATGCACAGCCACAGCTAGATTATTATGCTGTTCCATTGACTCAGATCACTACATTGCCCTCGCAGTGTACTGAGCCAGAATCTGACCCTGATGAGACTATGGTGCCCCGTCCAGAACGCTATAGCACCTTACACGGTGACACAGAGGAAGGTGCACATGACATTGAAGAGGAGGTGATAGATGACCCAGTTGTTGACCCAGATTGGCAGCCATTGGGGGAAGAGGGTGCCGCTGCCAGTAGCTCAGAAGCGGAGGAGGATGATCCGCAGCAGCCATCTACATCGCAACAGCATTCATCTGGCAGGCCCGTATCTGGCCAAAAATGTTTGTCAAAACCAAAAACAGTTTTAGGGCAGCGTGGCCATCCGGTGAAAGTAGCACAGCGTGCAATGCCTGAAAAGGTAATCCATAATAGGAAGAGTGCAGTGTGGGAATTTTTTAACCAAGATCCAAATGATCAGTGCAAAGTTATCTGTAAGAAGTGCTCAAAGACCTTTAGCAGAGGGAAGAATCTCCTAAATTTAAATACAACGTGCATGCGTAGACATTTAACCAGCATGCACTTGTAAGCCTGGACTAACTACCAAACATCCAGTACCATTGGTGCACCTGCTCAGAATGAAGGTAGTCAGCAACACTACATTGCTTCCCTCACAGTAAGCCCACCAGTTAGGACACCACCAGCAGCAAATGTGGAGGTATGGTCGCAAGGCCAAAGCAGTCAGGGAATCACAAGGTTCTTGGTAGGAAACACTGTAGGTAGGCCAACATCAAGAATACCATCACCAACCCTCTCTCAATCTGCCAGCTCTCCAGTCCAGCTCACCCTACAAGAGACTCTCGTTAGGAAAAGAAAGTACTCATCCTGTCATCCGCGTACGCAGGGCTTGAACGCCCACATTGCTAGACAAATCTCATTAGAGATGATGCCCTACCCTTTCAAAGCCCTGATGGCCTACGCAGTACCACGCTATGACCTACCCAGTCGACACTTCTTTGCGAGAAAAGCCATCCCAGCCCTCCACCAGCATGTCAAAGACCGCATTGTCCATGCACTGAGGCAATCAGTCAGTAGAAAGGTGCACCTCACAACAGATACGTGGACCAGTAGGCATGGCCATGGACGTTACGTGTCCATCACGGCGCACTGGGTTAATGTGGTGGATGCAGGGTCCACAGGGGAACAGCCATAGTGGGACAGTTCTGCCTAGCCCACGGTCTAGGAAACAGTTTGCTGTAGGCGTTCGCCACCCCTCCTCCTCCTCCTCCTTCAGAAGTGAAAGCTCGTCCACAGAGCGCAGTCGCACGACCACTCCATCCGCAGCTGCCAGTGTTGCACACGAGGTGTCCCATTATGGAACAGCTAGTGGTAAGCGTCAGCAGGCTGTGCTACAAATGAAGTGTTTGGGCGACAAAAGACACACCGCGGAAGTACTGGCCGAGTACTTGCAGCAAGAAACTCAGTCATGGCTGGGCAGTGTACATCTTGAGGCAGGCAAGGTAGTCAGTGATAATGGAAGGAATTTTATGGCTGCCATAGCCCTTTCAGAACTGAAACACAGTCCTTGCCTGGCTCACACCTTGAACCTGGTGGTGCATTGCTTCCTGAAAAATTATCCGGAGTTACCAGCCCTGCTTCTGAAGGTGCGAAGACTTTGCTCGCACATCCACCGGTCGCCCATACACTCCAGCCGTATGCAGAACCATCAGCGATCACTGAATCTTCCCCAGCACCGCCTAATAATCGACGTTGCAACAAGGTGGAACTCCACACTGCACATGCTTCAGAGGCTGTGAGAACAGAGGCGTGCCGTCATTTATTTGTGGGAGGATACACATACACGGGCAGGCAGTTGGATGGCAGACATGGAGTTGTCTGGTGTGCAGTGGTCAAAGCTCCAAGACCTCTGTCAAGTCCTTCAGGGTTTTGAGGAATGCACCCGGCTGGTAAGTGCAGACGACGCCATCATAACCATAAGCATCCCACTAATGCGTCTGCTGATGCAAAGTTTGATGCACATCAAGGAGCAGGCATTTGCAGCCGAGGAGGAGGGAAGCCTTGATGACAGTCAGCCATTGTCTGATCTGGGAACTCTCCTGGACGAGGTGGCGGACGAAGAGGAGGAGGATGATGGGCATGAATATTTATGGGAGGAGGATGCTTCTCAGGGGGCAATAGAAACTGGTGGCGTTGCAAGGTCAGGTACAGGGTTTTTGCGGGCCACAAGTGATGTTGATTTGCAAGAAAGTGCTCCTCAACCCAGCACAAGCAGTGAATTGACACCTGGAACATTGGCCCACATGGCAGAGTATGCCTTGCTTATCCTAAAAAGAGACCCCCGCATTATCAAAATGATGACCGATGATGATTACTGGTTGGCCTGCCTCCTGGATCCACGATACAAAGGAAAATTACAAAATATCATGCCACATGAGAACCTTGAGCAAATATTGACTACAAACAAGCAACTCTTGTAGACCGTTTGGTTCAGGCATTCCCAGCACACAGAGGCAGTGATGGTTCTCACACGAGCTGTAGGGGGCAACATGGCAGAGGTGTTAGAGGTGCACAAATCCGAAGTGGCGTTGGAAAGAGGGGTTTTATGACCAGCTTGTGGAGTGATTTCGCAATGACCGCAGACACGACAGGTACTGCTGCATCAATTCAAAGTGACAGGAGACAGCATTTGTCCAGTATGGTTACCAACTATTTTTCCTCCCTGATCGATGTTCTCCCTCACAGGTCATTCCCCTTTGATTACTGGGCATCTAAAATAGACATCTGGCCTGAATTGGCAGAATATGCATTACAGGAGCTCGCTTGCCCAGCTGCTAGTGTGCAATCAGAAAGAGTCTTCAGTGCTGCTAGTTCAATACTGACCGAAAAAAGGACACGTCTGGCTACCAGAAATGGTGATGATCTAATCTTCATTAAAATGAACCAATCATGGATTTCTTTTTTTTTTTTTATTAATTTTTTATTTTCAAATTTTCAAAATACATGAACAAAAAAGTAGGACACATGAATCTGAGACATACTGTTACAGATTGCTAAATGGGATAAATTGTAGCATACAGATGCATTAATTGAGGATATTGTTCACCGGAAGTGTCCGTAGTTTAGGTATTTGCATAAAGTTCCGGTGGCGAAGTTAGTTCACAAAGTTCGGGTCATGCAACTCAGAAAGCTCAAAAGAAAAAGAAACACACATAAACACAAAAACAGAGAACAACGAAAACCGTAATAGGGAGAGGGGGCGGGATGGGATGTACCGGAGGGGATGTAGTGGTCAAGTAGAAATTCCTGAATGACAAATCTTTCATCTGAGGAGGACAGGTACAATAAGACCTTAAACCAGCAAGAAATAGTCAGGTAATTTCGACTAACTGGAAAAGAGTGCTAGGGAGAATATCAAATAATACTAATACAACCAGGTGAATGAGCAATGCCAGGGTCCATCACAGTGCAGTGTTAATAATCATGATGAAATTACGGGAGAACAAACTTGTATAGCTAAGAGGAATAGCTAGTGGAAGGCAGTGAAGTAGAGCTAGTCGACATTTGCCATGGCAACCATGTCCGAAAGAATTTATCGTGTGAATGGGAATCCCAGCTGGACAACTCCTCCATCCTACAGATGTCCTGGACTTTTTTGGTTCATTCATCAATATGAGGGGGGTTCATTTGTCTCCAATGTAAGGAGATCAAGTGTTTGGCTGCGGCTATTAGGAGAGGGAGAAGGTCATGTTTTTTCGGCTTGTATGACTTCGTAGGAAGTGACAGTAGTACTTCTTGGGGTGTTAGGTTGTCTGTTATTAATCCTATTTGGCGGAGTCGGTTGAAGACATCTTTCCAGAATTTTGTGATAGCTGGGCATGACCAGAATATGTGTGATAACGAGCCTTTTGACCTCATACATCTCCAACAGAGAGGAGAGTCTGAGAGGCCCAGGTGATAGAGCGACTCGGGGGTTCTATACCATCTGGAAAGGACTTTAAAAGCATTCTCCTGTAATAGGACACATCTTGAGAACCCATGTGAGTGTCCTAGTACTTGATCTGATTCCCTACTGGAGAGAGATATGTTCAACTCAGTCTCCCAAGAGGATAAGTATAAGGGTTTAACCCCTTTCTGCCATTAGACGTACTATTGCGTCCATGTGGGGTGGGCTTTACTTCCCAAGGACGCAATAGTACGTCATATGCGATCGGCAGCGCTCACGGGGGGAGCGCCGCCGATCGCGGCCGGGTGTCAGCTGCCTATCGCAGCTGACATCTGGCACTATGTGCCAGGAGCGGTCAAAGACCGCCCCCGGCACATTAACCCCCGGCACACCGCGATCAAAAATGATCGCGATGTGCCGGCGGTACAGGGAAGCACCGCGCAGGGAGGGGGCTCCCTGCGGGCTTCCCTGAGCCCCCCACAGCAACGCGATGTGATCGCGTTGCTGCGAGGGTCTTACCTCCCTCCCTCCCTGCTCCAGGCCCAGATCCAAGATGGCCGCGGATCCGGGTCCTGCAGGGAGGGAGGTGGCTTCACAGAGCCTGCTCAGAGCAGGCACTGTGAAGCAGCCTGCACTCCTATCAGATCGGTGATCTGACAGAGTGCTGTGCAAACTGTCAGATCACCGATCTGTGATGTCCCCCCCTGGGACAAAGTAAAAAAGTAAAAAAAAAATTTTTCAAATGTGTAAAAAAAAATTAAAAAAAATATTCCAAAATAATGAAAAAAAAAAATAATATTATTCCCATAAATACATTTCTTTATCTAAATAAAAAAAACAAAACAATAAAAGTACACATATTTAGTATCGCCGCGCCCGTAACGGCCCGACCTATAAAACTGGCCCACTAGTTAACCCCTTCAGTAAACACCGTAAGAAAAAAAAAAAACGAGGCAAAAAACAACGCTTTATTATCATACCGCCGAACAAAAAGTGGAATAACACGCGATCAAAAAGATGGATATAAATAACCATGGTACCGCTGAAAGCGTCATCTTGTCCCGCAAAAAACGAGCCACCATACAGCATCATCAGCAAAAACATAAAAAAGTTATAGTCCTGAGAATAAAGCGATGCAAAAATAATTATTTTTTCCGTAAAATAGTTTTTATCGTATAAAAGCGCCAAAACATAAAAAAATGATATAAATGAGGTGTCGCTGTAATCGTACTGACCCGAAGAATAAAACTGCTTTATCAATTTTACCAAACGCGGAACGGTATAAACGCCTCCCCCAAAATAAATTCATGAATAGCTGTTTTTTGGTCATTCTTCCTCACAAAAATCGGAATAAAAAGCGATCAAAAAATGTCACGTGCCTGAAAATGTTACCAATAAAATCGTCAACTCGTCCCGCAAAAAACAAGACCTCACATGACTCTGTGGACCAAAATATGGAAAAATTATAGCTCTCAAAATGTGGTAACGCAAAAAATATTTTTTGCAATAAAAAGCGTCTTTCAGTGTGTGATGGCTGCCAATCATAAAAATCCGCTAAAAAACCCGCTATAAAAGTAAATCAAACCCCCCTTCATCACCCCCTTAGTTAGGGAAAAATTAAAAAAATGTATTTATATCCATTTTCCCGTTAGGGCTAGGGTTAGGGCTAGGGTTAGGGCTAGGGTTAGGGTTAGGGCTAGGGTTAGGGTTGGGGCTAGGGCTAGGGTTAGGGCTAGGGTTAGGGCTAGGGTTAGGGTTAGGGTTGGGGCTACAGTTAGGGTTGGGGCTACAGTTAGGGTTGGGGCTAAAGTTACGGTTAGGGTTTAGATTACATTTACAGTTGGGAATAGGGTTGGGATTAGGGGTGTGTCAGGGTTAGGGGTGTGGTTAGGGTTACCGTTGGAATTAGGGTTAGGGGTGTGTTTGGATTAGGGCTTCAGTTATAATTGGAGGGTTTCCACTGTTTAGGCACATCAGGGGCTCTCCAAACACGACATGGCGTCCGATCTCAATTCCAGCCAATTCTGCGTTGAAAAAGTAAAACAGTGCTCCTTCCCTTCCGAGCTCTCCCGTGTGCCCAAACAGGGGTTTGCCCCAACATATGGGGTATCAGCGTACTCAGGACAAATAGGACAACAACTTTTGGGGTCCAATTTCTCCTGTTACCCTTGGGAAAAAACAAACTAGGGGCTAAAAAATAATTTTTGTGGGAAAAAATTTTTGTTTTATTTTTACGGCTCTGCATTATAAACTTCTGTGAAGCCCTTGGTGGGTCAAAGCGCTCACCACACATCTAGATAAGTTCCTTAGGGGGTCTACTTTCCAAAATGGTGTCACTTGTGGGGGGTTTCAATGTTTAGGCACATCAGTGGCTCTCCAAACGCAACATGGCGTCCCATCTCAATTCCTGTCAATTTTGCATTGAAAAGTCAAACGGCACTCCTTCCCTTCCGAGCTCTCCCATGCGCCCAAACAGTGGTTTACCCCCACATATGGGGTATCAGCGTACTCAGGACAAATTGGACAACAACTTTTGGGGTCGAATTTCTCCTCTTACCCTCGGGAAAATACAAAACTGGGGGCTAAAAAATAATTTTTGTGGGAAAAAATTTTTGTTTTATTTTTACGGCTCTGCATTATAAACTTCTGTGAAGCCCTTGGTGGGTCAAAGCGCTCACCACACATCTAGATAAGTTCCTTAGGGGGTCTACTTTCCAAAATGGTGTCACTTGTGGGGGGTTTCAATGTTTAGGCACATCAGTGGCTCTCCAAACGCAACATGGCGTCCCATCTCAATTCCTGTCAATTTTGCATTGAAAAGTCAAACGGCACTCCTTCCCTTCCGAGCTCTCCCATGCGCCCAAACAGTGGTTTACCCCCACATATGGGGTATCAGCGTACTCAGGACAAATTGTACAACAACTTTTGGGGTCCAATTTCTTCTCTTACCCTTGGGAAAATAAAAAATTGGGGGCGAAAAGATAATTTTTGTGAAAAAATATGATTTTTTATTTTTACGGTTCTCCATTATAAACTTCTGTGAAGCACTTGGTGGGTCAAAGTGCTCACCACACCTCTAGATAAGTTCCTTAGGGGGTCTACTTTCCAAAATGGTGTCACTTGTGGGGGGTTTCAATGTTTAGGCACATCAGTGGCTCTCCAAACGCAACATGGTGTCCCATCTCAATTCCTGTCAATTTTGCATTGAAAAGTCAAACGGCGCTCCTTCCCTTCCGAGCTCTCCCATGCGCCCAAACAGTGGTTTACCCCCACATTTTCTCCTGTTACCCTTGGTAAAATAAAACAAATTGGAGCTGAATTAAATTTTTTGTGAAAAAAAGTTAAATGTTCATTTTTATTTAAACATTCCAAAAATTCCTGTGAAGCACCAGAAGGGTTAATAAACTTCTTGAATATGGTTTTGAGCACCATGAGGGGTGCAGTTTTTAAAATGGTGTCACACTTGGGTATTTTCTATCATATAGACCCCTCAAAATGACTTCAAATGAGATGTGGTCCCTAAAAAAAAATGGTGTTGTAAAAATGAGAAATTGCTGGTCAACTTTTAACCCTTATAACTCCCTAACAAAAAAAAATTTTGGTTCCAAAATTGTGCTGATGTAAAGTAAACATGTGGGAAATGTTACTTATTAAGTATTTTGTGGGACATATATCTGTGATTTAATTGCATAAAAATTCAAAGTTGGAAAATTGCGAAATTTTCATAATTTTCGCCAAATTTCCGTTTTTTTCACAAATAAACGCAAGTACTATCAAAGAATTTTTACCATTGTCATGAAGTACAATATGTCACGAGAAAACAATGTCAGAATCACTGGAATCCATTGAAGCGTTCCAGAGTTATAACCTCATAAAGGGACAGTGGTCAGAATTGTAAAAATTGGCCCGGTCATTAACGTGCAAACCACCCTTGGGGGTAAAGGGGTTAAATTTAGTATTGGGGGAGATTAAGTTATGGTATAGTTTGGATATTAATTTAGGGGGTGTGGGATTGAGTTTGAGTATAAGCTCCAACCAAAGCCAGTCTGGGTTGTTTTGGATGTTTGACTTGAGTTTAGACATAATGTGCTGCACATGGTGTACTTGTATGAAATCTCGGGGTCGCTTCCTGGCTTCACAAGGCCAACTATTTGTACAGTTGATTTGATTAGAAAGCAAGTGAGAAATTGGGAGGTTTGGTAAGGAATCCCAGAGGTCAAATGCATCTATGTATTTTGGTTTGATGAGCCAAGGCACGACCCCCAGAGGCATGTTATCCAAAAAGAGACATTGTGGCCAGTTGTTTGGGATCAGCTTCCTCCTAATGGACAGTGTGTTACTAGTTATTCCTTCTAGGGAATTTTGCGGGGGGACGGCTGAGGTCCAGAGGTATTTTCCAGCCCCACCTCCCAGTAGTAAGAGTTCAAGGTTAGGGATTTTTTGGGAAAGTCTAGGTTTAACCAGATATATCCACCTGGCCAAATGGATTGCCCGGTAGTAAGTCTCAAAATGAGGGAGTCCAAGTCCTCCTTTCTTTTTCGGGAGTGAGAGGATTTTGAATGGGAGTCTAGGTCTTTTGCCCCTCCAAACATACCCTTTGACTATTTTATTGATTGCTGTGAAGAAAGTCTTGGGAAGAGGTATAGGAATCATGTTCATATGATAGAATATCTTTGGAAGGATGTATGATTTGATTATGTTTATCCTCCCAATCCACAAAATGTATGGTAAGTCATAGGCTTTAAGGAGTGTTTGGAGATTGTCCAAAAGCGGTTCAAAATTGTGTTTGTAAAGATTAGAGGGGTTTGCAGTAAGAAAGACGCCTAGGTATTTCAATTTATCTGTGAGCCATTTGAAGGGGGTAGACTTTTTGAGATACAGGGCAACTTCATCTGGCAATGAGACATTCATGACTTCTGATTTGTGCATATTTACTTTGAAGTTGGAGATAACCCCAAACTCCTCAATAAGTTTCGAAATAGAGGGGAATGCAGACTTAGGATTTGAGATCAAGATCGTAAGATCGTCTGTGAAAGCAGCTGTTTTAAATTCTGTGTGTTCCACGGTTAGTCCCCTTATTGACTCTTCCTGTCTTATTCTCTGTATTAACATCTCCATAACTAACACAAAAAGAGTTGGGGAGAGAGGGCAGCCCTGCCTGGTCCCATTTCCTATCTCAAAAGGATCCGAAAGCAGCCCGTTGACTCTAACTCTAGCGGTTGGAGCCGAATACAGAGTCATGATGGCATCAATAAGAGGTTTTGGGAAGTCAAACTTCCGCAGAGTGCATACCATGTAGTGCCAACTGACTCTGTCAAAGGCCTTCTCGGCGTCAGTTGATAATAGAGCCAACGGGGTTCCGGAGCATCTAGCATGTGAGATGGCTAAAAGTATTTTTAATGTGTTGTCCTTCCCTTCACGACCTCTGACAAAACCCACTTGGTCAGGGTGTATCAGGGACTCAAGAACACTGTTGATCCTAGATGCAAGAATTTTAGCCCAAAGTTTTAGATCAGAGTTCAATAAAGATATTGGGCGATAGTTGCTGGACTGGCTACCATCTCTCCCATCTTTGGGGATAACAGATATGTGTGCTTCTAAGGTCTGATTGGTTGGGGGATTTCCTGCAAGAAAGGAGTTAAACAGGGAAGTCAGATGTGGTAGGAGTAGGTCCGAAAATTTTTTGTAGTATGACAGTGGGAAGCCATCTGGACCAGGAGTTTTATTAGTTGCCATATTTTGTAAAGTGTCGCTAATTTCTTGACTGGTGACTTGAGACAGAAGGGCTGCATGGTCTTTGGATTGAACCTTTGGGAGGGAAAGAGGAGCCAAGAATTCCTGGATCCTGTCTGCCGCAGCCACACAGTCTTTCATGGATTCGGGGGGTTCTAAATTATAGAGGGATTGGTAGTAGCGTCTAAACGCCTCAGCAATATCTTCGGATCTGTCGACCTTCGTGTTTGGATCTTTGTATACATGCTTTATAAATTTACTATCCTTCTGTTTTTTGAGAAGGTGGGAGGTCAGCTTGCTATTTTTGTTCCCGTGCATATAGAATCGATGTCTACAATGCATGAAGATCTTAGCAGATTTGACATTAAGCAAGTCCTTTAACCTGACGCAAAGGTCGACTAGCTCCCGTTGAAGATCTTGCGTGCCAGTTTTTTTATGGAGACGTTCTGTGATTGCGATTTGATGTAAAAGAGACATCATCTCTTTGTCTCTCTGTTTTTTTGCGTGAGCTCCGATTGAGATGAGTTCTCCCCGGAGTACCGCTTTGTGAGCCTCCCATATGTTGGGTGTTAGTGACCCTTCTCTAACATTTTCTATAAAATATCGCGAAAGCGCGTACTTTATTTTCTCTAGGTTTTGTGGGTTATCCAATAGGGATTCATTTAGTCTCCAAGATGTTGCTGGCCGGGGTAAGGTGTCAATAGCAATGTCTATGAAAATCGGTGCGTGGTCTGAGATTGTGATTGAGCCAATGCTGGCGGATTTAATTAGATTTAAGGATCGCGATTGTGTCAAAAGGAGGTCAATACGATGGTAGGATGAGTGAGGGGGGGAGAAAAAGGTGAAGTCCTTAGTGGTAGGATGGATGATACGCCATGGGTCAATGAGATGAAGGGTGGATAGTTTGTTCAGGAGGTTATGCCTTAATTTTTGAGAAACGAAGGACAGACCACTTGAGGAGTCAATCTCGGGATTTAAGGTGATGTTAAAATCTCCTCCTACAATTAATAACCCCTCGGTGAAAAGTTGTAATACCTCTAGTGTTTTCGATATCCACTGAACCTGATGTACATTGGGTGCATAGAGGTTGGCGAATGTGACCAGGGTATTGGCTAAATGTCCCTTAACAAAAATATATCTCCCCTCATGATCACTCAACATATCCTTGGGTGAGAACGGTACACCTTTTTTTAGTGCTATACTAACACCCTTGGACGCAGAAGAGTTGCAGCTATTGAACCACGTTGGATATGGGGAGAAGGAGGTGTTAGGTACCCTACCGCTTTTAAAGTGTGTTTCCTGGAGAAAGGCTACTTGAGTTTTTTGTTTTTTCAGGAGATTAAGAATTTGGTTTCTTTTTGCGGGCGTGTTAAGGCCCTTTACGTTAAAGGAGGCAACTGTGATGGACCCGGGGCTCACCTTACTATTCGCACTCATCATGTCTTGAAGAGAAGATTATCCCATCTCGGTGCCTGGGAGAAGAGGGAAAAAACGTGAACAACAAAGTATATACATTAAAATTCTCACCCATCGCAGGGGGGGGGGGGGGAGAATACCCAGACATAGGCGAGGGGTAGTCCAAGTTGTGATCTGGTCTATAGCAATGAAAAATACATTATAGTGATTTAAAGATAAAAACTTTAGAAAGGCAGAGGTAGTTATCTGAAAAAACTAAACAGTCCAAACAACTACTCTATTTTACCAAATAAAGGGCATAAGGAGGTGATTTAAAGATGAAAACTTTAGAGAGGCAGAGTTAGTTGTATGAATAAACAAAACAGTTTGGATAACCATTCCGCTTCATCAAATAAAGGGCCGAAGGGGGAATAGGGTTTTCATGGTGGGTGTTTCTTGGGGTCTTGTTTCTTGACTTTAGGAGAAGTGTGCTTCTTCTTTTGCGACCATTCCAAGGGCTTCTTCATTGGAGGCAGGCTCCAGTTGGAGTCGATTGGCATCCAGGAGGGTATATTTATTGGTGAAATGTCCAGAGTTTCCCAGGCCTTTTGAAGGTCCTCTGGGGTACGGATCGTAAGTTAACGGCTAGCGACGTTCACAGCAAGGCCAAATGGAAAAAGCCACTTGTATGTCAAATTCTTGGCCTTCAGGGCAGCAAGAAGAGGTTTGAGGGTCCGTCTTTTTGCTAAAGTGGATGGGGCTAAGTCCTGAAAAAGCTGAATTTGTGAGTCTTCATGCAGAATTTTGTCTTGTTCCCTAGCGCTTGCTGGAATAGCGGCTGTATCTACAAAGCTTAGAAGTCCGCAGATAATATCTCTGGGTGGTTCCTCAGGCTTTGGTTTAGGCCTTAGAGCACGATGTACTCTTTCAATTATAACTTTGGAGGCTCTTTCTGGTCCTAGGAGATTAGTGAAAATTTCTTTGGCTACCTTGTCTAGTGCTTCCCGGGCGAAGGATTCCGGGACCCCTCTAATCCGAATATTTTTCCTCCTGCTCCTGTTTTCTTGGTCTTCAATGGCTAGCAGTGCTGCATTCAGATGTTGTTGCTGCTTAAGAGCTTGTTCATTTAGGCAGGTAACAGCTTCTGCCATGTCGACGTTTGCGGACTCGAGGGACTCGACTCTGTGGCCTAGATGCTGAAGGTCAGAGCGCATACCTGAGACTTCCTCCATGAGTGGCTTCATGTTTTGGGCCATCAATTTTCTCATGAAGGCTCTAGAGATAGGGGCAATGTCTCCTGTAGTGGAATCACTGTCAGAGTCTGCCTCACTGGGGTCTGATTCCTCTATGTTTTCGGATAAGATCGCTTTCTTGAGGGATCGTCTAGCAGGGGTTTGAGCAACATCATTTTTTTTTTTCAGATATGAGTCAAGAGCACCATGAGTACCTTTTTTCTGTTCGTCTGCCATGGTTTTATTTGCTGATTTGTCACGCTCTTTCTGTGATTTAACCATTTTGAGGATGCTTGTTAACGTGACGTGCTGCGATCACAACTAGGACAATGGAGGAAAAAACCTATTTACACATTGTAATGGGTTTAAAGCATGTTTTCAGAGTGGACACTAGATGTCGCCCTAAGAGAAAAAACTAAATAAAATTGTAAAAAGGAAGAATAAGAAACTTAATAAAAATAAAGTAAAAATATGGTTGAAGTAGCAGTTCCTATAAGTCTCCAGAAGATGGCAGTGGGGAGCTGTGACTTTTTCTTACTGGCACTCTGTCTGATGATAAGTAAGATGTAGCAGAGTTGTAAAGGAATTTGTGTTTTATGAACATAAAGAAGTTGTCATCCAGATGATTTAAAAGTGTGAGAGCTGGAGATATTCTGTGCCACAGTGCAGGGGAGGGAAGGGGCAGGAGGGTACCCCAGCGCAGAGGACAGCGTTTTCTCAGGCCGTCCCGACACTGATCATCAGATGGGGTTAATACCACCTCCAGTTGCTTCAATAGTCTCCGGTGTTCAAAGGAGCTTTGTGGGTGCAGCGGAATTACAATCAATGCGGGCGCACTGCCCTGCTGCTAGTCTCTAGTTTTTAAGGCAGGCTTTCACCCCCCCTACCTTCCAGCAGTAACGGGCCTCTTCACCGCGACTGACACTTCTCCAATATGGCGTTGGCGCGAAGATTCCCGCGCTTCTCCAAGGGTACCCACTCCAGTAAGTACCGCCGGTACAGAGGAACCTCAGACCGCCGGCCCGCGCACAGTGGGGGGTGGGTCACCCTGCAGGTCTCAGGCCCGCATGTAGGCCTCGGGGCCTAATCTCGAAATACAGTCACTTTGCTGAACCAAAGGGGCCCAAAAGTCTCCCCGGTCGTTGAGAAACTGAACCGGGTTTAAAAAACAGCAGATGGGCTGAGGATGAATGTGGATTAAGCCCGAATAAGAACGGCCAGCAGAGTAGCTTAATGGAAGCACGTCCTGCTCCTTCAGCTGCTGGCCACGCCCCCCCACCAATCATGGATTTCAAATTATTTTGCCCCACCTTCCCCTGCTGACACGTAGCTTGCCTTAAAAATGTCTTGCTTTTGGCCTCCTCTTACTGACTGCTCCAATTCCTCCATTTGCAGCTGCTGAATGTCCACCATAGGCCATTTTTATACCTCCCTAAATGGGCTGACTCCCCCCACAGGGCCGTGGTCACCACTTGGCGCAAGCACCCGTGCGAGTGCCGTTTGCCTGGACAGGTGGGTGTGCCCACTCTTGGGCGACAGCACTGGCACAGGGTCCCTCATAGTACAATGAAGTGTCTCTGATGGTGGTGGTGCACAACCAACGTCAGACACACTGTCATAATATGAGGGGCCCTGTGCCAGTATCGCCGCCCACGAGAGTGTTCCCCCAGCTCGAACAGTGCTCTACCACTTGCAAAACTTACCTCTCCCTGCTCCACCACTGTGTAGTCTGTGCTGTTAAATCCTTCAATGGCACTGCCAATACAAATTTGTTGAAATGATAGATGATAGTAAAAATATACAGGGGCTCTGGCCTCTATTTAGACCAGTTAATACTTTGCGCCATCTACCACTGTCTACTACTCAGCAGAGGAGCCCACCCCTGTACCTAGCTATGCCACCAGTTTATTTATGAACATTTTTTGGGCTGAAATTTAGCCCACTTTATTATTTTGGCCTACTAACTGTGTCAGTCACTTATTACAGATGTCCTCCACTGAAAAAAGCAATGCCACCTGTGTACTCGTGTTACCAATTTTGAACTGCATTTAGCCTACTTTCTTATTTTAGGCCTACTAAGTCTGTGTGAGCCTCTCATAACAGTTGTCCTCCTCCGCTGAACAAAGCTATGCCGCCTGTGTACTCCTGTTACCAATTTTGAACTGCATTTAGCCTACTTACTTACTTGGGCCTAGTAACTGTGTGAGCCGCTCATAACAGTTGTCCTCCTCCGCTGAACAAAGCTATGCCGCCTTTGTACTCCTGTTACCAATTTTGAACTACATTTAGCCTACTTACTTACTTGGGCTTAGTAACTGTGTGAGCCTCTCATTACAGTTGTCCTCCGCTGAACAAAGCAATGCCGCCTGTTTAGTCCTGTTACCAATTTTGAACTGGATTTAGCCTACTTTCTTATTTGGGCCTATATCTGTGTTTTCTCCTCATCCTGCCCATTGACCAGCCACTGCTAGATGAGTCTGCTGGTACATTGACCCAGACCACTACATTCCCCTTGTCAGGTTTCCCTTCCCGCATACTATACCACCTTACACGGGGACAAAGAGGAAGGTGCAGATGAAAGTGCAGGTTCCTTCATCAGGTGGGGGGGCATACTCGTTGGCACTAGCACAGGACCCCTCATAATATGCAAAAGTGTCTCTGGCAGTGGGAGGCGCCGCCCGCCGTCAAACACACTGCCGTACTATGATGGGCCCTGTGCCAGTGCCAACTAGTGGGCCCCCCATGCTTGCTCAGGATCACAGCACTTGCAAAGTTGAAATACTTACCTCTCCCTGCTCCACCGCCATGATGTATTCCGTGTTTCCTGGGCCCACGAAAATCTTGAGCCAGCCCTACCCCCCACAACTTTAGCCAAATGACCCCCAGTTTTCAATGCCTAACTATTATTATAAAGTAAATTATGATTGACAAAGCTTAAGTAATAAGAATTGATGTTTTTGGCATTAAAATGGGCACTGTAGGTGTTTTCCTGTCCTCCACTCACTGCCGACTTTGATTCCCCATTGACTTGCATTGGGTTTCGTGTTTCAGTCGGCCCTTGACTTTTCGCAATAATCGGCCGATTTCACCCGACCCGACTTTTGAGAAAGTTGGGTTTTGCAAAACACGACTCGATCCTAAAAAAGTAAAAGTCGCTCAACTCTAGTCAAAATGATGACAAACACGGTATATCACAGTTCAGTATATCTATATACTGTATATATATATATATATATATATATTAGAAAGATGAACTTCAGATGACTAATGTAAACTGCGGCTTTACAGATAAGCAAGTAATAAACAGTCTCAAGAATATGTAGATGTTAGTAGTAGAGACCGAGGATGCGAGTACAAAAGTCCAGCAATGCAGAATCCAGAGGTTAGAGCCCAGGCTGGCTACTAGTAGGGGGCAGACCATAGCAGAGGTGGGTGCAGAGCAGGTGTAGAGTAACAGAGTCTTTCCTGTGGTATGTAGATCCAGAAGCAAGCAGGGTATCCCGAGGAATAGAAGAAACAAGCAGGTTGCAAGTCCTTGAGCTTGGCAGAAAGTGAGGCACAAGATACACAAGCAAGGTATAGTGTGCAGAGTTCCTTTATATATGCAGCAGACAGGAAACAAGGAGTATCAGACAGGAAACAAGATGGCCCCATGAAGCCATCCACTCTATTTTAGGTAAGGGCAGAATCCAACAGAACTGAGGGCAAGAACAGACAAAAACAGGTACGCAGTCCCAGTCCTTACATTACTCCCCTCTCTAAAGATGTCCTCTGGACGTTCTTGTATCTGGTTTATTGGAGTATCTGATGTGGAACTGTCTGATCAGACGAGGAGCGTGAATATTTTTCAGAGGCTCCCAGGAATTCTCCTCATCCGAGTACCCTTGCCATTTTACCTGATACTGGAGTCGTCCCCTATGAATCTGAGAATCGATGATCTTCTCCACAATGAATTCCTCCTGCCCGTCGATGAGAATTGGATCAGGAGGAGCAGATGTGCGCCCGGAGAAAGTATTTGCCACTACCGGTTTAAGCATATAAACATGAAAGACAGGATGTATTTTTTAAGAATTAGGCAACTTGAGTCCGCAGGCTACAGAACTCACTATGCTACTGATCTTGTATGGACCAACATATTTTTGCCCCAGTTTAGATGTTGGAATTCTGAGTTTCAAGTTCTTTGTTGGGAGCCAGACCATGTCTCCCACCTTGTATGCGGGTACTGGTTTACGGAATCTGTCTGCTGCCTTCTTGTATCTTTCTTGTACTGTGGCAAATGTCTGCTTCAGAACTTCCAGATTCTGCTGCAGAGATGAAATGTGTTGTGAATTCTGCTCTTGGGTTCCCTCCAGTGGTTGTTGGTGGGAATGCAGTTGTCTCTGACTCGCAGTCCTGGCCAGGTGTATCGGATAATTACAATTCTGACTGGGATATTTAGGTGTGCAGGATCCTTTAGCCCTTGCCAGTTGTCAATGTTCCTTGTGAAGTGTTGGATCTCTTTCTGGCTTCTCCTGCTTGCTGCCAAATTCAGCAAAGATAAGTGTTTTGTTTTTGTATCTGTGGCACACTGCTGTGTACTTGTTTCAGTTTTATTCCTGCTCTGTTTGTAGGATTCACTGGAGTGGCAGATATACGCTCCTACATCTTTAGTTAGATGTAGGAAGTTTTTTGTATATTCTGCTGTGGATTTTTTGAAGGGTTTATATACTGACCGCACAGAACTCTGTCCTATCCTGTCCTATCTAGCTAGAGTGGCCTCCTGTGCTAAATCCTGTTTTTCTGCCTGTGTATGTTTTTTCCTCTCCGACTCACCGCCAATATTTGTGGGGGGCTGTCTATCCTTTGGGGATTTTCTCTGAGGCAAGATAGTATTCCGATTTCCATCTTTAGGGATATTTAGTCCTCCGGCTGTGACGAGGTGTCTAGGTGTGTTAGGTACACTCCACAGCTACTTCTAGTTGCGGTGTTAAGTTCAGGATTGCGGTCAGTATAGTGGCCACTTTCTCCAGTGAAAGTTCTCATGCAGCTCCAAGGTCACTGGATCACAACAGTACAACTGGCCAACAATGAGTTAAATGCATCTCAGAAGAAGGGAAGGAAGCTCTTGAGCCATTTTTTTTTCTCCAGTCTGTTTTGTGTTCTCTTCCCTCTTAATATCTGGGTGGCTGAGGAGCCTGGTGCAAGCATGAATGTTCAGGAATTAGCTTCTCGTGCAGACCAGCTTGCTGCTAGGGTGCAAGGTATTTCTGATTATATTGTTCAGACTCCTGCTTTAGAACCGAAGATTCCTACTCCTGATTTGTTTTCTGGTGACAGGTCTAAATTTTTGAGTTTTAAAAACAACTGTAAACTGTTTTCTGACCTGAGACCTCGATCCTCTGGTGATTCCATTCAGCAGGTAAAAATCGTAATCTCTCTGCTGCGTGGCGACCCGCAGGATTGGGCGTTTTCCCTGGAATCTGGGAATCCGGCTTTGCTTAATATTAACGCCTTTTTTCAGGCTTTGATACTATTATATGATGAACCTAATTCTGTGGATCAAGCTGAGAAGACCTTGTTGGCCCTGTCTCAGGGTCAAGAGGCGGCAGAATTGTATTGTCAGAAATTCAGAAAATGGTCTGTGTTGACTAAATGGAATAATGATGCTTTGGCGGAAATTTTCAGAAGGGGGCTTTCTGAATCCGTTAAAGATGTTATGGTGGGGTTTCCCACGCCTTCCGGTCTGAGTGATTCTATGTCTCTGGCCATTCAGATTGACCGACGCCTGCGGGAGCGCAGAACTGTGCGCGCTGTGGCGTTATCCTCAGAGCAAATTTCTGAGCCTATGCAATGTGATAGAATTCTGTCTAGAACGGAACGACAAGGTTTCAGACGTCAGAATAGGTTGTGTTATTATTGTGGCGACGCTTCTCATGTCATTTCTGTCTGCCCTAAGTGGACAAAGAGGATCACCAGTTCAATTACCATCAGTACTGTACAACCTAAATTTCTGTTATCTGTGTCCTTGATCTGCTCATCGTCATCATTTTCTGTCATGGCGTTTGTGGATTCAGGCGCCGCCTTTAATTTAATGGATTTTGAGTTTGCCAAGCGTTGTGGTTTTCCTTTGCAGCCTTTGCAGAACCCTATTCCTTTGAGGGGCATTGATGCTACACCCTTGGCTAGAAATAAGCCCCAGTTTTGGACACAGGTAACCATGCGCATGGCGCCAGCCCATCAGGAAGATTGTCGATTTCTGGTGTTGCATAACTTGCATGATGTTATCGTGCTGGGTTTTCCATGGTTGCAGGTACATAATCCTGTGTTGGACTGGAAGTCCATGTCTGTGACTAGTTGGGGTTGTCAGGGGGTTCATAATGATGTTTCTTTGATGTCAATCTCCTCTTCTTCACCTTCTGATATTCCTGAGTTTTTGTCTGATTTTCAGGATGTATTCGATGAGCCCAAGTCCAGTTTTCTTCCACCGCACAGGGACTGTGATTGTGCTATTGACTTGATTCCAGGCTGTAAGTTTCCTAAGGGTTGACTTTTTAATCTATCTGTGCCTGAACATACCGCCATGCGGAGCTATATTAAGGAGTCTTTGGAGAAAGGGCATATTCGGCCATCTTCTTCACCGTTGGGAGCGGGGTTCTTTTTTGTTGCTAAAAAAGATGGTTCCTTGAGACCCTGTATAGATTATCGCCTCTTGAATAAAATCACGGTCAAGTTTCAATACCCTTTACCTTTGCTTTCCGATTTGTTTGCTAGGATTAAGGGAGCTAGTTGGTTTACCAAGATTGACCTTCGAGGGGCATATAATCTTGTTCGTATTAAGCAGGGTGATGAATGGAAAACTGCGTTTAACACGCCCGAAGGCCATTTTGAATACCTTGTGATGCCATTCGGACTCTCTAATGCTCCATCTGTTTTTCAGTCCTTCATGCATGATATCTTCCGGACTTATATTGTAGCATACAATTATTAGGTTCTGTAGAAGGACGTAGATCTGGGGATTTATTATGATGGAATATAGGCTGAACTGGATGGACAAATGTCTTCTTTCGGCCTTACTAACTATGTTATTATGACTTATCTTGATAAATTCTTGATTGTATATTTGGACGATATTTAGATTTTTTTCCGATGATTGGGAGTCTCATGTGCAACAGGTCAGGATGGTATTTCAGATCTTTCGTGACAATGCCCTGTTTGTGAAAGGGTCTAAGTGTCTCTTTGGGGTGCAGAAAGTCTCTTTTTTGGGCTTCATTTTTTCTCCTTCGTCTATAGAGATGGATCCGGTTAAGGTTCAGGCCATTCATGATTGGATTCAGCCCACATCCGTGAAGAGCATTCAGAAATTTTTGGGTTTTGCAAATTTTTATTGCTGTTTCATTGCTAATTTTTCCAGCGTGGTTAAACCCTTGACCGATTTGACGAAGAAGGGCGCTGATGTGGGAATTGGTCCTCTGCGGCTGTCTCTGCCTTTCAGGAGCTTAAACGATGATTTACTTCTGCTCCAGTATTGCGCCAACTGGATGTTTCTCTTCCGTTTCAGGTTGAGGTTGACGCTTCTGAGATTGGGGCAGGGGCCGTTTTGTCTCAGAGGGATCCTGTTGGTTCCTTAATGAAACCGTGTGCCTACTTTTCCCGTAAGTTTTCGCCTGCTGAACGCAATTATGATGTCGGCAATCGGGAGTTGTTGGCTATGAAGTGGGCGTTTGAGGAGTGGCGACATTGGTTTGAGGGAGCTAAGCACCGTATTGTGGTCTTGACCGATCATAAGAATTTGATTTACCTCGAGTCTGCTAAACGGCTGAATCCTAGACAGGCTCGATGGTCCTTGTTTTTTTCCCGTTTTGATTTCATGGTCTCGTACCTTCCGGGTTCTAAGAATATTAAGGCTGATGCCCTCTCTAGGAGTTTTTTGCCTGATTCTCCTGAGGTCTTAGAGCCGGTCAGTATTCTGAAAGAGGGGGTGGTCCTTTCTGCCATTTCCCCTGATTTACGACGGGTTCTTCAGGAATTTCAGGTTGACAAACCTGACCGCTCTCCTGTGGGGAAATTGTTTGTTCCTGACAGATGGACTAATAGAGTGATTTCTGAGGTTCACTGTTCCGTGTTGGCCGGTCATCCTGGGATTTTTGGTACCAAAGATTTGGTTGGTAGGTCCTTTTGGTGGCCTTCATTGTCACGTGATGTGCGTTCTTTTGTGCAGTCCTGTGGGACTTGTGCGCGGGCCAAGCCTTGTTGTTCCCGTGCTAGTGGGTTGCTTTTGCCATTGCCAGTCCCTGAGAGGCCCTGGACGCATATTTTGATGGATTTTATATCTGATCTTCCGGTCTCCCAGAAGATGTCTGTTATCTGGGTTGTTTATGACCGCTTCTCTAAGATGGTTCATTTGGTGCCCTAACCTAAATTGCCTTCCTTTTCTGATTTGGTTCCGTTGTTCTTTCAGCATGTGGTTCGTTTGCATGGTATTCCGGAGAATATTGTTTCCGACAGAGGTTCCCAGTTTGTTTCTAGGTTTTGGCGGGCCTTTTGTGCTAGGCTGGGCATTGGCATTTCATCCTCAGACAAATGGTCAGACCGAGCATACTAATCAGACCTTGGAGACTTATTTGAGATGCTTTGTGTCTGCTGATCAGGATGATTGGGTGGCCTTCTTGCCATTGGCCGAGTTTGCCCTTAATAATCGGGCTAGTTCTGCTACCTTTGTTTCACCTTTCTTTTGTAATTTTGGTTTTCATCCTCGTTTTTCTTCTGGGCAGGTTGAGCCTTCTGACTGTCCTGGTGTGGATTCTGTGGTGGACAGGGTGCAGCAGATTTGGGTTCATGTGGTGGACAAGTTGGTGTTGTCTCAAGAGGAGGTTCAACGTTTTGCTAACCGTCGTCGGTGTGTTGGTTCCCGGCTTCGGGTTGGGGATCTGGTCTGGTTGTCTTCCCGTCATGTTCCTATGAAGGTTTCTTCTCCTAAGTTTAAACCTCGGTTTATTGGTCCTTATAGGATTTCTGAGATTGTTAATCCGGTGTCTTTTCGACTGGTGCTTCCGGCCTCTTTTGCTATCCATAATGTCTTCCATAGATCTTTGTTGCGGAAATATGTGGAGCCCGTTGTTCCCTCTGCTGATCCTCCGGCCCCTGTGTTGGTTGATGGGGAGTTGGAATATGTTGTTGAGAAGATTTTGGATTCCCGTTTTTCGAGGCGGAAGCTTCAGTACCTGGTCAAATGGAAGGGTTTTGGCCAGGAGGATAATTCTTGGGTTTTCGCCTCTGATGTCCATGCTGCTGATTTGGTCCGTGCCTTTCATCTGGCTCGTCCTGATCGTCCTTGGGGCCCTGGTGAGGGTTCGGTGACCCCTCCTCAAGGGGGGGGGTACTGTTGTGAATTCTGCTCTTGGGTTCCTTCCAGTGGTTGTTGGTGGGAATGCAGTTGTCTCTGACTCGCAGTCCTGGCCAGGTGTATCGGATAATTACAATTCTGACTGGGATATTTAGGTGTGCAGGATCCTTTAGCCCTTTCCAGTTGTCAATGTTCCTTGTGAAGTGTTGGATCTCTTTCTGGCTTCTCCTGCTTGCTGCCAAATTCAGCAAAGATAAGTGTTTTGTTTTTGTATCTGTGGCACACTGCTGTGTGCTTGTTTCAGTTTGATTCCTGCTCTGTTTGTATGATTCACTGGAGTGGCAGATATACAGTTAGGGCCAGAAATATTTGGACAGTGACACAATTTTCGCGAGTTGGGCTCTGCATGCCACCACATTGGATTTGAAATGAAACCTCTACAACAGAATTCAAGTGCAGATTGTAACGTTTAATTTGAAGGGTTGAACAAAAATATCTGATAGAAAATGTAGGAATTGTACACATTTCTTTACAAACACTCCACATTTTAGGAGGTCAAAAGTAATTGGACAAATAAACATAACCCAAACAAAATATTTTTATTTTCAATATTTTGTTGCAAATCCTTTGGAGGCAATCACTGCCTTAAGTCTGGAACCCATGGACATCACCAAACGCTGGGTTTCCTCCTTCTTAATGCTTTGCCAGGCCTTTACAGCCGCAGCCTTCAGGTCTTGCTTGTTTGTGGGTCTTTCCATCTTAAGTCTGGATTTGAGCAAGTGAAATGCATGCTCAATTGGGTTTAGATCTGGAGATTGACTTGGCCATTGCAGAATGTTCCACTTTTTGGCACTCATGAACTCCTGGGTAGCTTTGGCTGTATGCTTGGGGTCATTGTCCATCTGTACTATGAAGCGCCGTCCAATCAACTTTGCAGCATTTGGCTGAATGTGGGCTGAAAGTATATCCCGGTACACTTCAGAATTCATCCGGCTACTCTTGTCTGCTCTTATGTCATCAATAAACATAAGTGACCCAGTGCCATTGAAAGCCATGCATGCCCATGCCATCACGTTGCCTCCACCATGTTTTACAGAGGATGTGGTGTGCCTTGGATCATGTGCCGTTCCCTTTCTTCTCCAAACTTTTTTCTTCCCATCATTCTGGTACAGGTTGATCTTTGTCTCATCTGTCCATAGAATACTTTTCCAGAACTGAGCTGGCTTCTTGAGGTGTTTTTCTGCAAATTTAACTCTGGCCTGTCTATTTTTGGTATTGATGAATGGTTTGCATCTAGATGTGAACCCTTTGTATTTACTGTCATGGAGTCTTCTCTTTACTGTTGACTTAGAGACAGATACACCTACTTCACTGAGAGTGTTCTGGACTTCAGTTGATGTTGTGAACGGGTTCTTCTTCACCAAATTAAGTATGCGGTGTTCTGCCCATCTTAATGTGCAAAGAGTTAATTATCATGTTATTCAAGTTGTGGCCACTGGAGGTCATCAGTTGCCTACTTTTCATGTTGTTTACCAACCTTTCCCTCCTAAGAGCAATGTCTTATGGGTTAGTTCCGCCCACATTCTTCTTGTGAAGACAAGCTTCAGTAGCCATTTTCCTGAGATCTGCAGAGAGGCACACGTGCTCCTGTCTCGCTTACTTTCTTACCCCTGTCCTAACGGATCTCGGTACGTTTATAAAGGTTTAATGCATCTTATGTTTGTGTTAGTATTTAAGCCTTATGCAGCTCCTATAGTCAGATATAGTTAGGCAGATGTGCTTTGCAGCTTGCAGTTAGGTTCAGGTGTACTCTGCATGTAGATAGATGCATTCTTGTATAGAATAGGGCAGTGCTGTTAGAATTACTGTGTAATGCACTCTGTATAATTCTTGCTGTAATGTCCCAGTTATTTATGTGATTGCACCCTGTATGTGCATATACTGAAATGCTGTTATTCTTTACAGTTTTTCACCAGTCATCCACTATGATCAGTCATCCACTATGATCAGTCATCCACTATGATTATTCACTGAACATCCACTTTGTACATCAACATCAGTCACTATTCGATCATCTACTATGAATACTGTCCACCATTGTTGTTCAATGTTATAGTTTTGGTTATCATCACCCTAATAAATAAGACTTAAGCATCAACACAGTCTGTTTACTGGGATGTGGATGAAGGTTTAGCCATATGTTGGAATCCACACAGCATCCTACGTGGAGGAAGACAGAACAGTGAAAAACGAGACCGCCAGTCGCAGGCGGTGATTGTAAAGTAAGAACAGATTAGCTGCCTTCAGCGAAACTGATAGCCGGTCGCAGGCTGTAGTTGTTCAGACTGTACGGAACCGCTAACACCCACACTGCTCCGCATTCGGGTATCACAGCAGCCGCCATACAGCCGCGGGACTATACTGCAGCCCGCCAAGAGAAGCTACATCATTCCCGCCACGCGGAAGCTCACCGCACCTAGACTCAGTTTCCCGCCAAAACACTCAGCAGTACGCAGCTAAGCGCACAATGTCTCGAAACAGCACATCCTCAAGACGAGGTCACGAGCAAGCTCTAGCACAGTGGTCCCCAACTCCAGGCCTCGAGGGCCGCCAACAGTGCAGGTTTTCAGGATTTCCTTAGTATTGCACAGGGGTTGAAATCATCACCTGTGCAGATGATCACATTACCACCGATGCAATGCTAAAGAAATCCTGAAAACCTGCACTGTTGGCGGCCCTCGAGGCCTGGAGTTGGGTACCCCTGCTCTAGCAGGTCATCATTAGCAGAGCTGGCTGCTGTCGCTCGTGCTGAAGCTGAAGCAGCCAAAGCGAGGTCTTCCTTCACCGAGAAAGAAATGCATCTAAAGCTGAGACAAGCAGAGCATGCAGCAGAAAATGTACGTTTGCAGGCTGAAACCGCACGTTTGCGGGCAGAGCAAGAAGCAGAAGGTGCGCGCCTGCAAGTGTCTCTAGAAAGACTTATGGTAGACAAAGATGCAGCAGCTGCAATAGCTAAGGCAGAGTACTTGGAAGCCATGAAGAATCCTGATTATGATGGACGCAGCAACGTTCTTGGAACAGATCTAGAGCAGCAAGATCCAGCTCAGCGCGTCGCAGAGTACGTTCATCGACACTCCAGCATGGACAACACCCTCGACAGACTACAACGATCAGCCTACGCCGATTATCATCGATCTAACCCCGAACTTCGCTACTACAAACAAGAAGACGTCCAACACAGAGGAGTCGGCCACAGCTATCGTTCCACTGAGAAGAAGGTACAGCTCCCACCTCACCTTAAAGAGACATCTTCTTCACCAGAAAGGTACTATGCAGACTGTCCGAAGCCAAGAGCGTCTCACAGGTATGGTGATGCACCACACACTAGACATGGCTATAACATACCGGCTCGTACCAACACTGATCAAGCCACCATAGACTTGGCAAAGTTCTTTGCCCGCCGAGAACTGGTAACAAAAGGACTTGTAAAGTTCACTGACAAAGCCGAAAACTACATGTCGTGGCGAGCTTCATTCCAGAACGCCATTCAGGGACTGGACCTTTCTAGTAGTGAGGAGTTAGATCTCCTGGTAAAGTGGCTTGGAACTGAATCGGTCGAGCATGCTAAAAGACTAAGAGACATTAACATAGAATACCCACACATAGGTTTACGTAAAGTGTGGGAAAGACTTGACGAATGCTATGGGTCCGTAGAAGTAATAGAGAATGCTTTATTCAAAAGAATTGATGATTTCCCTAAGATAGGGCCCAAGGGTTATCAAAGACTTAGAGAATTGAATGATTTATTGATAGAGTTACAGGTCGCCCAGAAGGAAGGTCACTTAGCTGGATTGGCATTCTTAGACACTGCTAGGGGTGTCAATCCAATAGTACAAAAACTTCCTTACAATCTTCAAGAAAGGTGGATTATACATGGTTCACGGTATAAACAAATTCATAACGTACCATTCCCTCCTTTTACTGTATTTGTTGAGTTTGTCACCCAGCAAGCCAAGATCAGAAATGACCCTAGTTTTGATTTCACTCTGTCATGTTCCACTACCCCTGGTGTCAAACCCAGTAAGACACCCGTGGCAGTCCATAAAACTGATATTGATTCCACAGGTCCTCCACACAAGACAACTAAGCCCCCTACGGAAGAGAGCAAACCTCAGGATGTCAGTAAGCAGTGTCCTCTACACAGGAAACCACATCCTCTACTAAAGTGCAGAGCCTTCAGGGAGAAGACTTTAGAGGATCGCAAAGGTTTCCTCAAGGAAAACAACATCTGCTTCAAATGCTGTGCTACGACCTCTCACTTCGCCAGGAACTGTGGAGCTAGCGTGAAATGTGCAGAATGCAGCAGCACGGATCACAATACAGCCTTGCATCCTGGACCACCTCCAGGAGTGTTGTCACAAGCAGAGGAGCACGATGAGAAACAGAAGAACACCGTCGAAGACACCCCTGCGGTCACCTCTCAATGTACGGAGATCTGTAAGGGACTCAAGGGAGGAAGATCCTGCTCAAAAATCTGCCTTGTCCGAGTCTATCCAACAGGCCACAGAGACAAAGCGCTCAAGATATATGCAATCCTAGATGACCAAAGTAATAGGTCTTTAGCCAGGTCCATCTTCTTTGACAACTTCAACATTGTAGGCCCCAGTTCTCCCTACTCCCTTAGGACATGTTCAGGTACCGTCGAGACGGCGGGGAGGAAAGCAACCGGATACAAAGTGGAGTCCATGGATGGCCAGACCTGTCTGTCACTACCGACCATCCTGGAGTGCAACCAGATTCCTGACAACAGGTCTGAGATACCTTCACCAGAGGTGGCAACGTATCACCCCCACCTGAAGCGTATAGCCCACCTGATACCTAAGTTGGAACCAGAAGTGCCAATAGCTTTACTTCTGGGAAGAGATATACGAGTCCACAAGATTAGAGAATATATCAACGGCTCACTGAATGCTCCATACGCGCAGAGGCAAGACCTTGGATGGGTCATTGTAGGAGATGTCTGTCTAGGAGGAGCACACAAGCCGGTCTCAGTCAACAGTATGCTTACCAGCACACTAGAAAATGGACGTCCATCTCTCTTCCAGCCGTGTCACAATAGTCTGCTGGTAAAGGAACTACCGAGCAGCACTCCCCTACCTTGCCCTTTCTCAGTTCCTATCAACGAAGACCACGCCTGTGAAGGTGAACAAGACCACATAGGATGTACAGTCTTCCACAGGACGAAGGAAGACAACAAGGTAGCAATGTCTATAGAAGACAAGATATTCCTGGACATCATGGACGAACAAATAGTCAAGGATACGGCGAATAGTTGGGTCGCACCTCTACCATTTCGACCTCAGAGGAGACGCCTACCCAACAACAAGGAATTGGTCTACAGCAGATTCATCTCCCTAAGACACAAGCTTCAGAAGTCACCTGAGACGAAGGAACATTTCTTTACCTTCATGGGAAAGATATTCCAGAACAACCACGCAGAGATTGCACCTGCACTTCGACACGGAGAGGAGTCTTGGTACCTGCCCATCTTCGGAGTGTACCATCCTAAGAAGCCAGGTCAAATTAAAGTGGTATTCGACTCAAGTGCCAAATGCGAAGACGTGTCATTGAATGATGTCTTACTGTCGGGCCCAGACCTCAACAACAGACTTCTGGAAGTATTACTCTGTTTCCGTAGAGATTCAGTGGCATTTATGGCTGACATACAACAGATGTTCCACTGTTTTCTCGTCAAAGAGGAACACAGAAACTACCTGAGGTTCTTCTGGTACCGTGACAACGACCCGGACGAAGACATCGCAGAGTACCGGATGCGGGTACACATCTTTGGGAACAGTCCTTCCCCAGCGGTCGCAATCTACGACCTCCGACATTCTGCCAAAAAGGGTGAAGAAGAGTATGGCTCGGACGTCAGGTCCTTTGTGGAAAAGGATTTTTACGTGGATGACTGTTTGAAGTCCACACCGACAAGTGAGGCCGCAATCAGTCTACTAAAGAGGACTCGTGACATGCTCGCTCAGTCTAACCTAAGGTTACACAAGATTTCTTCCAACAGCCAAGAGTTGATGGAAGCCTTTCCCTCTGAAGACTATTCTAGCGATCTAAAGGATTTAGACCTCAGCATCGACCCCCTTCCCATGCAGCGGAACCTTGGATTGCTGTGGGACCTGAAGACAGATACCTTCACCTTTCAGATCAGCAAGGATGAGAAACCCTTCACACGCAGAGGAGTTCTTTCCTTCATGAATAGTTTATACGACCCCTTGGGGTTCGTAGCTCCAGTAACCATCCAAGGGAAGCTGATGCTCAGGGACTTCACCCAAGACACTACTGATTGGGATGATCCACTTCCAGCAGAAAAGGCTGACCTGTGGGCAGAGTGGAGGAAGTCTCTTGAAGCCCTGACCAACCTTCGTGTGAAACGACCGTATGCTCCTGTGCCATCCACAGAGGTCAAAACGCAAACACTTTGTATTTTCTGTGATGCATCAGTCAAAGCGATTGCAGCAGTAGCGTACCTCGAATCCACAGACGTAAGCGGACAATGCCATTTCGGGTTCGTTATGAGCCGGACGAAATTGGCGCCACTTCGTGAACACACGATACCCAGACTGGAACTCTGTGCTGCTGTCCTCGCAGTTGAGACGGCCGAACTGATCTCGGATGCGATGAGCCTGAAGATCAAGGATGCAGAGTTCTACACCGATAGCAAGGTGGTACTGGGGTACATCTGTAATGAGACACGACGCTTCTACGTCTACGTCAGCAACCGGGTACTTCGGGTAAGAAGATCCACCGACCCTAATCAGTGGCACTACGTACCTACTCATCACAATCCTGCGGACCACGCGACTAGATCCGTTGCACCCAGTCATCTGAAGGACACTTCATGGTTCACAGGTCCTACCTCTTTGTACCGTTCGATGTCCCACATCAGCAGGCCTGAAACTTTCGAACTAGTGGGTCCAGACGCAGACGAAGAGATCCGACCTCAAGTGTCTGCTCTACATACAGAGATTTCAAGCTGCCACCTCGAATCTCACCGGTTCAGCAGGTTCTCCACCTGGAAGTCACTTGTTCGAGCTATAGCTTGTCTATTTCTTGTAACCCAGTCCTACAAGACAGCACTTTCTAGTGATTCTGGAGATCCATCCATCCTTACTCCTGCAATGTTACTCACACAGAAAACCTGTGTCCCGAAAGCTCCACTCGGAGAATTCAATGACAAAGACCTCTACAGACGACAATGGAGGCAGGTACAAAGCGTGTCCAACATCTTCTGGAATAGATGGAGGAAACAGTATCTTTCCACTCTGCAAAGCAGGACAAAGTGGCAGAAAGACCGCCCAAACATTCAATCTGGCGATGTTGTACTCGTCAAAGACAGTCAGTCACATTGGAATGAGTGGCCACTCGGCCTAGTCATTAAGACCCTTCCCAGTAAAGATGGGAAAGTGCGGAAAGTAGAGGTCAGAGTGTGCAAGCTTGGAGAAAACAAACTGTTCCTCAGACCCGTTACCGAGCTTGTATTATTATTTTCCCTAAAAGAACCTAATTGTGGCATCTGTTGACGCCAAGCGGGGAGTGTTCTGCCCATCTTAATGTGCAAAGAGTTAATTATCATGTTATTCAAGTTGTGGCCACTGGAGGTCATCAGTTGCCTACTTTTCATGTTGTTTACCAACCTTTCCCTCCTAAGAGCAATGTCTTATGGGTTAGTTCCGCCCACATTCTTCTTGTGAAGACAAGCTTCAGTAGCCATTTTCCTGAGATCTGCAGAGAGGCACACGTGCTCCTGTCTCGCTTACTTTCTTACCCCTGTCCTAACGGATCTCGGTACGTTTATAAAGGTTTAATGCATCTTATGTTTGTGTTAGTATTTAAGCCTTATGCAGCTCCTATAGTCAGATATAGTTAGGCAGATGTGCTTTGCAGCTTGCAGTTAGGTTCAGGTGTACTCTGCATGTAGATAGATGCATTCTTGTATAGAATAGGGCAGTGCTGTTAGAATTACTGTGTAATGCACTCTGTATAATTCTTGCTGTAATGTCCCAGTTATTTATGTGATTGCACCCTGTATGTGCATATACTGAAATGCTGTTATTCTTTACAGTTTTTCACCAGTCATCCACTATGATCAGTCATCCACTATGATCAGTCATCCACTATGATTATTCACTGAACATCCACTTTGTACATCAACATCATTCACTATTCGATCATCTACTATGAATGCTGTCCACCATTGTTGTTCAATGTTATAGTTTTGGTTATCATCACCCTAATAAATAAGACTTAAGCATCAACACAGTCTGTTTACTGGGATGTGGATGAAGGTTTAGCCGTATGTTGGAATCCACACAGCATCCTACGTGGAGGAAGACAGAACATGCGGCGATCATCCACCACTGAACAAAAGGAAAAGAAGCCACAATATAATCTGCACACCACCAATAAGTTATATGAAACAAAAGACAATTTTATTGGTAACAAAGGTAATTTAAAAACAGTTAAAAAATACACAGAACAACTCCCCCATGAGGCCTGTCCAAAACAATATCTCATAAATGGTATAGATAACACATGGTGCCTGACACAAGTACACAAAATATAAAGGCACAGCTGGGTTTAATCCATACAAATGTATACACCACCTGTTATTCCATCCCAGTGGGGAAATCCAAGTCCCGGCTACAAGCCTAATAATATAGACAACCCATGGGAGAAAATATAGAAGATAATAAGATATCAGTCCCTACTGAAGGATGGATAGAGCATGGCCATTGCCCCTAATAAGGCTGTCAAATAAACAAAAAACAAAAAAAACCTCAACAGCGTGCGTAGAGAACCCAAAAAGAAACCTATAGTAAGGAGGGTAACTCCGGCAACCAATGCATGGATCAGGACCGCAGGGTGGGAGAACCCAACGCGTATCGCGGTTACAACGACCGCTTCGTCAGGGGTGATAGCTTACCGAATAAAACCTCCGTCTTTATATCCTAAATAGAGCGGCCATCAGTGCGCACCGGTGTATGTGACTACCTCCGAACCGGAAGTGAAGAGACCGGAACCCGCATGGAGGAATGTCAGCGGCGCGATGTACTCGCGCTTGCGCACACGATAGAAGAAACCAAGTGAGGGCAGACGTCTCTGCCCATACTGTTCCAGTGCGCACGCGCCGGAACTATAGCCGGCGGTCCGCATCGGAGCAGAGAGAACAAGAAGGGGAATCGCCTACAAAGGCGTGTGATAATATGAGGTGACAGTGTACTACGGGAAGAAGAGAACAGGAAGGGATATGGCCGACCTAAATCCTAATACTAAAGGAAAAACATATAATTAGCACAATAATCTTATACAATAAGAAATAACAAAAAACACCCAATGACAAAAATAAATATAAAAGGAAATAAACATAAGCATGAAAATGAAAATAAATATAACGATAACATAAACAAAAAACACTGACCAATCACCAAACAAAACCCTTATAAACAATAACCATAATACAAAATACACAACTAACCAAGAATATAATATAAGAATACCCATATAACATAGCCTGCCACCCATGGTAGAAATTGCCAACCCTCCATAGACCTCATAGTCCATAAGATATCACTGGTGTCCCCAGAATAGTTCACAATGATAAAGATCCATTGGGAAAAGGGAAAAATTCCCGCCGATCAATCCAATTCCACAAAAAAGTACGTCACAAGTCCCGATGTTATCCATTCCAGAAATAAATGCGGTATCCAGTATATCCAAACATCGAAGTGAAACTTTGGGGGAGACCTTCTCAAGATAGCCATCCAACCAAAAAACCTCGTCAAAGAATCATCCGTCACGTAAGGATCAAACAAGAAGGAGTCCGATATAGAGATCATACAGGGAATGACTATCCCAGGAAGCCTGTAAAAAGGAGATCTTCATTAATGCCCTGAGGTGCTATAGACTTAAGCAGATAAATCCACCGAGACTCCAATTGTAGGAGCCGTTTATGCAAGGAACCACCCCTCCCAGAGCCCCTAACATGTTCCAAGCCAATAATCTTGGTGTTGGCATAGCTACCACCATGGTGAAGTAGGTAATGAGAGGCCACCGTGGTAAGAGTCTTACCCTTTTGGCTGTCCGCGGCCGCCATGTTAATAGTGGAGAAATGACCCTGCATTCTCCTGCGTAATTCCTGCGAAGTCTGACCTACATAAATGCAGGGACATGAGCATATTAGAGCATAAATGACGTGAGTGGTTTTACAGTTGATATACGATTTTATTCTATGTTGCACCTGATCTACCGGGTTGCAAAAAGAATCACGCGTCGGATGCATGTATGGACACATATTGCAATCCCCGCATGGAAATGAGCCTCTCAAAACAATACCTCGATTAAGTCTTCGTGTGGGTCTATTATAATGGCTTTGGGTAAGAATGTCCTTAAAATTAGGCGCCCTCCTAGCCGTTGTTAGTGGCCGCGCACTGACAACCTGAGATGTTTGAGTGTCAGTGGTCAAAATCCTCCAGTGGTTATTCAAAATCCTACTCACCTGAGACCATTGGGTGTGATATCCCGTGATGAATCGCGCATAGCTATCTGGTCTCCTCTTGTTGGTAACAAGTAAAGAATCTTGTGTCTGCTGTTTTGCCCTCTGATAAGCCCGAGAGATGCATTTTTTAGGATAATTCCTTGTTAGAAACCTTTTAGTCAGGTCCTGGGCTGTCGCCTTGAAGTCCGAATCCTGCGTACAGTTCCGTCTCGCCCTAAGAAATTGCCCAGTCGGAATTCCGTCCCTGGTGTGTTTCGGATGAAAACTCCGATATTCCAGCAGGCTATTGACAGCAGTGGGCTTCCGGTATAGACATGTAGATAGCATGCCGTCCTGACTCTTGACTTCCAGGTCCAAAAAATTAACTACAATGGAGGAGAAATGATGAGTCAAGAAAATATTGAAAGTATTATTGTTAAGGAACCCCAGAAACTGAAGACATTCCTCAGGAGAACCAGACCAAATGAAAAATATATCGTCTATAAAGCGCGACCAATGTCGCACCCTGCTGTTAAAAATATCAGATGTATAGATGATAGTCGACTCCCACCACCCTAAAAAAAGATTAGCGAAGGCCGGGGCACACCTCGCCCCCATGGCCACACCAGATGTCTGCAAAAAATAAGTCCTGTCAAACAGAAAAAAATTGTGTCTCAAAGCAAAATTAAGCAAATCAACAATAAAAGAATCATGCATTCTATCTGAATTAATCTGTTGGTCAAGAAAGAACATGACTGCATGTATGCCGTCATCATGATTGATGTTTGAGTACAACGACTCAACGTCGCAGGTGACCATAAGCTCCCCTGGTGCTAGTGACACCCCTTTGTACATGCTGATAAAATGCGAAGAGTCTCTCGTATATGATGGCAATACCGCCACAATTCAGATAGAATGCATGATTCTTTTATTGTTGATTTGCTTAATTTTGCTTTGAGACACAATTTTTTTCTGTTTGACAGGACTTATTTTTTGCAGACATCTGGTGTGGCCATGGGGGCGAGGTGTGCCCCGGCCTTCGCTAATCTTTTTTTAGGGTGGTGGGAGTCGACTATCATCTATACATCTGATATTTTTAACAGCAGGGTGCGACATTGGTCGCGCTTTATAGACGATATATTTTTCATTTGGTCTGGTTCTCCTGAGGAATGTCTTCAGTTTCTGGGGTTCCTTAACAATAATACTTTCAATATTTTCTTGACTCATCATTTCTCCTCCATTGTAGTTAATTTTTTGGACCTGGAAGTCAAGAGTCAGGACGGCATGCTATCTACATGTCTATACCGGAAGCCCACTGCTGTCAATAGCCTGCTGGAATATCGGAGTTTTCATCCGAAACACACCAGGGACGGAATTCCGACTGGGCAATTTCTTAGGGCGAGACGGAACTGTACGCAGGATTCGGACTTCAAGGCGACAGCCCAGGACCTGACTAAAAGGTTTCTAACAAGGAATTATCCTAAAAAATGCATCTCTCGGGCTTATCAGAGGGCAAAACAGCAGATACAAGATTCTTTACTTGTTACCAACAAGAGGAGACCAGATAGCTATGCGCGATTCATCACGGGATATCACACCCAATGGTCTCAGGTGAGTAGGATTTTGAATAACCACTGGAGGATTTTGACCACTGACACTCAAACATCTCAGGTTGTCAGTGCGCGGCCACTAACAACGGCTAGGAGGGCGCCTAATTTTAAGGACATTCTTACCCAAAGCCATTATAATAGACCCACACGAAGACTTAATCGAGGTATTGTTTTGAGAGGCTCATTTCCATGTGGGGATTGCAATATGTGTCCATACATGCATCCGACGCGTGATTCTTTTTGCAACCCGGTAGATCAGGTGCAACATAGAATAAAATCGTATATCAACTGTAAAACCACTCACGTCATTTATGCTCTAATATGCTCATGTCCCTGCATTTATGTAGGTCAGACTTCGCAGGAATTACGCAGGAGAATGCAGGGTCATTTCTCCACTATTAACATGGCGGCCGCGGACAGCCGAAAGGGTAAGACTCTTACCATGGTGGCCTCTCATTACCTACTTCACCATGGTGGTAGCTATGCCAACACCAAGATTATTGGCTTGGAACATGTTAGGGGCTCTGGGAGGGGTGGTTCCTTGCATAAACGGCTCCTACAATTGGAGTCTCGGTGGATTTATCTGCTTAAGTCTATAGCACCTCAGGGCATTAATGAAGATCTCCTTTTTACAGGCTTCCTGGGATAGTCATTCCCTGTATGATCTCTATATCGGACTCCTTCTTGTTTGATCCTTACGTGACGGATGATTCTTTGACGAGGTTTTTTGGTTGGATGGCTATCTTGAGAAGGTCTCCCCCAAAGTTTCACTTCGATGTTTGGATATACTGGATACCGCATTTATTTCTGGAATGCATAACATCGGGACTTGTGACGTACTTTTTTGTGGAATTGGATTGATCGGCGGGAATTTTTCCCTTTTCCCAATGGATCTTTATCATTGTGAACTATTCTGGGGACACCAGTGATATCTTATGGACTATGAGGTCTATGGAGGGTTGGCAATTTCTACCATGGGTGGCAGGCTATGTTATATGGGTATTCTTATATTATATTCTTGGTTAGTTGTGTATTTTGTATTATGGTTATTGTTTATAAGGGTTTTGTTTGGTGATTGGTCAGTGTTTTTTGTTTATGTTATCGTTATATTTATTTTCATTTTCATGTTTATGTTTATTTCCTTTTATATTTATTTTTGTCATTGGGTGTTTTTTGTTATTTCTTATTGTATAAGATTATTGTGCTAATTATATGTTTTTCCTTTAGTATTAGGATTTAGGTCGGCCATATCCCTTCCTGTTCTCTTCTTCCCGTAGTACACTGTCACCTCATATTATCACACGCCTTTGTAGGCGATTCCCCTTCTTGTTCTCTCTGCTCCGATGCGGACCGCCGGCTATAGTTCCGGCGCGTGCGCACTGGAACAGTATGGGCAGAGACGTCTGCCCTCACTTGGTTTCTTCTATCGTGTGCGCAAGCGCGAGTACATCGCGCCGCTGACATTCCTCCATGCGGGTTCCGGTCTCTTCACTTCCGGTTCGGAGGTAGTCACATACACCGGTGCGCACTGATGGCCGCTCTATTTAGGATATAAAGACGGAGGTTTTATTCGGTAAGCT
Source organism: Ranitomeya imitator (assembly GCF_032444005.1). Classification (NCBI taxonomy): domain Eukaryota; kingdom Metazoa; phylum Chordata; class Amphibia; order Anura; family Dendrobatidae; genus Ranitomeya; species Ranitomeya imitator. The sequence goes on from NC_091283.1 coordinate 227,112,871, forward strand.
ATCACCCCTGACGAAGCGGTCGTTGTAACCGCGATATGCGTTGGGTTCTCCCACCCTGCGGTCCTGATCCATGCATTGGTTGCCGGAGTTACCCTCCTTACTATAGGTTTCTTTTTGGGTTCTCTACGCACGCTGTTGAGGTTTTTTTGTTTTTTGTTTATTTGACAGCCTTATTAGGGGCAATGGCCATGCTCTATCCATCCTTCAGTAGGGACTGATATCTTATTATCTTCTATATTTTCTCCCATGGGTTGTCTATATTATTAGGCTTGTAGCCGGGACTTGGATTTCCCCACTGGGATGGAATAACAGGTGGTGTATACATTTGTATGGATTAAACCCAGCTGTGCCTTTATATTTTGTGTACTTGTGTCAGGCACCATGTGTTATCTATACCATTTATGAGATATTGTTTTGGACAGGCCTCATGGGGGAGTTGTTCTGTGTATTTTTAACTGTTTTTAAATTACCTTTGTTACCAATAAAATTGTCTTTTGTTTCATATAACTTATTGGTGGTGTGCAGATTATATTGTGGCTTCTTTTCCTTTTGTTTAGATTGCTTTTGGCCACTTTACTGCACCCCCGTTTGATATTAGTGCATAGGTAGTATTTGTAGTGCGCCAGCATTTTTTCTGTGTACGATCATCCACCACTGTTGTCATCCGTGGAAGCCCAGGCCTTTTTGAGTTCCCAAGCTCACCAGTCAATTCCTTTTTTCTCAGAATGTACCCAACTGTTGATTTTGCTACTCCAAGCATGTCTGCTATCTCTCTGATGGATTTTTTATTTTTTTTCAGCCTCAGGATGTTCTGCTTCACCTCAATTGAGAGTTCCTTTGACCGCATGTTGTCTGCTCACAGCAACAGCTTCCAAATGCAAAACCACACACCTGGAATCCACCCCTGACCTTTTAACTACTTCATTGATTACAGGTTAACGAGGGAGACGCCTTCAGAGTTAATTGCAGCCCTTAGAGTCCATTGTCCAATTACTTTTGGTCCCTTGAAAAAGAGGACGCTATGCATTACAGAGCTATGATTCCTAAACCCTTTCTCCGATTTGGATGTGGAAACTATCATATTGCAGCTGGGAGTGTGCACTTTCAGCCCATATTATATATATAATTGTATTTCTGAACATGTTTTTGTAAACAGCTAAAATAACAAAACTTGTGTCACTGTCCAAATATTTCTGGCCCTAACTGTACGCTCCTACATCTTTAGTTAGATGTAGGAAGTTTTTTGTATATTCTGCTGTGGATTTTTTGAAGGGTTTATATACTGACCGCACAGAACTCTGTCCTATCCTGTCCTATCTAGCTAGAGTGGCCTCCTGTGCTAAATCCTGTTTTTCTGCCTGTGTATTTTTTTTCCTCTCCGACTCAACGCCAATATTTGTGGGGGGCTGTCTATCCTTTGGGGATTTTCTCTGAGGCAAGATAGTATTCCGATTTCCATCTTTAGGGGTATTTAGTCCTCCGGCTGTGACGAGGTGTCTAGGTGTGTTAGGTACACTCCACGGCTACTTCTAGTTGCGGTGTTAAGTTCAGGATTGCGGTCAGTATAGTGGCCACTTTCTCCAGTGAAAGTTTTCATGCAGCTCCAAGGTCACCGGATCACAACAGAAATGCGATCAGCTACCGCAGGTATAGATATGTCTATCGGAAGTCGAGGAAGAATGCTGGGATGATATCCCTTATTAGCAAAAAATGGAGACATTTTGGTGGATGCACTCTGTGAGTTATTGTATGTGAATTCAGCCAGCCAGAGAAAACTCACCCAATCATCTTGTAAGTGACACACATAGCAACGCAGATACTGCTCTAAAGTTTGATTGGTTCATTCAGTTTGACCGTTAGACTGCGGATGGCAAGCAGATGACAAATTTACCTTGATGGCCAGAGCAACACAAAAATTCTGCCAGAATTTTGAAGTAAATTGGACCCCTCGATCAGATATTACTTAATCTGGGACTCCATGTGTTACGTGTTACGGAACCACTCAGCACCCAGAATATGTTGTGCAGTTATATGTATCTATAATAGGTTCCATGTGAGATGCATGTCCCCAATGCATCAGCCCACAGGCTGCGCCCCTGGGCAGAGGGGACATGATATTCCCTTTTGTCTGCCCCCCCCACCTTTGTGATTCCCATCGTAAATATCAACAGGCTCCGGCCCCCTGTGGCTATTGTAATGTATGTCTGGCCAGGCTTATCTGTAAAGCAAAGCACCCCCACACCATCACACCTCCTCCTCCACGCTTCATTATGGGAACCAGGCATGTAGAGTCCATCCGTTCACCTTTTCTGCTCGCACAAGGACACGGTGGTTGGAACCAAAGATCTCAAATTTGGACTCATCAGACCAAAGCACAGATTTCCACTGGTCTAATCTACAATCATTTTGTTCTTTAGCCCAAACAAGTTTCTTCTGCTTGTTGCCTGTCCTTAGCAGTGGCTTCCTAGCAGCTATTTTACCATGAAGGCCTGCTGCACAAAGTCTCCTCTTAACCGTTGTTGTAGAGATGTGTCTGCTGCGAGAACTCTGGTGGCATTGACCTGGTCTCTAATTTGAGCTGCTGTTAACCTGCGATTTCTGAGGCTGGTGACTCGGATAAACTTATCCTCAGAAGCAGAGGTGACTCTTGGTCTTCCTTTCCTGGGGCGGTCCTCATGTGAGCCAGTTTCTTTGTAGCGCTTGATGGTTGAGGATGAGGCTTTACAGATAAGCCTGACTCATATTAAGACACTTTTCCTGGATGTCAACCAGCGCCTTAACCGTCTGGAAGCAGACCTCCAGAGAACAGCACATCATTTCTTTAATCAAATTGAACAGGGCATGTCGGAACACCTTACTCCTGATCTCCAGCTCAATGTCATGCAGGCCTGCAATGCTGCTTAAATGCGGGCTATGCAGCAGACTTGGTACTTACAGCAGTCAGTGGGGGTATTTCCACCTCTGCCAACACTGACACGCTTGACCTCAATACCGAGTTCTTCTGCATACCACTACACGGCCACCACCATTCCAAGCCCTGCTGGACACCACTACAGCACCACCACCATGCCGATTGCTGCTCCTGCTTGGACCTCCTCCACCACCACCGACATGCCGCAGCAACCGGACCCTGGCAGGCTGTCCACCAGCACCATGCAGCAGCAGCACCCTTATCCTGCCAGGCTGTCCACCCACACCGTGCCACAACAGCAGCAACCGTATCCTGCCCAGCCGTTTACCCGCAGCATGCCACAGCAGCAGCACCTGGATCATGCCAGTTTGTCCACCCGTAGATCCTGCCTGAAAACACCACGCCAACGCTCCCCAGAAGACAGCAGCACAGAACACTGGGGAGGAAGAAAAAAACAGGGGACTCTAGCACTCCTTCCCCCCTCACCTCAAAATGTGTCTGTGATGTCAAGTTTGTCTCTCCCATCCAGTGTGTCTATCCCATCCCATGCCTCCACTACCATCCCTGACCTCCCTGACCCCACTACTTTCATCTCCCCTTCCCCTGCAACCCCTTTGTCGTCTTTACCCAGTCAAACGTCTCAGCTCAACATACCTCAGTTCCGTCACGTTTCCCCAAGTCGCCGTAGTTAATGTATTTTTTAATAAATGGTTTTTTTTTGCCCCTACTACTGTTTGGTTCTTTGTGTTCTGACGCCGGCAACACACACCGTGCGCCGACTAAACACACTGCGCCATACACTTTGTGTTTTTGCCGACTCATATCTCCAGGATTGACACAACTTGAACACTGCACTGCAGCTTTGCTTCTTGTGTCTGTCATGGAGCTATGAGTTGTCAAAAACAAATATGACTTTCATTTTCTCCAGCATCTCTTCAGTCTGCATAATCTATTGGATGCAGAATGAAGAGACGATAGAGGTAATACAAGGCATCTCTATACTCAAATGGCCAGGTGTCAGACATAATGAATTCATGATGCACAAAGCCCAGCATCTTTAATTAACTATTTCTGACACCTGGCCTGGTGAGCTATAGATATGCCATGTATTACCTCCATCGTCTCTTCATTCTGCGTCTAATAGATACTGCAGACTTAAGAGAAGCTGGATCATACCATACCATCTTACCATAGCACTGAAATCATAAGTGGATTTGAGTTGATTAAAGACAGAGGACACTCAGTACAGGTTTCAAAACAGGTTTTTTAGTTACACAAAACATTACAGGAACATTTTAACATTACAGGTACATACACAAACACAACAGAACATTTCATTAAACCATTCCATCTTGCCATGCCACACAACCGATATCAGAAACCAAGTAGGCAGCAAATTGGTTCCTCATTTGGGCAACTTCTACTGTTAACCACAGAGGATGATGATGGTAATCTGGCAATGGGTTTGAAACTGGTTCATCAAGTTCAATGTTGGGTCACTCTTTAACCCCTTCAAGACGCAGCCCTTTTTTGTTTTTGCGTTTTCGTTTTCCGCTCCCCTCCTTCCCAGAGCCATAACTTTTTTATATTTCCGTCAATATGGCCATGTGGGGGCTTATTTTTTGCGGGACGAGTAGTACTTTTGAACAACGCCATTGGTTTTACCATGTCTTATACCAGAAAACGGGAAAAAAATTCCAAGTGTGGTGAAATTGCAAAAAAGTGCAATCCCACACTTGTTTTTTGTTTGGCTTTTTTGCTAGGTTCACTAAATGCTAAAACTGGCCTGCTATTGCTATTCTCCAGGTCATTACAAGTTCATAGACAACATGTCTAGGTTCATTTTTATCTAAGTGGTGAAGAAAAATTTGAAACTTAGCTAAAGAAAAAAATTGCTCCATTTTCCGATACCTGTAGCGTTTCCATTTTTCGGGATCTTGGGTCAGGTGAGGGCTTATTTTTTGCATGCCAAGCTGATGTTTTTAATGATACCACTTTTGTACAGATACGTTCTTTTTATTGCCCGTTATTGCATTGTAATGCAATGTCGCGGCGACCAAAAAAACGTAATCTGGCGCTTTTAATTTTTTTCTCACTACGCCGTTTAGCGATCAGGTTAATCCTTTTTTTAATTGATAGATCGGGCGATTCTGAACAGGGGTGGATTAAGGGTAGCCAGGGCCCCGGGCTGTTCAGACACTGTGGGCCCCCCCCGGTTATGTGACGGGGGTCATGTGATGGGGGTCATGTGACGGGGGTCATGTGACGGGGGTCATGTGATGGGGGTCATGTGATGGGGGTCATGAAATACCCGAACCAGATTATTCCAGAAAAATGGCCGGGCCCTACTCTACTGTAACCTAGCCTAAGACTAATGGGGGAATCAATTTCCCAGATGTTAAATTATATAATCTGGCAGCCAATATGCGGATCCTTAGGGACTGGCTGAACGGTACATCCACGTATTCATCCACTACCGTAGAATCATCTCTGATAGGTAATGGGTCTCTGGTAAGCTTATTACATTCCCCTTATCCCTCATTATCATCAGACCACGAAAATAACCCCTTATTCATGTCAATGTGGAGGACGTGGGTGGTGGTGCGTAGGAGGCTACACTTGTCCAGTGGTGTTTCGCTTGCACAATCATTTTCCAATAATCCTAGTTTTCAGGATGGAAAGGCACACCCCATCTTCTCTAGATGGCAGAGAGGGGGTTTACAGTCCATTAGGGACATAGTTGACACACAGACAAGAACCGTCATTTCATTTGCTCAGGCATGCACTTTGTTCGACTATATACGCGCACACCCTTTTCACTACATGCAGCTGCAAAGCTACGCACATAGTGTCATACATGCTTTCAACGACAATGACTGGCAGGACGAGTTACTGAGCAAGTTAAATACATGCACTCAGAACAAGGGTCTGGTCTCGGGGTACTATACATTCCTTCGTCCTCTGATGCAGTATGATGCCGTAGGGGTGGGAATTACAAAATGGCAGGTGGATGATGTCTCCTTTACACCATCTTTTATCTTGCGGGCATTACAGAAAGCACTCAAATATATACCTTCTGTCTCTTATTGGGAAATGGCGTTACAGATCCTGCACAAAACCTATGTTTCACCAAAACGTAGTTATCTGATGGGGAATCTGGCGAGCCCGGCCTGTTCTAGATGTGGGGAATTTGAAGCGGACCACTATCACTGCTTTTCGGCTTGTCCACAAATTCAATTGTTCTGGCAGCGTATACATACCTTCGTGTTGACGCACACCTCATATAACATCACACTTACTTCAGCCTGGGCTCTCTTTGGTCATATTACAGATAGTGATGTCCATATACCATATCATGGTAAAAAATTCCTTTTTATTATCTCAGCTGCAGCTCGTAAAACAGTTCTGCAAAACTGGTTGGCGCCTAAAGTGCCCACATTGCGACTTTTCCTAGAGAAACTTGCTTTTTTGTTTAGAATGGACTGGATAGAGGCTTCCCTCCAGAAAGAGAGAAGGACTCAGACATTCTTTGACACATGGGAACCATTTATAGCGATTCTTCCGGCTCACACTAAGCAAGGAATCAGAGATTGTTTTAAGATGACTACTTGGTTCTTGGAACAAACAATAGCAGGTCGTCCGCCTCTGTGAGGATGATTCGCGGATTGAGACATATAAACCTGAGGATGTAGGAGTGGAAGCCGTGTGCTCTTCCCCCTTCCCCCTTCCTTCATTTCCCTCATGTGTTCTTCTCCCCCTCCCCCCCCCCTTTTTTTTTTTTTTTTTTTTTTTTTACTTCTTTGTTATGTTTAGGCAAATTATTTTATTTACTTACTGATTGATACAAGAATGTGCAAATTGTATTCCCCTTTTTTTTTTTTTTTTTTTTTTTTTTTTTGTGTGTGTTTTATCTAAATTTTATATCTGTATTGTCAAAAAAGTTTAATAAAAGCATTATTGGAAAAAAAAAATATTTGTTAAAATCTGCAATACAATTTAGGTATATTTTGACCAATAATATCACATACAAGGAACAAATACCACCGCACCATGACCAGACCACAAATTACAACCACAGTGATCAAATAATATCACATACAAGGAACAAATACCACGGCACCATGTCAAGACCACATATTACCACCACTTGGTGACCAAATAGCACATACAAGGGACAAATACCACAACACCATTTCCAGACCACATATTACCACCACATAGTGACTGAATACTACAATACTGATCAGTAATAAAAAAAAACAAAAAACACAATACTATCACCATAAGTGCCAGTATTCACAGGAGATCTGTACTTAGTATGCAGTGTCTGTGTAGAGGTAATACAGAGATCACTGGTGACATTATACACAGGAGCTCTGTATATAATGTATAGGTAATACAGTGATCACTGGTGACATTGTACACAGGACCTCTGTATATAGTATACAGTGTATAGTGTCAGTGTATAGGTAACACTGACTCACCAGTGACGTCTCTAGGTGAAGCCCTTCATCTTTCATCCAGCAAAGACCGCCATCATTTCTTCCAGCCAGGACTTGTTTCTGCAGGAAATAACACAGTTATCTCGAGCTCCGCTTGCAGAACACATTACTTAATTTTTCACAACTTCTACATTACACCACATGAAGGAAAAAAGGCGATATAGTGTCACTCTGCACAGTAACAGGACCGCCCCCCCATTTAAAACAGCATACTCAAAAAATAAAATAAATATCTCACTGCAGTAATAATATCCCTTAATTAGCCCCTATGGTAATAATATTCCCCACACCCTGGCCCCGTGTGTCTCATTCCTGGCTCCAGCCATATGTTCTCCCATCCTGCACTCATGAGTATCCATTCTACCATATGATCTCTCCATCCTGCCCCATCTGTCTTCATCGTATCCATCCAGCCCAATGATCCAATCCTACCCCATGTCTTTCATTCTGCCCTGTGTGTTGTGAATTCCGCTCTTGGGCTCCCTCCGGTGGTTGTAAGTGGCACTTTTGTGAGTTCTGCTCTTGGGCTCCCTCTTGTGGTTTCAAGTGGTATGGCTGCTCCTTGGAGTTAGCTGTCATCAGCTGCCTCCACTTATCGTCTCTTCTGCTCGGCTATTTAGGCCTGGCTGTTCCTTCAGCCAGTGCCACTTGTAAATGGTTCCTGGTTGGATTCACATCTCTTTGGATTTCCCTGTTATCCTGACCAGTTCAGCAAAGCTAAGTTTTTGCTTGCGTTTTTCTGTTCACAGATTGTGGACTTATCCGTTCAGTGCTTTCTATGTTTGTCCAGCGTTATCAGTATGAATTAATTCTGTCTTGCTGGAAGCTCTGGGAAGCAGATTTACCCTCCACACGTTTAGTCAGGTGTGGAGATTTTTTTTGTAAACTCTGCGTGGATTTTTGTAGTGTTTTATACTGACCGCACAGTATTCCATCCTGTCCTATCTATCAAGCTAGACTGGCCTCCTGTGCTCATCCTGGTTTCATTCTGTGTATGTCTTTTTCCTCTCCACTCACAGTCATTATTTGTGGGGGGCTAATCTATCCTTTGGGGATTTTCTCTGAGGCAAGATAGTTTTCCTGCTTCTGTCTTTAGGGGTAGTTAGCTCTTAGGCTGTGACGAGATGCCTAGGGAGAGTTAGGAGCATTCCACGGCTACTTCTAGTGTTGTGTTGAGCTTAGGGACTGCGGTCAGTACAGTTACCACTTCCTTCAGAGCTCGTTCTATGTTGCTCCTAGACCACCGCATCATAACACCCGTGTCTCCAATCAAGCCCCGTGTCTACATTCTGCCCATGCCTCCAGTCCTGCCCCCAGTGTGTCCAGCAATCTGCCCCAGTGTGTCCAGCATATTACCCCCAGTGTGTCCAGCATATTACCCCCAGTGTGTCCAGCAATCTGCCCCAGTATGTCCAGCATATTGCCCCAGTGTGTCCAGCATTACCCCCAGACAGTGTCTCCAGCAATCTGTCCCACTGTCTGACTCCAGCATATTGCCCCCAGTGTGTCCAGCAATCTGCCCCAGTGTGTCCAGCATTGCCCCCAGACAGTGTGTCCAGCAATCTGCCCCAGTGTGTCCAGCATATTACCACCAGTGTTTCCAGCAATCTGGCCCAGTGTCTCCAGCATTGCTCCAGTGTCTCAGCATTGCCCCAGTGTCTCCAGCATTGCCCCAGTGTCTCCAGCAATCATCTGCCCCAGTGTGTCCTCCAGCATTGCCCCAGTGTGTCCAACAGTCTGCCCCAGTGTCTCCAGCATTGCCCCAGTGTCTCCAGCATTGCCCCAGTGTGTCATCCAGCATTGCCCCAGTGTGTCCAGCAATCTGTCCCAGTGTCTCCAGCATTGCCCCAGTGTCCCCAGAAATCTGCCCTAGTGTATCCAGCAATCTGCCCTAGTGTGTTCTCCAGCATTGCCCCAGTGTGCCCAGCAATCTGCCCCAGTGTCTCCAGCATTGCCCCAGTGTCTCCAGCATTGCCCCAGTGTCTCCAGCAATCTGCCCCAGTGTCTCCAGCATTGCCCCAGTGTCTCCAGCATTGCCCCAGTGTCTCCAGCATTGCCCCAGTGTCTCCAGCAATCTGCCCCAGTGTCTCCAGCATTGCCCCAGTGTCTCCAGCATTGCCCCAGTGTCTCCAGCAATCTGCCCCAGTGTCTCCAGCAATCTGCCCCAGTGTCTCCAGCATTGCCCCCAGTGTGTCCTCCAGGCCAGCAATCTGCCCCAGTGTCTCCAGCATTGCCCCAGTGTCTCCAGCAATCTGCCCCAGTGTCTCCAGCATTGCCCCAGTGTCCCCAGCAATCTGCCCTAGTGTGTCCAGCAATCTGCCCCAGTGTCTCCAGCAATCTGCCCCAGTGTCTCCAGCATTGCCCCAGTGTCTCCAGCATTGCCCCAGTGTCTCCAGCAATCTGCCCCAGTGTCTCCAGCAATCTGCCCCAGTGTCTCCAGCATTGCCCCAGTGTCTCCAGCAATCTGCCCCAGTGTCTCCAGCATTTCCCCAGTGTCTCCAGCATTGCCCCAGTGTCTCCAGCAATCTGCCCCAGTGTCTCCAGCATTGCCCCAGTGTCTCCAGCATTGCCCCAGTGTCTCCAGCAATCTGCCCCAGTGTCTCCAGCAATCTGCCCCAGTGTCTCCAGCATTGCCCCAGTGTCTCCAGCAATCTGCCCCAGTGTCTCCAGCATTGCCCCAGTGTCTCCAGCATTGCCCCCAGTGTTTCCTCCAGGCCAGCAATCTGCCCCAGTGTCTCCAGCATTGCCCCAGTGTCTCCAGCAATCTGCCCCAGTGTCTCCAGCATTGCCCCAGTGTCTCCAGCAATCTGTCCCAGTGTCTCCAGCAATCTGCCCCAGTGTCTCCAGCATTGCCCCAGTGTCTCCAGCAATCTGCCCCAGTGTCTCCAGCATTGCCCCAGTGTCTCCAGCATTGCCCCCAGTGTGTCCTCCAGGCCAGCAATCTGCCCCAGTGTCTCCAGCATTGCCCCAGTGTCTCCAACAATTTTCCCCAGTGTCTCCAGCATTGCCCCAGTGTCTCCAGCATTGCCACAGTGTCTCCAGCAATCTGCCCCAGTGTCTCCAGCAATCTGCCCCAGTGTCTCCAGCATTGCCCCAGTGTCTCCAGCAATCTGCCCCAATGTCTCCAGCATTGCCCCAGTGTCTCCAGCATTGCCCCAGTGTCTCCAGCAATCTGCCCCAGTGTCTCCAGCATTGCCCCCAGTGTGTCCTCCAGGCCAGAAATCTGCCTCAGTGTCTTCAGCATTGCCCCAGTGTGTCCTCCAGCATTGCCCCCAGTGTGTCCACCGTTAGCTTATAAAAAACAAAAAAAACAGTCTCCTCACCTGTCTGCGCTCCAGGCGGCGAGCTCCCTCCAGCAGCGCACACTCGCCGGCGACTGACAATGACGTCAGACGCCGGCGACGTGTGCTCTGCGGCCAAGTTCAGCTGCCAGCCTCCAATTGGCTGGCGGCTGTTGTTAACTATTGACGTGCGGGCGCATGCCCGCACGTCAATAGGAAACCGCTGCAGCGCCGGAAGGAGCCCGGTGAGCAGATGAGAAGGGGCCTGATGCGGGCCCCCTCTCTCTGCCCACCGGGTCCGGGGGCACATAAATACCGGCGGGCATTCACAGACGATTAGCGGAGGGTCAATCTGTGCGGTAGCCCAGGGCCCCCCCAGACCACTGGGCCCTGGGCTACCGCCCATATTGACCCTCTGATAATCCGCCCCTGATTCTGAACACGGCAATACCAAATATGTTTTTTTAATTGTTTTATATTGAATGGGGCGAAAGGGGGGTGATTTAAACTTGTATATTTTTTTTATTTTTTTCATATTTTTTAAAACATCTTTTTTTTTTAACTTTTGCCATGCTTCAATAGCCTCCATGGGAGGCTAGAAGCTGGCACAACTGTTCAGATTGCATCAGATCGCTCCTATGTAGCTGAATTACAGGCTTGCTATGAGCGCCGACCACAGGGTGGCGCTCACAGCAAGCCGGCATCAACAACCATAGAGGTCTCAAGGAGACCTCAGGTTGTCATTCCGACGCATCGCTGACCCCCGATCATGTGACGGGGTCGGCGAAGCGCGCATTTCCGGTCCGATGGCCAGAAGCGGTAGCTAAATGCCGCTGTCAGCGTTTAACAGGAGCATTTAACTAGTTAATAGTTAATAGTTTGCGCGCACATTTGAGCTGTACAAAACAGCTGACATGTCGCAACTTTGATGTGGGTTCAGCGCCGGAGCCCACATCAAAGAGGGAGACACAACATGCGCCGTACTAGTACGGCGCATGTCGTGAAGGGGTTAACCATTATGTAGTTATGCAGAACCACACAGGCTTTGACAACCTCATCGACTGTCTCCATTTTTAGATTAATGTCTGTTCCAAGAATGTGCCATTTGGAGACAAGAATCCCAAAGGCACACTCAACAGTTCTTCGTGCCCTGCTCAGTCTTTAGTTAAAAATTTTTTGGGTGTGCTTGCATGTCTTTTTACTCCATTCAATGTCCGCAAGCAACCTGAATGGTAATCATATCATTCAACCTCTGAACTGAACTACCTTGCATGTCTTTTTACTCCTTTAAATGTCAGCAAGCAACCTGAAAAGTATCTAACTCATTCTAGCTCCGGCATTGAATCCTGCATGTATCTAGATTTGTTAGCCATCTTAACAAGCACTTGTTTTGGTATATTTTTGTATATAGCTATGTGAATACTTTTCTGTCCAATGATGACAGAAGTATTCTAGGAGTGATACCTTTATTGGCTATCATGTATTTGGTTTCCAGTACCATCTCTATGCTGATGACACCCAATTATACACTTCTTCTCCTGATATCATGCCTGCATTTTAAGAATACACCAGTGATTGTCTTACCTCTGTCTCTAACATCGTGTCCTCCCTCTATCTGAAACTGAACCTGTCAAAAACTGAACTCCTTGTGTTCTCTCCCTCTACTAAACTACCTTTGCCTGACATTGCCATCTCCGTGTGTGGTTCCACCATTACTCCCAAGCAACATGCCCGCTATCTTGTGGTCATACTTGATTCCGAGCTTTCATTCACTTCCCACATCAGATCACTGGTTCTGGTTCTTATCTGCATCTCAAAAACATTTCCAGAATTCGCCCTTTTCTTACTTTCGACTCTGCAAAAACTCTTACTGTTTCACCCATTTATTCTCGTCTGGACTATTGTAACTCTCTACTAATCGGCCTCCCTCTTACCAAACTCTCCCTGCTCCAATCTGTCCTGAATGCTGCAGCCAGGATCATATTCCTCACCAACCTTTACACCGATGCCTCTACCTTGTGCCAGTCATTACACTGGTTACCCATGCACTCTAGAATCCAGTACAAAACTATTACCCTCATCCACAAAGCACTCCAAGGATCAGCACCACCCTACATTTGATGCTGGAGCCCGCATCAAAGCGGGGATACTGCTATCAGATGTACAATTCCATCCGATGGCAGTAAGGGGTTAAAGTCCAAAAGGCTTCATGTGTTGTTAATAATTTTGATTTATTACCTCCTCTAATAGGATTGTACACTTTTTCAAATGCAAAAAACGTGAATTGAGAAACATCCCCTTTATGAATAGAAACAAAATATTTAGCGGCACCCGAGTATGCTGCATTCCGATTATGAATATTGGTCAAGTCCTCCACAGTCTGCTTTTTAATTTTACCAGTTGTGCACCCAATATATTTGATACCACATGACAAACAACAAATGCAATATATACATAACATACTGGGTATCGCAATTAATAAAAGTAATATCATATGATTTACCATCTGAAGATTGAAAAACTTTAGTTTTATCTATTGCATAAGTGCAAACATTGCACCTGCTACCTGCACATCTATAAAAACCTGAAACTGATAACCACGATCTGGCAGTAGAGGTTTGTCTCAAAAGACTGGGAGATAACGCCTTAGCCAAACTAAATTCCCTTTTCGCTACGTATCTGCAACCTGCACTGGTAATTTGCCGCAACTTGTCATCTCGATTAACTACTGGTAGGTGTTTTTTAAATATAGACGCTATTCAATTGTATTGTGGGCTATAAGGAGTGGAAAACATAATAATGGAATCGGAATTGGTAGAAGAAGACATATTTACTGGGACCAAAGACCTTGGTTTATTAGAGGCTTTTTTAAACGTATATTTGATGTTATAAAAATTATACCCCCTATCACGTAATCGTTTGCTAGTCACATTACTTTCCTGAAGAAACCGCGCTTGGCTCTATTAAACACCCCATATGGAATGGCTTTAATAGTTTGATGAGGATGGGAAGATGATGACAACAGAATTGAATTATCAGAAATATCCTTCCGATACAGAGAAGTGTGAACATGGTGTGTAACAGGGTCCCCATTTAAATGAATATCCAAAAATGGAGTTTGTACATCCAAACTACTGATAGTAAACAAAAGATTCAAATCATTAGAATTTAAATAAGTGAGAATTAAAGCCAAGTTAGAAGAAGTGCCTCGCCAAATGAACAATAAATCATCCACATATCTACCAAATAAACAATATCATTACAAAGTAAATTAGAATCAGAAAATAAATACTGCCCCTCCCACCAAGCAATGTATAATATAGCTAAAGTGGGGGAAATTTAGACCCCATAGAAGCGCCAAGGATCTGAAAAAAAAAATCTAAATTAAACATGAAAAAAATTATGTTTCAATAAATATGAAAGTGATCCAATGATAAATTGTTTGACCCGGTCAGAATAATTACTATAATGTTCTAAATGATAAGAAAACGCTTGAACAGCTAAATGATAAGGAATAGAGGAGTAAAGATTAACCACGTCACATGTAAAAAGTGACCTTTTTTTTCCCAATAAAAATATTCAAAACTTTGCAAAACAGATAATTCTGCATGGAGCATGTCTGTTGGCACACAAGAATTACAGAGATCTTCTGCTCCCGCAACAAAAAACATAACAGGTGTAGGAGAGGTGGAGGAAGCAAGAGGAAACCGTCCATGGAAATTCTATCCTACGAGACATTGGAAAACAAGGTATTGAAATCGGTGGATTTTTCCAATATTTTGATTTTGGCTCCTGTTGTGCTGTCCCAAGCACAAATAGACCTGTTATCCAAAGGATTACATTTTCCCAGTAAGAAATTCAACCTCTTCCAAACTAAGGAGGTTAACAGATTTGCCAGATTATTATCTGTCAAGAGACATTTTTTTTACAGAAGATCAGCAACAGATTCAACTCGCTGATAAATCTTTTTCTTCATCTGTGATCACGACACCTCTTTACATTTGAGGATCAGAAAACCATCTGTACTTTATCTTCTCTTCAGGATTCGAGATTTAATCAGTGTTCTATATAGGATTGCTACTGACCATGCAGCAGAAAACCACCGCTAAAAACCTCTCAGCTGCTAAGGTCAATAAGGGGCTAGTATTTGCTTTATTGGATGGCTACCAGTCTCTATACATTCTTTATTTATTGGACCCACTTAGTTTGCGCTGTGCTATTCTCTCCTGGAGCGTGGTCAGTTTATTTAACACTCATCTTATTATCTGTTACAGTCAAGAGTCCCTTCCTTGGACGTTTTCCAATCTTTGGCAGAAGGCAGTAGATGCTGAAATTAAAAAAATCTGATTTTCATAATAATTTGACTATTGATCAGCACAATGCCTTTAAAGAACTGCAGAGCAACTCTAATATTGTAGTGCGACAATCTGACAAAGGTGGTTGTACTGTAATATTAGATATTGCATTATATACTAGTCTAGTGAAAACTATTTTAGATGATTCATCCACATATATGATTATTGCTGGTGATCCAACTTCATCATTTAAATTGATATTATCTACTATTGTGAGCAATGGTGGGGAATTAGGTATTTTCAATTCTAAAGTGAGCAAGTGGCTCTTACCTGATCATCCAATCATTCCAGTTTTTCATGGACTTCCCAAAGTCCATAAAAAAATTTTTTCCCCCACCCCTCCGTCCAATTATTTCCAGTATTGGATCACTTAATGAAAACTTAAGTTCATGGATTGATGATCACTTAAGTCCACTTGTCTCTAGAATTCCTGGATATTTTAAGGATACATCTTCTGTTTTGCATAGCTTTGAAGATTTCTATTGGGAAAATGTTTTCAGTTTTTTACATGTGACGTGGTTAATCTTTACTCCTCTATTCCTCATCATTTATCTGTTCCAGCATTTTCTTATCATTTAGAACATTATAGTATTTATTCTGACTGGGTCAAGCAATATATCATTGGATCACTTACGTATTTATTGAAACATTTTTTCATGTTTAATTCAGAGGGTTTTTTTTTACAGATCCTTGGCGCTTCTATGGGGTCTAAATTTCCACCACTTTAGCTATATTATACATGGCTTGGTGGGAGGAGGAGTATTTATTTTCTGATTCTAATTTATTTTGTAATGATATATATATTTTTGGTAGATATGTGCATGATTTATTGTTCATTTGGTGACGCACTTTTCTAACTTGGCTTTATGTCTCACCTATTTAAATTTTAATGATTTGAATCTTTCGTTTACTATCATTAATTTGGATGTACAAACTCCATTTTTGGATATTCATTTAATAGGGGACCCTGTTACACACTGTATTCAAACTACTCTGTGTAGGAAGAATATTTCTGGTAACTCAAAGAAAAAAAAATATGTGCATATACCTTAATGAAAATAAATAAATAAAAAAGCAAGTGCATTAAATAATTAACAGAGGGCACTTATTAAGCACTGTTTTTGATTAAAAAAAAAGCATAAAGCTCTCCCACCACAGCAAGGTGTACCCAATTGGGGTCCAGGCCAGACTGTACAGCATTGTGCCTGAGATAGAGTTACGACAGGCCGGACTGTACAGCATTGTGCCTCAGATAGAAGTACAACAGGCCGGACTGTACAGCATTGTGCCTCAGATAGAACTACCACAGGCCAGACTGTACAGCATTGTGCCTCAGATAGAAGTAAAACAGGCCGGACTGTACAGCATTGTGCCTCAGATAGAACTACCACAGGCCAGACTGTACAGCATTGTGCCTCAGATAGAAGTACAACAGGCCGGACTGTACAGCATTGTGCCTCAGATAGAACTACCACAGGCCAGACTGTACAGAATTGTGCCTTAGATAGAGCTAAGACAGGCCGGACTGTACAGCATTGTGCCTTAGATAGAAGTACAACAGACCGGACTGTACAGCATTGTGCCTCAGATAGAGCTACCACAGGCCAGACTGTACAGCATTGTGCCTCAGATAGAACTACTACAGGCCAGACTGTACAGCATTGTGCCTCAGATAGAAGTACAACAGGCCGGACTGTACAGCATTGTGCCTCAGATAGAGCTACCACAGGCCAGACTGTACAGCATTGTGCCTCAGATAGAACTATCACAGGCCAGACTGTACAGAATTGTGCCTTAGATAGAGCTAAGACAGGCCGGACTGTACAGCATTGTGCCTTAGATAGAAGTACAACAGACCGGACTGTACAGCATTGTGCCTCAGATAGAGCTACCACAGGCCAGACTGTACAGCATTGTGCCTCAGATAGAACTACTACAGGCCAGACTGTACAGCATTGTGCCTCAGATAGAAGTACAACAGGCCGGACTGTACAGCACTGTGCCTCAGATAGAAGTACAAAAGGCCGGACTGTACAGCATTGTGCCTTAGTTAGAGCTACAACAGGCCAGACTGTACAGCATTGTGCCTCAGATAGAAGTACAACAGGCCAGACTGTACAGCATTGTGCCTCAGATAGAAGTACAACAGGCTGGACTGTACAGCATTCTGCCTCAGATAGAAGTACAACAGGCCAGACTGTACAGCATTCTGCCTCAAATAGAGCTACCACAGACCAGACTGTATAGCATTGTGCCTTAAATAAAGTTACCACAGGCCGGACTGTATAGAATTGTGCCTCAGATAGCGCTACCACAGGCCAGACTGTACAGCATTCTGCCTCATATAGAGCTACCACAGGCCAGAATATACAGCATCATGCCTCAGAGCTACCTCAGGCCAGACTGTACAGCATCGTATAGGAAGGATATTTCTGCTATTTCAAAGAAAAAAAAAATATGCATATACCTTAATGAAAATAAATAAATAAAAAAGCAAGTGCATTAAATAATTAACATAGAGTACTTATTAAGCACTGTTTTTGATTTTAAAAAAAGCATAAAGCTCCCCCACCGCAGCACGGTGTACCCAATTGGGGTACTGGCCGAACTGTACAGCATTGTGCCTTAGTTAGAGCTACAACAGGCCGGACTGTACAGCATTGTGCCTCAAATAGAAGTACCATAGGCTAGACTGTACAGCATTGTGCCTCAGATAGAAGTACAACAAGCCGAACTGTACAGCATTCTGCCTCAAATAGAGCTACCACAGACCAGACTGTATAGCATTGTGCCTTAAATAAAGCTACCACAGGCTGGACTGTACAGAATTGTGCCTCAGATAGAGCTACGACAGGCCAGACTGTATAGTAACATAGTAACATAGTAACATAGTTATTAAGGTTGAAGGAAGACTATAAGTCCATCTAGTTCAACCCATAGCCTAACCTAACATGCCCTAACATGTTGATCCAGAGGAATCCAAAAAAAACCCATGTGGCAAATAATAAGCTCCACTTTGGGGAAAAAAATTCCTTCCTGACTCCACATACGGCAATCAGACTAGTTCCCTGTATCAACGCCCTATCAAGGAATCTAGTATATATACCCTGCAACATTATACTTTTCAAGAAAGGTATCCAATCCCCTCTTAAATTTAAGTAATGAATCACTCATTACAACATCATACGGCAGAGAGTTCTATAGTCCCACTGCTTTTACAGTAAAGAATCCGCGTCTGTTATTATGCTTAAACCTTCTTTCCTCCAGACGTAGAGGATGCCCCCTTGTCCCTGTCTCAGGTCTATGATTAGAAAGATCACCAGAAAGGTCTTTGTACTGTCCCCTCATGTATTTATACATTAAAATAAGATCAGCCCTTAGTCTTCGTTTTTCCAAACTAAATAGCCCCAAGTGTAATAACCTATCTTGGTATTGCAGACCCCCCAGTCCTCTAATAACCTTAGTCGCTCTTCTCTGCACCCGCTCTAGTTCAGCTATGTCTTTCTTATACACCGGAGACCAGAACTGTGCACAGTATTCTAAGTGTGGTCGAACTAGTGACTTGTATAGAGGTAAAATTATGTTCTCCTCATGTGTATCTATGCCTCTTTTAATGCATCCCATTATTTTATTTGCCTTTGTAGCAGCTGCCTGACACTGGCCACTGAACATGAGTTTGTCATCCACCCATACATCCAGGTCTTTTTCATTGACGGTTTTGCCCAGAGTTTTAGAATTAATCGCATAGTTATACATCTTATTACTTCTACCCAAGTGCATGACCTTACATTTATCCCCATTAAAGCTCATTTGCCATTTATCAGCCCAAGCTTCTAGTTAACATAAATCATCCTGGAATATAAAATTGTCCTCCTCTGTATTGATTACCCTGCAGAGTTTGGTGTCATCTGCAAATATTGAAATTCTACTCTGTATGCCCTGTTATGGTCAGGCGGCCTTGGAACAACATGAAAAAACCCTCTCTGGAGTAGTGGTAACTATACAGACCGCTAACCCTGAACTTATCACAGACACTAGTAGTAGCCGTGGGGTGTGCCTATCCAGACCTAGACACCTCGACACAGTCGGAGGACTAATTATCTCTAAAGATAGAAAATAGGAAAACTGACTTGCCTCAGAGTAGACCCCCAAAGGATAGGCAGCCCCCCCCAAGTAATGAGTAGGAGAGGAAAAGACACACGCAGGCGGAAAACAGATTTAGCAAAGGAGGCCACTTCTACCTGGATAGGAAAGTATAGTACAGGATACTGAGCGGTCAGCACAAAATCTACAAAATATCCACAGCAGAAAAATACAAAAACTCCACCACCTAACTAAAGGTGTGGAGAGTATATCTGCAACTCCAGCGAATCCAACCAGACTGAGAAAACAACAGGACAGTCGAAGCTGGAACCAAAATAGAAACTATGAACAGGACTGAAAAATAGACACAAAGCCTGTGAGTCTAAGAAACAGAATGAGACACTTATCTTTAGCTGAAATGGCAGCAGGCAGGAGAGGCCAGGCAGAGAACCATTACTGGCAATAGAACATTGACAACTGGCAGGGACTAATGAGTCCTGCATAGCTAAATACCCCAGTCATCTTTGCAATTAGCAGATACACCTGTCCAATCCTGCAGTCCAGGCACAACTGCATTACCATCTACAGCCACCGGAGGGAGCCCAAAAGCAGAATTTACAACAGTACCCCCCCTTGAGGAGGGGTCACCGAACCCTCACCAGAGCCCCCAGGCCGATCAGGATGAGCCCGATGATATAGTTAGGGAGGGAAGATTAAGCCCCCAAACTGCTTGTGCTGTAGCGATTTCCACTGTCCAGCAACATGATTTGTTTGCAGGGACAGTGGAAGCTAGATTTTTGTGCATCAGCTCTGTAGCTTATTAGGCTGCCTTATAAGGCTCCCTGATAGCTGCATTGCTGTTTGCACGCCGCTGTGCAAACCAACTGCTTTTTAAAAACAAAAATCCTGTTGCTCCTTTCTGCACAGTTATCTTGTTTATTTGTCCACACTTTTGTGTGCAGCAGACCTTTTTATTGCTGCCATACTTGTCCTGAAATCATTGTAGGGAGATTGAAATTGTACTACAGTTCTTGTATTTTTTCATATATCTTCCAGCCACTTTCTGCCACTTACATTGTGTTGCTCTATACACTGGGCTTGAGTTTTGGTTCAGTCTCCCCCCAAAAAAGTGAGATTCAAGTTCTCACACAGTGGATATACTTATGTCCTGTTAGTTTGTCGTATATCAGCCAGCCACTTTCTGCCACTTAGATAGCGTTGCTATATACACTGGGCCTAAGTTGTGGTTCAGTCTCCCCCAAAAAAAGGGAGATTCAAATTCTCACAAAGTGGATATACTTCTGTGGATATGCTGCTGTCAGTATCTCTACGTTCGGCTGCCTTCAGTGTCTCTAGGTTCTGCTGCCGTTAGTATCTCTAGGTTCTGCTGGCGTCAGTATCTCTAGGTTCTGCTGCCGTTAGTATCTCTAGGTTCTGCTGGTGTCAGTATTTCTAGGTATCTCTAGGCTCTGATGCCGTCAGGAAAATATGCGTTCCAGGGACCGGAAGTGAGGTAACTGAAGCGCTCTTGCGGTTCAACAAACCGGAAATGAATGCTTGAGACGCGGGAGAACTCATTACACGTGGAATATTATTACATTCAGAGCGGGATGAGATCAGGGAATAATAACAGGTGCGAGATACAATTGGAATTAATCTATGTAAGTGTCAATACCCCTGTATAGATGCTGTTACACCTATGTTGATGGACTTCAGGTGTTCTAGCTTTTCACTAATGATGTATATTATTTAAAAGAGGTGGTGGCCAATATGGATGCTAAGTCAAGTCCAAAATATAAGAAAAAAGAAAAACATCCGCACAGCTGCTATTAGTTAGACTCTAATCATGCTCCTCTGTTGCACCATATTGCCGTACATAGCCTTTGAAGGAAAATATCACTTGCCGGGGTGCTCCTCATGCACCAGTGCATATACAAATCCACAAAAATAGAAAAAGAAAAGAGCGCACTCACCGGTAGTGAAACATCAGATTTATTCGGACATGAACATAGAGAACGCAGGGAGGGTAGTGAACGCACACGGACGACGGCCGTTTCGTGCTAAAAGCACTTCAACTGGTCCTGTCAGACACAGGACCAGTTGAAGTGCTTTTAGCACGAAACGGCCGTCGTCTGTGTGCGTACACTACCCTCCCTGCGTTCTCTATGTTCATGTCCGAATAAATTTGATGTTTCACTACCGGTGAGTGCGCTCTTTTCTTTTTCTATTTTTGTGGATTTGCCAATATGGATGCCACTGCCTCTTCCCTGACAAGGATTAATATACCAATCCCCTGACGAATCACTCTGCTGAAGAAACGCGTCGGGAGGCACACAGGGTCAGTCCAGGGCTGGTTAGTATGAGGTCTAGCTGTGGACTGCCCTTGTAAGGGCGGAAGTCTTTTGGGGTACCGGGGTCAGCCAAAACTTGGGTCTGACAGGGACTATGATTGGGACCCAGACTCCATAATTTAAAGTGAAAGGAGGAAAAAGAAAGGAAACAACAAATGGTGAGATTGTTCCAATTTATTTTCTATATGGCACATGAGATGATATGTGACAGACAAATCCTCCTGATAGAAAAGTATATGTGAATAATATGGATAAGTTTTAACTTAAATTGATTGCCCCAGGTGGGCCATTGGGTTCTATATTAATTCATTTGAATACTTATGAGATGAAAATATTTATGTATCTCTGATTGAGAATTGGGATTTTAACTATATTCCCCAAACAGGGGGTTGAGATATCTTATTACATGTGTGTGATGGTCTAAATATTCACATTGATTTTATAGAGGTTATGGACTTCCTTTTAATAATCTAACTAGTAAAAGTTACATTTTAAAACCACACTTTTTTGTTTTTTGCTAATATTGCCGTCAGTATCTCTAGATTCTGCTGCCATCAATATCTCTATGTTCTGCTGCTGTCAGCATCTCAAGGATCTGCTACCGTCAGTATCTCTATGTTCTGCTGCCGTCAGTATCTCTAGATTCTGCTGCCGTCAGTATCTCTAGATTCTGCTGCCGTCAATATCTCTATGTTCTGCTGCTGTCAGTATCTCGAGGATCTGCTACCGTCAGTATCTCTATGTTCTGCTGCCGTCAGTATCTCTAGATTCTGCTGCCGTCAATATCTCTATGTTCTGCTGCTGTCAATATCTCGAGGATCTGCTACCGTCAGTATCTCTAGGTTCTGCTGCCGTCAGTATCTCTATGTTCTACTGCCGTCAGTATCTCTAGGTTCTGCTGCCGTCAGTATCTCTAGATTCTACTGCCGTTAGTATCTCTAGGTTCTGCTGCCGTGAGTATCTCTAGGTTCTGCTGCCGTCAGTATCTCTAGGTTCTGCTGGCGCCAGTATCTCTAGATTCTGCTGCCGTTAGTATCTCTAGGTTCTGCTGCCGTCAGTATCTCTAGATTCTGCTGCCGTTAGTATCTCTAGGTTCTGCTGCCATCAGTATCTCTAGGTTCTGATGCCATCAGTATCTCTATGTTCTGTGTTGTGAATTCTGTTATCGAACTCCCTCCTGTGGTCATGAATGTTACTTCGGCGAGTTCTGTCCATGGACTCCCTCTGGTGGCTGTGAGTGGAGCTGCTGCTTCTGAAGTTCCTTCCACAGGTGACATAGTTTATTCTTTGGCTGGCTGCTCTATTTAACTCCACTCAGATCGTTACTCCATGCCAGCTGTCAATGTTCTTGTACTGGTTCAGTTCGCTTTTGGATCTTTCTGGTGACCTGTCTACTCCAGTAGAAGCTAAGTTCCTGCTAGTTAATTATTTGTTCATTGTTTTCTTGTCCAGCTTGCTATCATGATTTTGCCTTGCTAGCTGGAAGCTCTGGGATGCAGAGTGGCACCTCCGCACCGTGAGTCGGTGCGGAGGTCTTTTTGCACACTCTGCGTGGTCTTTTTGTAGTTTTTTGTGCTCACCGCAAAGATACCTTTCCTATCCTCAGTCTGTTTAGTAAGTCTGGCCTCCCTTTGCTGAAACCTGTTTCATTTCTATGTTTGTGACTTTCATCTTAACTCACAGTCAATATATGTGGGGGGCTGCCTTTTCCTTTGGGGAATTTCTCTGAGGCAAGGTAGGCTTTATTTTCTATCTCTAGGGCTAGTTAGCTCTTAGGCTGTGAAGAGGCGTCTAGGCAGTGTTAGGTACGCTCCACGGCTATTTCTAGTTGTGTGATAGGATTAGGGGTTGCGGTCAGCAGAGCTCCCACTTCCCAGAGCTTGTCCTGTGTGAGTTTAACCATCAGGTCGTTCCGGGTGCTCCTAACCACCAGGTCCATAACAGTACAACTGGCCCAAAGTATTAATGCATCTCAATAGAGGGATAAGAGAAGTTCTGAGACCATTTTTTTTTCTCTGCAGTGTGTTTTGTCTTTCTTTTCCCCTTAACCTCTGGGTGGTTCAGGACACAGGTGTAGATATGGACATTCAAGGTCTGACCTCTTGTGTGGATCATCTCACTGCAAGGGTACAAAACATTCAAGATTTTGTGGTTCAGAATCCGATGTTAGTGCCTAGAATTCCAATTCCTGATTTGTTTTCTGGGGATAGATCTAAGTTCCTGAATTTCAAAAATAATTGTAAACTGTTTCTAGCTTTGAAACCCCGCTCCTCTGGTGACCCCATTCAACAAGTAAAAATCATTATTTCTTTGTTGCGTGGTGACCCTCAAGACTGGGCATTTTCCCTTGCGCCAGGAGATCCTGCATTGCGCGATGTAGATGCGTTTTTTCTGGCGCTTGGATTGCTTTATGATGAACCAAATTCAGTGGATCAGGCAGAGAAAATCTTGCTGGCTTTGTGTCAGGGTCAGGATGAAGCGGAGGTGTATTGTCAGAAGTTTAGAAAGTGGTCTGTGCTTACTCAGTGGAATGAGTGTGCCCTGGCGGCAATTATCAGAAAGGGTCTTTCTGAAGCCCTTAAGGATGTCATGGTGGGATTTCCCACGCCTGCTGGTCTGAATGAGTCTATGTCCTTGGCCATTCAGATCGATTGGCGCTTGCGTGAGCGCAAAGCTGTGCACCATTTGGCGGTATTCTCTGAGCATAGGCCGGAGCCTATGCAATGTGATAGGACTTTGACCAGAGCTGAACGGCAAGAACACAGACGTCAGAATGGGCTGTGTTTTTACTGTGGTGATTCCACTCACGCTATCTCCGATTGTCCTAAGCGCACAAAGCGGTTCGCTAGGTCTGCCACCATTGGTACGGTACAGTCTAAATTTCTTTTGTCCGTTACTCTGATTTGCTCCTTATCATCCTATTCTGTTATGGCATTTGTGGATTCAGGCGCTGCTCTGGATTTGATGGACTTGGAGTTTGCCAGGCGCTGTGGTTTTTTCTTGGAGCCCTTGCAGTATCCTATTCCATTGAGAGGAATTGATGCTACGCCTTTGGCCAAGAATAAGCCTCAGTACTGGACTCAATTGACCATGTGCATGGCTCCTGCACATCAGGAGGATATTCGCTTTTTGGTGTTGCATAATCTGCATGATGTGGTCGTTTTGGGGTTGCCATGGCTACAGGTCCATAATCCAGTATTGGATTGGAAATCTATGTCTGTGTCCGGCTGGGGTTGTCAGGGGGTACATGGTGATGTTCCATTGCTGTCAATTTCGCCTTCCACTTCTTCTGAAGTCCCTGAGTTTTTGTCAGATTACCGGGATGTATTTGATGAGCCCAAATCCGGTGCCCTACCTCCTCATAGGGATTGTGATTGTGCTATTAATTTGATTCCTGGTAGTAAGTTTCCTAAGGGCCGACTGTTTAATTTATCTGTGCCAGAGCACGCCGCTATGCGGAGTTATATAAAGGAATCCTTGGAGAAAGGTCATATTCGAACGTCGTCATCACCGTTGGGAGCAGGGTTCTTTTTTGTGGCCAAGAAGGATGGTTCTTTGAGACGTTGTATTGATTACCGCCTTCTTAATAAGATCACAGTCAAATTTCAGTACCCTTTGCCGCTGCTGTCTGATTTGTTTGCTCGGATTAAGGGGGCTAGTTGGTTCACCAAGATAGATCTTCGAGGGGCGTATAATCTTGTGCGAATTAAACAGGGCGATGAATGGAAAACAGCATTTAATACGCCCGAGGGCCATTTTGAGTACCTGGTTATGCCATTCGGGCTTTCTAATGCTCCATCTGTGTTTCAGTCCTTTATGCATGACATCTTCTGAAAGTACCTGGATAGATTCATGATTGTATATTTGGATGATATTTTGGTCTTTTCGGATGATTGGGTGTCTCATGTGAAGCAGGTCAGAATGGTGTTCCAGGTCCTTCGTGCGAATTCCTTGTTTGTGAAGGGGTCAAAATGTCTCTTTGGAGTTCAGAAGGTTTCATTTTTGGGTTTCATTTTTTCCCCTTCTACTATCGAGATGGACCCTGTTAAAGTTCAGGCCATTTATGATTGGACTCAGCCGACATCTGTGAAGAGCCTGCAGAAGTTCCTGGGCTTTGCTAATTTTTACCGTCGCTTCATCGCTAATTTTTCTAGTGTCGCTAAACCGTTGACTGATTTGACCAAGAAAGGTGCTGATGTGGTCAATTGGTCCCCTGTGGCTGTAGAGGCTTTTCAGGAGTTGAAGCGTCGTTTTTCTTCTGCCCCTGTGTTGTGCCAGCCAGATGTTTCGCTCCCGTTTCAGGTTGATGCTTCTGAGATTGGAGCAGGGGCTGTTTTGTCGCAAAGAAGTTCTGATGGCTCGGTGATGAAACCATGTGCCTTCTTTTCTAGAAAATTCTCGCATGCTGAGCGCAATTATGATGTTGGCAATCGAGAGTTGTTGGCCATGAAGTGGGCATTCGAGGAGTGGCGACATTGGCTTGAAGGAGCCAAGCATCGCGTGGTGGTCTTGACGGATCACAAGAATTTGACTTATCTCGAGTCTGCCAAACGGTTGAATCCTAGACAGGCTCGATGGTCGCTGTTTTTCTCCCGTTTTGATTTTGTGGTTTCGTACCTTCCGGGCTCTAAGAATGTGAAGGCTGATGCCCTGTCAAGGAGTTTTGTGCCTGACTCTCCAGGTGTTCCTGAGCCGGCGGGTATTCTAAAAGAGGGGGTAATTTTGTCTGCCATCTCCCCTGATTTGCGGCGGGTGCTGCAGAAGTTTCAGGCTGATAGACCTGACCGTTGTCCAGCGGAGAAACTGTTTGTCCCTGATAGATGGACTAGTAGAGTTATCTCTGAGGTTCATTGTTCGGTGTTGGCGGGTCATCCTGGAATCTTTGGTACCAGAGATTTGGTGGCTAGATCCTTTTGGTGGCCTTCTTTGTCACGGGATGTGCGTTCTTTTGTGCAGTCCTGTGGGACTTGTGCTCGGGCTAAGCCCTGCTGTTCTCGTGCCAGTGGGTTGCTTTTGCCCTTGCTGGTCCCTGGATGCATATTTCCATGGATTTTATTTCAGATCTCCCTGTCTCTCAAAGGATGTCGGTCATTTGGGTGGTTTGTGATTGCTTCTCTAAGATGGTCCATTTGGTACCCTTGTCTAAATTGCCTTCCTCCTCTGATTTGGTGCCATTGTTTTTCCAGCATGTGGTTCGTTTGCATGGCATTCCGGAGAACATCGTCTCGGACAGAAGTTCCCAGTTTGTTTCGAGGTTTTGGCGGTCCTTTTGTGCTAAGATGGGCATTGATTTGTCTTTTTCTTCGGCTTTCCATCCTCAGACAAATGGCCAAACCGAACGAACTAATCAGACTTTGGAAACATATCTGAGATGCTTTGTTTCTGCTGATCAGGATGATTGGGTGTCCTTCTTGCCTTTGGCTGAGTTCGCCCTTAATAATCGGGCCAGCTCGGCTACTTTGGTTTCTCCTTTTTTCTGTAATTCTGGTTTCCATCCTCGTTTCTCTTCAGGGCAGGTTGAGCCTTTGGACTGTCCTGGTGTGGATACTGTGGTGGACAGGTTGCAGCAGATTTGGACTCATGTGGTGGACAATTTGACATTGTCCCAGGAGAAGGCTCAACGTTTCGCTAACCGCCGGCGCTGTGTTGGTCCCCAACTTCGTGTTGGGGATTTGGTTTGGTTGTCGTCTCGTTATGTTCCTATGAAGGTTTCCTCTCCTAAGTTTAAGCCTCGTTTCATTGGTCCGTATAAGATTTCTGAAGTTCTCAATCCTGTGTCATTTCGTTTGGCCCTTCCAGCTTCTTTTGCCATCCATAATGTGTTCCATAGGTCGTTATTGCGGAGATACGTGGCGCCTATGGTTCCCTCCGTTGATCCTCCTGCCCCGATGTTGGTCGAGGGGGAGTTGGAGTATGTGGTGGAGAAGATTTTGGATTCTCGTATTTCGAGACGGAAACTCCAGTACCTGGTCAAGTGGAAGGGTTATGGTCAGGAAGACAATTCCTGGGTTTTTGCCTCTGATGTTCATGCTGCCGATCTAGTTCGTGCCTTTCATTTGGCTCGTCCTGATTGGCCTGGGGGCTCTGGTGAGGGTTCAGTGACCCCTCCTCAAGGGGGGGTACTGTTGTGAATTCTGTTATCGAACTCCCTCCTGTGGTCATGAATGGTACTTCGGCGAGTTCTGTCCATGGACTCCCTCTGGTGGCTGTGAGTGGAGCTGCTGCTTCTGAAGTTCCTTCCACAGGTGACGTAGTTTATTCTTTGGCTGGCTGCTCTATTTAACTCCACTCAGATCGTTACTCCATGCCAGCTGTCAATGTTCTTGTACTGGTTCAGTTCGCTTTTGGATCTTTCTGGTGACCTGTCTACTCCAGCAGAAGCTAAGTCCCTGCTAGTTAATTATTTGTTCATTGTTTTCTTGTCCAGCTTGCTATCATGATTTTGCCTTGCTAGCTGGAAGCTCTGGGATGCAGAGTGGCACCTCCACACCGTGAGTCGGTGCGGATGTCTTTTTGCACACTCTGCGTGGTCTTTTTGTAGTTTTTTGTGCTGACCGCAAAGATACCTTTCCTATCCTCAGTCTGTTTAGTAAGTCTGGCCTCCCTTTGCTGAAACCTGTTTCATTTCTGTGTTTGTGACTTTCATCTTAACTCATAGTCAATATATGTGGGGGGCTGCCTTTTCCTTTGGGGAATTTCTCTGAGGCAAGGTAGGCTTTATTTTCTATCTCTAGGGCTAGTTAGCACTTAGGCTGTGAAGAGGCATCTAGGCAGTGTTAGGTACGCTCCACGGCTATTTCTATTTGTGTGATAGGATTAGGGGTTGCGGTCAGCAGAGCTCCCACTTCCCAGAGCTTGTCCTGTGTGAGTTTAACCATCAGGTCGTTCCGGGTGCTCCTAACCACCAGGTCCATAACAGTTCTGCTGCCATCAGTATCTCTAGATTCTGCTGCCGTTAGTATCTCTAGGTTCTGCTGCCATCAGTATCTCTAGATTCTGCTGCCGTTAGTATCTCTAGGTTCTGCTGCCAACAGTATCTCTAGGTTCTGCTGGCGTCAGTATCTTTAGGTTCTTCTGGCGTCGGTATCTCTAGGTTCTGCTGGCGTCAGTATCTCTAGGTTCTGCTGGCATCAGTATCTTTAGGTTCTTCTGGCGTCGGTATCTCTAGGTTCTGCTGGCATCAGTATCTCTATGTTCTGCTGCCGTCAGTATCTCTAGATTCTGCTGCTGTTAGTATCTCTAGGTTCTGCTGCCGTCAGTATCTCTAGATTCTGCTGCCGTTAGTATCTCTAGGTTCTGCTGCCGTCAGTATCTCTAGGTTCTGCTGGCGTCAGTATCTTTAGGTTCTTTTGGTGTCGGTATCTCTAGGTTCTGCTGGCGTCGGTATCTCTAGGTTCTGCTGGCGTCAGTATCTTTAGGTTCTTCTGGCGTCGGTATCTCTAGGTTCTGCTGGCGTCAGTATCTTTAGGTTCTTCTGGCTTCGGTATCTCTAGGTCTGGTGCTCATGATGTCACGCACAACATGATGTGGATTAAGGAAGGGTTCCGGGAAGTTCATGGACTGTGCATGAGTCGCCATTGTAAACAGTACACAGCTATCTTTCATTACATGGTAATGCTGGGAACGTTTTCATTGAATATTGAGAGTATAAGACTGGCTTTCTGCTCGGGTGATGCCACACCCAGACAAAGGTCGCAGGGTACACATCCTTCTGGCATGAGAGGACAAGCCATAACTATGCATTTATCTCTATCATTGTGTTGAACTTCTTAAAACATTATTATTCATTACCTACTGACATTTTCACATCCATTGTATCAGTATGTATATCTGTGGGACTATTGGTGTCTATTTGACGTACTGTCTGTATATACTGTCAGAGCTGTATTGCACATTGCACCAGTTCCGTGCCATCTTGCCCCCTCCTACTGTGACACCATTCTGCACTGTGTGACCCACACTTTTAACCTTATTGTCAGTATTTAATAAGGAATATATCTTTTTTTTTTTTTACATTTTTTCATATTTTTGGGGGGTATATTGCAATTTGTTCTCTTCCTTTGTGTTATTTCCTGTTCCAGCTTGCCCATTATTTTACCCAAATTATCTGTCATCTCTTTTGGACACATGACCTTATACTTGACTTATAGTATCTTGAGGTACAATCTTCCCTTTTGTCTTTGAATAGCTTTTATCAGCAAATGCTTTGCTTATGTAGCATGTGCAAACAGTATATATTGCTGTGCAAACACCGGAGGGTGGAGAAGGGGCAAATGGAATGTGGGGAGGAGAAAGAAGGGGTAAAGTGGAATGTGAGGAGGGGCAAATGGAATGTGAGGAGGGTGGAGGAGGGGTAAGTGTAATGTAAAGAGGGGCAAATGGAATGTGGGGAGGAGAAGGAAAATGGAACGTGAGGAGGGTGGAGGAGGTGCAAATGGAGTGTGAGTAGGGTGGAGGAGGGGTAAGTGTAATGTAAAGAGGGGCAAATGGAATGTGGGGAGGAGAAGGAAAATGGAACGTGAGGAGGGTGGAGGAGGTGCAAATGGAGTGTGAGTAGGGTGGAGGAGGGGTAAGTGTAATGTAAAGAGGGGCAAATGGAATGTGGGGAGGAGAAGGAAAATGGAACGTGAGGAGGGTGGAGGAGGTGCAAATGGAGTGTGAGTAGGGTGGAGGAGGGGTAAGTATAATGTAAAAAGGGGCAAATGGAATGTGGGGAGGAGAAGGAAAATGGAACGTGAGGAGGGTGGAGGAGGTGCAAATGGAGTGTGAGTAGGGTGGAGGAAGGGTAAGTGTAATGTAAAGAAGGGCAAATGGAATGTGGGGAGGAGAAGGAAAATGGAACGTGAGGAGGATGGAGGAGGAGCAAATGGAATGTGAGTAGGGTGGAGGAGGGGTAAGTGTAATGTAAAGAGGGGCACATGGAATGTGAGGAGGGGCAAATAGAGTGTGGGGAGAGTAGAGGAGGGGCAAGTGGAATGTGGGGAGGGGAAAATGAAATGTGGGGAGGGTAGAGGAGGGGCAGGTGGAATGTGAGAGGCAAATAGAATGTGAGGAGGGTAGAGGAGGTGCAAATGGGGTGTGGGAAGGGTGGTGGAGGAGTAAGTGGAATGTGAAGAGAGGTAAATGGAATGTAGGGAGGGTGGAGAGGGAGCAAGTGCAATTCTGAGATAGCAGGCTTGTCGAAACAGCAATGACTATACAGGAGGATCTAACAGCATTTTTGAGAATTGTATGTTTTGCTTTAAAGTTATGCTTTTGGCTTTTGTATCTAAGCAGAAACAGCTGTATAATCCTGATATTAAAACAAGCATTTTATGAAACCAATGAAATAGTGACAGAGTTCATAACAGTCTTCACCCATACATTATGCCTGACAGCTGCAACTTGTGCGGAGTAGTGTGAGATGTCACTAGCAGCAGGAAGGAGGGATGCTAGTGAGGTGTCAATCATATTAGATGGGCAGGGAATGAGTAGAAACTTACATAATTCTTTTACTGCCTGTTACCTGCCTCAAAACCAGGGCCATTCTCTGCTCCCTTTCCTTGTGGCCGCTGCATGTCGAGTTTGTCAAGTTTCCCATAAACTCCATCATCATAATCTTTATCCTTTTCCGGCTGTCTCGGACATCTGAATGTGTCTGAAAACTCCTGATGAAGAGACCTGTGTAGTCTCGAAAGTTTGCAATTTGTTACCATCTTTTCAGTTAGCCATTAAAAGGTATCAACCACTGAGGACTCTCAATTCTAAATATTTTTCTGAAAACTCCATAATAGAGTTGAGTGACTTTTACTTTTTTTCGGATCGAGTCAGGTTTCGCGAAACCCGACTTTGTCAAAAGTCGGGTCGGGTGAAATCGGCCGATTATTGCGAAAAGTTGGGGGCCGACTGAAACAAGACACCCAATGCAAGTCAATGGGGAATCAAAGTGGGCAGTGAGTGGAGGACAGGAAAACACCTACAGTGCCCATTTTAATGCCAAAAACATTAATTCTTATTACTTAAGCTTGTCAATCTTAATTTACTTTATAAAAATAATTAGGCAATGAAAACTGGGAGTCATTTGGCTAAAGCTGGGGGGGGGTATGGCTGGCTCAAGATTTTAGTGGGCCCAGGAAACGCGGACTACGTCATGGCGGTAGAGCAGGGAGAGGTAAGTTTTTCAACTTTGCAAGTGCTGTGATCCTGAGCAAGCAGGGGGGGCCCACTAGTTGGCACTGGCACAGGGCCCCTCATAGTACGGCGGTGTGTTTGACGGTGGGTGGCGCCTCCCACTGCCAGAGACACTTTTGCGTATTATGAGGGGCCCTGTGCCAGTGACGTCGCCAACGAGTATGCCCCCCCCACCTGATGAAGGAACCTGCACTTTCATCTGCACCTTCCTGTTTGTCCCCATGTAAGGTGGTATAGTATGCCGGGAAGGGGAACCTGACTTTCAACATGGTCAGATTCTGGCTGTGTAGACTGCAAGGGGAATGTAGTGGTCTGGGTCAATGTACCAGCAGACTCATCTAGCAGTGGCTTGGCAATGGGCAAGATGAGGAGGAAACACAGATATAGGCCCAAATAATAAAGTAGGCTAAATGCAGTTCAAAATTGGTAACATGACTAAACAGGCGGCATTGCTTTGTTCAGTGGAGGAAAATTGTAATGGGCAGCAGACTAAGTTAGTAGGCCCAAATAATAAAGTAGGCTAAATGTCTGCCAAAAAATTGTTCATAAATAAACAGGTGGCATAGCTAGGTACAGGGGTGGGCTCCTCTGCTGAGTAGCAAACAGTGGTAGTAGTCGCAAAGTATTAACTGGTCTAAATGGAGGCCAGGGCCCCTGTATAATTTAACTATCATCTATCATTTCAACAAATTTGTATTGGCAGTGCCATTGAAGGATTTAACAGCACAGACTACACAGTGGTGGAGCAGGGAGAGGTAAGTATTGCAAGTGGTAGAGCACTGTTCGAGCTGGGGGGAAATACTCTCTCGTGGGCGGCGGTACTGGCACAGGGCCCCTCATATTACGACGGTGTGTCTGACATTGGTTGTGCACCACCACCGTCAGAGACACTTCATTGTACTATGAGGGACCCTGTGCCAGTGCCGTCGCCCAAGAGTGGGCCCACCCACCTGTCCAGGCAAACGGCACTCGCACGGGTGCTTGCTCCAGGTGGTGACCACGGCCCTGTGGGGGGAGTCAGCCCATTTAGGGAGGTATAAAAATGGTCTATGGTGGATATTTAGCAGCTGCATTTTGGAAGATGGCGGCACGAAGATGGCGGCACCCAGGGAGAAGACGGCCGGATGGACACCGGGAGGCCCGGTAAATATAAGGGGGGGAGATGAGGGCACGGGGGGGGCGTCGGAGCATGGGGGGTGGCATCGGAGCATGGGGGGGTGGGATTGGGGCATGGGGGGGCAGCCACACTCCGCCCACGCACTTCCTGCTGCAGCGGTTCTGC
This sequence comes from Ranitomeya imitator, assembly GCF_032444005.1. NCBI lineage: Eukaryota > Metazoa > Chordata > Amphibia > Anura > Dendrobatidae > Ranitomeya > Ranitomeya imitator. The sequence goes on from NC_091283.1 coordinate 227,145,806, forward strand.
ACCACAAACCGCAGAAAACCCGCATATTTTTTCGTCTGCGGGTTTTACTGCGGGTTTGACCTCACAATGGAGGTCAATGGGTGGAGAACCGCTGCAGTTCCGCAAAAAGAAGTGACATGGTACTTCTTTTTTACCGCAGCTATTCAGCGCGGCTTTTTTAGTTAATTTCTGCATCATGTGCACAGTGGTTCCTGTTTTCCATAGGGTACAGTGTACTGTACCCTGCATGGAAAACAGCTGCGGACCCGCAGCGGCAAAATCGCGGCGGTTCCGCAGTTAAAAACGCACTGTGTGAACATGGCCTAACACCGCTGCCATGTTGCCCCCTACGGCTCATGTGAGAACCATCACCGCCGCTGTGTGCTGGGAATGCCTGAACCAAACGGTCTACAAGAGTTGCTTGTTTGGTAGCCAATATTTGCTCAATGTTCTCATGTGGCATGATATTTTGTAATTTTCCTTTATATCGTGGATCCAGGAGGCAGGCCAACCAGTAATCGTCATCGGTCATCATTTTGATAATGCGGGGGTCCCTTTTTAGGATACGCAAGGCATACTCAGCCATGTGGGCTAATGTTCCAGGTGTCAATTCACTGCTTGTGCTGGGTTGAGGAGCACTTTCTTGCAAATCAACATCACTTGTCTCCCTCAAAAACCCTGTACCTGACCTTGCAACGCCACCAGTTTCTATTGCCCCCTGAGAAGCATCCTTCTCCCATAAATATTCATCCACATCATCCTCCTCCTCCTCCTCTTCGTCCGCCACCTCGTCCAGGAGAGTTCCCTGAGCAGACAATGGATGTCATCAAGGCTTCCCTCCTCCTTGACGCCAGTTCCTTAATGTGCGTCAAACTTTGCATCAGCACACGCATTAGTGGGATGCTCATGCTTATGATGTCGTCTGCACTTACCAGCCGTGTGCATTCCTGAAAACACTGAAGGACTTGACAGAGGTCTTGTAGCTTGGACCACTGCACACCAGACAACTCCATGTCTGCCATCCAAGTGCCTGCCCGTGTATGTGTATCCTCCCACAAATTAATTACAGCACGCCTCTGGTCGCACAGCCTCTGAACCATGTGCAGTGTAGAGTTCCACCTTGTTGCAACGTCGATTATTAGGCGGTGCTGGGGAAGATTCAGTGATCGCTGATGTTTCAGCATACGGCTGGAGTGTACAGGCCACCGGCGGATGTGCGAGCAAAGTCTTCGCACCTTCAGGAGCAGGGCTGGTAACTCGGGATAATTTTTGAGGAAGCATTGCACCACCAGGTTCAAGGTTTGAGCCAGGCAAGGTATGTGTTTAAGTTCTGAAAGGGCTATGGCAGCCATAAAATTCCTTCCGTTATCACTGACTACCTTGCCTGCCTCAAGATGTACACTGTCCAGCCATGACTGAGTTTGTTGCTGCAAGTACTCGGCCAGTACTTCTGCAGTGTGTCTGTTGTCGCCCAAACACTTCATTTGTAACACAGCCTGCTGACGCTTACCACTAGCTGTTCGATAATGGGACACCTCGTGTGCAACACTGGCAGCTGCGGATGGAGTGGTCGTGCGACTGCGCTCTGTGGGTGAGCTTTCGCTTCTGGAGGATTAGGAGGGGTGGCGAACGCCTACAGCCAACTGTTTCCTAGACCGTGGGCTAGGCAGAACTGTCCCACTATGGCTGTCCCCTGTGGACCCTGCCTCCACCACATTAACCCAGTGCGCCGTGATGGACACGTAACCTCCCTGGCCTTGCCTACTGGTCCATGCATCTGTTGTGAGGTGCACCTTTCCACTGATTGATTGCCTCAGTGCATGGACAATGCGGTCATTGACATGCTGGGATGGCTTTTCTCACAAAGAAGTGCCGACTGGGTAGGTCATAGCGTGGTACTGCGTAGGCCATCAGGTCTTTGAAAGCTTTGCTTTCATCCAACCGGTAGGGCATAATCTCTAACGAGATTAGTGTAGCAATGTGGGCGTTCAAACCCTGTGTACGCAGATGAGAAAATGAGTACTTTCTTTTCCTAACGAGAGTCTCTTGTAGGGTGAGCTGGACTGGAGAGCTGCATATGGTGGAACGAGCGGTGGTGGTGGTGGACATGGCGGATTGAGAGAGGGTTGGTGATGGTATTCTTGATGTTGGCCTACATACAGTGTTTCCTACCAATATCCTTGTGATTCCCTGACTGCTTTGGCCTTGCGACGATACCTCCACATTTGCTGCTGGTGGTGTCCTAACCGGTGGGCTTACAGTGAGGGAAGCAATGTAGCATTGCTGACTACCTTCATCCTGAGCAGGTGCACCAACGGTACGGGACGTTTGGTAGTTAGTCCAGGCTTGCAAGTGCATGCTGGTTAAATGTCTAAGCATGCACGTTGTATTTAAATTTTGAAGATTCTTCCCTCTGCTAAAGGTCTTTGAGCATTTCTTACAGATGACTTTTGACTGATCATTCGGATCTTGGTTAAAAAATTGCCACACTACACTCTTCCTACTATAGAATACCTTTTCAGGCATTGCACGCTGTGCTACTTTCACCGGATTGCCACGCTGTCCTAAAACTGTTTTTGTTTTTGACAAACCTTTTTGGCCTGATATGGGCCTGCCAGATGACAGCTGTTGCTATGTAGATGGCTGCTGCAGATCATCCTCCTCCGCTTCTGAGCTACTGGCAGCGGCACCCTCTTCCCCTAATGGCTGCCAATCTGGGTCAACAACTGGGTCATCTATCACCTCCTCTTCAATGTCATGTGCACCTTCCTCTGTGTCACCGTGTAAGGTGCTATAGTGTTCGGGACCGGGCACCATAGTCTCATCAGGGTCAGATTCTGGCTCAGTACACTGCGAGGGCAATGTAGTGATCTGAGTCAATGGAACAGCATAATAATCTAGCTGTGGCTGTGCATCAGTGCACTCCATGTCCGATTCATCTTGTAATGGGCAGTTAACAATTTCCCTTTCTAACCCAGGCACGGTATGTGTAAAGAGCTCCATGGAATAACCTGTCGTGTCGCCTGACGCATACTTCACTTTTGGTTTAGGTGAAGGACACAAGGAAGTGTCTTGTTCCTGACCGGGAGCATCCACTGACGATTCGCTGCTTTTATATTTGGAACTTTCTGAAGAGGAGGGGAAAGAGCTAGAGGCTAAGTCAGCAAGGAAAGCCAAAACTTTTTCCTGCTGCTCCGGCTTTAAAAGCTGTTTTCCTACTCCCAGAGAAGAGAGCCTTCGAGGCCTTGTGTAGCCAGACAATGGCGCTGGCTCAACACCTCCAGCCTTAGGTGCTATGGAGCTTTTGCCACTACCACCAGATGCACCACCACCACCACCATCAGTACCAGCTCGCAACCACCGCCCACGGGCTCTTCCACCAGACTTCCTCATTTTTTGGAAAATCTAACCAAAATAATAACCATTATATGGTACTGTAAAACAAAGTAGAAGGTGCATATAAACTTGTTGAGAATTTAAATCTCCCTTTTTTTGGGAGACTGAACCAAAACTCAGACCCTGTGCATAAAACAACACAATGTAAGAGGCAGAAAGTGGCTGGCTGATATACGACAAACTAACAGGACTGAAGTATATCCACTTTGTGAGAATTTGAATCTCATTTTTTTTGGGGGGGGAGATTGAACCAAAACTCAGGCCCAGTGTATAAAACAACACAATGTAAGTGGCAGAAAGTGGCTGGAAGATATATGAAAAAATACAAGGACTGTAGTACAATTTCAATCTCCCTACAATGATCTCAGGAAAAGTATGGCTGCAATAAAAAGGACTGCTGCACACAAGTGTGGACAAATAAGATAACTGTGCAGAAAGGAGCAACAGGATTTTTGCTTTTAAAAAGCAGTTGGTTTGCACAGCAGCGTGGCAAACAGCAATGCAGCTATCAGGGAGCCTTATAGGGCAGCCTAATAAACTACAGAGCTGATGCACAAAAAATCTAGCCTCCACTGTCCCTGCAAAAAAATGGTGGTGTTGGACAGTGGAAATCGCTACAGCGCAAGCAGTTTGGGGGTTAATCTTCCCTCCCTAACTATATCCCTTCTTCTGATGAAGCTGCAGCAACCTCTCCCTATGCTAAGATCGGCAGAAGTAAGATGGCGGTCGGCGTGCATGCCGCTTTATAGCCCCTGTGACACCGCAGAAAGCAAGCCAATCACTGTCATGCCCTTCTCTAAGATGGTGGGGACCGAGACCTATGTCATCATGCTGCCCACACTCTGCGTCCTCCTTCATTGGCTGAAAAATGTCGCTGAAAGCGTCATATGAAACACGACTTTTGCGCGAAGATCGCCGACATTAAAAAAACAAACACTACATACTTACCTTCAGCTGTCTGTCCCCGGCGCTGTGCTTCTCTGCACTCCTCCTGCATCCTGTGTCAGCGCCGGCCAGCCGGAAAAGCACAGCGGTGACGTCACCGCTCTGCTTTCCGGCTGACCGGCGCTGACAGTGCAGAGGAAAGCAGAGCGCCGGAGGACAGACAGCGGAAGGTAAGTATGTAGTGTTTGTTTTTTTCACGTTTACGCTGGTAACCATGGTAAACATCGGGTTACTAAGCGCGGCCCTGCGCTTAGTAACCCGATGTTTACCCTGGTTACTGGGGACCTCGGGATCGTTGGTCGCTGGAGAGCTGTCTGTGTGACAGCTCTCCAGCGACCAAACAGCGACGCTGCAGCGATCAGCATCGTTGTCGGTATCGCTGCAGCGTCGCTGAGTGTGAAGGTACCTTTAGTCTCTGAGCTGGCAATCATCTCTTCAGCAAACTCTTGTTTGTTTCTCAACCAACTTTATTTACTTTCCAACTCTGACCTGCTGATCAGTTCTTTGCTGTTAGCATAAGAAATTCTGCTTTGACTTTGGTCACACGTCAAACCCTGTGGCAACAGTGTGTGCATTCTCTACAAGCAGGTATTCATTTTGCCTCTTCATCACAGCTCCCTTCTTCCTTGCTAAAGAACATCTGTCTCCTAATAGCATACAACTCTTTAAAGAGGACCTTTCACTGGATTTTTAATTGAATCTGAATACAGCCTCCAATTGGCATTGCTCCACTGATGTTGGAACACTTTTTCTTTTTTCTGTACCCCTTCATTCCAAAGTTATAGACAATTTCTCTTCAATAAACTGGCCGTGTAACACAGAACTTCACTGAGGGTCACTGCATTTTGATTGGACATCATCAGAGGAGAAAAACTTCTGTGTAAATGCCCTGAAGGGAAAATTTGCAGATTTATTTCCAGAGGGGCACAACTTTGGAATGGAAGTGAAGAGGAACAAACTTGCAGAATTAGTGGAGCAGCAGCAATTGAAGGTGATACTCAGTTTAAATTAAAAAAATCCAGTGAAAGGACTTATTTAACGATTTGTAGCCGGAAAGTCCTAGGCTGACTGTACATGAAGAAATCATGTATGTGTTTGTTTATGGCCTAGCAAACTATGCTGTCATGGTTCTGGTCTTACAGTGCATTGAAAAAGTATTCAGACCCTGTGAACTTTTCCACATTTTTGGTTCTCTTTACACTCACAAGCTTAAATGTGTTTTATTGGGATTTTGTATGATACACCAGCAAAAAGTAGTATTTGTGACTTGTAAAGGAAACAATACATGGTGTGCTACGGTGACCCATGTTACATCCAGGGGGCGCTGTGTGTGCGCTTCAAGATGCGCTTGGAGGCATAAATGTGATGAGGCAAAGTCTGACAGGAGTGTAAATGGCCGGTGTGTGTGTTGCAGAGGAAGACACTGCGCTGTCAGTCTGAAGTTTGGTTGGTGTTCTGGGACCTGTAGTCCCACAAGTAATTGTGTGGTTCTAACGGGAGACTGGCAGGGCTAGTTATGAGAGATGGGAGGGTCAAACTAGCCACACACACCCACACTCCCACTCAAGGGAGTGGTTACGGGTATGTAATGTGACCAGGGTGTGGGTCACATGGTTTCTGTGTATGTATCCGTTTGGTCCATGTGCAAGGTCCTGGACGGTCAGTGTTGGAGTCTCCTGGCATTGGAGAAGTCCTGCAAGCACCTGAGACCGCGGACCTAGTAGACGATCAGTGTTGGATTGTCCTGAAGTGTACTGGAGTCCTGGAAGCACTGCTGAGGCTATGGACTGAATGCTCGAGGGTGTTGGATTGTCCTGGGATGGACTGGAGTCCTGCAAGCACCTGGTAAGAGTGGGAGTCCTGGAATGGTCAGAGTGTTGGATTGTTGTGATTGGAAGTGCCTGTGATTGGACTTCCTGGAAGCGCATGGAAAGGCTGCATCTACAGAGCCTGAGACGGTTTCTGTGTTGGGGAAGCTACAGTTCCTACTGTGGGTCTGGACTATCCAAGGGCCCTGAGCACAAGGACGGTGATCCCAGTGAGGCAGTTTCCCTGTGAACCAGCACTGGCAGGAGTCAGTGTGTGGAGCTGAAGCTCCTGAGAGGTACTCCCTGGTATGGGAAGAACCTGTAATATACGGCAGAGACATATCTGCCATTGGAACAGACTGTTGGGGTTTAATATGTTCCATTGATGCATATAATGAACTGTAATGGAGAGAAAAGACATGACTACCGAATGTTTTGTAAAGCCACACGTGTTAAAGTAACAGACTGTGTGAAACTTGGCTTACGGTGCTGTTTATGATGCTTTAATGAACCGGAACGGACTTAATTTGTGTGAGAAATCGTGCCTGTATGCGTTATTCCCATGCAAAGCCAGTGTCCCCAAAGACCCGAAGTAAGTGAAACGCTATAATTTGTGGAGAATGCGAGCAAACGGTCCCCCCCCCCGCCCAAAAAAAAGCATGTGTGAAGTTTTTTTTTCTCAAGTCAGCTTGCTGTGACTTGGCAGTGTTACAAAGGTGACAAGCGTCTTGCTGTAACTCGGCGGGGTTGCGAAGGTGACAAGCATCTTGCTGTGGATCGGCGGGTCCACGAAGTCTGCGGTGGTGCCGTACAGAGCATTGTGGAGTGCAGCTGCAGTTGCAGCAAGAGGTTCAGCAGCAGCGGCTTGTGGTTGCCAGCAGGAGCTGGTGAAGTGTTGGAATAAAAAAAAAAAATTGTGTTCCAGGTTGTGCAGACTCTTAAAGGGCCAGTGTGACCCAAAGAGACTTTTTTTTTGTACTGTGTGAACTGCTGCTGGAGAGTACCGTGGGGAGTCCACGAGGTGTACCCCAAGGAGTGTAAATGGCCAGTGTGTGTTGCAGAGGAAGACACTCTGCGCTGTCAGTCTGAAGTTTCGTTGGTGTTCTGGGACCTGTAGTCCTACAATTAATTGTGTAGCTCCAATGGGAGACTGGCAGGGCTAGTTATGAGAGATGGGAGGGTCAAACTAGCCACACACACTCCCACACACGGGAGTGGTTACGGGTATGTAATGTGACCAGGGTGTGGGTCACATGGTTTCTGTGCATGTATCCGTTTGGTCCATGTGCAAGGTCCTGGACGGTCAGTGTTGGAGTCTCCTGGCATTGGAGAAGTCCTGCAAGCACCTGAGACCGCGGACCTAGTAGACGATCAGTGTTGGATTGTCCTGAAGTGTACTGGAGTCCTGGAAGCACTGCTGAGGCTATGGACTGAATGCTCGAGGGTGTTGGATTGTCCTGCGATGGAATGGAGTCCTGCAAGCACCTGGTAAGAGTGGGAGTCCCGGAATGGTCAGAGTGTTGGATTGTCCGTGGATGGACTGGAGTCCTGTAAGCACTTGGTAACATCATGGACTGATGTCCTGTGTGTTGGAAGTGCCTGTGATTGGACTTCCTGGAAGCGCATGGAAAGGCTGCATCTACAGAGCCTGAGACGGTTTCTGTGTTGGGGAAGCTTCAGTTCCTACTGTGGGTCTGGACTATCCGAGGGCCCTGAGCTCAAGGACGGTGATCCCAGTGAGGCAGTTTCCCTATGAACCAGCACTGGCTGGAGTCAGTGTGTGGAGCTGAAGCTCCTGAGAGGTAATCCCTGGTATGGGAAGAACTTGTAATATACGGCAGAGATGTATCTGCCATTGGAACAGACTGTTGGGGTTTAATATGTTCCATTGATGCATGTAATGAACTGTAATGGAGAGAAAAGAAGTGACTACTACTAATGTTTTGTAAAGCCACACGTGCTAAAGTAACAGACTGTGTGTAACTTGTCTTATGGTGCGGTTTATGATGCTTTAATAAACTGGAACGGACTTAATTTGTGTGAGAAATCGTGCCTGTATGCGTTATTCCAGTGCAAAGCGAGTGTCCCCCAAGACCCAAAATGCTAGGGAAACGCTACAATGGTTTTTAATTATTTTAAAAATATTGATCTGAAAATTGTGATGTGCGTTGGTATTCAACCCCCTGTAGTCTCATACCCATAAATAAAATTCTGAGTGACCAATTTCCTCCAGGAGTCACATAATTAGTACATTGAGTCCACTTAAGTGTAATTTCTTCTCTGTATAACTGTTCTGTGAAGGCCTCAGAGGTTTGCGTGAGAAAATTAGGGATCAAACAGCATAATGAAAGCCAAGGAGCCCACAAGACACGTCAGGGATACAGTTGTGGAGAAAGCAGGTGTAGTATCCACACGGTGTAAGGAATTTAAGAGAGAGTAAGCTTTAACTGTATTTTATTCGTCTCCTCTTTTCCTCCAGCACACAGCATAACATTTTCTCCTTAGGCTATAACTGAAGCTGAAACTAAACTCAACTCCCGCCCTCACTTTCTTAAAGAGACAGATCTAATTCTTATATTAACAAACTAAAACAAATATTCACAATGCAACAACACGAAAATGTCCAAGAAAAACCATATGTCTGTATTGTCTTATTCCCCCCTTTTTTAAAAAATTATATCTCTTCAATAAGTCTCGATGGAGCCCTTCTTTCCCATGTAGGGTAACGTCTGGGTTCATTGGGGGTGTCCATTGCTGACGGATCAGCCACCTCCTGTTGGTCCTCTCCACCGTCAGGTAACAAATCTTCCACTGGTGGGATTTCAGTATCATTGCTCTGCGGTATGATTTTAAAATGTGAGGAATTTCGAGTGATGGAGTGTCCATCTCGTTCAGCTGTGACCATATTGCCTTTTCTCTCAGTAACATTATATTTTGCAGGACTATATACAGCTGAGGTTTTGTTGGTTGATTTTTGACGCACAACAACTATATCACCTCTTTTGATGGCACATGGCTGTGCCCCGTCGCCTTCTGTCTGCATAATGTTTCTTGGCTTGCTTGTTAAAGAAATCTGTTGATCGCACTGAAGAGTCATTTGGTAAGGGATGACTGGTCACATCTGGGATCCGTATACCAGGAGTTCTGCTGAACATTAGATGAGATGGAGCAGCATTAGTGGTGGAATGTGGCGTGTTGTGGTAATTGCGCATGAATTTGTATAGTGACTGTTTCAGTGGGGTGTGCTCCAGACTAGCTGCCTTGATTCGTTTCCCCATGGTGCGCATGAAACGTTCTACGATTCCATTAGCTTGCGGCCAGCAAGATGTGATCTTTCTGTGGCTGCACCCCAAGTATTCAGAAAACTGTGTAAACACATGTCCATTGAATGGAGGTCCATTATCTGTTTTGACCACTCTTGGAATGCCATATGCAGAGAATATGTCGTCCAGTTCTGGTATGACACTATTAGCAGACGTTGAAGAGATGAATGAAATGACAGGGTATCTAGAATATTCATCAATTGTTACTAGAATGTATTGGCCATTTGGTAATGGTCCATATATGTCGACTGCCACTTCCTCCCATACAGCAGTGGGTAACGGAGACATTTGTAATGGCTCTAGAGTTGATGATGGAGTAATTAATTGACAAGTGGAGCAATGTCTAATCTTCTCTTCCACCAATTTATCCATATATGGGAACCACACTTTTTCTCTGAGTAACTTTTTTGTGCCAACAATTCCTAGATGACCTTCGTGTGCTATCTGTATGACTAGGGCGTGCAAGGCCTTAGGTACAACCAGTTTGGTACCACGAAGGATGAGTTGGTCTTCAGTGACAATTTTGTAATTATAGTCCTGTAGACGTAGACCCCATCGTTCAATCCGTGCTGGCATTTTAGCTCTGGGATTTCCAAAAATTGTAAGGAGAGCATGATGATCTGTTACAATAGTGAAGGGAGCACCATAGAGAAATAAGTGAAAGTGTTCACATCCCCAGACGACTGCCAAGCTTTCTTTTTCAGGTTACGAATACTTTCTTTCAGTGCTTGTTAAGCTTTTACTTGCATAGGAAATGATGTGGGGACTTTGATTGTCATCCTTGTATTGTGCTAAAATTGCACCCAGTCCCACGGGACTGACATCCACAATCAGTTCGGTTCGAAGAGCTGGATCAAAATAGGCCATGGTGGTTGTTGCGCAGAGTTCATTTTTAATTATTTCAAAAGATGCCTGACAGTCTTGGGACCATTGAAAAATGCAGTTTTGTTTCGTAAGTTCCCTTAATGGAGTGCTGATTGTCGAAAAATTTGGAATATATCTAGCACAGTAGCTTGCCATTCCAAGAAAAGAGCGCACTTCACTGGCATTCTGTGGAATTGAAGCTGCTCTGATGGATTCCACTTTCTTGGGATCAGGTCGTACTCCTTCCGCCGAGAAAATGTGACCATAGAACTCCAATGAATTTTTATCAAATTCGCATTTTTCTTTGTTTAAAGTGAGTCCAGCAGAGAGCAGACATTCAAAGATAGCATATAGAGCACGATTATGTTCAGCTTGAGTTTCCCAAAAACCAGTATGTCATCACTGTAATTAAAGGCATTTGGAATATGTTGAATGACACTCCTTATCGTATCTTGAAAAATTTCCGCTGCTGAGCAGACCCCAAACGTCAATCCTTTGTATCTTCTGAGACCCACATGGGTGGAAAATGTTAAGCATCTGGATTCTGGACTCAATTCTAGTTGATGATAGCCCTTATTGAGGTCGAGCTTTGAAAAAACGGTTGCTCAATTTAATAAATGAATAATGTCATCAATTGTGGGTGAGATGTGTCTTTCCCTTTGAATAGCAGTGTTGGGCAGGCGCATGTCAACACACAGTCTTACCTGCTCTGCAGTCTTTGGTTTTGGAACTACCACAAGAGGAGAGACCCACGGAGTGGGACCAGAAACAGTTTCAATGACATCATCATCCATGAGTAATTGGAGTTCCTTTTCTACCTTCTTTCTTAGGTGAAATGGAATACGCCTGTGAGCCTGGGCTACTGGACGAACACTGTCATCCACATGAAGATGCACTTGAGAGTCCTTTAATTTTCCTAATCCACTAAATAGGGAGGGAAAACTGTTCACCATGGCTTGTATATCCAGGTCCGCAGGGTCGGTTATGGTATGAATAATCTGGATGAGTCCTAGCTTCAAGGCAATGTGGTAGCTGAGAAGACAGCCTCCCGATCCTTGTAATGGGTGAAAAGTGGTTTTCTGCCTATTTTCTTTATAGCTAAGTTCAGCATCAAATTGTCCCATTGTAACTAGAGGTGTTTTAGATCCATGTGGAAAGATTTTAGTATGCACTTGCTGTAAGACTGGCTTTGTTTTCAACTGTTCATAAGCATTGCTGTCTATGATATCCACCGAAGCTCCTGTATCTATTGTAAAGGTGATGGTGAGTGTAATACATGGAGACTGCACTGAGCCAGTGACAGAAGTTGTGAACACATAGTTCTCAGCCACAGACATTTCTTCTATATCCTGATTTACCATTTTTATATTTGCAGGCTTTGTAATTGGCAGAGGAGACTTGTTGGGCGCTGATTTGCAGACAACTGCAAAATGGTTCCCTTTTCCACATTTACTGCAAGTTTGTCCTATAGCTGGACATTTGTTCATGTGGTGAGGGAAATCTTGTCCACATCTATAACATTTCTTCTGTTGCGGGGCCTGCTTGCCTTGTGCACTGTTAAGTTTGAGATTATGCACATGTAAATTATCCACACTCTCCATTGCACTTGCCTGATGATCTGCTATCTCTATAGCACGGGCCATCTTGAGTAAATCATGCAGAGAGAGATCCTGCTGCAGAGCTTTACGCCTTATGGTATTAGACGAGCAGGTGACAATTACTTGAGTTAGGATTTCATCATCTACGTCAGTGAATGCACACCCATGTGCTAGTTCTTTTAGCCGGGTGACATAGGTGTTTATGGATTCTTCTGGAAGCTGCTTAGCAATCCTGAACTTGTATCTTTCATACCTGATGTTTTGTTTAGGGTTGAAGTAGTCAGTGAGAGCTTTGGAGCATTTGCTGTACGTGTCTGTCTCCGCTGCTGGTAATGTGCTGTATATGTCATAGACTCTTGTGCCCGCGCAATGCTGGAACACGGCCCTCTTTCTTTTCTCATCCTTTATATCTATTGCTTCCAGGAAATTCTCAAACCGATTTAACCATTTTCTCCAGTTATGAGAGAGATTAGTGACATCAGTCATATCAAACTGTGGGAACATGTGCTAGTATTCAGCCATGATGGAGTCTCTCGGTGGTGCTGGCGTGTGAAGCAGTAAAGCAGGGGTCAGTACTCACAGTAGCAGGTGATTCAATCCCATCCTCGTCGCCAGTTGTACTGTCCACACAGTGTAAGGAATTTAAGAGAGAGTAAGCTTTAACTGTATTTTATTCTTCTCCTCTTTTCCTCCAGCACACAGCATAATATTTTCTCCTTAGGCTATAACTGAAACTGAAACTAAACTCAACTCCCGCCCTCACTTTCTTAAAGACACAGATCTAATTCTTATACATTACAGCAGGGTTAGTTTATAAAAAAATAGTTGAAGCTCTGAATATCTCATAGAGCACTGTTCTATGTTCATCATCCAAAAATGGAAGGAGTATGGCCCAACTGCAAACTTACCAAGACATCGTCGTCCACCTAAACTGACATCCCAAGCAAGAAGATCACTAATTAGAGATGCAGCCAAGAGGCCCATAGTCAGTCAGCTCAGGTAATCCACAACTCAGGTGAGAAAATGTGTCTACAGGAAAATTATTAGTTGTATTGTCCAGAAATCTGCCCTTTATGGAAGAGTGGCAAAAAGCCATTTTTCAAAGCAAACCATAAGTCGTTTGTTTGCAGTTTGCAAAAATACATGTAGGGAACAAAAAAAGCGTTTGGAGGAAGGTGGTCTAGTCAGAGGAGACCAAACGTTTACTTTTTGGGCTAAATGCAAAATACTATACGTGACAGAAAACTAACACTGCACATCACCCTGAAAACACCATCCCCACTGTCACACTTGGTGGTGGCAGCATCATATTGTGGGGAGGCTTCTCTTCAGCAGGGACAGGGAAGCTAGTCAGAGTTGATGGGAAGGTGGATGGAGCTAAATATAGGCAGTCTTGGAGGAAAACCTGTTAGAAGCTGCAAAAGACTTGAACCTGGGGCATAGGTTCACCTTCCAGCAGGGCAATGACCCTAAACATCCTGCCAGAGAACAATGGACGGTTTAGATCAGAGCTTAATCCTGCGTGTGAACGGCCCAGGCACAGTCCAGACTGAAATCCCAGAGAATCTGTGACAAGATGTGAAAATTACTGAGCACAAACATCTCCATCCAAGTCACTGAGCGAGAGCGAGGGGACAAAGAAGAAGGGGCAGAATGTCACCTCTAGATGTGCAAAGCTGGAGGGACAGACCCCAAAAGACTGCAGCAGTAATAGCAGGGAAAGGTGGTCCTACATAGTACTGACTCAGGGGCTGAATACAAATGCACCTCACAATTCTCAAATTATATACCTTCTACTTTGTGTTGGTGTCACATAAAACCTCAATAAAATACATTTAAGTTTGTGGGTGTAATGTGGAAAACTTCATAAATATTTTTTCAAGGCACTATACAAGAATTGATGCTTTTTTGAAGATATATTTCTTTTTTTTTTCACGTGCTTTATATTTCATCAATCGATATAAATAAACTGCTAATACTTCTCTTTTAAATAGCATTTTTATTCTGCGGCATTGTTTCACAATATTGGTTTAAGCTAAAAAAAAGAAAAAAAAAATCTTTGTAAAGTATTCATGATATTCCTATACAGGAAATACCTTATTTTCAAATGCTTAATATGCTTTAAAGTGTTTTGCAGAATGTATCTACGAGGGCCGATCATCAGTTTATAGATACAATAATTGATGCACAAACAATAACCACAGTCTGGGAATATGTCTTTATTTTCTTTCTTAGATTTCCTTGACAGTCAGGGTGGGGATGGCCTCGTGCTTCTTTGTGAAGTCATGACATTTATCCACCAGAACACAGGCTTAAGGGTAGAAGACGTCATTTTCAGTGGACACTGTAGTCTTAGATTATAGGGGAATAGAGGCAATGCCTTATTTCTACATTTGGTAAAAAATAAATTCCATTGTCAAAATATATGTAAAAATGGGTTAAAAATCACAATCAAGAAATATAATCAAACAATGGTCTGCAACAATAATGTTGCGGTCAAATTTGGATCTAGTAGTTTCACAGGAAAACAGATTATTCAGAACTAAGAGTAATAAATAAAAAATGTTATTAAAAAACATAATCATTGAGATAATTATAAATCAACAGCATTGTCTAAAACCCCCAAGAAGATTTTTACATGACAAAACATCCCTATTCAATAAAGTGTAAAAAAGAATGCATGCTTCCAACCTGGGACACCCCAAACTAAACAGGCGTTTTACACCAGGTTTTCTGCGCTTCTTTGTGGGCGCTCCGGAAGAATCTCAGTGAGTTCTGAGCCCTCAGGCTGTGGAGTCTGCCGGCTTTTCCCAGTCTCTAGGGCTTGCTGGTGATATACCCTGTTGGCTGACAGACACATGAGGGCGTTTATCTGAAAGAAAAGGGAGACTAGTGTCTGCCTTTGGGTTCAAAATCTCCTATGAAAAAAATTCCCACTAATAACTTACCCAAGACGTTTCAGAGGAAAGACATTTTCCTAACGTTCTCCTACCACCACTGATAAATTCTCCATTTCAAGACCCTCAAAAATAGTTTCTGGCTACACAGCATGTTGTGAGTCTCTTAACTTTGAAACTATGCCTATTTTAAAATCACTTGTCTTTTCGGCCACCCTGTATGAAAAGCTTTTCTTGGCATTTATAACGGCAAAACCTAGAGGTTTGACTGTGGGAATCGATGGGAGCCTGGTAGACTGATATGTTGGCTTCCCTACTAATTCCCAAGAATGTTGAGGATGCAGGACGATTGTAGCGGAGAGCCATTTATTAATAATCTACGTGTTTTTGAGTCAGATAGACCCCTTCCTCAGGATTCTTACAATAAAACACAAGGCAATACATTTTACATTCAGTATATTTTATTGTAAATCCTCCTGATGAAGGGGTCGGTCTGACCTGAAATGTTTATTATTAATGTGAAGGATGACAGTTGATTATAGTAGAGAGTCCTTTATTAATAATCTATGGGTTTCAGGCTCGGCTTCCTTCCTCGGGATAACTTGCAATAAAATATAAGACCATACATTGTATTGTGAATGTTTCCTGAGGAAGGTGCCGGAGTGTACATTATTAATGAAGAACTCTCTATCACAATCATCCGTCATCCTCTTCGTTCTTGGAAATTCACAGTGCAGCTACCTGACTCCTATTGACCCCCATGATTAATACAACACTTTCCTGAGGGCATGTCCTTCTGGATCAGAGTAGGCCGCAGCATCACAAATACCCACACCATGGATCATGACCACATGGGGGGCCACGGGCTACCCCTTTCTGACGCACGAGTCATTATTACTATATCACAGGGGCATGTTCTCCAGAGCTCTCTGACATTCAGTCAGATATCTAAGTGTTAAGTATTTGAGAGTCTTGGAGAAAGATCTCATTTACTGAGGTGGTGTATTACTCCAATTACATTCACACCTTTTGTGGGAAAGCGATCATCGCAAAGTCATTTCATAGATCTTTATTGTGAGGACTTGGAGCTTTCACAGACCTCAATAATGAACATGTAGCTCCTCCTTGTTGCCATTTCGTACAACCTAGAAGCAATGTTTCTTTACTCCACAAATACTGGCACAAATAGAGTCCCTCTCTACAATGTCACATGATGAAGTATTTTTTTTCCAATGGTTTCTATATTCAGGAGAAGTAAAACCTCTATAACCCGCAGTATACAATCAGGTCCATGCAGAAGAACATGCTGACCATACAGTGCTCTACAGCACAAAGCCATAATTCAGCAGTTTGCCGAGTGGTGATGATGTAACGCTTTATTGTATGGTGTCTTATGGAATTCATGTGTAGTACAGAGATGTTCCCACTGGTGGACATGCTTCTAAGGACATATAGCTCCATGGTGGGGCATGGAAAACCCTAATAAATCTATGCGCACACTGTTACCCTCCTAACAACTGGAAAGTAAGTGGCCATGAGACCTTAGTTTCCTCAACAGAACAATGTAAAGACCAACATTTAAGATTTGTCTGGAGATCTGAAAGTCACTTTTTCTATTAAGTTTATGATATTGGAGGGTCTCACAGGTATCACAGAAGATTCGTTCTAACTTACCCATCTCTTTTTTTTAAAGAATAACTAAACTTTTTATTTAATTATTGTTCAACCTTTGTAAAGCTATGAATCTTTGTAATATACTTCAGTACCTGATTTTACTTTGTAAGATCTGTAACTCCATGATGAAAGTGTTGGCTCATCTGCCTAATTCACGCATCCTTAGGAGCTGCTTTTAACTGCCAATCTAACAAGTCTGACTTTCGCTCCCTTCCACAAGCTCAGACACTGTGCCCTGTGTGTTTATGGGGGGCAGAGACGACTCTGAGTATAGACCTTTGATAGATTGGCAAGTAAAATCAGCTACTAAGAAAGCAAGACTCGGCAGACGAGCCGGCAGACGTTCCGGCAGATGTTCCAGCAGACAAGCTGGCAGACGTTGCAGTAGATAAACCAGCAGATGAACCGGCAGACATTGTGGCAGATGAACCAGCAGATGAGCCGGCAGACGTTGCTGCAGATGAGCTGGCAGATGGGCCGGCAGATGTTGTGGCAGACAAGCCGGCACTCTTACCATGGAATAAGAAATAGGAGCAATCCAAATTAGGCAATATTACAAATATTCATAACTTTACCATGACTGATCAATAATGAAATATTAGAAAGTTTATTTACTCTTTAATTACATTACATCTCAATTCAGTTTTTTTTTAAACATTGCTTCATGTTTCTTAAAATTCTAAGTGATTAGAATACAAATCCTAGTAAATCCTAGTCTGATGTAATATTTAATTAGAGGGGGGCTGTCTTTTCATTCATACTGTCCAAACCACAGGCAACAGAATCAGAGCCCATCTGCACAATTGTAGCCAAAAAATATTTTACTTAGTAATGCTGCTACGTTTCAGAGAAAACATATAGTGAGATAAGCCAGCGTGGAATATAGGGAGAGGCAGACCAGTCTGGCTTCTCCCCACCTCACCCCCGTTGATTGATTGGTCTCTTCCTATGTATACACATGGGAGAAACCTGTCAATCAGCCGGCGCTGGCGGGGAGATGCCGGCCGCACCCGGACAGACCATGTTTTCTCTGAGAAACCACAGTGGTTCATAGTACACAGCATAGTAAATCGATAGCATTCTCATAAGGGCAGGCATGTTATATAGATTATGATGAAAGATCATATTATTGCATACGTTTTTTGTAATATGCACTTCTGATATTTCGTCCTTATTTATACATCTGCAATCAAGTACTGATGACAAGTCAAAAAATTCACCCAGACAGACACGTCTGAAGTTTGATAAAGAAACATTTAATTGCTTTTTAAGCTCTTACATTCCATAATTAGTGATTCACAGCAAAACCAAAAGAGGAAAAATTATACTGTAAAACAAAAGTAACACTTTGCTGAATCAAAACCACTTGACTTGTGGGAGGTCGTGTCTTTCTGAGTTTATACATTTGTCTTATATATGTGTCTTATATATGTGTGTGATATATGTGTGTGATACGTGACTTATATCTGTGTCTTATATCTGTGTCTTATATCTGTGTCTTATATATGTCTTATACATGTGTCTTATATGTGTCTTATATCTGTGTGTTTCTTATATATGTGTCTTATACATGTGTCTTATATGTGTGTGATATGTGTCTTATATATGTGTCTTATGTATGTATCTTATATGTGTGTGTTATATATGTGTCTTATATCTGTGTATTATATCTGTGTCTTATATCTGTGTGTTATATATGTGTCTTATATGTGTGTGTTATATATGTGTCTTATATCTGTGTATTATATATGTGTCTTATATGTGTGTGTTATATATGTATCTTATATGGGTGTGTTATATATGTGTCTTATATCTATGTATTATATATGTGTCTTATATGTGTGTGATATGTGTCTTATATATATGTCTTATATGTGTGTGTTATATATGTGTCTTATATCTGTGTATTATATATGTGTCTTATATGTGTGTGTTATATATGTCTTATACATGTGTGTTATATGTGTCTTATGTGTCTTATATATATGACTTACATATGTGTCTTATATATGTATGTGTTATATATGTGTCTTATATATGTGTGTGATATATGTCTTACATATGTGTCTTATATGTGTGTGATATGTGTCTTATATATGTGTCTTATATGTGTGTGTTATATATGTGTCTTATATATATGTTTTATATGTGTGTGTTACATGTGTGTCTTATATATGTGTCTTATATGTGTGTGTCATATGTGTCTTATATATATGTCTGGTATATGTGTCTTATATGTGTATTATATATATGTCTTATATATGTGTCTTATATGTGTGTGGCATATGTGTTTTATATATATGTTTGGTATATGTGTCTTATATGTGTATTATATATATATATGTCTTATATATGTGTCTTACATTTATATGTGTTATATATGTGTCTAATATATATGTGTCTTATATAACGCATGTGTCTTATGTAGCAGTATGGACAGAAAAGACACGGATTCGGGAAAAACAGGGTTTAGAAGCCAAATTGAACATTTTCTTATCTAAGTTCTTGGCTGCCGTTTTGGTAGGACCATCCACGTGCAGCTGAGGTTTACGATAAACTCTTGGGTTTGCGGTGACAAACACTCTACATACTGACTTTATCATCAGTTTGTACAGTCGTAAACCCCATGAACCATCCTTGACTATACCGCTTCTGTAGATTAGGGGAACATTAGTGGAGCAAGAGAGATGTGAGGAGACTCGGGCTCGTCTTTACACAGAGTCCTGGCCCTAAATCTGGAAACCCACAAAACAAAATTTCTAGACTAAAGTACTACGTATGTGTCTGCCCCGGGCGTGTTCATGTTACAATTTATAATAACAGATGTAAACTGGGATTCTGGTGAAAACATCATTATTCTGACAAACTGTTTTTCTTCTTATTATACATCAGAAAATCTATTGGGGAAATTAGCAGAGGTCTCCGGGAGGTTTAGTAGAGGACACGTCTAGTTCGTGCATCTATATCTTACATTTTTTGGATTATGCTGCTTGACATGCTGACTGCGATGAGTTTGAATTGAAGCTTTTTTATGCTTTTATTTTTCTTTTACAAACCTATAAGGGATTACCATTAAATACAGATCATCCATATGTGTTATTGTAAAAGCTATCCTTGACTCCTGTTTATGGCAGCCATGATTTATCTGTTTGGAAATGAATGGATCCCATGCTGAAAAATATCTCCAACACTTTCCATTGACTTTTGTTTTTTTTTTTCACTTTTTTAGTTGTTTTTAACAACTAGAATAGCATTCCAGATGGAACAAGAACTAGCACCAGTGTGAACAGGCCTTACATTTATGCTAAGCAGATATTTTTTATTTCACCCTATTACCGTGAGCCGGTACACTAGAGGTCTACGAGATTCCCACTGTAATAGGCAGGTAGTAGTATTGCTGAAGTGTCCTAACAGCTAATATATTGTGCTTAGGTGACTCCGCCAATTATCACTAATCTCAGGTTCTGAAGGGTGAATATGGATATATTAGATTTTCATTCAATTTAGGTATAAAATGCAGAAACTTTTTCTGCATTGAAGGAAAGGAACTAGGAAAGGAGCTAGGAGAACTGTACTTGTACCAAGTAATGGTGGCCACACACTGAGGTCTGGTGATTCGGACTCATGACTGTCAAACATGGCCATATACTAGCACAATAGTGCATGGCAAAGCCTGAGGAAACCTACTAATGCTTTTACTCCATTAAATCCTTACAGTATAGCGGAGTAATCGTTCCTTCCTTGGGAACTTCAGACGTTGTTGGAGCGATCCCACCCTACAATCATCTCCATGGATCTGAGGTAGGGCGTGATGACAGGCTGATTTCGCTTGGAGTATAGTTTTATATGAATATATATTCTAGGACTGGATGAACCCATTGATAAAGTGTCGCTGATCGTTGGTAATAGTGTAAAGTGATGCATCATTAGTGGTCAGTAGAAGTTGTTTGCAGGTGAAGACATAACTCTGGTGACTGTGGACATAAATGTGATTACATGTATGTATGTGATCCGCATTGACTCAGATCGCTGCAGTTTCTACCGGTTTAGTTTGCCCTCTAGCTACACTTAGGATACGGAGTACAGTAGCCATTTTGTAAGTTAGTGCAATCTCTAGGTGCCAATCCATCATTTTAGACCATATTGACTATACATTGTTTCATGTGTCCTCCCCAAACCATCAAGCATGTCTCACATCTTATGAAGCCACCAGATCAGCAATGACGGTCAGTAGTGGCTATGATCTCCATGTTCTACTGTTCCCAGACATGGCAGATTTGTTTGCACTCACGCCAGGACCCCAGTGCCTATACTGTATGGCTATCTTTACTGTAAGGTATCTGCAACATACAGACTAAACATTGCATACAAAGGGCAGACCAACTATAGTAGCTATCGGATACATTATTAAAACTCCAACATTAAAATAAAGAAGATTTCAAAATATGTTATTATGAACATAAAATGGTGCCAATTTCTACTCAGTCGCTTGGAGTCTAAAACTTTCGGCCAGTAACTCGCAGCACAGCATAGTTGAAGGATGCACCTATCATATATGTGAGCTGTAAAGGAACATACAGAAGAAAGAACATGGACATTAACAGAATCATTGCATGGCAGAAGCAGTAAGTCTATACACAGCATAACCACATTATCATTGCCAAGGTGTGACCCTAGTAACAGCGCCCTCTATTAGGTCAGTAGGGTCACAACTGTCCCGCGAGAACATGAGATGTCAGATACTAGAGGCAATTGTGAGCTTCCCCTTTAATGTCCTCTTATTCTCAGTGGCTCAGAAGTTTACACACATTGTCTTTGGCAGCATTGCCTTTACAATGTCTAAAGCTGCTTTTACAATGAAAGACGATCTTGAACCAGTGTTGAGAAAACGCTTGTTTCACAATGATCATCGGGTGTAAAGATTTTTTTTGCACCACAAAAAATGATCGTTTTCGGCGGTGCATTGACCTGTGTGAACAGGACCGCCCGGACGAGAACTATGACAGCTGTCCAGACTCAGTACTCTTCCATAGATTTTACTTTGGTCTCTCTAATTCCGATCTGGTGTGTCAAAATGCTGGAGAGAGGAGATCAGCAGATAGAGTTGCCGAGATCCAGGCTGGCCTCAGTGTGAACGGCTGCCTGTGCTCAGACACCGCTACCTGGGAGACTCCATGGTGATGAAACTTGCATATTGTCATTGAACAAGTGGCAGTGTTACTTCAGTGTTTGGAAGATGTTCACCAGAATCTAGCAGACTTATGAAGCTCTACAATTCCATCTCTGATCATTCGGCTGGATTGATTTGATTTTCACATGGTGGCAAGAGGCAATTAGGCCTTAAAGTCTGACCTTAAAGGGGCTGTCTGGTCTATTGTTGACCTCTCATTTGGGTAAAAAGCATGTGAATGCAAAAATACAAGTGAAAATGTGTGAATTCAAAAATCATCAGATTAAGGCTCTTACTCATCTGCATTTAAAACTATTGAGTGCAATCTGATAAAAAATCGAATTGTACACTGACAAATGTCAGTCAATGACTCTGTGCTCATCTGCGATTTTTTTCTCAGCTTGGATCGGACTGAGAAAAAAAATTTCAGCATGCTGCAAGTGGCCACGTATACAGGATGAGACTTACCAATGCAAGTCAATGGGTGAGATTATAAAAAACCATGCGTGTCCGGTGCAATTTCTAGGCATCCATCTTATACTTAACCCGTCATTTTATCAGCCGAGTACAGTAAATTCGTAGCTTGAGCTGTCAGAATATAGTAGAAGAAATTTCTCACGCAGCGAGCGGTGACGTCAGTGAGGTGACCAGAGTTCGTCGTATATGAACTCCAGTCACCTTACTGACGTCAGTGCCCGGCACTGAAGCTGAGTTCTCATGTCCAGCTCGGTGCCTTCTAGATGCGGCATTTTGTGTCACTGTTCAGCAAAGCTTCAAGATGTAGCTGAGTTGGACTCGTCGTGGGACATATGGATAGACCGGCGGAAAGGGGAGGATTTCTTTGCTATTTTATTTGGATATTAATAAATGTGTAAAAGATGGTACGGGAGTTTTTATGTTCTTAATCTGGGAGAGGGCCAATATCCATGGCCCCTTCCTAGGCTATTAATATCAGCCCACAGCTGCCTTCCTAGCATTTGCTGGTTATTAGAAATAAGGGCACCCTATGTCATTTTTTTTGGGGGGGGTCACCCCTTGTTAATAAACATTAAAGGCTAAGTAGACTGCTGTGAGCTGACATTAAATACCTGGGAAGCTCCATGCTTATTATCCACTTCCCAGACTATAAATAACAGCCCCCAGCTCTCGGCTTCACCTCAGCTGGTTAAGAAAAATATGGGGGACCCCACGCCATTTTTTTCTTTTAATTCTCTAATTATTAGCTAAATACATTTACAGTAAGCTACACAAGCCCTGCACTAATTATATCTCTTAGTGACATATTTATAATTGTTTTTTAGTTAGAAAACTAGCTTGAAATGACAGAATTACTGTAATGTAAAAGCTGATGTTAAAAACGCATTGCATACAGATTGCATATTCATGTGATATGGATGTCATATGGATGCTACTTGAGGAAAATCGCATTGTACTCGCATGACACACATCCTACTTTTCAGGACCAACATCCGACCGATTTTATTAACGCTGATGAGTGTGAGCCCTAGTCAATCCAACTCCAAAATGCGGCATAGTAACTTTAAGAAAGGAATGATTTCTCTGGACTCCACAACCTGTGATTTCCTAATTTTCTGTGAAGTAGCGCTGAGTACGGTGCTCATTTTTCCCTACAGACACATTTTGAGATTACACCTGATGGCTGGACTTTGATGGGACAAGTAGTGTAGCTACTACTAGGGGAGTAGAGGGGGCGGTTGCCTCAGGCTCCATGCTAAGAGGGGCCTACTTGGATCTGTCACTACTCTTAACTAGTGTTAAGCGATACCTTCCGATATTCAAAGGTATCGGTATCGGATGGTATCGGCCGATATCCAATAAATATCGGATATCGCCGATACCAATACCCGATACCAATGCAAGTCAATGGGACACAAATATCGGAAGGTATCGTGGATGGTTCCCAGGGTCTGAAGGTGAGGAAACTCTCCTTCAGGCCCTGGGATCCATATTCATGTAAAAAATATAGAATTAAAATAAAAAATATGGATATACTCACCCCTCCGAAGGACCCTGGCTGTCACCGCTGCGAGCGTCTGCCTGCGTCATCGAAGGTCCTTCACTCACTGCATTCTTAGGAACGGAGGCAGACGCTCGCAGCGGTGACAGCCAGGGTTCGCCGGAGGGGTGAGTATATCCATATTTTTTATTTTTATTCTTTATTTTTTACATGAATATGGATCCCAGGGCCTGAAGGAGAGTCTCCTTTCCTCCAGACCCTTGGAACCATACGCACCGCACACGCCGATTCCGATTTCCGATATCGCAAAAATATCGGAACTCGGTATCAGAATTCCGATACAGCAAATATCGGCTGATACCCGATGCTTGCAGTATCGGAATGCTCAACACTACTCTTAACTGTATTGGCCCATTGCGCACACAGATATAGCTAGGCTGTGCGGTAAAGTAAGGAGACATGATCACCCCGCAATATCACTCTCCTTATCGCAAGCTGCAGATGGCTTTAAGCCTGCGGTAAGCAGAATGGCAAGGTGATGCAGAATTATAAGGGCTGACGCACGCACAGGACATCAGAGTCCAGGCGCAGTAACGTCATCGCGCCATGGCGGGACTCTGATGTCCAGTGTGTGCACCGATGAGTTGCAGGTGGACTCGTCAGGATCCCGAGTTAGGTGAGAATATGATACTTTTTATCTTAATTAAAACGTGGTGTGATTGTGGGGGTATCATACAGTATAGGGGGCCCTCATACATTGTATTTTCTACTGTAGGGGCCCTCATACAGTGTGGGGGCTACTGTTGGGGTCCTAATACAGTTTGGGATACTATTGTGGAACCTCTTACAGTGTGGGAATTATTGTGGGGGCTGTCATACAGTGTGGGGGATATTATAGGGAGGTAATGTGGGAACTTTCTAAAGTTTTGGCCCTACCGGGAGGACCAAAATATGGTGTAGAGACTATTCTGGGGGGCCATTATATAGTGTAGCACCTAATATGAGGGTTATTACACAGTTTAAGGGCTACTCTGGTAGGCCTTTATACAGTGTGATGACCCTCATAAAGTATTGGAACTACTGTGGGGCCATTGTACAGTGCAGGATCCATTCTACAGTGTGGGGGCTATTGTGGGAACCATTAAAAGTGTGGGGGCTATTATACACTTTGGGGGGCATTATACAGTATGAAGACTACTGTGGGGTTCATTATACTTTATATAGTGGAGCTGTGAATACCTCATGCTGTGTATAGGGGAGCTTTGGTCCCATCATACTGTGCATAGAGGAGCTGTGAGCCCCTCATACTGAGTATAGGGGAACTGTGGGTCCATCATACTATGTATCGGGGAGCTGTTTACCCATCATACTGTGTATAGAGGAGCTGTGGGCCCCTCATACTGAGTATAGGGGAACTGTGGGTCCATCATACCATGTATACAGGAGCTGTGGGCCCATCATACTGTTTATAGGGGAGTGAGCTGTGATCCCACCATACTGTGTATAGGAGAGCTGTATGCCCACCATACTTGTGTATAGGAGAACTGTGTGCCCATCATACTGTGTATAGGGGAGCTGTGAAGACATCATACTGTGCATAGAGGAGCTGTGGGCCCTCATACTGAGTATAGGGGAACTGTGGTTCCATCATACTATGTATACAGGAGCTGTGGGCCCATCATACTGTTTATAGGGGAATGAGCTGTGGTCCCACCATACTGTGTATAGGAGAACTGTGGGTCCATCATACTATGTATTGGGGAGCTGTTTACCCATCATACTGTGTATAGGGGAGCTGTGGGCCCCTCATACTGAGTATAGCGGAACTGTGGTTCCATCATACTATGTATACAGGAGCTGTGGGCCCATCATACTGTTTATAGGGGAATGAGCTGTGGTCCCACCATACTGTGTATAGGAGAACTGTGGGTCCATCATACTGTGTATAGAGGAGCTGTTTACCCATTATACTGTGTATAGGGGAGCTGTGGGTCCATCATACTGTGTATAGAGGACCCATGGACACATCATACTATGTATAGGGGAGCTGTTTACCCATCATACTGTGTATAGGGGAGCTGTGGACCCCTCATACTGAGTATAGGGGAACTGTGGTTCCATCATACTATGTATACAGGAGCTGTGGGCCCATCATACTGTTTATAGGGGAGCGAGCTGTGTGCCCACCATATTGTGTATAGGAGAACTGTGTGCCCATCATACTGTGTATAGAGGACCCATGGACACATCATACTGTGTATATGGGAGCTGTGGGCCCATCATAGTATGTATAGGGGAGCTGTGTGCCCATCATACTGTCTATAGTGGAGCTGTGGTCACCATATGGCTGTAATATCAGTGTTGGTCTTTGTATAGAGATTTTTTTCAGTAGCACCATGGTCATCTACTGAGATTCCCCTATACCCACAATTAGGGTGAGCCATTTTAGTTTTAGTCAGGGTTACCTAATTAGGGGGTCCTCAGATATTTTGCCCCCCTGAGCTGAACCTCTAGGTACGCCCCTGGATGGTAACATAGGCTGTAACCCCCTATTACCACATTGGCATGCCCCTACAGTTGTCCTGGACCTAACACGACACCATCACGTGAGCCGCTTCTCATGTTTTCCTCTTTTTCTTTACATTACGTGCCTCTTTCCAATCTTACAAGTCCAGTGAACCACTGTAAAATACTGCCACACATACACCTCCCATTAACTCAAGAGCCGACAATCAGCTCATCGGAAGCCAGGACAGCCTTTTCTGGAATTATTCAAGCTTTCTCATGCACATTAATCTGGGTGTAGGTAAACTTCTGAGCCAGTGGAATTTTAGTATAGTGAATTATAAATTAAATGATCTGCTTGAACACATTTGTTAGAACATTCATGGAGTCATGTACAAAGTACATAAGCAATCAGTTGTCTAAATCTGTAGTTTGGTAATATGGAAACTATGGAGGGGGTAGATACGGTAAGAGCTTTTGTGACCTCTTCAGAGAGAGAAAATGTCCAATTAAACCTTAAAGTGAACCTGACACCTCATACATGCTACCCTGATCCATGGACAGCATGTGTCGGGCAGCATGGATCATCTGTCAGGTTCTCTTTAACTTTTCATTAAAGGGAACCTGTGAAATCGCCACTGGGCAGGTCTTTCCACCCGAATCCAGATACCTCACAGCCATCACTCATGGCCTCTGCGTGCCCGGCGCCGCCTCCTCTTCCTTGATTAGCATCCCCGGCGCCTGCGCTGTAAGTTCGAAGGGCAGCGCAACTGCGCATGCCCGAAAAAAAAAATAACAGCGCAGGCACCGGGGACGCTAATGAAGGAAGAGGAGGCGGCGCCCGGTGCACAGAGGCCATGATTGATGGCTGTGGTGCGTCTAGATTCGGGGGGAAAGACCTGCCCCTGTGGCGATTTCACGGTATGAGGAACAAATTTCAAAAACGATTATTTCAGCAGTGCCAGGGACCCGAACTAAAAGAGCTACCGTACCTTATCAGAATGCATCATTACTGCTGCACAAGGTGGCTCTTTTAGTTACAAACGCCTGGGGGGGACAGGTTGCCAAAAGTATCTAAGGTAGTACACAGGCAATGGGATAATAGTCTCCAGTGCTCAACAATCTGAGCACAAAGTAGGGTAAAAGTATGTATAAAGCAACACTCACCGAAATCCAACACAGTCCTAAGTGTAAAATCCGGCAGAACTGATCCACGTCAGTCCGGTGTCCAGCTGCAACATGTGTCGCCAAGTCTGCGTGCTGTATAAAGATCTGGCGACACGTTACAGCTGGACAATGGATTGGTGCTCACATAAATTTGGATATTGAAAATGGACTCTATTATTTTCCACTGAATTCACACTGATGAAGATGGAAATGTTGATATTTTTGCAACTTCAACTTTGTGTGCTCCGAATTCTTGATGAGTCCTGACGGAGTGACTTCCAATAGAATGCCAAGTTCAAATGGCTAGAATAGGGAGAGTTTAAGGTTTATCGATACGATGCACTTTCATCGAGAAACGAGTCAACGCAGTATGATGACTGTTACCCTCATGCTTTAAGACTGGCTTTGTTGGACTTTGGTGGGTGTTGCTGTACATGTAAATTACTGTGAAGTTTTAGAAAGGTGTGGAAAAAATGCTGCAAATTAATAATGCTTTAAAAAAAAGAAGTGTTAATAGTTTATTTTTATCAATTAACAAAATGCACAGAGAATGAACCAAAAAAATAAAAACCTATTTGGAAATTAATACTTGGTGTGACAATTACCCTTTGCCATCAAAACAGCACCGATTCTTCTAGGTATACTTGCAGACAGTTTCTGAAGGATCCGGGAGGGGAAGCAAGGAGGTTGTTCCAAACGTCTTGGAGAAGTAACCACAGATCTTCCGTGGATGTCGCTTGTGCAAATCCTTCTATCTCTTTATGCAATTTCAGACCGGATCATAGATGTTGAGATCAGGACTCGGTGAGGGCCTTATCACTTCAATGACACCTGGATAAGCATCTGCCTATATTTCTCAGCATTGAGGACAATATTAATCCTGACTAACTCCCCAATTCCATTTACTGAAATGAAGCATCAAACATGCAGAACCCTCCACCGTGCGTCACTGTTGCCTGCAAAACCTCATTAGTCTTCCAATCTTCAGCCTCTTGGCCAACAAACTGTCTCCTGTTACAGCCAAATATTTCAAAATTTTATTCATTAGTTCAAAGCGCCTGCTGCCATTTTTCTGCACCTCAGTTCCTAAGTTTTCATGTTAGTTGAGTCACTTGACCTTGTTTCCACATCAAATATATAGCTTTTTGGCCACAATTCTTCCATGAAGATGACATCTAGCAAGACTTGGGTTGAGCTGGGTCTTACTGGGTTCTGGCAGTTCTGAGCTGATGGCACTGCTGGACATTTTCCAGTTTTGAAGTAAAGTAAGTACGGTGTCTGTTTCATCTGCTGCACTAAGTTTCCTTAGCTGACCACTTGGTCTATGCTCCTTAATGATGCTCATTTGTGTGTCTTCAAAAATGTTTGAACACCACATCTTCAAACTCCAGTCTTTATTTAAAATCTTTGTATGGGAGAGG
Source organism: Ranitomeya imitator (assembly GCF_032444005.1). NCBI lineage: Eukaryota > Metazoa > Chordata > Amphibia > Anura > Dendrobatidae > Ranitomeya > Ranitomeya imitator. Next base: position 227,174,531 of record NC_091283.1, read on the forward strand.
TCTTGCTGAGGCAGTACAACTACCTTGTGTCTTGTCGCTATGCTGAAGCATGCCCTGCTGTATGACCTGTGACATGAAGCTGTCTTCTACAACCTCACCTTTGTACTTCTATTTGCTCATTCCTCACCCAGTTTTAAGTCTCTTAGACTTTCTGTTTCTGTTCATGATTTTTAACCTACATATGAAAATGATGATCACTTCTAATTGGCTACTCATACATCTGACTATAATCCTACAAAAACCTTGATTTTGTGCAATTGTACCTAGAAGAACGCAAGCTGTTTTAAAGGCAAAGGGCGGTCACAGAAAATATTGATTTGATTTCTCTTTTGTTCATTCACTTTGCTTTTTGATGATTGATAAAAAATAAATTCTTAACACTTCTATGTTAAACCTTTCTTACTTGTACAGAGTGCTATACTTTTTCCCTGGTGTGTAATTCTTTGTTGTGTTATATGGATGCTTTCTAATTGAGGTGTTCAGACTGTCTGGTGCTGAGTGCTGTTGACTTGTTTCATTGCCTGTTAACTACTTTGGAGACATTGATTAGAGGTTTTGTGTTATTAGGACATTTTCGCTAGGTTATAATAGCTTATATGTTGGTCCTGTAGTTTGCTTTAAAATATACTGTTAGTTTTGATACAGTTGATAATTTGTCTTGCAATCTGAAGTGCCACAATACAGGTTACACTGCAGTGCTATTTGTCATATTCTAGGCGAATGGAACTCCCAGAAACGTCCTACATTTACCAATTAGTCCTGCACTGCCCCAGCAGCTAAGGATGGCAAAATTCAATGTCTTATCAGGGAATTTACAAAGTAACAGTGGCTTAAAGATCGCAGTCACATTGGGCGGCCCTCTGACACCAGCAGTTATTTTAGCTGGATGTGCATTCAAAATGTATTGTGGTGCTGAGATTCACGAGGTCCCTGCACTGCAATACACTGCAATACCAACCAATCAGAGGCCGGCAGCTGACATTGGCATACAAGAGGACACCCCATGTCATGGGATAAGGGGAAGGTGTTATTTTTATATATATTTCTTGAAGAAGAATTGCAGAACAGGGATATTATTACTGGAAGAAGCCCATGATGGGGGCATTATACCAGGATGGGGGACATATATTACTGGAAGGGCCCCAGGATGGGGTGTATTATACCAGGATGGGGGACATATATTACTGGAAGGGCCCCAGGATGGGGTGTATTATACCAGGATCGGGGACATATATTACTGGAAGGGCCCCAGGAAGGCGGAATATTATACCATGATGAGAGACATATAATGTTGGAAGGGGGTCAGGATGGGGACATTATACCAGGATGGGGGATATATATTAATAGGAGGGGCCAAGGATTGGGACATTATACCAGGATGGGAGACACATATTACTGGAAAGAGGTGAGAATGGGGGACATTATACCAGCATGGGAGACACATATTACTGGAAATGGGAGAGAATGGAGGACATTATACCAGGATGGGAGACACATATTACTGGAAATGGGAGAGAATGGGGGACATTATACCAGGATGGGAGACACATATTACTGGAAATGGGAGAGAATGGGGGACATTATACCAGCATGAGAGACACATATTACTGGAAATGGGAGAGAATGGGGGACATTATACCAGGATGGGAGACACATATTACTGGAAATGGGAGAGAATGGGGGACATTATAGCAGCATGCGGGACATATATTACTGGAAGTGGCCCAGGATGAGGGAAATTATACAAGGATTGGAAATATATATATTACTGGATGGAGGTGAGGATGGGGGACATTATACCAGGATGGGGGTCATATATTACTGGAAAGGGCCCAGGATGGGGGACAGTATACCAGCATGCAGGACATATATTACTGGCAGAGGCCCGGAAAGGAAGACAATATATCAGGGAGGGGCCCAGACTAGGGGACATGATACCAGAAAAAAGTCCAGCATGGAGGTTATGGGGCTTATCTGACTCTAGTTACGCCAGTGCAAATGAGCCTTTTTCTATCCTAGACCATCAGAGAATATGAAATTACTTAGGAAGAAAATCTGCCAAAAATGGGGAGATTGAAGGATCTGTTCTACTTTGCTTGTCAACTGGAAGCCTTTTTCCTTTGAAACCAGCACTGCTATACTGGAAAAGTATCTGAGAATATGTGCTCTTGCGGAGTCTCTAACACCCAAATGGCTGAATGGAGCTCTGGTGTAGTCTGCTAGGTCTATTCTAGGGTTATCTGTTATCTCTTTCCTTATGTGCCTTAAAACAGACATAAGATTCTATTTGTGTGCTAACAATGGGGTAGCTACGAAACGTTCTCTCTTTCTGAACACCATCCTGTCTACAAGTTAGCGTCAAAGCAAATCACTATAATATTAATGTTTGTTCTTCAGCGCTGTGCAAAAATTATAGCCGGATGCGAAAAAATGCTGCAAATTAAAAATGCTTTCAAAATTAGAACTGCATAGTGAATGAACAAAAGATAAATCTAAATCAAATCAATATTTGGTGGGACCACACTTTGCTTGCAAAACAGCATCAATTCTTCCAGATTCACTTATACACTTGCACACAGTTTTTTTTTTTAAGGCTCTCTGCCAGGAAGTTGCGCCAAACATTTAGAAGAACTAACCACAAATCTGTGCGGATCCTTCTGTCTCTTGCTGTGATCCCAGACAGACAGGATGATGTGAGATCAGGGCTCTGTGGGGGCCGGATCATCACCCCCAGGACTCCTCATTCTTCTTTATATTGAAGATAGTTCTTAATGACATTTGCTGGATATTGGGGCTGTTGTCCTGCTGCAGAATACATCAGATGCTCACTTATGGTATTACATGGATAATGGTATTTCTCAAGATCCTGGTTAAATCCCCAATGGCATTTGCTGAGATATAGCCCCAGACTTGTAGAACGCTCCACCATGCGTCATTGTTGCCTGCAGACACTCATTAATGTACTGCTCCCCTGCTCTCTGGGGAGCAAACTCCTCACAATCTCACGTCATCCTGTCTGTCTGGGGTCACAGAAGGATCCGCACAAGCCTCATACACAGAAGATCTGGGCTCAGATCTCCAAGATGTCTGGGAAAACCTCCCGGTTGAGTTCCCTTGAGTCCAAGTGTATCTATAGAACTGAAGGCAATGGGCGGCCACCAAATATTCATGGGATTTACATTTCCCTCTTGTTCATTCACTTTCCATTTTGTTAGTTGATAGAAATAAATTATTAACATTTTTATTTTTTAAAGCATTTTTATCCTTGCAGCAGTTTTCCCACACCTGCCTAAAACTTATGCACATGACTGCATATTAGCACTTTAGCTTACCAGAGCCACAAGAGTTACACCTGCACCCACAAAGGCAGCAATGAAAAGGTGGAACGTCATCTGAAACTGTGAAATAAGATTGAGGTAAGCAAGTGAAATGTGATCAAATACGATCAAATAAACATCGGTGCAGGGAAGTATTCTCAACAGTTACAGGATTGAAATGAGTGATTTCCTACATCCAGACACCACAATAATCAGAGGGGAGAAAAGGAGGAACACGCAGGCAACACCCGGGCTTTCTATAGCTTTACCAATATGCAGGCTGACCATTACTCAGTGACAAGGACTGGACACTAGCGCTATCCTCCCGTCAGACTTATTTGTAGGGAAGGGTTGAGCTGTAGGATGCTGGGGCTACCTGCCTGGAAGACTCTTTTCCAGGGAATAATGGGAGCATTACTGCTGCTTGTTCGCCTGTACTGAGCTGTGCTTACTTTATCGGAAGGAGGTTGTAAGCACTGTGCATGATCGTACCCCAGTGCAAGCACCAGCAGTGACCAGTGCCCTGGGCAATGAGCTGGGAACAGTACAAAATAATTATCACATTCACATTAGGCAGGTCCTGGCAACGAGAGTCGCCTTATCGTGGCTGCCGGGTCAACATGAATTGGCCAATTTATGTGCTAAGTTTTCTCAATTTTTCATATTTTCTAGTGCAGTAATGCAATTCATTTTTCATATCTCATGGTTGCATGCTATGGCGCTACAGAGCGCTCCTTTATTTGTTTAGTTGTATATGGAGATGGCCACTCTTAGCACCTGTTCAGACCTGATTTCTGCTTGGAAGTGACAGTCAGTCTTTTGATATTTGTATACAAAATAATTATCAGGGGAACTTTAATAACTTGTAGCACACAAAAAGTGCTTGTTCTTACGGGCACCTGCCAGCACTACCCATCTACGAAGACAGGAGTAACGCTATTATCCAGTGGCATTATGAAGCAGGGATTTGGGGCCAGGAAAGAATTTTCTCTTACAGTCAGGTTTTCTGTCGAATGAAGTTGGGATCATGCATGCGCCCTTCTGTCAATGTCTACGGAACTGATAAAACCAGCTGAGCTCTGTACTCAGCCGCCTCCGGACAGCGCCATAGACATGAGATTAGGTAGGACAGCACACGCACAACCACTGAGCCACGTGACAATCCTCACTGTGATCATGCAGTGAGAATGGACAGGAAGGAGGGCTCAGAGTTCCCATTCTAATGGTCGGTGCAGGGCCCAGTGTGTAGACATTAAAGGAGATCAGTCAGCAGTTTTCTGCTATGTAATCTGACAGCAACACCAGGTAGGTGAAGAGACCCTGGTTCCAGTGATGTGTTACTTAGTTTCCTCAGTGCAGGAGTTGTGATAGTCACAGTTTTCTCTGCTGCAGATCTAACAGAGCTGAAATGTTGAGCTGCGTATAACTCTGCCCACACCACTGATTGGCAGCTTTCTGTGTATCACCCCCCCACACCACTGATTGGCAGCTTTCTGTGTATAACCCCACCCACACCACTGATTGGCAGCTTTCTGTGTATAACCCCCCCACACCACTGATTGGCAGCTTTCTGTGTATAACCCCCCCACACCACTGATTGGCAGCTTTCTGTGTATAACCCCACCCACATCACTGATTGGTAGCATTCTATGTATAACACCGCCCACATCACTGATTGGCTTTCTGTATATAACTCCACCCAAACCACTGATTGGCAGCTTTATGTGTGTAACTCCTCCCACACCACTGATTGACAGCTTCCTGTGTATAACCCCTCCCACACCACTGATTGGCAGCCTTCTGTGTATATCCCTGCCCACACCACTGATTGGCAGCCTTCTGTGTATAAGCCCACCCACATCACTGATTGGAAGCTTTCTGTGTATAACCCTGCCCACACCACAGATTGGCAGCTTCCTATGTGCATTGTATAGTGACAGAGAGCTGTTAACCAGTGCTGGGAGAGTGGTTGGACCAGGAGACATAGTGGTTAATTGTCGTGTAGTGATAATCTCCTGCTGATAAATCACTGATCCTATTGAAACAAAGCAGCCCAGTAAGTGACACATCACCGAATACAGGGTCTCTTCCCCAACATCATAGTGCTCTCAGATTGTACAGGAAAAACCTGCTGACAGATTCCCTTTAAACCACCTTACGGACAGCTGAAAAGTGTTTCATGCACCAACTCCTATAATGGAGTTTTTCCATGAATAGTTCTGGTTGGTGGATATTGGGATCTGACCATTAGGAACATTAAACATATTTTACAAGAACTAAGACACTAACCTCAGAAGTTTTGCAGATTGCAAGTAAACTAGTTCCACACACTTTCCCAGGAAATGAGTTCCATGGTAGGACTCCTGAAGAGGTGGGAAAAAGAAACATAGATTTATGGAATTAATAAGGATAAAATAGTAAATGTGTAATAATTACCTGTCTCACATGAGCTGATTACATTTGTGTAAGATCACAGCTTAGAAAAAATATAAAAGTCATAAAGGTAAAGAGTCAGAACATATCTGCTCCATGAGTGCAGTATGAAGTAATGAAATTAATGGTTGGCTGCGGCATTTCTGAGTGGCGATGGTGGGATTTCTGGTAAACTCACAGGTCCTTAGCAGTTGTTTCATGACTGTGGATCTCCCCACTCACCTGCTGATTGACAGCTTACTATGTGCCGCTAAAGGGAGGAAACTGATAAACCGCCACTAATAATCACATCACTGACACACCGCCACTAATAATCACATCACTGACACACCGCCACTACTAATCACATCACTGACACACCGCCACTAACAATCACATCACTGACACACCGCCACTAATAATCACATCACTGACACACCGCCACTAATAATCACATCACTGACACACCGCCACTACTAATCACATCACTGACACACTGCCACTACTAATCACATCACTGACACACCGCCACTAACAATCAAATCACTGACACACCGCCACTAAAATTCACATCACTGACACACCGCCACTAATAATCACATCACTGACACACCGCCACTAATATTCACATCACTGACACACCGTCACTAATAATCACATCACTGACACACCGCCACTAATAATCACATCACTGACACACCGCCACTAACAATCAAATCACTGACACACCGCCACTAACAATCAAATCACTGACACACCGCCACTAAAATTCACATCACTGACACACCGCCACTAATAATCACATCACTGACACACCGCCACTAATATTCACATCACTGACACACCGTCACTAATAATCACATCACTGACACACCGCCACTAATAATCACATCACTGACACACCGCCACTAACAATCAAATCACTGACACACCGCCACTAATAATCACATCACTGACACACCGCCACTAATAATCACATCACTGACACACCGCCACTAATAATCACATCACTGACACACCGCCACTAATAATCACATCACTGACACACCGTCACTAATAATCACATCACTGACACACCGTCACTAATAATCACATCACTGACACACCGCCACTAATATTCACATCACTGACACACCGTCACTAATAATCACATCACTGACACACCGCCACTAATAATCACATCACTGACACACCGCCACTAATAATCACATCACTGACACACCGTCACTAATAATCACATCACTGACACACCGTCACTAATAATCACATCACTGACACACCGCCACTAATATTCACATCACTGACACACCGTCACTAATAATCACATCACTGACACACCGCCACTAATAATCACATCACTGACACACCGCCACTAATAATCACATCACTGACACACCGTCACTAATAATCACATCACTGACACACCGTCACTAATAATCACATCACTGACACACCGTCACTAATAATCACATCACTGACACACCGTCACTAATAATCACATCACTGACACACCGCCACTAATAATCACATCACTGACACACCGCCACTAATAATCACATCACTGACACACCGCCACTAATAATCACATCACTGACACACCGCCACTAATATTCACATCACTGACACACCGTCACTAATAATCACATCACTGACACACCGCCACTAATAATCACATCACTGACACACCGCCACTAACAATCAAATCACTGACACACCGCCACTAACAATCAAATCACTGACACACCGCCACTAAAATTCACATCACTGACACACCGCCACTAATAATCACATCACTGACACACCGCCACTAATATTCACATCACTGACACACCGTCACTAATAATCACATCACTGACACACCGCCACTAATAATCACATCACTGACACACCGCCACTAACAATCAAATCACTGACACACCGCCACTAATAATCTCATCACTGACACACCGCCACTAATAATCACATCACTGACACACCGCCACTAATAATCACATCACTGACACACTGCCACTAATAATCACATCACTGACACACCGCCACTAATAATCACATCACTGACACTCCGCCACTAATAATCACATCACTGACACACCGCCACTAATAATCACATCACTGACACACCGCCACTAATAATCACATCACTGACACTCCGCCACTAATAATCACATCACTGACACACCGCCACTAACAATCACATCACTGACACACTGCCACTAATAATCACATCACTGACACACCGCCACTAATAATCACATCACTGACACTCCGCCACTAATAATCACATCACTGACACACCGCCACTAATAATCACATCACTGACACACCGCCACTAATAATCACATCACTGACACACCGCCACTAATAATCACATCACTGACACACCGCCACTAATAATCACATCACTGACACACCGCCACTAATAATCACATCACTGACACACCGCCACTACTAATCACATCACTGACACACCGCCACTAATAATCACATCACTGACACTCCGCCACTAATAATCACATCACTGACACACCGCCACTACTAATCACATCACTGACACACCGCCACTAATAATCACATCACTGACACACCGCCACTAATAATCACATCACTGACACACCGCCACTAATATTCACATCACTGTCAGGGACTTGTCAGGGAGTCACAAAAACATTGAACTTTAGGAAGGCAAAGTTTGAACAGCTTAGAGATGCCCTTAATCTGGTAGACTGGGACAATATCCTCAGAAATGAGAATACAGATAATAAATGGGAAATGTTTAAGAACATCCTAAATAGGCAGTGTAAGCGGTTTATACCTTGTGGGAATAAAAGGACTAGAAATAGGAAAAACCCAATGTGGCTAAACAAAGAAGTAAGACAGGCAATTAACAGTAAAAAGAAAGCATTTGCACTACTAAAGCAGGATGGCACCATTGAAGCTCTAAAAAACTATAGGGAGAAAAATACTTTATCTAAAAAACTAATTAAAGCTGCCAAAAAGGAAACAGAGAAGCACATTGCTAAGGAGAGTAAAACTAATCCCAAACTGTTCTTCAACTATATCAATAGTAAAAGAATAAAAACTGAAAATGTAGGCCCCTTAAAAAATAGTGAGGAAAGAATGGTTGTAGATGACGAGGAAAAAGCTAAGATATTAAACACCTTCTTCTCCACGGTATTCACGGTGGAAAATGAAATGCTAGGTGAAATCCCAAGAAACAATGAAAACCCTATATTAAGGGTCACCAATCTAACCCAAGAAGAGGTGCGAAACCGGCTAAATAAGATTAAAATAGATAAATCTCCGGGTCCGGATGGCATACACCCACGAGTACTAAGAGAACTAAGTAATGTAATAGATAAACCATTATTTCTTATTTTTAGTGACTCTATAGCGACAGGGTCTGTTCCGCAGGACTGGCGCATAGCAAATGTGGTGCCAATATTCAAAAAGGGCTCTAAAAGTGAACCTGGAAATTATAGGCCAGTAAGTCTAACCTCTATTGTTGGTAAAATATTTGAAGGGTTTCTGAGGGATGTTATTCTGGATTATCTCAATGAGAATAACTGTTTAACTCCATATCAGCATGGGTTTATGAGAAATCGCTCCTGTCAAACCAATCTAATCAGTTTTTATGAAGAGGTAAGCTATAGACTGGACCACGGTGAGTCATTGGACGTGGTATATCTCGATTTTTCCAAAGCGTTTGATACCGTGCCGCACAAGAGGTTGGTACACAAAATGAGAATGCTTGGTCTGGGGGAAAATGTGTGTAAATGGGTTAGTAACTGGCTTAGTGATAGAAAGCAGAGGGTGGTTATAAATGGTATAGTCTCTAACTGGGTCGCTGTGACCAGTGGGGTACCGCAGGGGTCAGTATTGGGACCTGTTCTCTTCAACATATTCATTAATGATCTGGTAGAAGGTTTACACAGTAAAATATCGATATTTGCAGATGATACAAAACTATGTAAAGCAGTTAATACAAGAGAAGATAGTATTCTGCTACAGATGGATCTGGATAAGTTGGAAACTTGGGCTGAAAGGTGGCAGATGAGGTTTAACAATGATAAATGTAAGGTTATACACATGGGAAGAGGGAATCAATATCACCATTACACACTGAACGGGAAACCACTGGGTAAATCTGACAGGGAGAAGGACTTGGGGATCCTAGTTAATGATAAACTTACCTGGAGCAGCCAGTGCCAGGCAGCAGCTGCCAAGGCAAACAGGATCATGGGGTGCATTAAAAGAGGTCTGGATACACATGATGAGAGCATTATACTGCCTCTGTACAAATCCCTAGTTAGACCGCACATGGAGTACTGTGTCCAGTTTTGGGCACCGGTGCTCAGGAAGGATATAATGGAACTAGAGAGAGTACAAAGGAGGGCAACAAAGTTAATAAAGGGGATGGGAGAACTACAATACCCAGATAGATTAGCGAAATTAGGATTATTTAGTCTAGAAAAAAGACGACTGAGGGGCGATCTAATAACCATGTATAAGTATATAAGGGGACAATACAAATATCTCGCTGAGGATCTGTTTATACCAAGGAAGGTGACGGGCACAAGGGGGCATTCTTTGCGTCTGGAGGAGAGAAGGTTTTTCCACCAACATAGAAGAGGATTCTTTACTGTTAGGGCAGTGAGAATCTGGAATTGCTTGCCTGAGGAGGTGGTGATGGCGAACTCAGTCGAGGGGTTCAAGAGAGGCCTGGATGTCTTCCTGGAGCAGAACAATATTGTATCATACAATTATTAGGTTCTGTAGAAGGACGTAGATCTGGGTATTTATTATGATGGAATATAGGCTGAACTGGATGGACAAATGTCTTTTTTCGGCCTTACTAACTATGTTACTATGTTACTGACACACCGCCACTAATAATCACATCACTGACACACCGCCACTAATAATCACATCACTGACACACCGCCACTAATAATCACATCACTGACACATCGCCACTAATAATCACATCACTGACACACCGCCACTAATAATCACATCACTGACACACCGCCACTAATAATCACATCACTGACACACCGCCACTAATAATCACTCCATAGTCATACATCACTGACACACTGTCACTAATAATCACTCCATAGTCATACATCACTGACACACCGCCACTAATAATCACTCCATAGTCATAAATCACTGAGACACTGCCACTAATAATCACTCCATAGTCATACATCACTGATACACTGCCACACCGCCACTAATAATGACATCACTGACACACCGCCACTAACAATCACATCACTGACACACCGCCACTAACAATCACATCACTGACACACCGCCACTAACAATCACATCACTGACACACTGCCACTAATAATCACTCCATAGTCATACATCACTGATACACTGCCACACCGCCACTAATAATCACATCACTGACACACCGCCACTAACAATCACATCACTTACACACTGCCACTAACAATCACATCACTGACACACCGCCACTAATAATCACATCACTGACACACCGCCACTAACAATCACATCACTGACACACCGCCACTAATAATCACTCCATAGTCATACATCACTGATACACTGCCACTAATAATCACTCCATAGTCATACATCACTGATACACTGCCACACCGCCACTAATAATCACATCACTGACACACCGCCACTAACAATCACATCACTGACACACCGCCACTAACAATCACATCACTGACACACCGCCACTAATAATCACTCCATAGTCATACATCACTGAGACATTGCCACTAATAATCACTCCATAGTCATACATCACTGATACACTGCCACACCGCCACTAATAATCACATCACTGACACACTGCCACTAATAATCACATCACTGACACACCGCCACTAATAAATACATCACTGACACACCGCCACTAACAATCACATCACTGACACACCGCCACTAATAATCACATCACTGACACACCGCCACTAATAATCACATCACTGACACACCGCCACTAACAATCACATCACTGACACTCCGCCACTAATAATCACATCACTGAAACACCGCCACTACTAATCACATCACTGACACATCGCCACTAATAATCACATCACTGACACTCCGCCACTAATAATCACATCACTGACACACCGCCACTAATAATCACATCACTGACACACCGCCACTAATAATCACATCACTGACACACCGCCACTAATAATCACATCACTGACACACCGCCACTAATAATCACATCACTGACACACCGCCACTACTAATCACATCACTGACACATCGCCACTAATAATCACATCACTGACACTCCGCCACTAATAATCACATCACTGACACACCGCCACTAATAATCACATCACTGACACACTGCCACTAATATTCACATCACTGACACACCGCCACTAATAATCACATCACGGACACACCGCCACTAATAATCACATCACTGACACACCGCCACTAATAATCACATCACTGACACACCGCCACTAATAATCACATCACTGACACACCGCCACTAATAATCACATCACTGACACACCGCCACTAATAATCACATCACTGACACACCGCCACTAATAATCACATCACTGACACACCGCCACTAACAATCACATCACTGACACACCGCCACTAATAATCACATCACTGACACACCGCCACTAATAATCACTCCATAGTCATACATCACTGACACACTGTCACTAATAATCACTCCATAGTCATACATCACTGACACACCGCCACTAATAATCACTCCATAGTCATACATCAGTGAGACACTGCCACTAATAATCACTCCATAGTCATACATCACTGATACACTGCCACACCGCCACTAATAATGACATCACTGACACACCGCCACTAACAATCACATCACTGACACACCGCCACTAACAATCACATCACTGACACACTGCCACTAATAATCACTCCATAGTCATACATCACTGATACATTGCCATACCGCCACTAATAATCACATCACTGACACACCGCCACTAACAATCACATCACTGACACACCGCCACTAACAATCACATCACTGACACACCGCCACTAATAATCACATCACTGACACACCGCCACTAACAATCACATCACTGACACACCGCCACTAATAATCACTCCATAGTCATACATCACTGATACACTGCCACTAATAATCACTCCATAGTCATACATCACTGATACACTGCCACACCGCCACTAATAATCACATCACTGACACACCGCCACTAACAATCACATCACTGACACACCGCCACTAACAATCACATCACTGACACACCGCCACTAATAATCACTCCATAGTCATACATCACTGAGACACTGCCACTAATAATCACTCCATAGTCATACATCACTGATACACTGCCACACCGCCACTAATAATCACATCACTGACACACTGCCACTAATAATCACATCACTGACACACCGCCACTAATAAATACATCACTGACACACCGCCACTAACAATCACATCACTGACACACCGCCACTAATAATCACATCACTGACACACCGCCACTAATAATCACATCACTGACACACCGCCACTAACAATCACATCACTGACACACCGCCACTAATAATCACATCACTGACACACCGCCACTAATAATCACATCAATGACACACCGCCACTAATAATCACATCACTGACACACCGCCACTAATAATCACATCACTGACACACCGCCACTAACAATCACATCACTGACACACCGCCACTAACAATCACATCACTGACACACCGCCACTAACAATCACATCACTGACACACTGCCACTAATAATCACTCCATAGTCATACATCACTGATACACTGCCACACCGCCACTAATAATCACATCACTGACACACCGCCACTAACAATCACATCACTGACACACCGCCACTAACAATCACATCACTGACACACCGCCACTAATAATCACATCACTGACACACCGCCACTAACAATCACATCACTGACACACCGCCACTAACAATCACATCACTGACACACCGCCACTAATAATCACTCCATAGTCATACATCACTGATACACTGCCACACCACCACTAATAATCTCATCACTGACACACCGCCACTAACAATCACATCACTGACACACCGCCACTAACAATCACATCACTGACACACCGCCACTAATAATCACTCCATAGTCATACATCAGTGAGACACTGCCACTAATAATCACTCCATAGTCATACATCACTGCCACACCGCCACTAATAATCACATCACTGACACACTGCCACTAATAATCACATCACTGACACACTGCCACTAATAATCACATCACTGACACACCGCCACTAATAATCACTCCATAGTCATACATCACTGATACACTGCCACACCGCCACTAATAATCACATCACTGACACACCGCCACTAACAATTACATCACTGACACACCGCCACTAACAATCACATCACTGACACACCGCCACTAATAATCACTCCATAGTCATACATCACTGAGACACTGCCACTAATAATCACTCCATAGTCATACATCACTGATACACTGCCACACCGCCACTAATAATCACATCACTGACACACTGCCACTAATAATCACATCACTGACACACCGCCACTAATAAATACATCACTGACACACCGCCACTAACAATCACATCACTGACACACCGCCACTACTAATCACATCACTGACACACCGCCACTAATAATCACATCACTGACACACCGCCACTAACAATCACATCACTGACACACCGCCACTAATAATCACATCACTGACACATCGCCACTAATAATCACATCACTGACACACCGCCACTAATAATCACATCACTGACACACCGCCACTAATAATCACATCACTGACACATCGCCACTAATAATCACATCACTGACACACCGCCACTAATATTCACATCACTGACACTCCGCCACTAACAATCACATCACTGACACACCGCCACTAATAATCACATCACTGACACTCCGCCACTAATAATCACATCACTGACACACCGCCACTAATAATCACATCACTGACACACCGCCACTAATAATCACATCACTGACACACCGCCACTAATAATCACATCACTGACACACCGCCACTAATAATCACATCACTGACACACCGCCACTAACAATCACATCACTGACACACCGCCACTAATAATCACATCACTGACACACCGCCACTAATAATCACTCCATATTCATGCATCACTGAGACACTGCCAATAATAATCATTAGACCAGTGGAAATCTGTGCTTTGGTCTGACGAGTACAAATTTGAGATCTTTGTGCGACGTAGAAAAGGTGAACGGATGGACTCTACATGCCTGCTTCCCACCATGAAGCATGGAGGAGGAGGTGTGATGGTGTGGGGGTGCATTGCTGGTGATACTGTTGGGGATTTATTCAAAATTGAAGGCATACTGAACCAGCATGGCTACCACAGCATCTTGCAGCGGCATGCTATTCCATCCGGTTTGCGTTTAGTTGGACCATCATTTATTTTTCAACAGGACAATGACCCCAAACACACCTCCAGGCTGTGTAAGGGCTCTTTGACCAAGAAGGAGAGTGATGGGGTGCTACGCCAGATGACCTGGCCTCCACAGTCACCAGACCTGAACCCAATCGAGATGATTTGGGGTGAGCTGGACCGCAGAGTGAAGGCAAAAGGGACAACAAGTGGTAAGCATCTCTGGGAACTCCTTCAAGATTGTTGGAAGACCATTCCCGGTGACTACCTCTTGAAGCTCATTAAGAGAATGCCAAGAGTGTGCAAAGCAGTCATCAAAGCAAAAGGTGGTTACTTTGAAGAACCTAGAATATAAGACATATTTTCAGTTGTTTCACACTTTTTTGTTAAGTATATAATTCCACATGTGTTAATTCATAGTTTTGATGCCTTCAGTGTGAATTTACAATTTTCATAGTCATGAAAATACAAAAAAATCTTTAACCCCTATCTGACCTTGGACGGGATAGTACGTCCAAGGTCAGATCCCCTGCTTTGATGCAGGGCTCCGCGGTGAGTCCGCACCAAAGTCGGGACATGTCAGCTGTTTTGAACAGCTGACATGTGCCCGTAATAGGCGCGGGCAGAATCGCGATCTGCCCGCACCTATTAACTAGTTAAATGCCGCTGTCAAACGCAGACAGCGGCATTTAACTACCGCTTCCGGCCGGGCGGCCGGAAATGACGTCATCGCCGACCCCATGATCGGGGGTCGGCGATGCGTCTGGATGGTAACCATAGAGGTCCTAGAGACCTCTATGGTTACTGATTGCCGGTGGCGCTCACAGCACACCTGCATTTCTGCTACATAGCAGCGATCAGCAGATCGCTGCTATGTAGCAGAGCCGATCGCGTTGTGCCTGCTTCTAGCCTCCCATGGAGGCTATTGAAGCATGGCAAAAGTAAAAAAAAAAAGTTGAAAAAAATGTTAAAAAAATAAAAAAAATATAAAAGTTTAAATCACCCCCCTTTCGCCCCAATCAAAATAAATCAATAAAAAAAATATCGAATCTACACATATTTGGTATCGCCGCGCTCAGAATCGCCCGATCTATCAATTAAAGAAAAGCATTAACCTGATCGCTAAACAGCGTAGCGGGAAAAAAATTAGAAACACCAGAATTACGTTTTTTTGGTCGCCGCGACATTGCATTAAAATGCAATAACGGGCGATCAAAAGAACGTATCTGCACCAAAATGCTATCATTAAAAACGTCATCTCGGCACGCAAAAAATAAGCCCTCAACCGACCCCAGATCACGAAAAATGGAGACGCTACGAGTATCGAAAAATGGCGCAATTTTTTTTTTTTTTTTTTTTTTTTTTAGCAAAGTTTGGAATTTTTTTTCACCACTTAGTTAAAAAATAACCTAGTGATGTTAGGTGTCTATGAACTCGTACTGACCTGGAGAATCATAAGGGCAGGTCAGTTTTAGCATTTAGTGAACCTAGCAAAAAAGCCAAACAAAAAACACAGTGGTGGCATTATTACTATTTAAGGGGCACAGTGGTGGCATTATTACTATATACTGGGCACAGTAGTAGCATTATTACTATGTAAGGGGCACTGTGGTGGCATTATTACTATATAATGGGCACAGTGGTGGGCATTATATATATTATTTATCTATTGCATATTATCTTTCTATCTATTATCTATCTATCTATTATTCTACTTGCCCATTCAAATTGTAGACTTGCAGCCCGTGACATGTTTGTCCATTATTGTAGGTTTTTTAACCTGACAGTGGCATGTACAGTAGGATAGGGAAAGATTATGATAGGACCCATCAGAGAAGTGTCACCTTGCTGTGGTTGATGGGCACATCATACATAACTAACACTAATAATCACTTCATAGTCACACATCACTGACAACCCGCTACTAATAATCATTTCATAGTCAAACATCACTGACACACCACCACTAGTAATCACATCACTGACACGCCGCCATTAATAATCACTTCATTGTCAAACATCACTGACACACCGCCACTAATAATCACTCCACAGTCATACATCACTGACACATTGCCACTAATAATCACTCCAAAGATATATATCACTGACACACTGCCACTAATACTCACTCTATAGTCATACATCACTGACACACCACCATTAATAATCACTTCATAGTCAAACATCACTGACACACTGCCACTAATAATCACTCCATAGTCATACATCAGTGACACACCGCCACTAATAATCACTCCATAGTCTTACATCACTGACACACCGCCACTAAAAATCACTCCATAGTCTTACATCACTGACACACCGCCACTAGTAATCACTCCATAGTCTTACATCACTGACACACCGCCACTAATAATCACTCCATAGTCATACATCACTGACACACCGCCAGTAATAATCACTCCATAGTCATACATCACTGACACACCGCCACTAATAATCACTCCATAGTCATACATCACTGACACACCGCCAGTAATAATCACTCCATAGTCATACATCACTGACACACCGCCACTAATAATCACTCCATAGTCATACATCACTGACACACCACCACTAATAATCACTCCATAGTCATACATCACTGACACACCGCCAGTAATAATCACTCCATAGTCATACATCACTGACACACCGCCACTAATAATCACTCCATAGTCATACATCACTGACACACCGCCACTAATAATCACTCCATAGTCATACATCACTGACACACCGCCACTAATAATCACTCCATAGTCTTACATCACTGACACACCGCCACTAATAATCACTCCATAGTCTTACATCACTGACACACCGCCACTAATAATCACTCCATAGTCATACATCACTGACACACCGCCACTAATAATCACTCCATAGTCATACATCACTGACACACCGCCACTAATAATCACTCCATAGTCTTACATCACTGACACACCGCCACTAATAATCACTCCATAGTCTTACATCACTGACACACCACCACTAATAATCACTCCATAGTCATACATCACTGACACACCGCCACTAATAATCACTCCATAGTCATACATCACTGAGACACTGTCACTAATAGTCACTCCATAGTCATACATCACTGACACACCGCCACTAGTAATCAAATCACAAAACACCTGAAAAGGCTTCCTACGTGTTTAAAAACGTCCAATAGTCTGTTTCAGCAGGCTCCACAATCATGGTGAAGACTGCTGACTTGGCAGATGTCCAGAAGGCAGTCACTGACACACTCCACAAGGAGGGTAAGACACAAAAGGTCATTGCTAAAGAAGCTGGCTGTTCACAGAGTGCGGTATCCGAGCATATTAACCCTTTAAAGACCAGAGGTATTTTTTTTGCAATTTCATTTTTTGCTCCCCTTCTTACAACGGTCATAACGTTTTTATTTTTCTGTCAAATGGCCATGTTAGGTCTTGTTTTTTGCAGGACAAGTTGTACTTTTGAACAACACCATTGATTTTTAAATATTTTGTACTGGAAAACGGGGAAAAAAATTCCAAATGGGCTGAAATTGCAAAAAAAAGTGCAATTCCATAGTTATTTTTTTTTTTTGTACCATGTTCACTAAATGCTAAAACTTATCTTCCATTATGAGTCTCCAGGTCATTACGAGATCATAGACACCAAAGATGTCTAGGTTCTTTTTTATTTAAGTGGTGAAATAAAATCCAAATTTTGATTTAAAAAAATGGCACCATTTTCTGAGACCTGTAGTGTCTCCATTTTTCGTGATCTTGGGCTGGGTGAGGGCTTATTTTTTGGGCGCCAAGGTGACATTTTTATTGATACCATTATGATTGCTGTAATTCTGACGTTTTTCATTTTTTTCTCGTTATTCCGTTTAGCGATCGGGTTAATTCTTTTTTTTGTATTGATAGATCGGGCATCTTCCATGGGAGACTATAAGCTGCACTACTTTGATTGGCTCTGCAGCAGCCACAGAGAGAGAAGTGTTCCATCTGGGGAGCACCAGCATTGTGCAGGCCAGCGACCATCATTCCCCGTCACCAGCAGCGGGGACCAGAGTGGGATAGGAACGTGCAGGGTGTGCTGGTGACTACCAGAAAGCAAGATGCAGAATGTACCGTGTTTGTGAGTACAACACACGTGCCCCATAAGAGTGACCGGGGACAAGACAGACACTTGCACCCTGACTGTGCCAGTAAACACCTGCCGAGCCAAGTTGGGCTCATACAAGACCATGACCTGCATTACCGTCAACCATTTTGGGCCCATTTGACAGAGACTGTCAGGAGAGTTGTGCAGGAGACACATCGGGCTTAGACAGTACTGTGGTCCGTAATCTTGTAGGCATCTACAGTATATGGACTAGGGGCAGTGGAAGGTACCGGAGACCATCCACTGTTACCAGAAGAAGGGGTATTGTTTGCTTGCTTGACCCCATTAAGAAGGACACCGCACCAGCCGTTGTCGGCGCCATTGAGTTCACAGCAGGAGCTGCAGTTTCAGGACTTCCTGACATCTGTGCTATTGGACCACCATTATTTTGAACCATTGTTCTTCACCTTAAGAATACAATTTGTTTTAATGTATTGTTTGTCTCCGCCGTTTAACCTCTTACCTCCCTGCCTGGAGTATTCCCCTGTAAATAAACCTCTTAACCCTTGCTCTGCCTGCGTCCCGTCACTGCATCCCGTGTTCCTGCTTGTTACCTTACAACTACCCATGATGAAGTATGTCTGGAGGGGACTGCACATGATGAACTGTGTCTAAGAGGAAGGGGGCTGCACATGATGAAATGTGTCTGGGGGGAACGCACATGATGAAGAGGGGGACTGCACATGATGAAGTGTGCCTGAAGGGGGGACTGCACATGATGAAGTGTGTATGGGGGAATGCACATGGTGAAGTGTGTTTGGGGGGACTGCACATGATGAAATTGAGGGAGGGGGACTGCACATGATGAAGTGTGGCGGGACTTGGAATGAAGTGAGGGGACTGCACATGATGAAGTGTGTCTGAGGGGGGACTGCACATGATGAAGGGGGGGACTGCACATGATCATGATGAAGTGTGCTTGAAGGGGGGACTGCACATGATGAAGTGTGTATAGGGAGGACTGCACGCCCCCGGGAAGAAGACAGTAGGGAAATGCGTGTTGGGATGGGGAGTCACCACGTTTCTTGATCCACAGGTAGTTACCCATTATTTATATTGTTTGTTTTGCCATATATTTCTCCTTTCATCACTATGAAGTTTACTATGAATTATAGCAATAGGAGGATTTTTTCTTAGCATTTGATGCATGTTTCTCTATAGGGGTGCACTTCATGCTGTATGTATTTTGGCTACTACTATTTAGTTAGGATCCGGATTATTAGGATTTATGTTTCCCCCTGACTTTTAGTGGCGTCTCCTGATGGTGAGACATTTTCTGCTTTTTATTTTGCAAAAAATGTTTTTTTATGTTTTTAATAGAATATTAATAAAATTTGAATTTTTACTGGATCTCTTCTTTGCATGTAGTAGTATTCGGTCACTATGCGGTGGTAATATGTGGTCTGGTCATGGTGTGGCGGTATTTGTCCCTTGTATGTGGTCATTTAAAAAAAAATGTATGTGACTCATTCCCTTAAAGAAAAACATATAAAAATATACATAAAAAGAGTATTGGATACTTTAAGAAATTTTTAATAGGTTAGAGTAGAGTAGGGCCCGACCAAAAGAGTCTGCCTTGTTGTGGTGGCTTCTTAAAAAATCTTTTGGCCAGAAAAAAATTTAGTTTTTCCAAGAGTGGGCAATGGTTTGTTGAAAGGTTTGAGGTTTGAGTGGTGGGGGGCAGAGCTGCAATGGAGCCTGGGTGGAGTCTCATGGCACTGGTGATCACTGTATTACCTGTACATTGACACTATATACAGAGCTTTTGTGTATAATGTCACTGGTGATCCCTGTATTACCTGTATACTGACACTATATACAGAGCTTCTGTGTACAATATCACTGGTGACCCTGTATTACCTGTACACTAACACTATATACAGAGCTCCTGTGTATAATGGCACTTATTATTGTGTTCTTTTTTAATTAATGATCTGTATTTTAGTATTAATATGTGGTCTGGTCATGGTGTGGCGGTATTTGTTCCTTGTATGTGGTATTCATTCACTATGTGATGGTAATATGTGATCTGGTCATGGTGTGGCTGTATTTCTTGCTTGTATGTGGTAGTATTTGGTCACTATGTGGTCTGGTCCTGATGGGGTTGTATTTCTCCCTTGTATGTAGTAGTATTCGGTTACTATGTGGTGGTAATATGTGGGCTGGTCATGGTGTGGCGGTATTTGTAGCTTGTATGTGGTGTCAGTGGTCATTTAACAAAAACTCTGTGACTCATTCCCTTAAAGAAAAACACACAAATATACATAAAAAGAGTATTGGATATTTTAAGAAATTTTTAATAGGCTAGAGTAGAGTAGGGCCCGACAAAAAGAGTCTGCCTTGTTGGGGTGGCTTCTTAAATAATCTTTTGGCCAGAATAAAATTTAGTTTTTCCAAGAGTGGGCGGGGGTTTGTTGAAAGGTTTGAGTGGTGGAGGCGGAGCTGCAATCGAGCCTGGGTGGAGTCTCAAGGGGACCCAAAAATTTTGCCAGTATGTGGCCCTAAAATTCCTAGTGACAGCACTGTATCTATTCATCTATTATCTATCTATCTATCATCTATCTGTATATCTATTATCCATCTATTTCATATCTATTATATATCTATCTATTGTCTATCTATTGTCTATCTATCTATCTATCTATGATCTAGCTATGATCTATCTATTATCTATCTGTCTATTATCTATTATCTATCTATTATATATCTATTATTTGTCTAGCTATTATCTATCTATTATCTATATATTATCTATTATCTTTCTATCATATATATATATATATATCTCATCTATCTATTATCTATTAGTGATAAGTAGTGTTGAGCATTCCGATACCGCAAGTATCGGGTATCGGCCGATACTTGCGGTATCGGAATTCCGATACCGAGATCCGATATTTTTGTGATATCGGGTATCGGTATCGGAAGTGTAAAATAAAGAATTAAAATAAAAAATATTGTTATATTCACCTCTCCGGCGGCCCCTGGACATCTGCGCGAGGAACCGGCGTCCGGCACGGCTTCTTTCTTCAAAATGCGCGCCTTTAGGACCTGTGGTATGACGTCCCGGCTTCTGATTGGTCGCGTGCCGCCCATGTGACCGCCACGCGACCAATCAGAAGCCGCGACGTCATTCCTCAGCTAAAGTCCTAGAATGAGCGCCTTTTAGGACCTGAGGAATGACGTCGCGGCTTCTGATTGGTCGCGTGGCGGTCACATGGGCGGCACGCGACCAATCAGAAGCCGGGATGTCATTCCACAGGTCCTAAAGGCGCGCATTTTGAAGAAAGAAGCCGTGCCGGACACCGGATCCTCCCGCTGATGTCCAGGGGCCGCCGGAGAGGTGAATATAACAATATTTTTTATTTAAATTCTTTATTTTACACTTTAATATGGATCCCAGGGCCTGAAGGAGAGTTTCCTCTCCTTCAGACCCTGGGATCCATGAGGATACATTCCGATACTTGATGTCCCATTGACTTGTATTGGTATCGGATATCGGTATCGGCGATATCCGATATTTTTCGGGTATCGGCCGATACTATCCGATACCGATACTTTCAAGTATCGGACGGTATCGCTCAACACTAGTGATAAGTAGTGTTGAGCGATACCGTCCGATACTTGAAAGTATCGGTATCGGATAGTATCGGCCAATACCCGAAAAATATCGGATATCGCCGATACCGATATCCGATACCAATACAAGTCAATGGGACATCAAGTATCGGAATGTATCCTCATGGATCCCAGGGTCTGAAGGAGAGGAAACTCTCCTTCAGGCCCTGGGATCCATATTAAAGTGTAAAATAAAGAATTAAAATAAAAAATATTGTTATATTCACCTCTCCGGCGGCCCCTGGACATCAGCGGGAGGATCCGGCGTCCGGCACGGCTTCTTTCTTCAAAATGCGCGCCTTTAGGACCTGTGGAATGACATCCCGGCTTCTGATTGGTCGCGTGCCGCCCATGTGACCGCCACGCGACCAATCAGAAGCCGCGACGTCATTCCTCAGGTCCTAAAAGGCGCTCATTCTAGGACTTTAGCTGAGGAATGACGTCGCGGCTTCTGATTGGTCGCGTGGCGGTCACATGGGCGGCACGCGACCAATCAGAAGCCGGGACGTCATACCACAGGTCCTAAAGGCGCGCATTTTGAAGAAAGAAGCCGTGCCGGACGCCGGTTCCTCGCGCAGATGTCCAGGGGCCGCCGGAGAGGTGAATATAACAATATTTTTTATTTTAATTCTTTATTTTACACTTCCGATACCGATACCCGATATCACAAAAATATCGGATCTCGGTATCGGAATTCCGATACCGCAAGTATCGGCCGATACCCGATACTTGCGGTATCGGAATGCTCAACACTAGTGATAAGCGAATGTGCTCGCCACTACTCGTTACTCGCCTGGGTATCGCTATGCTTGGTGTACTTGGCGAGCACCGAGCATTTCCGCGATTATTCGGCAGTAACTGGTGTCTCCACAAAGCGTTTCTGGCGGACTTTAGAGACCCAATCAAGGTGCAGGGATTGTCTGCCAGGCCATGAAACGCCGCAGCCATCTTTGTTGTGGTCGTGCAGTGATTGGCTTGGCCGCACAGCATCATCCCGATTATAAGAGACCTGGCGCCGCCCTGCTCGCTGCATTCTGTTCCTGATTCAGCAAAAGTAGGGAAAGCTGGTGCCGAGATAGGGTCAGAATTGTGGTTTTTAGAGTTAGTGTAGGTCTGCAACTCTTACATCCACAACTCCTCAGAAACCAAAAGTCCTTTTTAGGGATAATTCATGGGTCCCGATATTGCAGCGCTAGGTAGGCAGGACACAGAATATCCACATCAGTGCAAGGCCTGCAGGCACTGTATGTGCGTCCATTGGACCTACTGCATCCCTCCCAAAGCTCCATAACTGTCTACTGCTGCAGCTTCTTTACTATATACCTAGTTGCAATTTTTTTTTACAAAAATTCATCCCCCCCCAAAAAAATATATACAGTCAGTTCTGTCAGACTGAGGCCTGTTGAAAAATCATAGTTTGTCAGGCATATGTAGCATAGTTGTGTGTGCTGGCCTTGTGCCACCTTTTTTTGTGTGTTTTACATTCACCGAAAAAGGCCTCTGATATCTGAGTGCTCCAACTTTGGGCAATGTTGGCCAGTGGACCCCTTTTTTGCTGTCTGAGACTCTAATTCTATACAGCACTATTTAGCTCCCAAAACTACAAACAGGCCACATATTTGCCAGTGTGGTATTTCCATGACAGCCCTCATATACTGTATCTCTGTGCTCCAAGTTTGATCATTTTATGCCGGAGTACCACTTTTTTTGCTGTCTGATACTCTAATTATATATAGCACTATTTAGCATAAAAATATTAAAAGGCCACATATTTGCCAGTGTGGTATTTCCGTGAGAGCCCTCATATATCTGTGTGCTCCAAGTTTGGTCATTGTAGGCCGGTGGACCACTTTTTTTTGCTATCTGTTACTCTACTTATATACAGCACTATTTTGAATAAATTATATTCATAAAAAAGCCCCCCAAAATTGAATACAGTCTGTTATGTCAGGCCGAGGCCTGCCAGGTGTTTGGGTTTGAAAAATCGTAGATTTGCAGGCTTACTGATCAGATATTATTTTGCTACTAATAAATATATTTGTGTTGCGCATTTGAAATAGTGCAGTAGTCCATTTAAAATGGATTAGAAACGCACAGAACACCCAACAAATATGATATAAATATTATTAAAAAATATTATTATATGTGTATAAATAAAAAAAGGGGGGAGATATCAAGGTGTTCTGTGAAGGTTTAGTGGGAACCACTAGAAAGGTACGAGTTTAACCAAAGCAAATGCAGAACATGAAAACCACCAAGAAGCGTACAGGCTAATAGGATAAAAAAAAATGCCTTTATTCTATAAAAGTGGCAAATGGTTGCACAAATTTAAAATATATATACTATAGTGTGCAAGGCTGGACTACAAAAGAAAACATAAATCATATAATTGTAATCATTAGCAGTAACCTCAGAAGAATCAGTGCACAATTGCCGATATACTATATTATCCAGCTATATATACCAATTGTGCCAAGTAGCAAAAAAAGAGATAATAAAGTGAAATTGTGCATACAAAGTTTAAACATCATACAGTAAAAAATTGTCAAAATAAAGTGCAACACAGTGCTTATTGTGAAATATCATCAGTCAAGGTCAATCAGTGACCAAAACATATATAAAAAAATGTTTCACACAAGTAAGCATAAAGTGCAAAAGATATCACAGTGGTATATAATATACCAGAGGGGTATGCTGAATAAAGTATACAAAAAAGATTCACCAAAAATAAGCAAAGTGTACGATAATAATGAGGTTTAGCTCCGCAATACATATATATATATGTACATAAGATATCCCTAATGAGTATGTTAAATAAGGTGTACTCGCAAAAATAAATATAAGGTACAATGATAGTGATATTGCACTTATATATATATATATATATATATATATATATATATATATTTGTGTGTGTTTGTGTGTGAAAATTGTACCTGGAAGGCATGCTGAGTCCCATGCCTGTGCGCCCCGACGCGCGTTTCGGAGAACTTCCTTTGTCAGGGGGTGGTTTTTACAGGTTTCACAGAGGTTTATATAATGTATGTGTTCCAATCGCCATGGCCCGGGTGTAAGCGACGCGTGCGCATTCGGGAGGACCCAGAAGTTCCGGTCTCCGAGTCACATGACCGGCCGCACAGGGACGGAGTACCTGGCATTAGCACGGATACATGGACGCAGAGGGCCGGGACTCCAGGACACAGACTTGGCATGCGCACCGCCAGGGGCACAGCGTGGGAAGAAGCTGCAATGTGTGTAAGTACTGCGGATACATGAAAGGCCATGGTAACACTACACATGGTCAGAAGGAGCTGCAATGTGTGTAAGTGCTGCGAATTCGTGAATGGCCATGGTAAGACTACACATGGTCAGAAGAAAGAAAAGTGTCAGTGCACTAGCTGAATTACAGAGAATTAAAATAGATAAATAAAATTCCATAAATGTGTAAATAAGGAGAACGGGAGAAAAAATATAACTGAAATCAAATGATTAAGTACAGCTAAGGTATATATCCATATACATATATATATATGTATGCAACAATCTGCACATATATGTAAAAAATATATAATTAATACATTCTATCACACATTTAAACATATCAGAGCAAAATATCATACATTAATTTAAAGCAATCAAGTTAAATTATGACAATATTAAAATAATGCAGATATATAGTATAAATGTAGGGTAATATAGGAAAAATATACAAATTATAATTATAGAGATGAAAAATACTAAGAATTTAAAACCCAATTATTTTATCTACTTCACAGAATAAGCAATCGGTCCAAATGTGTGACTACAACAGAGTCCATATTCAATCTTCGTATCTTCATTGGTCCGGTATCTATCCATCAAACATAATTGGTTGGAAATGAACATCTAGAATCCATGATCCGAACAAGGTAAGTCACAAACATAGCTAAAGAAATAATAAAATTATTGTGAATAAAAAATAATAATATCAGCAATAACCACAAATTAAAAATTGGATAAAAATGGTGGTTTACAAAAAAGGTATAAAACTCCAATTTTCATTTAACCCTTTTGGTGACACTGTATCGGGTGTCCAAATCCATTTAGTTTCTTTTTTTGCCAATGTTCTGCTAATTTCACCGCCCCTTTCATTGACCTTGATCATATCGATACCTGTTACCTTTAACAGGGATGCATCACAGTCATGATATAACTTAAAATGTTTAGGGATTGTTTTTAACAAGGAGACATCCTCCACTTCTTTTGCTGCCAGTGTCCCTAGAATGTGTTCACGAGCACGATCTTTAAGTTGTCTGGTCGTCAGGCCCACGTATACAAGAGAGCATGGGCATGTGGCATGGTAGATTACAGCTTTAGATATGCAGGGAATTGCCTTTTTGATCTTATATGTAGTCATCCCATTGTAATTGCAAAAGGTCTGAGTCCTAATAATATTTGGGCACGCAATACATTTGCCACATGGTCTGCAACCCAGGACTGGCTTTATATTTGTCAGAAAGGAGGGAATTACTGAATCATAATTATAGTGACTCTTAACTAAATGGTCCTTCAAATTTCTAGATCTCCGATAAGTAATATTAGGTATCTCACCAATATACTGCGACAAAACCGGGTCTGCTTTTAGGATTGCCCAAGATTTAGTCAGATAGGATCTCATTAGTTCATTTTGTCGGTGGTATTGAGTAATGTATTTTACTACTCGATTTGGTTTAAATGGTTTGGTCCCATATAAGGCTTGATGTCTGGTTATATGCCTTGCACGATTATAGCCTTTTTTGATTGAGCGTTGGCTATACCCACGTTCTAAGAAC
This sequence comes from Ranitomeya imitator, assembly GCF_032444005.1. NCBI lineage: Eukaryota > Metazoa > Chordata > Amphibia > Anura > Dendrobatidae > Ranitomeya > Ranitomeya imitator. Next base: position 227,202,328 of record NC_091283.1, read on the forward strand.
CTTTCTTTGAGATCTAAAGCCTGTTTTTCAAAGTCTGTCTCATTTGAGAAAATCCTCCATAGGCGTAGAAATTGGCCTATGGGAATTGATTATATCTTTGTTGGGGGATGAGAGGAGGTAGCGTGAAGTAGAGAATTTACTGCTGTTGATTTACTAAAGATGTTGGTATACAGGCAACCATCATCATCTCTATGGACACCCACATCCAGGAATTCCATGAACTTCACATCACACTTATAGGTCCAATGAATATTTAAGGAGATTTGGTTTAAATGTTCCATGAACATATGAAGTGACTCCTCAGAGACTTGCCAAATGAAAAATATGTCATCAATGAATTGCACCCATATAAGGATGCGATCCATTGACGGTGCAGATTCAGAAAGGAATAGGTCCCTCTCCCACAGCCCCAAGAATAAATTTGCGTAAGATGGCGCAAAAGAAGCGCCCACTGCTGTGCCTTGGAGCTGCAGGTAGAGGGACCCCTTAAATAGAAAAAAAAATTTTGATAATGAAAATTCCAGTAGTTGTGTGACAAATTGTTTCATGGATGTGGGTACAGGTGATAATCCCCAAAAATAGTTTGCTGCCTGTATACCATCATCATGACGAATATTGGTATACAAGCTCTCAACATCACAAGATACTAGGAGAGTGTCATCACCAATATGTAGGTCGTTAGTATCTTTTATGAAGGAGAGTAGATTTTCAACCAATGGTTGTAACCTTGAATCAACAAATTTGTTAATGTTTTCAAGGTAATTACCACAACCCGAAATGATGGGTCTCCCTGGTGGAGTCGTTTGATTTTTATGAATTTTCGGCAGTAGGTAAAATGTTGGTATTGTTGGCTCTGATACCTGAAGTGCTGAAAATAGTTCTTTAGTGATTACCTCAGTATCTAGAGCTTCCTTAAGAATAATTGAATGTTCTGCTTGGAATTTCACAAAAGGATTAAACGTCAATTTTTTATGAAACACATTATTCCTTAACTGTAAATGCCTCATTTTCGTACATCTGTTTCGGCCAAATAATGACATTACCCCCCTTGTCAGCCTGCTTAATTACTATATCAGAAAGATTTTCTAAACTTTTAAGAGCCATTTTTTCATTCTTATCAAAATTTTAAACCGATGGAAACTGGGGAATTTTGTCAAATTCTTTACTCAATGTTTTTACAAAAATGTCAATTGTAGGACAGGCCGACAAAGATTCACCAAAAATAAGCAAAATGTACGATAATAATGAGGTTTATCTCAGCAATGCATATATATATGTACATAAGATATCCCTAATGAGTATGTTAAATAGGGTGTACTCGCAAAAATAAATATAAGGTACAATGATAGTGATATTGTAGCGATATATATATATATATATATATATATATGTGTGTGTGTGTGTGTGTGTGTGTGTGTGTGTGTGTGTGTGTGTGTGAAAATTGTATCTGGAAGGTATGCTGAGTCCCGTGCCTGTGCGCCCCGATGCGTGTTTCGGAGAACTTCCTTCGTCAGGGGGTGGATATTACAGGTTTCAGAGAGGTTTATATGGTGTATGTGTTCCAATCGCCATGGCCCGGGTATAAGCTGTGTAAATTCTAAAAATTTTGTTGAAATTGATAAATCTTTGGAAGAAATGCTCGTTAAAGCTAAAGCATTTCTATCCACTGAACAGTTAAGGTCCATGGATAATTTATTAGAAAAACAGATTGATCAGTGGATAAAAGACATTCAAATTAATCAGAAGAATAAACTATCAAGGGATCTGAAGGACTTTTCCAGTGGTAAGATCTACAAGTGGCGGAAAAACCATTTGAATGAGAATACACGTGATCGGATTGATTCCGCTTCATCAAATCCTACTGTGGTGAATATTTCTGGTGCCTCCTCTTCTGCCTCTGCTTCAACCTTAGTATCCATTGCCTCCACTCCCAAACGTAAGAGGGAACCACGTTATGCACCGGCTAAACAAAATTTTGGATATTCCCCAGAGAATTTTAGAAATAGCTTTAAGGTGATTAACTTAAGTAATCATATACTGTCAGAAAGTGAGATTAATGTTCTCAAAAAGGGTCTTATGTTTTGCCCCACAGCACAGTTCGATAAATTTGCAGCTATCAAAGACTTACATCTATTTGCCAGAAAACTAATGTTTAAGAAATATTTCCATAATGAAAACACATTACAATTATTCCATACAGAGGCGGAACAGGAGGCACTAGAGATCCTGGATGAACTGGCACGAGAACTGTTGTGAATTCTGCTCTTGGGCTCCCTCCTGTGGTTATGAGTGGTAATGCTGCTGTCTTTGGATCGCAGTATTTATCAGGTGTGTCCACTTTTTGCAATTTGGACTGGGCTATTTAGTCCTGCTTGATCCTTTAGTCAGTGCCAGTTGTCGATTGTTTTTGGAGGATTCACATCCATTCCTGGTCTCTCCTGTTTGCTGTTCATTTCTAAAAAGATAAGTTCTGGCTTGTTTTTGCTGTCCACATGCTGTGGGCCTTATTGTTCAGTGCATTTTCATGTTTTGTCTTATCCAGCTTTGTCTGTGTAAGGATTTTTTGCAGCTAATCTGTATCTCTGGAAATGCAGATATACCCTCCATGTCTTTAGTCAGATGTGGAGATTTGTATTTTCTGTGGTGGATATTTTCTAGTGTTTTAATACTGACCGCATAGTACTCTGTCCTATTCTTTCTTTTTAGCTAGAATGGCCTCCTTTGCTTAATCCCTATTTCAGTCTGCGTATGTTATTTCCCTCTCCTCTCACAGTCAATATTTGTGGGGGGCTGTCTATCCTTTGGGAATTTTTCTCTGAGGAAAGATAGTTTTCCCTTTTCTATCTCTAGGGTTAATTAGTTCTCCGGCTGTGTCGAGATGTCTAGGAAGTGTTAGGTACATTCCACGGCTACTTCTAGTTGCGGTGCTAAGTTCAGGGTCTGCGGTCAGTACAGGTACCACCTTCTCCAGAGTACGCCTCATGCTGCTCCTAGGCCACCAGATCATAACAGTACAACTGGCCAACAATGAGTTAATTGCATCTCAGAAGAAGGGAGGAAAGGTTTTGAGCCATTTTTTTTTCCTCAGCCTGTTGTGTCTTTTCCTCCCTCTTAATCTCTGCGTGGCTGCGGAACCTAGTAATAACATGAATGTTCAGGAGTTACTTTCTCGTGTGGATCAGCTTGCTGCTAGGGTACAGGGTATTTCAGATTATATTGTTCAGACTCCTGCCTTAGAACCTAAGATTCCCACTCCTGATTTATTTTTTGGTGACAGATCCAAATTTTTGAGTTTCAAAAATAACTGTAAACTGTTTTTTGCATTGAGACCCCGGTCCTCTGGTGATCCCATTCAGCAAGTTAAAATCATCATATCCCTGCTGCGTGGTGACCCACAAGATTGGGCATTTTCCCTGGAATCTGGCAATCCTGCTTTGCTTAATGTTGATTCTTTCTTTCAAGCATTGGGGTTATTGTATGATGAGCCTAATTCTGTGGATCATGCTGAGAAGATCTTGTTGGCCCTGTGTCAGGGTCAAGAAGCGGCAGAATCGTATTGCCAGAAATTTAGAAAATGGTCTGTATTGACTAAATGGAATGAGGATGCCTTGGCGGCAATTTTCAGAAAGGGTCTTTCTGAATCCGTTAAAGATGTTATGGTGGGGTTTCCTACGCCTGCTGGCCTGAGTGATTCTATGTCTCTGGCCATTCAGATTGAGTTGTGCACACTGTGGCGTTGTCCTCCGAGCGGAGCCCTGAGCCTATGCAGTGTGACAGGATTTTGTCTAGAGCTGAACGACAAAGATTCAGGCATCAGAATAGGTTGTGTTTTTACTGCGGCGATTCTGCTCATGTTATTTCTGATTGCCCTAAGCGTACAAAGAGAATCGCTAGTTCTGTTACCATCAGTACTGTACAACCTAAATTTCTGTTATCTGTGACCTTGATCTGCTCATTATCGTCATTTTCTGTCATGGCATTTGTGGATTCAGGCGCCGCTCTGAACTTAATGGACTTAGAATTTGCCAGACGTTGTGGTTTCCCCTTGCAGCCTTTGCAGAACCCTATTCCTTTAAGGGGGATTGATGCTACACCGTTGGCTAAAAATAAACCTCAGTTTTGGACACAGCTGACCATGGGCATGGCGAGAGCCCATCAGGAAGATTGTCGTTTTCTGGTGTTGCATAATTTGCATGATGATATTGTGCTGGGTTTTCCATGGCTACAGGTACATAATCCTGTGTTAGATTGGAAATCTATGTCTGTGACTAGTTGGGGTTGTCAGGGGGTTCATGGTCACGTTCCTTTGATGTCAATTTCCTCTTCCCCCTCTTCTGAAATTCCTGAGTTTTTTTCTGATTTCCAGGAAGTATTCGATGAGCCCAAATCCAGTTCCCTTCCACCGCATAGGGACTGTGATTTTGCTATTGACTTGATTCCAGGTTGTAAGTTCCCTAAGGGCCGACTTTTCAACCTGTCTGTGCCAGAACATGCCGCCATGCGGAGCTATATTAAGGAGTCTTTGGAGAAGGGGCATATTCGGCCATCTTCTTCACCATTGGGAGATGATTTTTTTTTTGTTGCCAAGAAGGATGGCTCCTTGAGACCCTGTATTGATTATCGCCTCTTGAATAAGATCACGGTCAAATTTCAATACCCTTTGCATTTGCTTACTGATTTGTTTGCTAGGATTAAGGGGGCTAGCTGGTTTACTAAGATTGACCTTCGAGGGGCATATAATCTTATTCGTATTAAGCAGGGTGATGAATGGAAAACTGCATTTAATACGCCCGAAGGCCATTTTGAATACCTTGTGATGCCATTCGGGCTCTCTAATGCCCCATCGGTGTTCCAGTCTTTCATGCATGATATCTTTCGGAGTTATCTTGATAAATTCATGGTTGTATATTTGGATGATATTTTGATTTTTTCCGATGATTGGGAGTCTCATGTGAAACCGGTCAGGATGGTATTTCAGATCCTCCGTAATAATGCTTTATTTGTGAAGGGGTCGAAGTGCCTCTTCGGAGTGCAGAAGGTTTCTTTTTTGGGCTTCTTTTTTTCTCCCTCATCTATAGAAATGGATCCGGTTACGGTTCAGGCCATTCATGATTGGATTCAGCCCACATCTGTAGAGAACCTTCAGAAATTCTTGGGCTTTGCTAATTTTTATCGTCGTTTCATTGCCAACTTCTCCAGTGTGGTTAAACTTCTGACCGATTTGACGAAGAAAGGCGCTGATGTGGCGAATTGGTCCTCCGCAGCTGATTCTGCCTTTCAGGAGCTTAAGCGCCGATTTACTTCTGCCCCTGTGTTGCGTCAGCCGGATGTTTCTCTTCCATTTCAGGTTGAGGTTGACGCGTCTGAGATTGGGGCAGGGGCCGTTTTGTCTCAGAGGAATTCTGATGGTTCCTTGATGAAACCGTTTGCCTTCTTTTCACGGAAGTTTTCACCTGCGGAACGCAATTATGATGTCGGCAATCGGGAGTTGTTGGCTATGAAGTGGGCATTTGAGGAGTGGTGACATTGGCTTGAGGGGGCCAAGCACCGTATTGTGGTCCTGACCGATCATAAGAATTTGATTTACCTCGAGTCTGCCAAACGACTGAATCCTAGAAAGGCTCGATGGTCCCTGTTTTTCTCCCGTTTTGATTTTGTGGTCTCGTATCTTCCGGGTTCTAAGAATGTTAAGGCGGATGCCCTCTCTAGGAGCTTTTTGCCTGATTCTCCTGGGGTCCTGGGGTCCTTGAGCCGGTCGGCATTCTGAAGGAGGGGGTGATTCTTTCTGCCATCTCCCCTGATTTACGACGGGTTCTTCAGGAATTTCAGGCTAATAAACCTGACCGCTGTCCAGTGGGGAAACTGTTTGTTCCTGATAGATGGACTAGTAATGTGATTTCTGAGGTTCATTGTTCTGTGTTGGCTGGCCATCCTGGGATTTTTGGTACCAGAGATTTGGTTGGTAGGTCCTTTTGGTGGCCTTCTTTGTCGCGGGATGTGCGTTCTTTTGTGCAGTCCTGTGGGATTTGTGCGCGGGCTAAGCCTTGCTGTTCCCGCGCTAGTGGGTTGCTTCTGCCTTTGCCGGTCCCTGAGAGACCTTGGACGCATATTTCTATGGATTTTATTTCAGATCTTCCGGTTTCCCAGAGGATGTCTGTTATCTGGGTGGTTTGTGACCGGTTTTCTAAGATGGTGCATTTGGTACCTTTGCCTTAAATTGCCTTCCTCTTCTGATTTGGTTCCGTTGTTTTTTCAGCATGTGGTTCATTTGCATGGCATTCCGGAGAATATTGTGTCCGATAGAGGTTCCCAGTTTGTTTCTAGGTTCTGGCAGGCCTTTTTGTGCTAGGCTGGGCATTGATTTGTCTTTTTCTTCCGCATTTCATCCTCAGACAAATGGCCAAACCGAGCGAACTAATCAGACTTTGGAAACTTATTTGAGATGCTTTGTGTCTGCTGATCAGGATGATTGGGTGGCTTTCTTGCCATTGGCCGAGTTTGCCCTTAATAATCGGGCTAGTTCTGCTACCTTGGTTTCGCCTTTTTTTTGTAATTTTGGTTTTCATCCTCGTTTTTCTTCAGGGCAGGTTGAGCCTTCTGATTGTCCTGGTGTGGATTCTGTGGTTGACAGGCTGCAGCAAATTTGGGCTCATGTGGTGGAAAATTTGGTGTTGTCTCAAGCCTCGGTTTATTGGTCCTTATAGGATTTCTGAGATGATCAATCCAGTGTCTTTTCGTTTGGCCCTTCCAGCCTCTTTTTCCATCCATAATGTTTTCCATAGATCTTTGTTGCAGAAGTATGTGGTGCCCATTGTTCCCTCTGTTGATCCTCCGGCCCCGGTGTTGATTGATGGGGAGTTGGAGCATGTGGTTGAGAAGATTTTGGATTCTCATTTTTCGAGGCAGAAGCTTCAGTATCTGGTCAAATGGAAGGGTTATGGACAGGAGGATAATTCTTGGGTTGTTTCATCCGATATTCATGCTGACGATTTGGTTTGTGCCTTTCATTTGGCTCATCCTGATCGGCCTGGGGGCTCTGGTGAGGGTTCGGTGACCCCTCCTCAAGGAGGGGGGGGGGTATTGTGGTGAATTCTGCTCTTGGGCTCCCTCCGGTGGTTATGAGTGGTAGTGCTGCTGTCTTTGGATCGCAGCATTTATCAGGTGTGTCCACTTTTTGCAATTTGGACTGGGCTATTTAGTCCTGCTTGATCCTTTAGTCAGTGCCAGTTGTCCATTGTTTTTGGAGGATTCACATCCATTCCTGGTCTCTCCTATTTGCTGTTCATTTCTACAAAGATAAGTTCTGGCTTGTTTTTGCTGTCCACATGCTGTGGGCCTTATTGTTCAGTGCATTTTCATGTTTTGTCTTATCCAGCTTTGTCTGTGTAAGGATTTTTTGCAGCTAATCTGTATCTCTGGAAATGCAGATATACCCTCCATGTCTTTAGTCAGATGTGGAGATTTGTATTTTCTGTGGTGGATATTTTCTAGTGTTTTAATACTGACCGCATAGTACTCTGTCCTATTCTTTCTTTTTAGCTAGAATGGCCTCCTTTGCTTAATCCCTATTTCAGTCTGCGTATGTTATTTCCCTCTCCTCTCACAGTCAATATTTGTGGGGGGCTGTCTATCCTTTGGGAATTTTTCTCTGAGGCAAGATAGTTTTCCCTTTTCTATCTCTAGGGTTAATTAGTTCTCCGGCTGTGTCGAGATGTCTAGGAAGTGTTAGGTACATTCCACGGCTACTTCTAGTTGCGGTGCTAAGTTCAGGGTCTGCGGTCAGTACAGGTGCCACTTTCTCCAGAGTACGTCTCATGCTGCTCCTAGGCCACCAGATCATAACAGAGAACACAATGATCCAGTGGGAGGTAAGATCCCGATATCCATTCAGCCAAAGTCACGTAAGTTTCCTCCCTTGTCGGCCTGTCCTACAATTGACATTTTTGTAAAAACATTGAGTAAAGAATTTGACAAAATTCCCCGGTTTCCATCGGTTGAAAATCTTGACAAGAATGAAAAAATGGCTCTAAAAAGTCTAGAAAATCTTTCTGATATAGTAATTAAGCAGGCTGACAAGGGGGGTAATGTCGTTATTTGGCCAAAACAGATGTACGAAAATGAGGCATTCAGACAGTTAAGGAATAATGTGTTTTATAAAAATTGACTTTTAATCCTTTGGTGAAATTCCAAGCAGAACATTCAATGATTCTTAAGGAAGGTCTAGATACTGAGGTAATCACTAAAGAACTATTTTCGGCACTTCAGTTATCAGAGCCAACAACACCAACATTTTACCTACTGCCGAAAATTCATAAAAATCAAACGACTCCACCAGGGAGATCCATCATTTCGGGTTGTGGTAATTACCTTGAAAACATTAACAAATTTGTTGATTCAAACAACCAAAGGAAACAATGAACCTCCGCAGTGCTGTTATTAGGCTAGACTCTGTTATTTTTATCACCCTTTTTTTTGGAGTAAGCCGATATAATATCCTTTTTTATACAACGTTGTGCGACTTGCAAAGTAATACATAACAGTCCATGAAACGAGAAAAAAAAGTGCACTTACCCGTGTATGTAAAAAGTCACAACTTTATTCGGACAACATTACAGTAAATTTCAGGGAGAGTGTAGAAAAAATGCGGACAACGATCGTTTCGTGCCTCAGCACTTCAACGGGTCCAAACCAAATTTGTTGATTCAAGGTTACAACCATTGGTTAAAAATCTACTCTCCTTCATAAAAGATGCTAACGATTTTTTGAAAAAAATAGATGGCCTACATATTGGTGATGACACTCTCCTAGTATCTTGTGATGTTGAGAGCTTGGATACTAATATTCGTCATGGTGATGGTATACGGGCAGCAAACTATTTTTTGGGATCATCACCTGTACCCACATCCATGACACAATTTGTCATACAACTACTGGAATTTTCATTATCAAATTTTTTTTTTTCGATTTAAGGGGTCCCTCTACCTGCAGCTCCAAGGCACAGCAATGGGCGCTTCTTTTGCTCCATCTTACGCAAACTTATTCTTGGGGCTGTGGGAGAGGGACCTATTCCTTTCTGAATCTGCGCCGTCAATGGATCGCATCCTTATATGGGTGTGATTCATTGATGACATATTTTTCATTTGGCAAGGCTCTGAGGAGTCACTTCATATGTTCATGGAGCATTTAAACCAAAACTCCTTAAATATTCATCTGACCTATAAGTGTGATGTGAAGTTCATGGAATTCCTGGATGTGGGTGTCCATAGAGATGATGATGGTTGCCTGTATACCCACATCTTTCGTAAATCAACAGCAGTAAATTCTCTACTTCGCGCTACCTCCTCTCATCCCCCAACAATGATAAAATCAATTCCCATAGGCCAATTTGTACGCCTACGGAGGATTTTCTCAAATGAGACAGACTTTGAAAAACAGGCTTTAGATCTCAAAGAAAGGTTCTTAGAACGTGGGTATAGCCAACGCTCAATCAAAAAAGGCTATAATCGTGCAAGGCATATAACCAGACATCAAGCCTTATAAGGGACCAAACCATTTAAACCCAATCGAGTAGTAAGATACATTACTCAATACCACCGATAAAATAAACTAATGAGATCCTATCTGACTAAATCTTGGGCAATCCTAAAAGCAGACCCGGTTTTGTCACAGTATATTGGTGAGATACCTAATATTACTTATCGGAGATCTAAAACAACCACAACAACCATGACCTGGAACGCCAAAAGGAGTGAATCCACACAGAAAATAGATATCAATAAGCCTTTCCTTCGTCAGGGGGTCAGGTTTTCTATCTGTATTAACCAGGATTGGAGGTCACCATGTATATTTAGTAATATAATTGTAAAAAATTTTTTTCTAATTTGTCCTGTCATAGAATCGCGTACTTGTTTTTATTATATTTTTAAGTGATATATTTTTTTATTTATTTAACATTGCTGCCACTTCACTATAATAAAGGCTTATTGATATCTATCTTCTGTGTGGATTCACTCCTTTTGGCGTTCCAGGTCATGGTTGTTGTGGTTGTTTCATACTTTAGTGTTTAGTCACTACCTTCTCACAAAGCACCGATACAATTTATCTTAGACTTATCTAGTATATTATTTTATTTATATATCATCCTATTGTTTATTGGTGCATTTGTGTTCTCTAACTTATCGGAGATCTAGAAATTTGAAGGACCATTTAGTTAAGAGTCACTATAATTATGATTCAGTAATTCCCTCCTATCTGACAAATATAAAGCCAGTCCTGGCTTGCAGCCCATGTGGCAAATGTATTGCATGCCCAAATATTTTTAGGACTCAGACCTTTTGCAATTACAATGGGATGACTACATATAAGATCAAACAGGCAATTACCTGCATATCTAAAGCTGTAATCTACCATGCCACATGCCCATGCTCTCTTGTATACGTGGGCATGACGACCAGACAACTTAAAGTTCGTGCTCGTGTACACATTCTAGGGACACTGGCAGCAAAAGAAGAGGAGGATGTCTCCTTGTTAAAAACAATCCCTAAACATTTTAAGTTATATCATGACTGCGATGCATCCCTGTTAAAGGTAACTGGTATCGATATGATCAAGGTCAATGAAAGGGGCGCGGTGAAATTAGCAGAACATTGGCGAAAAAAGAAACTAAATGGATTTGGACACTCGATACAGTGTCACCAAAAGGGTTAAATGAAAATTTGCGTTTTATACCTTTTTTGTAAACCACCGTTTTTATCCAATTTTTAATTTGTGGTTATTGCGGATATTATTATTTTTTATTCACAATAATTTTATTATTTCTTTAGCTATGTTTGTGACTTACCTTGTGCGGATCATGGATTCCGGATGTTCATTTCCCACCAATTATGTTTGATGGAAAGATACCGGACCAATGAAATGTGAAGATTGAATATGGACTCTGTTGTAGTCACACATTTGGACCGATTGCTTATTCTGTGAAGTAGATAAAATAATTGGGTTTTTAATTCTTAGTATTTTTCATCTCCATAATTATAATTTGTATATTTTTCCTATATTACCCTACGTTTATACTATATATCTGCATTATTTTAATATTGTCATAATTTAACTTGATTTCTTTAAATTAATGTATGATCTTTTGCTCTGATATGTTTAAATGTGTGATAGAATTTATTAATGATATATTTTTTACATATATGTGCAGATTGTTGCATACATATATATATATGTATATGGATATATACCTTAGCTGTACTTAATCATTTGATTTCAGTTATATTTTTTCTCCCGTTCTCCTTATTTACACATATATGGAATTTTATTTATCTATATTAATTCTCTGTAATTCAGCTAGTGCACTGACACTTTTCTTTCTTCTGACCATGTGTAGTCTTACCATGGCCATTCACGAATTCGCAGTACTTACACACATTGCAGCTCCTTCTGACCATGTGTAGTGTTACCATGGCCATTCTTGTATCCGAAGTACTTACACACATTGCAGCTTCTTCCCACGCTGTGCCCCTGGCTGTGCACATGCCAAGTCTGTGTCCTGGAGTCCCGGCCCTCTGCGTCCATGTATCCGTGGTAACGCCAGGTACTCTGTCCCTGTGCGTCTGGTCATGTGACTCGGAGACCAGAACTTCCGGGTCCTCCCGACTGCGCACGCGTCGCTTACACCCGGGCCATGGCGATTGGAACACATACACTTTATAAACCTCTCTGAAACCTGTAATAACCACCCCCTGACAAAGGAAGTTCTCCGAAACGCGCGTCGGGGCGCACAGGCACGGGACTCCGCATACCTTCCAGGTACAATTTTCACACACACATATATATATATATATATATATATATATCGCTGCAATATCACTATCATTGCGAGTACACCTTATTTAACATACTCATTAGGGATTTCTTATGTACATATATATATATGTATTGCTGAGATAAACCTCATTATTATCGTACACTTTGCTTATTTTTGGTGAATCTTTTTTGTATACTTTATTCAGCATAACCCTCTGGTATATTATATACCACTGTAATATCTTTTGCACTTTATGCTTACTTGTGTGAATAATTTTTTTATATATGTTTTGGTCACTGATTGACCTTGACTGATGATATTTCACAATAAGCACTGTGTTGCACTTTATTTTGACAATCTTTTACTGTATGGTGTTTAAGCTTTGTATGCACAATTTCACTTTATTATCTATTTTTTTGCTACTTTGCACAATTGGTATATATAGCTGGATAATATAGTTTATAGGCAATTGTGCACTGATTCTTCTGAGGTTACTGCTAATGATTACAATTATACAATTTATGTTTACGTTTGTAGTCCAGCCTTGCGCACTATAGTATATATATTTTAAATTTGTGTAACCATTTGCCACTTTTATAGAATAAAGGCATTTTTTTAATCCTATTGGCCTGTACGCTTCTTGGTGATTTTCATGTTCTGCATTTGCTTTGGTTAAACTCGTTTATTTAAAATGGGCAAGGCAAGGGGCAAGGGACGGGGAAGTGGACGTGATGATGATGGTGCATCCAGAGCATGAGGCCGTGGCCAAGGTGAAAGTGGACCACAACAAGGACCCACATCTTCTCGCTCAACCTTCCTGTCCCAGCTTCTATGGGACTGCAGCACACCACTATTGAAGCCAAAACAGTGTGAAACGGTTGTTGGTTGGACAGCGGATAATGCTTCCAGTCACTTAGCCAACACCACCACCACCACCATGTCTTCCACACGGTCAAGTCTGAGTAGCCGTGAGTGTGGCCTGGATATTTCTCACCCTGATTCTCCTTCCTCCCACCATGCCGAGTGCACTGAGACAACTGATCCCACACTTGGACACTCTGAAGAGGTGTTCAGTTTTCCATTTCAAGATTCTGAACTCTCGGCGGGTCAACTTGAAGTAGGGACAGATGAGATCGCATGTAGAGATGCCCAAAGCTTTGACCAGCCCCGGTCATGCGAAGGCAATGGTGGGAAAGTGTCAGAAGAGGTGGACTATGATGAGACACAATTGCCAGAAAGTCAAGAGGAGGAGCAGGGTGTCAATGTGGAAGACAAGGTGGTGGATGGCTATGTGACTGACCCAACCTGGCAGGAGGACATGCAGAGCGAGGGCAGCAGCACACAAGGGAAGGAGGCATATCACCCCAACAGGCAGGAAGAAGCAGTGTGGTGGCCACAGACAGAAAGCATGCATCAATTCCCCTATAACACCAACATGAGAGAAGTAGCCATTCCAACTGTTAGATCTTCCCGAGTCTGGTTATTTGTAAAAGACTCTGCCAATAACCCCAAACAGGCCATTTGCAGCACCTGCCATGCCTGCATCAGCAGGGGTAGCAAAACAACCAGCCTGAACACCGCCAGCATGATCAGGCACATGGTACCAAAGCACCCGACTTTGTGGGCCGATCCCCTTGCTCCAGGACCATTGCTTGCTGATCACACCACTGCTTCTTCCACTGTTTTGTGTAGAAGCCAATCCCCAGTACACCGTGCATGTGAAGATGCCTCTAGCCCTGCACCTGTTGTGGCCCACAATCAAGCAACATCATCAGCAAGCCCATCCACGTCTTTGTCCCAGCGCAGCCTTCAGCTGTCTATAACCCAGTCTTTGGAACATAAGCGGAAATACCCAGCCAACTCCCCACAGGCCACAGTCCTCAATTCTAATATTTTTCTTCTGCTTGCGCTAGAAATGCTGCATTTTAGGCTTGCTGAGACAGAAGCCTTCCACAACCTGATGGCGGCGGCCGTCCCAAGGTACTCTGTCCCTAAACGCCACTATTTCTCCCGGTGTGATGTTCAGCGGGGATGGCCTGGGGACAGGGAGGAGGAGGATGAGGAGAAGAGGAGGAAGACAGCATGGTCAGTCGTCTTGAGGTGAGTCCTGAGTCGTCGTCGGTGAGGACACGGAAGTCTTGCCTGTTAGCAGTCTGGCACGCATGGCTGACTTTATGTTGCACTGTGTTTCACGTGATCCTCGCATTATAAAAATTTTGGGTGACACTCATTACTGGTTGGTGACACTTCTAGACCCCCGCTACAAGGAGAACTTTCAATCTCTTCTACCAGAGGCAGAGAGGTGTACTAAAATGTTGCAGTACCAGAGGGCCCTTGTAGCGGAATTACTTAGAAAATTCCCATGTGAGAACGCTGGCAGCAGACGTCAGTTTGTTGTACAACCAAGGAGTCCAGGCGAGAGACAGAAGTGCAATCCAGCTCAGGCTAGCACAGGGGCAAGGGGTGCTGTCACAAGAAGTGCAATGTTTGGGAAGATGGTGAGGGAGTACCTTGCAGATTGTGCAAACATCCTCCGGGATTCCTCTGTACCTTTTAAATATTGGGTATCCAAGCTGGACACGTGATATGAACTGGCTCTCTATGCCTTGGAGGTCCTGGCCTGCCCAGCTGCTAGCATTCTGTCAGAGCGGGTTTTTAGTGCCGCTGGTGGAATTATAACAGATAAGCGCATCCGCCTGTCAACTGAAAATGCTGACAGGCTGACTCTTATAAAACTGAACAAGGACTGGATTGGGAAAGACTTCTGTACACCACCAAGTGAAAAGAGAGAAACATAACCTCAAATACATTCTCTCTTTTGGGGAGGTGTATTCTCATGCACTTCTTCACAACCAGACATGGGTATACGCTTCCACATTTGGTCTGTTTGTTGTTATCCTCCTCCTTATCCTCATCCTCATCATTCAGAACCACTAGATTACCAGGGTGAATGTGCTCTTTCCTGTTATAGGCCGGTGATTTTTGGGCAAGGGGGCTGAGATGGCACTCTTTTATTTTTTTTAAAAAGGACCCCACATTGGGGAATTGGGCATGAGATTACATTGGGCCTACTTCTTCATTCCGTCTCCTGCAATGTGTCCTTTAACTGCTACTAGATCACCAGGGCGAACGTGCTCACTACTGTTATAAGCCGATGAATTTTTGGCAAGGGGCCTGTGATGGCACTAGTCTATTTGTGAAAAGGTACCCCCATTGGGGAATTGTTTGGCAGCTCATGCACTCCCTTTTAAGTCTCAGTGACCCACATCACTATATTGGGCTTACTTCTGAACTCTGTCTCCTACAATGTCTCTTGTTTAACTGCCACTAGATCACCAGGGTGAATGTGCTTTGTACTGTTATAGGCCGGTGAAGTTTGGCAAGGGGCCTGCAATGGAACTAGTCTATTTAAAAAAAAAGGTACCCCCACTGGGGAATTGTTTGGCAGATCATGCACTGCATTGCAAGTCTCAGAGACACACACCACTACATTGGGCCTAATTCTTAGCTCTGTCTCCTGCAATGTCTCTTCTTTAACTGCCACTAGATCACCAGGGTGAACGTGCTTTGTACTGTTATAGGCTGGTGAAGTTTGGGCAAGGGGAGCTGTGATGGCAATAGTAAATTTTTAAAAAATGTACCCAACATTGGTGAAACCACATCCTTGTTGGCAAACACTTCATAACATTTGTGTACCTTAAAGAGCTCACTTGAAAAGCTGCTTTTTGTGTTGCCTGGTTGCTCACATTGGACACAATACGCTTCATATAAATTTGATAAAGCAATTCTGTTAGTTTGGCTCAGTAGTTCATTAAAAATATAACTTTTTCCACTATATTAGTTTCTCTCCTTGAGAGCCATAACTTTGGCTGCCTCAAATGTACAAATGGTGAATATACAAATGGTGATTTGTAACCAAGATTGAAATACGGCATACCGAATACATTCAAACAATCACATGGCTGCATTTCTTGTAAAATATTTACAAATGTGACAGACAATGCTCATAGTGACACAGTCTTGAGAAACAGTTCTAAGCCTCTATATGTTTGCTGTTTGTCATTGTAAAACATTAAAGTTTACTGAAACTATCCCTGTGGTGGTTTGATCTAAATCCTCGTGGCTTTTATATTATAGGGGTTTATGGCCCCTCCTCTGATGACTCCATGATATCTCAGTTTCATCCAACCTTGAAAGTGGCCACTTGAAGGTCTGGGTGAAACTAGAGTTACTACATAGTGTTCGTCACTATATAAGTCCAGAGAAACATGACTAAGACAGATGCCAAAACTGGGGTACCTGTACATGTACAGTGTGCTGATACCTGCATAATTGGGGATGCCCATGCAGTGGAGGTAATCTTCCAGGGGTTCTCAGTCTTGGTGTTGCTTCTTTGATATTCCAGACAGATGATGTTTAAAAGTCTCTTGGTGATGATCTAACTATACTGTATGTAGTTGTTAATCTTCATATATTTAATCACTATATTTATGTAATCCTTATATGTATTTATTAACCTTTGTATGTTAACATATACAAAAGTGTACGCACTCACACTATTCAATCATACTATTCCTTGAATTTTGTAGTTTGCAATAAAATTGCATTGTATTGCAAGTATTAGCCTTTTTTAAAGCCGTATCTGAACCTTAGTGTTAAAAACATGGCAAATTAAATTGCCAAATTCTCCTGTAAATAATTCTGCAAAGAGGGAACTATCATACCATTAAAAAATACGAGTAGATTTTCATGGGCCCATCCAGTATGTGGGTTCTAAGGCGTAATGGGGTGCATATAACTGACTATGCAGTAGGGCTCGCCTTGCTGCCAATGTGTAAAACAAAGGAGTACGGAGTACAAAACGCATATTGTGAAGTGGATTTTCCTGGGCCCATCCAGTATGTGGGTTCCAAGGCCTAATGGGGTGCATATGACTTTGCAGGGCTGGCCTTGCTGCCAATGTGTAAAACAAAGGAGTACCGGAGTACAAAATGCATATTGTGAAGTGGATTTTCCTGGGCTCTTCCAGTATGTGGGTTCAAAGGCTTATTGGGGTTCATATGAATTGGTAGCAGGGAAGGCCTTGAATTCAACTTTTTCAGGAGTCCCCCTGGACATCTTATGACAGGGGTATTGTGATGCGTCATAATTCTTGGCAGCCCATCCACTCACAGCATAGGCTACAACAGCTTAGGAGATCCACAGTTTAATAATGGCCCTTTAAGAAGATTAATGCCGCCTATGCACAAGTAAAAATAGGCTCTGTGACTTTAAGAGTCCGTCCTTCATAAATGAAACAAGATCTAAGATCTAAGGGTCTGCTTATGTGTGACACACCACATGGCCAGCTAGGGTTGTTACATGTTACAATGACATTTCCCAGTGAATGCATTTGTAGTGGCTGAAAGCAATGTTAAAGTTGATAAATAATTCAAAAACGCTGCATCTGAAATAAGCCTAAGTGGGGGAGGAAATTTTCGGTCTGGGGTTAAATATTTGGCCTTGCAGGCAAGTCATTAACCTGCCAAGGAGGTACATTGACATATTTCCAAGCAAAACCCCTCGTTTTGATTTAGTTTTAACCCCTTCCCGACCCATGACGCCACGTAGGCGTCATGAAAGTCGGTGCCAATCCGACCCATGACGCCTATGTGGCGTCATGGAAAGATCGCGTCCCTGCAGGCCGGGTGAAAGGGTTAACTCCCATTTCACCCGATCTGCAGGGACAGGGGGAGTGGTAGTTTAGCCCAGGGGGGGTGGCTTCACCCCCCCCCCCCCCCCCGTGGCTACGATCGCTCTGATTGGCTGTTGAAAGTGAAACTGCCAATCAGAGCGATTTGTAATATTTCACCCATTATAACGGGTGAAATATTACAATCCAGCCATGGCCGATGCTGCAATATCATCGGCCATGGCTGGAAATACTAATGTGCCCCCACCGATCGCCCCCCCAGCCCTCCGATCTGCCGGGTACACTGCCCCGCTCCCCTCCGTCCTGTGCTCCGCTCCCCCCGTGCTCTTGTCCGCTCACCCCCGTGCTCCAATCACCCTCCCCGTGCTCCATTCACCCCCCCTGCACTCCGATCCACCCCCCCGTGCTCCGTTCCACCCCCCGTGCTCCGTTCCACCCCCCCATGCTCCGTTCCACCCCCCAGTGCTCCGTTCCACACCTCCCGCGTTCCGATCCACCACCCCCGTGCTCCGATCCCCCCCGTGCTCCCCCCCACCCCATCATACTTACCGGTCCTGCCGAGGTCCGTCCGTCTTCTCCCTGGGCGCCGCCATCTTCCAAAATGGCGGGCGCATGCGCAGTGCGCCCGCCGAATCTGCCGGCCGGCAGATTCGTTCAAAGTGCATTTTGATCACTGAGATAGATTATATCTCAGTGATCAAAATAAAAAAATAATAAATGACCCCCCCCTTTGTCACCCCCATAGGTAGGGACAATAAAAAAATAAAGAATTTTTTTTTTCCACTAATGTTAGAATAGGGTTAGGGGTAGGGGTAGGGTTAGGGGTAGGGTTAGGGGTAGGGTTAGGGGTAGGGGTAGGGTTGGGGTAGGGTTAGGGGTAGGGTTAGGGGTAGGGGTAGGGTTAGGGGTAGGGTTAGGGCTAGGGGTAGGGTTAGGGGTAGGGTTAGGGTTTCGGTATGTGCACACGTATTCTGGTCCTCTGCGGATTTTTCCGCTGCGGATTTGATAAATGCGCAGTGCTAAACCGCTGCGGATTTATCGCGGATTTACCACGTTTTTTCTGCGCCTTTCACTGCGGTTTTACAACTGCGATTTTCTATTGGAGCAGTTGTAAAACCGCTGCGGAATCCGCAGAAAGAAGCGACATGCTGCGGAATGTAAACTGCTGCGTTTCCGTGCAGTTTTTCTGCAGCATGTGTACAGCGATTTTTGTTTCCCATAGGTTTACATTGAACTGTAAACTCATGGGAAACTGCTGCAGATCCGCAGCGTTTTCCGCAGTGTGTGCACATACCTTTAGAATTGGGCTATGTGCACACGGTGCGGATTGGCGGCTGCGGATTCGCAGCAGTGTTCCATCAGGTTTACAGTACCATGTAAACCTATGGAAAACCAAATCCGCTGTGCCCATGGTGTGGAAAATACCGCGCGGAAACGCTGCGTTGTATTTTACGCAGCATGTCAATTCTTTGTGCGGATTCCGCAGCGTTTTACACCTGTACCTCAATAGGAATCCGCAGGTGAAATCCGCACAAAAAACACTGGAAATCCGCGGAAAATCCGCAGGTAAAACGCAGTGCCTTTTACCCGTGGATTTTTCAAAAATGATGCTGAAAAATCTCACACGAATCCGCAACGTGGGCACATAGCATTAGGGTTAGGGTTGTGGTTAGGGTTGTGATTAGGGTTACGGCTACAGTTGGGATTAGGGTTAGGGGTGTGTTGGGGTTAGTGTTGGAGGTAGAATTGAGGGGTTTCCACTGTTTAGGCACATCAGGGGTCTCCAAACGCAACATGGCGCCACCATTGATTCCAGCCAATCTTGTATTCAAAAAGTCAAATGGTGCTCCCTCACTTCCGAGCCCCGACGTGTGCCCAAACAGCGGTTTACCCCCACATATGGGGTACCAGCATACTCAGGATAAACTGGACAACAACTTTTGGGGTGAAATTTCTCCTGTTACCCTTGGGAAAATAAAAAAATGCTTGCTAAAACATCATTTTTGAGGAAAGAAAAATTATTTTTTATTTTCACGGCTCTGCGTTGTAAACGTCTGTGAAGCACTTGGGGGTTCAAAGTGCTCACCACATATCTAGATAAGTTCCTTGGGGGGTCTAGTTTCTAAAATGAGGTCACTTTAGGGGGGTTTCTACTGTTTAGGCACACCAGGGGATCTGCAAACGCAACGTGACGCCCGCAGACCATTCCATCAAAGTCTGCATTTCAAAAGTCACTACTTCCCTTCTGAGCCCCGACGTGTGCCCAAACAGTGGTTTACCCCCACACATGGGGTATCAGCGTACTCAGGAGAAACTGGACAATAACTTTTGGGGTCCAATTTCTCCTGTAACCCTTGGGAAAATAAAAAATTCTGGGCTAAATAATTATTTTTGAGGAAAGAAAACGTATTTATTATTTTCACGGCTCTGCATTATAAACTTCTGTGAAGCACTTGGGGGTTCAAAGTGCTCACCACACATCTAGATAAGTTCCTTTTGGGGTCTAGTTTCCAAAATGGGGTCACTTGTGGGGGGTTTCTACTGTTTAGCCACATCAGGGGCTCTGCAAACGCAACGTGACGCCCGCAGAGCATTCCATCAAAGTCTGCATTTCAAAACGTCACTACTTCACTTCCGAGCCCTGCCGTGCGCCCAAACAGTGGTTTACCCCCACATATGGGGTATCAGCGTACTCAGGAGAAACTGGACAACAACTTTTGGGGTGAAATTTCTCCTGTTACCCTTGGGAAAATAAAAAATTGCAGGCTAAAAGATCATTTTTGAGAAAATAATTTTTATTTTTTATTTTCATGGCTCTGCGTTATAAACTTCTGTGAAGCACTTGGGGGTTCAAAGTCATCACCACACATCTAGATAAGTTCCTTTCGGGGTCTTGTTTCCAAAATGGGGTCACTTGTGGGGGGTTTCTACTGTTTAGCCACATCAGGGGCTCTGCAAACGCAATGTGACGCCCACAGAGCATTCCATCAAAGTCTGCATTTCGAAACATCACTACTTCACTTCCGAGCCCCGGCATGTGCCCAAACAGTGGTTTACCCCCACATATGGGGTATCAGCGTACTCAGGAGAAACTGGACAACAACTTTTGGGGTCAAACTTCTCCTGTTACCCTTGGTAAAATAAAAAATTGCAGGCTAAAAGATCATTTTTGAGAAAATAATTTTTTTTTTTTTCATGGCTCTGCGTTATAAATTTCTGTGAAGCACTTGGGGGTTCAAAGTCCTCACCACACATCTAGATTAGTTTCTTTGGGGGTCTAGTTTCCAAAATGGGGTCATTTGTGGGGGATCTCCAATGTTTAGGCATACAAGGGCTCTCCAAACGTGACATGGTGTCCGCTAATGATTGGAGCTAATTTTCCATTTAAAAAGCCAAATGGCGTGCCTTCCCTTCCGAGCCCTGCCGTGCGCCCAAACAGTGGTTTACCCCCACACATGGGGTATCAGCGTACTCAGGACAAACTGGACAAGAACATTTGGGGTCCAATTTCTCCTATTACCCTTGGCAAAATAGGAAATTCCAGGCTAAAAAATCATTTTTGAGGAAAGAAAAATTATTTTTTATTTTCATGGCTCTACGTTATAAACTTCTGTGAAGCACCTGGGGGTTTAAAGTGCTCAATATGCATCTAGATAAGTTTCTTGGGGGGTCTAGTTTCCAAAATGGGGTCACTTATGGGGGAGCTCCAATGTTTAGGCACACAGGGGCTCTCCAAACGCGACATGGTGTCCGCTAACAATTGGAGCTAATTTTCCATTCAAAAAGTCAAATGGCGCGCCTTCCCTTCCGAGCCCTGCCGTGTGCCCAAACAGTGGTTTACCCCCACATATGAGGTATCGGCGTACTCGGGAGAAATTGCCCAACAAATTTTATGATCTATTTTATGCTATTGCCCATGTGAAAATGAAAAAATTGAGGCGAAAAGATTTTTTTTGTGAAAAAAAAGTACTTTTTCATTTTTACAGATCAATTTGTGAAGCACCTGAGGGTTTAAAGTGCTCACTAGGCATCTAGATAAGTTCCTTGGGGGGTCTAGTTTCCAAAATGGGGTCACTTGTGGGGGAGCTCCAATGTTTAGGCACACAGGGGCTCTACAAACGCGACATGGTGTCCGCTAACGATGGAGAAGAAAAAAATGACAAAAATATCAAAAAGACCAATAGGAGGGATCCTACGGGAAAATAGGGTACTCTGGTATAAAAAATGCCAGAAAAAATATAAATACAAATATATGGGAAAGGGCTAGGGAAGATAGATGTGCCTATCCCTACTAAATTCCCTTCCTGACAGCGGAGGTTGGCACCCTGGGATACGATATGGCGCCCCCGCTCAACGTAGACTGTCCCTAAAGTCCCTAAAAAGGAATCCCTCAAAAAAAAGCCACCACCAACAATAACACCACCAAAACAAAACAAGAAAAAAAGTGTTAAATTAAAAATGCTGCTAAATTCTGGCTAAAGATGCATTAAAGACAAAATGCAAAATTGGTAAACTCTGGCCTCTAATGTGAGCTAGAGAGTAAATAGGCAGAACACTCTGGCAAGTATAATGATACGTGGTCGATAGTATAAGACACCACAGAAACCTCTTAGAGTGCGTGGTGCAAGATGTTGGGCACCACAAGCAAAAAAAAAAAAAAAAGATAATGGATAAGTATACGTAAATTATAATACCCTCATACCACCACTGCAATATAGAGAGAGATTGGTATTATCCTCATATGTACTTTTTAGTACTTAGATAGGTCAAAAATAAAAAAAATACAGAATGCAGATCTGATAGCATAATCATCTGACAGAGTGTAAAGAGATTGGTGTGCTCTCCACACTCACCGTAAATTCCTCTCGTGGTACTGTAACGTCTATCTGACTCAAATCAATTAGGCCAAGTACTTGGATAATGTGCTCAGAGATCAATTATAGATAGATAATAGATATTTTATTTTATTGGCATTACCTGCCATACATAAACACGGAGGTTTGATGTTGTAGCCGAGCTTTCAGGGCTCATTAATGAGCGTACCTTATAGTCCAGTAACTCTTTCAACACTCAGCATAATTAGCCCGAGTAGTTAGATATCAAGATATTAATCAATGAGTTACCAGTGCAGGTTAAATAACCTCGTGGCACCAAACAGAAAACAAAAAACAAAAACAGAAAAAGAGTATCCTTGCCAGAGTAAAGAATATATATATATAAAACATGAGCAGTGGCATAAACACCTGAAATGTATATCAATCACTTGGTCATATGGGCTTTGTTAGGTGAACATAGAAAACATCCCCGCAAAAATAAGAAAAGAATGTTTCTGTTAATACAGTACTCGTATGGCTTACATGCCCAGAGAAAGCAAATAGTGACCCACTCAAGAAGACCCATGGGTCTCATGCCCACAAAAGACCGTTTTTCCTTCAAATGAAGGTATATTTAGTAGGTAGAACCCTAGACGATATTAATAGTCACTCTGTCAGGGCCAATACAAAGACCACAGTGAAGTGAAATCCAGGTGTTATTCAAGTTGTGCCTAATAGCCCATATCAACGCCAGCCAGACAGCATAAACATGTGAATAAAGAACACTTATCTCGAAGAGACAGATGTCTCATCCCTACGCGTTTCGCCCCATAAGTCAGTCCAAAAGGGGCTCATCAGGGGATTGCCATTAATAGGCACAGAAGCAGCGGGCGATGTGAGCGCTGCACGCGGTCCAGAGAAAGCTGTAATGGAAACAGCGTTCCCGCAGTATATGCCGAACACCCGGAAGTAGAGCGACCACTTCCGGGGTAACTCTAAGGTGTGCTATTGCGCATATGCAGAAAAATACAGAAGGACACTGCGCAGATGAAGCAGTGCGCATTACTAGTATGGACGAGGGCTGACAATTATATGCGCACAAAGGGAGCAGGATTGAACGCTAGTAAAGGATACACAACAATGCGCATGCACACAGCCATATCAAGGAGTCCCCTAGTGCGCATGCCCAGGTTTGTCCAATATCAAGCAAAGGGGCCCTTAGATAGTAAATAGCGATCAAAAAATGCCAGCGCTAATAAGGTGACAACTGTAGTCACCAGGAGGGTATAAAAAGAGTAAATAAACGGCATATAGATAACAATGTAGTTGCGTACACACATAAGACTAACTAGTCTAAAGACACTTTTGGAAAAAATTACAACAGTCACCAACTATGGATGACCAATAAATAGAGGGCGTCATGGTCTGTATGGACCGATATAACGTAGACAAGAGAAAACAATTCTATGCGGAATATCCCAGCTTAAATAAAACACCCAAAGTTTAATTGCTCATTCAAACCCCCCGGACTGACAGATTCCATAAGGAAGATCCATCTCGTCTCCCTTTGGATTATCTTCCTGTCCCAGTTGCCCCTTCTTTCCGATTGAGTGACCGTCTCTATGGTTTTAAAGGAGATAGATCCTACATCGCCATCATGGACCTCATTTATATGGCGTGCCACAGGGGTATCACGTTGATGTAGAATGTCCCCGATGTGTTCCCCTATCCTCACTTTAAAAGGTCTTTTAGTTTTCCCTATATAATCTAGAGGGCAAGTACATGTACACAAGTAGACGACACCTGCAGTTTTGCAGTTCGCAAAAGATCTATTATGGAAAGTTCTACCTGTAGCGGCACTGGTAAAGGTGTTACCTGTTGTAATGAATTTACAAAACTTACATGAGCCGCATCTAAACGTTCCCTGGTCCCGGCGATCAAGCCAGGTACCCACTGGTTTCGGTGTGCTGAAGTGACTATGAGACACAAAGTCCCGTACGGATCTTCCCTTCCTAAATGTCACGGAAGGGTGTGGTGAAATTATGCCGCCTATGTCAGGGTCCGCTTTTAGGATACCCCAAAACCGTTTAAGGATCCCCATGACCTTTTGATTTTGGTCGTCAAAAGTTCCAATGAGCCGTGTCATCTGATTAGTCTCATCACGGGCCTTCGGTATCAGGAGTTCAGTGCGATTACAAGCAGTTGCCTGTCTACACCCCTCATCAATGACCTGTGATGGATAACCACGCTCTCTAAATCTTTTTTTCAGATTATTGGCCTTTGATTCGAAGTCTCCCAGAGATGAACAATTTCTTTTCAATCTCAAAAATTGTCCCTTAGGGATCCCTTTTCTAAGGCTAAGGGGGTGATAGCTCTCCCAGCGTAACAGGCTATTTGATGCTGTAGATTTACGGAAAATCGAGGTGCCTAAATGTCCATCTGGACATCTAGAAATAAACAAGTCTAGAAACGAGAGCCTATCGCCCCCCACCTCACAGGTAAACTTCAGGCCAAAATTGTTGATATTCAGATGTGAAACAAAATTCTCGAAAGAGGGGCCATCCCCCGACCACAGGACGAGGATGTCATCGATATAGAGAGAGCGTGGTTATCCATCACAGGTCATTGATGAGGGGTGTAGACAGGCAACTGCTTGTAATCGCACTGAACTCCTGATACCGAAGGCCCGTGATGAGACTAATCAGATGACACGGCTCATTGGAACTTTTGACGACCAAAATCAAAAGGTCATGGGGATCCTTAAACGGTTTTGGGGTATCCTAAAAGCGGACCCTGACATAGGCGGCATAATTTCACCACACCCTTCCGTGACATTTAGGAAGGGAAGATCCGTACGGGACTTTGTGTCTCATAGTCACTTCAGCACACCGAAACCAGTGGGTACCTGGCTTGATCGCCGGGACCAGGGAACGTTTAGATGCGGCTCATGTAAGTTTTGTAAATTCATTACAACAGGTAACACCTTTACCAGTGCCGCTACAGGTAGAACTTTCCATAATAGATCTTTTGCGAACTGCAAAACTGCAGGTGTCGTCTACTTGTGTACATGTACTTGCCCTCTAGATTATATAGGGAAAACTAAAAGACCTTTTAAAGTGAGGATAGGGGAACACATCGGGGACATTCTACATCAACGTGATACCCCTGTGGCACCCCATATAAATGAGGTCCATGATGGCGATGTAGGATCTATCTCCTTTAAAACCATAGAGACGGTCACTCAATCGGAAAGAAGGGGCAACTGGGACAGGAAGATAATCCAAAGGGAGATGAGATGGATCTTCCTTATGGAATCTGTCAGTCCGGGGGGTTTGAATGAGCAATTAAACTTTGGGTGTTTTATTTAAGCTGGGATATTCCGCATAGAATTGTTTTCTCTTGTCTACGTTATATCGGTCCATACAGACCATGACGCCCTCTATTTATTGGTCATCCATAGTTGGTGACTGTTGTAATTTTTTCCAAAAGTGTCTTTAGACTAGTTAGTCTTATGTGTGTACGCGACTACATTGTTATCTATATGCCGTTTATTTACTCTTTTTATACCCTCCTGGTGACTACAGTTGTCACCTTATTAGCGCTGGCATTTTTTGATCGCTATTTACTATATAAGGGCCCCTTTGCTTGATATTGGACAAACCTGGGCATGCGCACTAGGGGACTCCTTGATATGGCTGTGCGCATGCGCATTGTTGTGTATCCTTTACTAGCGTTCAATCCTGCTCCCTTTGTGCGCATATAATTGTCAGCCCTCGTCCATACTAGTAATGCGCACTGCTTCATCTGCGCATTGTCCTTCTGTATTTTTCTGCATATGCGCAATAGCACACCTTAGAGTTACCCCGGAAGTGGTCGCTCTACTTCCGGGTGTTCGGCATATACTGCGGGAACGCTGTTTCCATTACAGCTTTCTCTGGACCGCGTGCAGCGCTCACATCGCCCGCTGCTTCTGTGCCTATTAATGGCAATCCCCTGATGAGCCCCTTTTGGACTGACTTATGGGGCGAAACGCGTAGGGATGAGACATCTGTCTCTTCGAGATAAGTGTTCTTTATTCACATGTTTATGCTGTCTGGCTGGCGTTGATATGGGCTATTAGGCACAACTTGAATAACACCTGGATTTCACTTCACTGTGGTCTTTGTATTGGCCCTGACAGAGTGACTATTAATATCGTCTAGGGTTCTACCTACTAAATATACCTTCATTTGAAGGAAAAACGGTCTTTTGTGGGCATGAGACCCATGGGTCTTCTTGAGTGGGTCACTATTTGCTTTCTCTGGGCATGTAAGCCATACGAGTACTGTATTAACAGAAACATTCTTTTCTTATTTTTGCGGGGATGTTTTCTATGTTCACCTAACAAAGCCCATATGACCAAGTGATTGATATACATTTCAGGTGTTTATGCCACTGCTCATGTTTTATATATATATATTCTTTACTCTGGCAAGGATACTCTTTTTCTGTTTTTGTTTTTTGTTTTCTGTTTGGTGCCACGAGGTTATTTAACCTGCACTGGTAACTCATTGATTAATATCTTGATATCTAACTACTCGGGCTAATTATGCTGAGTGTTGAAAGAGTTACTGGACTATAAGGTACGCTCATTAATGAGCCCTGAAAGCTCGGCTACAACATCAAACCTCCGTGTTTATGTATGGCAGGTAATGCCAATAAAATAAAATATCTATTATCTATCTATAATTGATCTCTGAGCACATTATCCAAGTACTTGGCCTAATTGATTTGAGTCAGATAGACGTTACAGTACCACGAGAGGAATTTACGGTGAGCGTGGAGAGCACACCAATCTCTTTACACTCTGTCAGATGATTATGCTATCAGATCTGCATTCTGTATTTTTTTTATTTTTGACCTATCTAAGTACTAAAAAGTACATATGAGTGTAATGACCAGAGGTCCGAATAAGATCCAGTGAGTCACAAACCAAGACCAAGGCAGAAATCTCCAACGGTATTTACTCAAAGGCAAAATAATCAAGGTAATATGGAGAATATTAAGACAGATGCACCCCAAAGATACACTAATTCAGCAGCAGCTGAAATCACTGTGCCACTCCAAGGTCTCCTGAGAACTGTGTACTACAACAGACTAGTAAGAAATTTACCTAACAGGCAACTAAAAACAGGAACAAGTGTAAATTGAATGTAGTGTTATTAAGGGAGCCCCTGGAATGGCACATTGAGTATAACTTACACAACTCTAATATAAGATACACCTCTAAAGTAACAACTTAACACTCTGAGCAGAGATACCCGGGTATCTATAACTATGGTACCGTATCCTGAGATGGATTTCCTCTCAGGCAGGAATCCGCACAGGCTGCAGCCAGTTCATATTTTCAGCGCCAATAAGTTACAGCAAGCTCCTCTTGTCTTGTCGGCTGATGCCGAGCCCAAACGCCGGGGACTTAGTTAGTGGTCTCACGATGTAGTCTCTGCTTCTGTAGCTCCTAGGAATGCTTCCACGACAATCCGTCCGTCTCTGTATCAGCCGTCTGTCCAGACTTGGTTCTCCACTCAATGCACAGGGAATCCACAGACTTCCAAATACGTACTGGGTTCTTAGCAAAGTCTCCGTCTTTTGTTAAATAAAGGGTTAACTCCTCTCCAGGAAACGTTAGCCACAAAAAGTCTCTCAAAAGCTTCTTTTCCTCCAAAAACACTTGCAGTAAATCCACACACAGTCTCTCTTTAAGATATCACAGCAGCTTCTGCCTTTGCTTCCCGCCTTTTTCTCTCTCAGCTCTCACTTCCAAGTTTCACTTTACACCCGAGACACTAGACCCCACCCAGCAGCACACATTGTCTCTGGGAGTTTTGCATGGTCTGTTCTCTTCTGCAATAGGCAAAAACCACAGGGTCCTAGTGCCCTCTCAATGAGACTACAGTTCACCCTCTTACATGAGGATAATACCAATCTCTCTCTATATTGCAGTGGTGGTATGAGGGTATTATAATTTACGTATACTTATCCATTATCTTTTTTTTTTTTTTTTTTGCTTGTGGTGCCCAACATCTTGCACCACGCACTCTAAGAGGTTTCTGTGGTGTCTTATACTATCGACCACGTATCATTATACTTGCCAGAGTGTTCTGCCTATTTACTCTCTAGCTCACATTAGAGGCCAGAGTTTACCAATTTTGCATTTTGTCTTTAGTGCATCTTTAGCCAGAATTTAGCAGCATTTTTAATTTAACACTTTTTTTCTTGTTTTGTTTTGGTGGTGTTATTGTTGGTGGTGGCTTTTTTTTGAGGGATTCCTTTTTAGGGACATTAGGGACAGTCTACGTTGAGCGGGGGCGCCATATCGTATCCCAGGGTGCCAACCTCCGCTGTCAGGAAGGGAATTTAGTAGGGATAGGCACATCTATCTTCCCTAGCCCTTTCCCATATATTTGTATTTATATTTTTTCTGGCATTTTTTATACCAGAGTACCCGATTTTCCCGTAGGATCCCTCTATTGGTCTTTTTGATATTTTTGTCATTTTTTTCTTTTTAATTATTATATTAAAATATATTGTTTTAGGTCTTGCGTTAGTTTTTTGGTTTTTTCTTCAATTACTAGACCTTGGATATTGTGAATCTGGTTTTTTTTGGTTCTTAGTTACTAGTTATGGCAAGTTTTTTGTCGGGACCAGTCAACACCAATAAATGGCTCAATGAAGTCAGAGAAGTATTCTCTGAACATAACTCTATTATCAACCCTACTGGTACACCGTCCCTTAAATACACCTTCGTAGAACTCCTTGTGGCCTATAAAAACAACATCAAATCCTGGTGGGAGGTACAATCTTTGGAACATTATATTAAACAAAATATAGTTCCCAGAGGTCTGAGGATACAGATAACACCGGCCCTCCGCTCTAGGTCAGATACACTGATTGAGAAGTGGGAAAGAGAGTCTATTCAGTCCTCAGTGAGGTTTATGAACATTTTGTTAGAGGAAGAAAAGAGTACTCTGGAAAAAACATCTAAAATATTACAGGACCTGATTGAGGAGGCTTTAAAATATAAGACGGATCCTGACTTCCCTAACAGAGAAGCGACCCTCAAAACCTCTGTGGAGAAATTCCAGACGAATCTGAAGGATCGGAAACATAGACATTTTGTGCGGGATCTGGCAGATTTCAAAGAAAAAAGAGCGTTTGTTTTTACTAAGGACGCTCACCCCCCAGGGGATATTTCATCTTCAGACATTGAGATTTCTGATACAGAGGCTAGATCTCAAGGGGCCCGACCGAAGAATAATTACAGAGGGGGGAGTAACCCTAGGAGGGGATATAATAGGAGATGGCAACGGCTACAGGGGAAGACGAAATCAAAGAAATATGGGGGGGATGTCGCACGATATGGATGGGGCACCTACATCACAACCCTCCTCCTTGCCCTCAGTTTCTTTTTTAGAGAACAGGGATCTTCCACCATACGACTTGAGAACCAGAACACAGATGGGCCAAATAAGATAGGTTTCTCTAGTGATAGGAAACATATCGTCAATCTTTCCTCCTATGCCCTGTCTGCAGCTGAGGAATCCGTTCTTGCCTCGGGTATGTCTTTTGTACCAACTACCAGATTTGACTGTTTTCTATGGGCAAAAGATATTGACCTCTTTTTGAGAAAATTAAAATGGCGAAAAATTTTTATCAACAACGACGCTAATAGATGCTTACAGTTGGGCATCTCTCCAGACTCCCTACCAGATGTGAACCTCTTGGCAGAACTTTATGAGGAGGGGGCGAGGGGTATTGGAGAGGGTCCCTTCTCTGAATTAAAAAACAAGAGCACTCGGCTACCACCACTAGGGGATTATAAGAACATTGAGATTTTCTCGAAACTAGTGATGGATGAAATCAAAAAAATTAATCCGAGAAAGAGATGTACGGATCCGAATTTCACCTCTTCCGAGATGGCAGCCCTCAAAACCCTTGAAAAGAATACTAACATCACGATTAAGCAATCCGACAAGGGTGGAAACATTGTCATTTTGGATACCAACCAATATGTCACACTGTGTATATCTATTCTGTCGGATTCTACTACCTATGAGGTTCTGAGATGTGACCCTACGGCCACCTACTCTGAGATACTGTTGGCTATGCTGACAGAGGCTTTAGATAGCCGTCTAATATCAAAAAATGAGTTTGATTTCATGTTCCCTAAGTTTCCCACTATTGCAACATTCTACTCACTCCCAAAGATCCATAAAGGGTATACCCCTCTTAAAGGTCGCCCCATCGTTTCGGGCATTGATGCCCTGTGCCAGAATGTGAGTGTCTACCTGGATAATGTACTACGCCCCTTTGTCACAGCCCTACCATCGTACCTGAGGGATACTACTGATCTATTGAATAAGATCGAGGGTATACGAATTGATGCTGATACCATTATTGCGTCTATAGATGTTGAATCCCTATACAGTAGTATCCCCCATAATAAGGGCATTCAAGCTGTTGAGTATTTTTTGAAAACCAGGGGTACCCACCTGAGGGCCCACAACAGGATGATTGTTGACTTGTTACAATTTACTCTCGAACATAATTATTTTTTGTTCGGCGGTAAGTTCTACCACCAGCTCAGGGGCACAGCTATGGGGAGCCCTTGTGCCCCCACTTATGCTAATCTGCTCCTGGGCTGGTGGGAGGACACCGTCGTTTTCCAGGACGAGGATGTCACATGGTGCCCCAGGATTGTTTTCTGGGGGCGCTATATCGATGACATCCTCGTCCTGTGGTCGGGGGATGGCCCCTCTTTCGAGAATTTTGTTTCACATCTGAATATCAACAATTTTGGCCTGAAGTTTACCTGTGAGGTGGGGGGCGATAGGCTCTCGTTTCTAGACTTGTTTATTTCTAGATGTCCAGATGGACATTTAGGCACCTCGATTTTCCGTAAATCTACAGCATCAAATAGCCTGTTACGCTGGGAGAGCTATCACCCCCTTAGCCTTAGAAAAGGGATCCCTAAGGGACAATTTTTGAGATTGAAAAGAAATTGTTCATCTCTGGGAGACTTCGAATCAAAGGCCAATAATCTGAAAAAAAGATTTAGAGAGCGTGGTTATCCATCACAGGTCATTGATGAGGGGTGTAGACAGGCAACTGCTTGTAATCGCACTGAACTCCTGATACCGAAGGCCCGTGATGAGACTAATCAGATGACACGGCTCATTGGAACTTTTGATGACCAAAATCAAAAGGTCATGGGGATCCTTAAACGGTTTTGGGGTATCCTAAAAGCGGACCCTGACATAGGCGGCATAATTTCACCACACCCTTCCGTGACATTTAGGAAGGGAAGATCCGTACGGGACTTTGTGTCTCATAGTCACTTCAGCACACCGAAACCAGTGGGTACCTGGCTTGATCGCCGGGACCAGGGAACGTTTAGATGCGGCTCATGTAAGTTTTGTAAATTCATTACAACAGGTAACACCTTTACCAGTGCCGCTACAGGTAGAACTTTCCATAATAGATCTTTTGCGAACTGCAAAACTGCAGGTGTCGTCTACTTGTGTACATGTACTTGCCCTCTAGATTATATAGGGAAAACTAAAAGACCTTTTAAAGTGAGGATAGGGGAACACATCGGGGACATTCTACATCAACGTGATACCCCTGTGGCACGCCATATAAATGAGGTCCATGATGGCGATGTAGGATCTATCTCCTTTAAAACCATAGAGACGGTCACTCAATCGGAAAGAAGGGGCAACTGGGACAGGAAGATAATCCAAAGGGAGACGAGATGGATCTTCCTTATGGAATCTGTCAGTCCGGGGGGTTTGAATGAGCAATTAAACTTTGGGTGTTTTATTTAAGCTGGGATATTCCGCATAGAATTGTTTTCTCTTGTCTACGTTATATCGGTCCATACAGACCATGACGCCCTCTATTTATTGGTCATCCATAGTTGGTGACTGTTGTAATTTTTTCCAAAAGTGTCTTTAGACTAGTTAGTCTTATGTGTGTACGCGACTACATTGTTATCTATATGCCGTTTATTTACTCTTTTTATACCCTCCTGGTGACTACAGTTGTCACCTTATTAGCGCTGGCATTTTTTGATCGCTATTTACTATCTAAGGGCCCCTTTGCTTGATATTGGACAAACCTGGGCATGCGCACTAGGGGACTCCTTGATATGGCTGTGCGCATGCGCATTGTTGTGTATCCTTTACTAGCGTTCAATCCTGCTCCCTTTGTGCGCATATAATTGTCAGCCCTCGTCCATACTAGTAATGCGCACTGCTTCATCTGCGCAGTGTCCTTCTGTATTTTTCTGCATATGCGCAATAGCACACCTTAGAGTTACCCCGGAGGTGGTCGCTCTACTTCCGGGTGTTCGGCATATACTGCGGGAACGCTGTTTCCATTACAGCTTTCTCTGGACCGCGTGCAGCGCTCACATCGCCCGCTGCTTCTGTGCCTATTAATGGCAATCCCCTGATGAGCCCCTTTTGGACTGACTTATGGGGCGAAACGCGTAGGGATGAGACATCTGTCTCTTCGAGATAAGTGTTCTTTATTCACATGTTTATGCTGTCTGGCTGGCGTTGATATGGGCTATTAGGCACAACTTGAATAACACCTGGATTTCACTTCACTGTGGTCTTTGTATTGGCCCTGACAGAGTGACTATTAATATCGTCTAGGGTTCTACCTACTAAATATACCTTCATTTGAAGGAAAAACGGTCTTTTGTGGGCATGAGACCCATGGGTCTTCTTGAGTGGGTCACTATTTGCTTTCTCTGGGCATGTAAGCCATACGAGTACTGTATTAACAGAAACATTCTTTTCTTATTTTTGCGGGGATGTTTTCTATGTTCACCTAACAAAGCCCATATGACCAAGTGATTGATATACATTTCAGGTGTTTATGCCACTGCTCATGTTTTATATATATATATTCTTTACTCTGGCAAGGATACTCTTTTTCTGTTTTTTGTTTTCTGTTTGGTGCCACGAGGTTATTTAACCTGCACTGGTAACTCATTGATTAATATCTTGATATCTAACTACTCGGGCTAATTATGCTGAGTGTTGAAAGAGTTACTGGACTATAAGGTACGCTCATTAATGAGCCCTGAAAGCTCGGCTACAACATCAAACCTCCGTGTTTATGTATGGCAGGTAATGCCAATAAAATAAAATATCTATTATCTATCTATAATTGATCTCTGAGCACATTATCCAAGTACTTGGCCTAATTGATTTGAGTCAGATAGACGTTACAGTACCACGAGAGGAATTTACGGTGAGCGTGGAGAGCACACCAATCTCTTTACACTCTGTCAGATGATTATGCTATCAGATCTGCATTCTGTATTTTTTTTATTTTTGACCTATCTAAGTACTAAAAAGTACATATGAGGATAATACCAATCTCTCTCTATATTGCAGTGGTGGTATGAGGGTATTATAATTTACGTATACTTATCCATTATCTTTTTTTTTTTTTTTTTTGCTTGTGGTGCCCAACATCTTGCACCACGCACTCTAAGAGGTTTCTGTGGTGTCTTATACTATCGACCACGTATCATTATACTTGCCAGAGTGTTCTGCCTATTTACTCTCTAGCTCACATTAGAGGCCAGAGTTTACCAATTTTGCATTTTGTCTTTAGTGCATCTTTAGCCAGAATTTAGCAGCATTTTTAATTTAACACTTTTTTTCTTGTTTTGTTTTGGTGGTGTTATTGTTGGTGGTGGCTTTTTTTTGAGGGATTCCTTTTTTAGGGACTTTAGGGACAGTCTACTTTGAGCGGGGGCGCCATATCGTATCCCAGGGTGCCAACCTCCGCTGTCAGGAAGGCAATTTAGTAGGGATAGGCACATCTATCTTCCCTAGCCCTTTCCCATATATTTGTATTTATATTTTTTCTGGCATTTTTTATACCAGAGTACCCTATTTTCCCGTAGGATCCCTCCTATTGGTCTTTTTGATATTTTTGTCATTTTTTTCTTTTTAATTATTATATTAAAATATATTGTTTTAGGTCTTGCGTTAGTTTTTTGGTTTTTTCTTCAATTACTAGACCTTGGATATTGTGAATCTGGTTTTTTTGTCCGCTAACGATGGAGATAATTTTTCATTCAAAAAGTCAAATGGCGCTCCTTCCCTTCCAAGCCTTACCATGTGCCCAAACGGTAATTTACCCCCACATGTGAGGTATCGGTGTACTCAGGAGAAATTGCCCAACAAATTTTAGGATCCATTTTATCCTGTTGCCCATGTGAAAATGAAAAAATTGAGGCTAAAAGAATTTTTTTGTGAAAAAAAAGTACTTTTTCATTTTTACGGATCAATTTGTGAAGCACCTGGGGGTTCAAAGTGCTCACTATGCATCTAGATAAGTTCCTTGGGGCGTCTAGTTTCCAAAATGGGGTCACTTGTGGGGGAGCTCCAATGTTTAGGCACACAGGGGCTCTCCAAACGCGACATGGTGTCCGCTAACAATTGGAGCTAATTTTCCATTCAAAAAGTCAAATGGCGCGCCTTCCCTTCCGAGCCCTGCCGTGTGCCC
Source organism: Ranitomeya imitator (assembly GCF_032444005.1). Lineage (NCBI taxonomy): Eukaryota > Metazoa > Chordata > Amphibia > Anura > Dendrobatidae > Ranitomeya > Ranitomeya imitator. The sequence goes on from NC_091283.1 coordinate 227,237,216, forward strand.
AAACAGTGGTTTACCCCCACATATGAGGTATCGGCGTACTCGGGAGAAATTGCCCAACAAATTTTATGATCCATTTTATGCTATTGCCCATGTGAAAATGAAAAAATTGAGGCGAAAAGAATTTTTTTGTGAAAAAAAAGTACTTTTTCATTTTTACAGATCAATTTGTGAAGCACCTGAGGGTTTAAAGTGCTCACTAGGCATCTAGATAAGTTCCTTGGGGGGTCTAGTTTCCAAAATGGGGTCACTTGTGGGGGAGCTCCAATGTTTAGGCACACAGGGGCTCTACAAACGCGACATGGTGTCCGCTAACGATGGAGATAATTTTTCATTCAAAAAGTCAAATGGCGCTCCTTCCCTTCCAAGCCTTACCATGTGCTCAAACAGTAATTTACCCCCACATGTGAGGTATCGGTGTACTCAGGAGAAATTGCCCAACAAATTTTAGGATCCATTTTATCCTGTTGCCCATGTGAAAATGAAAAAATTGAGGCTAAAAGAATTTTTTTGTGAAAAAAAAGTACTTTTTCATTTTTACTGATCAATTTGTGAAGCACCTGGGGGTTCAAAGTGCTCACTATGCATCTAGATAAGTTCCTTGGGGCGTCTAGTTTCCAAAATGGGGTCACTTGTGGGGGAGCTCCAATTTTTAGGCACACGGGGGCTCTCCAAACGTGACATGGTGTCCGCTAAAGAGTGGAGCCAATTTTTCATTCAAAAAGTCAAATGGCGCTCCTTCCCTTCCAAGCCCTGCTGTGCGCCCAAACAGTGGTTTACCCCAACATATGAGGTATCAGTGTACTCAGGACAAATTGGACAACAACTTTCGTGGTTCAGTTTCTCCTTTTACCGTTGGAAAAATAAAAAAATTGTTGCTAAAAGATAATTTTTGTGACTAAAAAGTTAAATGTTCATTTTTTCCTTCCATGTTGCTTCTGCTGCTGTGAAGTACCTGAAGGGTTAATAAACTTCTTAAATGTGGTTTTGAGTACCTTGAGGGGTGCATTTTTTAGAATGGTGTCACTTTTGGGTATTTTCAGCCATATAGACCCCTCAAACTGACTTCAAATGTGAGGTGGTCCTTAAAAAAAATGGTTTTGTAAATTTCGTTGTAAAAATGAGAAATCGCTGGTCAAATTTTAACCCTTATAATTTCCTAGCAAAAAAAAATTTTGTTTCCAAAATTGTGCTGATGTAAAGTATACATGTGGGAAATGTTATTTATTAACTATTTTGTGTCACATAACTCTCTGGTTTAACAGAATAAAAATTCAAAATGTGAACATTGCGAAATTTTCAAAATTTTCGCCAAATTTCCGTTTTTATCACAAATAAACGCAGAATTTATTGACCTAAATTTACCACTAACATGAAGCCCAATATGTCATGAAAAAACAATCTCAGAACCGCTAGGATCCGTTGAAGCGTTCCTGAGTTATTACCTCATAAAGGGACACTGGTCAGAATTGCAAAAAACTGCAAGGTCTTTAAGGTCAAAATAGGCTGGGTCATGAAGGGGTTAATGTGTTTTTTTGTGGCACCGGGAAAAATGGTATGAATCTTGGAAAATATTGATTAAAGCTGTGAACTAGGAGTCAGGAATGCTTCCAGGGGCGATCCCCATGAGGTCCCTGTGTCATTTGAGCAGTGTTTACATAATTTTCAGATGTTTTTAGACCTTAAAAGGACCCCTGGGGGGGGGATCGCGATAAAAATACTCGGGTCTCCCATAGACTTACATTGGGCTCGTTGTTCTGGTCGAGTACCCGAGTATTCCAATCTGCTCGACTCGAGCAACGAGCACCCGAGCATTTTAGTGCTGGCTCATCACTACTATCTATCTATTATCTATCTATTATCTTTCTATCTATCTGTTATCTATCTGTCATCTATCTATCTATTATCTATCAATCTATCTAGCAGGAGGTGTGGAGGATTGCAGCAGCTGTGTGTAAACGAATTCCACAGTAGGTTGTGTGCACACGTTGCGGTTTTTTCGCGGTTTTTCCCTATAAAAACGCTATAAAACCGCAAAAAAAACGCATACAATAAGCATCCCATCATTTAGAATGAATTCCGCATGTTTTGTGCACATGATGCGTTTTTTTCCCCGAAAAAAAATGCATCGCGGTAAAAAACGCAGCATGTTCATTAATTTTGCAGGTTTTTTTTGCGGATTTCCCACTACAAAATGCATTGGGAAGTGTCCGGAAAAAACCGCGGCAAAAACGCGTCAAAACTGCGGCAAAAACGCGTCAAAACCACGGCAAAAACGCATGCGGATTTCTTGCAGAAAATGTCCGGTTTTTCTCAGGAATTTTCTGTGAGAAATCCTGAACGTGTGCACATAGCCTAAGGTTGAAGCTGTTAACTCGAACCCAGGGTCTTCTGTCTTGTTTGTAACCAAAACCGGTCTAGTGGACGGGGAGGTAACGAGGGGTACCGAAGAAAAAGCGAATAAGGAAAGTATTCTATCACGCCGCGCACTCCACTCACACATCTGTTTAGAAGAGGGCTTTCAGGACAACGAGAACTCAGTTCTGTCCCACAGCAAACAAAACGTGTGACCTGTCCCAGCTTCAGTCACATAGGACAGAACGCTGGCACGGGAGGCAGGGATACACTAGGATTGGAGAATCACCTGCCAGGTACTATCTTCTATTTTTTTTTTCAAATTGTTGTTATTCCACAGTGAAATTTGCAGCAAGATCCACTGTGTACAAATCTGCCTCTACTAACTACCATGTGGATACACATAGTTCATATTTGGTGCTAATTTCATGCACAAATTTGTGTGTTTCCGCTTTTAAACTTGCTTCAGGTTTTTAAAAGGAAACCGTCATCTGAAAAAAAGATATTTACCTGCAGTCCTGATGCTAATCTTGCATTTAATTGCCATTCTAAACATGTGACTAGTTAGAGGTTTAGATGCAGATAAAATACATATAACAGACAAATCCGATTTAAACTATAGGTTCGTTTCTGATGAGCGCTTCCTTTTAAGTAAAGTGCAAATGCTACTAAATTGTGGAGTTTCTTTCAAACATGATTCACTAATCAGGATGTGTCACATGTAAAGCGCCATGGAATAAATGGCACTATAATAATAAATAATAATAATAATAATGTGCAGCGAACAGTAACAGCAGTGATGATTCCCAGGTGACCTCTCACTGCTCAGGGGAACGAGGCATCAAAGCTGTATACAAGTGCTAGCACTAGCGCTTCATCGCATGCTCAGCCTGAACAGTGAGAGGGGCCTACAGGAAGAAGGAATAGATAAGACATTCACTAATCAGGATGTGCAGCGAGCAGTAAGAGCAGTCATGATTACCTGACAACCCCTCACTGCTCAAGGGAACATGGCATCAGAGCTGTATACAGGTGTCTAGCACTAGCGCTTCATCGCATGCTCAGCCTGAACAGTGAGAGGGGCCTACAGGAAGAAGGAATTGAAAAGACATTCACTAGTCAGGATGTGCAGCAAGCAGTAAGAGCAGTTATGATTACCTGACAACCCCTCACTGCTCAAGGGAACAAGGCATCAGAGCTGTATACAGGTGTCTAGCACTAGCGCTTCATCGCATGCTCAGCCTGAACAGTGAGAGGGGCCTACAGGAAGAAGGAATAGATAAGACATTCACTAATCAGGATGTGCAGCGAGCAGTAAGAGCAATGATGATTCCCAGGTGTCCTCTGACTGCTCAGAGGAACAAGGCATCAGAGCTGTATACAGGTGCTTAGCACTAGCGTTTCATCGCATGCTCAGCCTGAACAATAAAAGGGGCCTACTGGGAGGAGGAATATATAAGAGAAGATGTGTGCATAATTGACTGTAGAACTACTACAGGTCATGTCCAGGGAATACACCAGAACAGCAAAGTCTGAGGACTCTTTATTGCTGTACAAAGAATGTGTTTGCAAACAATAATGTATTTTCATTTGTAAAGCAACTGGCCAATATCTAAATCTTGGTACAAAACCATTACATTTTAAAGCAGTGTACATTTTACTTATGCTTAGTTCTCGTCATGACCATTGCAATGATAAAATGGCTTCAAGTTACCGTAGCCTTTCACACTTACCATACATGCGTGCATCAGCACACAGATTACTGATGCCAGCTGAGGTCTTTGCCGGGAATGCAATAGATTGGCAGGTGACCCAAGTATTGAAATAAATGTAGACTGGAACGGCTGAGCAGGCAAAGATTAAGATCCACAAGATGGTGACAGCGTATGTAACACCAACAAACTATATGGAAATGGCAAAACACGTGCATGTTACTACACAGAAAACATACAACTGGACATGCAGAACACCGATTATGGAGGAACCGAAACAAATGTAATAAAATTAGATCTGCAGGTACAGTAGATTAAACTCACCCATTAAACCAGAATCGTGGATTATTTTGAAGCATTCGATTATAATTACCTTGTCGGGGTGTCCCAACCACCGCCCCAAGCAACGGCAAATCAATTCTAAGGTGTGGACTGGGTGTCTTGATCGGGGACCTCGACTTTTTGGTGGTCCACCTGTGACAGTAGAGATAAGTCCCCCTTTTATAGCTTGTGGCTTAAATTCTCCCAGGATGTGTTTGATTGCAGTGGTTGTGTAAAATCCCTCAGCTAGGAGTAGAATTCCAAATAAGAAAAAGAAGATGGCGATTCCATAAATTGCATACTGGAAAGCATTGACCCTGTATGGAGAAAAAAACATTAGTTACAACTTCATCAGTAAAAAAATCACAAAGTCCATTTATTTTGTCATGAATTTGAGCATTGGTTAGGGACATATGTCTCATAATGACAGTCTACAGCTGTCATTATTCATTCGCCTTATTACAAAAAAAAGCTGAACAGTAGGGCACGGCACCGTAACCCTGAGACACAATGCCGCCATGTGAGTTCTGAGGCTCTCATGGATGGCACCTATCTTTATCAGGTAAGCTATTAGATCTCAAAAAAGCAAAAGCAGCAAACATTATTGGTAAAAAGTAACAGGTGACTATCAAAAGTGAACAGAAATGCTCTAACGGTAGGGTCAGTATTAGGCAGCGCTTTGGACGCAGCACATGTCCTCTCTGTCCAAAGCGCTGCCGACTTTTGAACCCAGGTGATTCCGCATGTGTTGATTGAACCGTGCTTAATCACCGCACCCAATACATTGGACTGGTGATATTTATCTTGCGGAAACTTAGCGTCTCCGCAAGATAAACAGACATGCTGAGGTCTGGAAAGACACGCCGCATGTCCGTCTCAGCAGGGAAACTGGAGGATTCCGTGCACGCATAGTGGGGATGGGATTCTTGAAATCCCATCCACTATGCTGTAACATCTGGCCGGATGTACGCAGCGTCAAACCGCAGTGTTTACTGACCGTGGGAACATGCCCTTAGGGTATGTGCAAACTGGGGCTTTTTGGAGTATATACTGAGTGGAAATTCCATGTCTTGGAGGATATTTGAATTTTTGAGGAGGATTTCAAGAGTCTCTGCTCAGATTCTGCTCCAAAGTTCAGGTGTGCACAAACCCTAAGGCTGTCTGCACATGGAGTCTTTTCACAGCGTTTATGGACCAAAAGCTGAGCAGAAATTTCAAATTTTTGAGGAGTTTTTAAATTTGAAGGATGATTTCTGGAGTTTATGCTCAGTTTTTGCTGCAAAAACTGCTAAAAAAAACCTGCCTGCATATATATTCACATGGCATCTTTTTTATGCAGTTTCCCAGAATCCACGTGAAACGGTGACATAAAAGCGCCAACTGCTGTGTACATGTTCAGTCTTCTGCCACTTCATTTAACCGCTTCAGAGTTGGGTAGTCCTGAAGTGTTGAAAAGGCCGGGGTCAGACTAGCATATGGCATCCGATGCGATACAGCGTGGGACTGAATGTCGAACAAGTGAGGGATATTGTTGTTTTTATTTTTGTTTTATTACAGGAGAAGAAGGATTCAATGGAATGAGCATTAGTTGAGTATAACTGTGTTTATTATTTTTAAATAAAAAAGTAAAAGTGTTTGTTTTTTATTTCAATTAAAGGATTTTATACTTTCTGTGTCTTTATTTACCATACATAGTAACATACAGTAGTTTGGAAGGCAGAAAAAAGACATTTGTCCATCTAGTTCAGCCTCTATTCCGTCAGAATAAATCTCCAGATTTACGTCCTTCTAAAGAACGTAATAACGGTAAGATACAATATTGTTACGCTCCAGGAAGACATCCAGGCCTCTCTTGAACCCCTCGACTGAGTTCGCCATCACCACCACCTCAGGCAAGGAATTCCAGATTCTCACTGCCCTAACAGTAAAGAATCCTCTTCTATGTTGGTGGAAAAACCTTCTCTCCTCCAGACGCAAAGAATGCCCCCTTGTGACCGTCACCTTCCTTGGTATGATCAGATCCTCGGAGAGATATTTGCATTGTCCCCTTATATACTTAAACATGGTTATTAGATTGCCCCTCAGTCGTCTTTTTTCTAGACTAAATAATCCTAATTTTGCTAATCTCTCTGGGTATTGTAGTTCCCCCATCCCCTTTATTAATTTTGTTGCCCTCCTTTGTACTCTCTCTAGTTCCATTATATCCTTCCTGAACACCGCTGCCCAAAACTACACAGTACTCCATGTGCGGTCTAACCAGGGATTTGTACAGAGGCAGTATTATGCTCTCACCATGTGTATCCAGACCTCTTTTAATGCACCCCATGATCCTGTTTGCTTTGGCAGCCGCTGTCTGGCACTGGCTGCGCCAGGTAAGTGTATCATTAACTAGGATCCCCAAATCCTTCTCAATGTCAGATTTACCCAGTGGTTTCCTGTTCAGTGTGTAATGGTGATATTGATTTCTTCTTCCATGTGAATAACCTTACATTTATCATTGTTAAACCGCATCTGCCACCTTTCGGCCCAAGTTTCCAACTTATCCAGATCCATCTGTGGCAGAATACTATCTTCACTTGTATTGACTGTTTTACATAGTTTTGTATCATCTGCAAATATCGATATTTTACTGTGTAAACCTTCTACCAGATCGTTAATAAATATGTTGAAGAGAAAAGGTCGAAACACCGACCCCTGCGGTACCCCACTGGTCACAGCGACCCAGTTAGAGAATATACCATTTATAACCACCCTCTGCTTTCTATCACTAAGCCAGTTACTTACCCATTTACACACATTTCCCCCCAGACGCAGCATTCTCATTTTGTGTACCAACCTCTTGTGTGGCATGGTATCAAACGCTTTGGAAAAATCAAGATATACCATGTCGGTTCACTTTTAGAGCCTTTTTGAATATTGGTACATTTGCTATGAGCCACTCCTGTGGAACAGACCCCGTCGATTTAGAGTACCTAAATTTAAGACTAAATATATATATATAAGACTATCTGACATATATATATATACAGTATATAACATACAATTATAGGATTAGTATTGTATAGGTGTCTTATAGACCTTTCTCCATTGTCACCGGGCAATACAAAGATGACATCAACCCACACACAAATATTACCCCACAAGCCATTGCTACAGGGCAAGTAGGGAAATCCGGGCAAAGCACCAGAAATGATGCATCTATTAGATGCACCTTTTCTGGGGCATCTGCGAACTGTTATTTTTAAGCTGGAGGAGGACTAATATCCATGTCCCCTTAACAGCCTGAGAATACCAGCCCCAAGCTGTCTGCTTTAGCTTGACTGGTTGTCAAAAATGGGGAGGACCCCACACAATTTTGAAAATAAATAATTTATTTAAATATTTTTAAAAACGTCTGTGGGGACCCCTCTATTCTTGATAACCAGCCTTATTTAAGCTGACAGCTGAGGGTTTCAGCCCACAGCTTTCAATTTTTTTCTGGCTGGTTATCAAAAATGCAGGGGAACCCACACCATTTTAATTTTTTTATATCGCAGGCGCCAGCTGATGAATACTCCCATCAGCCACCGCCTACTCTCACTGTTATCAGTGACAGCAGGTGTAGGCTGATGAGAGTAGTAGTACAAGTAGCCGATACCTGTGCCCTGCTAGTGCTGATCGTCGGTAGAGCAGGGGACAGTGGTGTGAGTTGTCTTCAGAACCTGGAGTCGGGAAACAGCACCAACTGTATTGCTGAGTCCTAGGGGCTGATACCAGTAGCATAGCTACTGGGGGGGCAGAGGGGGCCATCGCCCCAGGCCCAGTGCTCAGAGGGGGCCCACCCAGGGCTACGCTACTGTAACAGTTACCTTCTGTGGCAGAGCAGGGAGAATTGATCTCCCTGATCTGCCGCCCACTATGGGGCCCCTGAGCAGGCCGGGAGGCCGGTGCCAGTAGTGGGCCCCCCGCCCGTCACCGCACTGATGAGGGAAGGAGCGCTGCGCTCCTTTTCCCATCATCCCCCTGTCAGCGTCTGGCGTCACCAAGATGAGCGGGAGGTCGGAGCACCGCTGGAACAAGGAGGAAGAGTGGTGAGTATTTATTTATTGTTTTTTATGGGGGCTGCCTTATACTACAGGATCCGCCTATAGGGGGGCTGCCTTATACTTCAGGATCTGCCTATAGGGGGCTGCCTTATACTTAAGGATCTGTTTATAGGGATGCTGCCTTATACTTCAGGATCTGCCTATAGGGGGGCTGCCTTATACTTCAGGATCTGCCTGTGGTGGGGCTGCCTTATACTTCAGGATCTGTTTATAGGGGTGCTGTCTTATACTTCAGGATCTGCCTATAGGGGGGCTGCCTTATACTTCAGGATCTGCCTATAGGGGGCTGCCTTATACTTCAGGATCTGCCTATAGGGGGGCTGCCTTATTCTTCAGGATCTGCCTATAGGGGGGCTGCCTTATACTTCAGGATCTGCCTATTGGGGGCTGCCTTATACTTTAGGATCTGCCTATATGGGTCCTGCCTTACACTTCAGAATCTGCCTATGGGTGTACTGCCTTTTACTAGAGTCTGCCTATGGGGTGCTGCCTTATACTACAGGGTCTGCTTATGGGGTGCTGCCTTTTATTAGAGTCTGCCCATGGGGTGCTGCCTTATACTACATGGTCTGCCTATGGGGTGCTGCCTTATACTACAGGGTCTGCTTATGGGGTGCTGTCTTATACTACAGCGTCTGCCTATGGGGTGCTGTCTGATACTACAGGGTCTACCTATGGGGTGCTGTCTTATACTATAGGGTCTGCATATGGAGGTGATGTCTTGTGCTGTAGAGTCTGCCTATGGGTGCTGCCTTGTGCTATAAAGTAGGCCTATGGGGAGTGCATTATACTATATGGAGTCCTATGGGGAGTGCATTATACTATATGGAGACATATGGGGAGTGCATTATACTATATTTAGGATGATCTGGTGCATTATACTATATTGAGGCCATCTAGTGGGCCATCATATAGTGTGGAGATTACAGTGAAGGGGCCATCATACAGTGTTGGAGCCATCAAACAGTTTGGGGGCTACTAAGCGGTCAGTACACTGTGTGGATGGTACTATACAGTGAGATGGCATTATACTGTATAGGGGAGATTTACAGGGGGGCAGACTCAGGACAATATTAAATGTAAAGTGGGCACTTCTTGTTATAGGGGATCTCAGATTACTGTGACTATCAAAGGGGCACACATGGAAATATTACTTTCTAGGGAGCAAAATGTGGGCACTGTTTTCTAGGGCACTTGCACCCGGCATTACTATATTATAGAGGGGTGCTTTAGAATTTAGAAGGCACAGAGAACCGCACAGCAGGTGCAGTAATAGGGACACAAACGGCTGCAGCAGCTCAGTGTTGGGGTATCAAGGGCAGTAATAGGGACACATACGGCAGCAGCGGCTCAGTATTGGGGTATCAGGTGCAGTAATAGGGACACATACGGCAGCAGCGGCTCAGTATTGGGGTATCAGGTGCAGTAATAGGGACACATACAGCAGCAACAGCTCAGTATTGGGGTATCAGGTGCAGTAATAGGGACACATACGGCAGCAGCGGCTCAGTATTGGGGTATCAGGGGCAGTAATAGGGACACATATGGCAGCAGCCGCTCAGTATTGGGGTATCAGGGGCAGTAATAGGGACACATACGGCAGCAGCGGCTCAGTATTGGGGTATCAGGTGCAGTAATAGGGACACATACAGCAGCAGCGGCTCAGTATTGGGGTATCAGGTGCAGTAATAGTACACATACGGCAGCGGCGGCTCAGTATTGGGGTATCAGGGGCAGTAATAGGGGCACATACGGCAGCAGCGGCTCAGTATTGGGGTATCAGGTGCAGTAATAGGGACACATACGGCAGCAGCTGCTCAGTATTGGGGTATCAGGGGCAGTAATAGGACACATGTGGCAGCAGCGGCTCAGTATTGGGGTATCAGGTGCAGTAATAGGGACACATACAGCAGCAGCGGCTCAGTATTGGGGTATCAGGGGCAGTAATAGGGGCACATACGGCAGCAGCGGCTCAGTATTGGGGTATCAGGTGCAGTAATAGGGACACATACGGCAGCAGCGGCTCAGTATTGGGGTATCAGGGGCAGTAATAAGAACACATTTGGCAGCAGACGCTCAGTATTGGGGTATCAGCAGGATGAGGAGTTTGTGCAGGTTGGGAATAGATGGTGACGTGATTGGAATATGAGAAGTGAGATGTGTTTTTGTTGTATTCTCTGCAGACGAGTGCTGGCTGGAAGAAGTTGTCATGTCGGTTTGTGCCAGATGGAAAAGACGGGAAAAGTGAACGATTCCATCAGAAAGGACGTCAGCGGTAAGTCATTATCTGTAACTGTGGTGTGATCTCTTATATGCTGTGTAGGGCTGGTATCTACCACTGACCATATGGTGGTAATATCCATGTCAGTCATTATATAGAGATTACTGTATCTTCAGTAACAGCGCATGTCAGCCAATTTTGCCCAAGGACACATGGTCTGTGAAAGCACACTGACATGTGCACAGACCCATTCACATGAATGGCTCTACCTATGTAAGTGTCTCCGGTACATGTGAAAACTGTCATCACACATAATGGACACACTGACGTGTGAAAGAGGACTTAATGAGATTTCCAGACCTAAAGAGAAATAGAAATTGCATATTTTATTAAATAAATCTATTACATCTGAGAAGGCTGGAGGATATAAAGTAAGTACACCAACCTCATCAAGTCTAAGGCCGGCTTCACACTTGCGAGTTTTACGGACGTAAGAGCGCAGAAACTACGTCCGTAAAACTCGCAAAACATACAATTATTCTCTTCCCATTCCCGTGTAGCGGTGGGATATGGGGTAATGAAGGGTTAATGCCACCTTGCTATTGTAAGGTGACATTAAGCCAGATTAATAATGGAGAGACGTCAATTATGACACCTATCCATTATTAATCCAATACTAGTAAAGGGTTAAAAAAATACACAAACACATTATTAAAAATTATTTTAATGAAATAAAAACAAAGGTTGTTTTAATATTTTATTGAACGCCCAATCCAATCACTGAAGACCCTCGTTCTGTAACAAAAAAAACATAATAAACCAGCAATATCCTTACCTTCCGCAGATCTGTAAAGTCCAACGATATAAATCCATCTGAAGGGGTTAAAATAGGTGGCAGCCACGAGCTTTGCTAATGCAGCTGCTCATGTCTGCAAAACCCTGGAGAATGTAGGTAAAGTAGGTCATTGACCTATATTTACCTGCATTTGTGGTGAGGCGCCCTCTGCTGGCTGTTCCTAGATCGTGGGAACTTTCCTAGAAAGCTCCCTGGCTCGAGTTCATATGAGGACAACCAGCAGAGGGCGCCCTCTTATGTTTTCGAGCCAGGGAGCTTTCTAGGAAAGTTCCCACGATCTAGGAACAGCTGAATAAGATTATTAAGAAGGCAAGTTCTGCTGTGGGCTGCAATCTGGACTCTTTTGGGGAGGTAGTGGAGAAAAGAACTCTGAAAAAGTGTATGGCAATTATGAACAATAATGCACATCCACTATATGAGCTATTCATGAGACAGAAGAGCACCTTCAGCAACCGGCTAATACTTCTGAGGTGTAAGAAGGAAAAATATAGGAAATCGTTTGTGCCAACTGCCATGGGAATGTACAACAACAACATTAGGGTTAAACCACCAAGGTGATAGTTTACTTATTTCTCTACATTTCAGTTCACTCGTTGTGTATGTCCTATTCTAATGTATAATGTATAATGTTCTTCTGTCAACAAACTGTCATGTCAACTATGTAATTCCTTTATGATTTTTATGATTTAAGTTGTGCTGCTGTGATACCATAATTTCCCACGGGATCAATAAAGTGTATCGTATCGTATCGTAAATGCAGGTAAATATAGGTCATTGACCTACTTTACCTACATTCTCCGGGGTTTTGCAGACATGAGCAACATTGCATTAGCAACCTTTGTTTTTATTTCATTAAAATAATTTTTAATAATGTGTTTGTGGTTTTTTTTAACCCTTTACTAGTATTGGATTAATAATGGATAGGTGTCATAATTGACGCCTCTCCATTATTAATTTGGCTTAATGTCACCTTACAATAGCAAGGTGGCATTAACCCTTCATTACCCCATATCCCACCGCTACACGGGAATGGGAAGAGAGTGGCCAAGTGCCAGAATAGGCGCATCTTCCAGATGTGCCTTTTCTGGGGTGGCTAGGGGCAGGTTTTTTTAGCCAGGGGGGCCAATAACCATGGACCCTCTCCAGGCTATTAATATCTGCCCTCAGTCACTGGCTTTACCACTCTGGCGGAGAAAATTGTGCGGGAGCCCACGCCAATTTTTTCCGCCATTTAACCCCTTAATTTACTAGCTAGAACGGCCAAATTTTGCATAGACACACTACTAACAATAGTAGTGTGGAATATGCAAAAAAATGGTGATATTAGATGGTTTACTGTATGTAAACCAAGTCTCATATCATGTCGGGTTTTAGGAAGGAGATAGCAAAAGCCGGCAATTGAATTACCGGCTTTCTGCTATATCGCGCTGGATGAAATATTAATATATATACATACGTATATGTGTCTACTGACATATATATATATATATATAGACAGTATATATGTTTTTTTGGTTTTTTTTTACACATGGATCCCTTGTATAGCCGTATGTCGGTTTTGCAAGCCTGCGATAAAAACACGCAGTACGGATGACATACGGATTACATACGGAGGATGCCATGCGCAAAAAATGCTGAAACACCCTGCCTACGGAGGAGCTACGGACCACTATTTTCGGGACTTTTCAGCGTATTACGGCCGTAATATACGGACCGTATTTTCATACGCTGAGTGTGAAGCCGGCCTAAGGGTACCGTCACACAGTGGCATTTTGATCGCTACCACGGCACGATTTGTGACGTTCCAGCGATATAGTTACGATCTCGCAGTGTCTGACCCGCTCCTGCGATCAGGGACCCCGCTGAGAATCGTACGTCGTAGCAGATCGTTTGAAACTTTCTTTCGTCGTCTAATGTCCCGCTGTGGCGGCATGATCGCATGGTGTAACAAAGGTGTGCACGATATTGTATATGATGTGCGCATAGTAACCAACGGCTTCTACATCGCACATACGTCATGAAATTATCGCTCCAGCGTCGTACATTGCAAAGTGTGACAGCAGTCTACGACGCTGGAGCGATATTGTTACGATGCTGGAGCATCACGGATCGTGCCGTCGTAGCGATCAAAATGCCACTGTGTGACGGTACCCTAAGAAATCTATGCAGTATCCTCACAAAGCTTTTATTAAGCATTTTTTTAAATGTATTTTGTTGTTCATTTTGTGCTTTAACAACATAAAAGCCAATGGGATTCACTAGTCAAGTGATTTCAAGACATTTGGAAAATCTGACTTTATTTTTGAAAACTAGATGAATCCTTTAGGGTGTATTCACACGCTACTTATTTTGTTGCTTTATTTTCTGTTATTTTTCTTTTCTTAAAAAAACGTAACCTGATGTTTGTTGGACGTTACAGGGAGATTATGATCATGCACGGTGTAATTTAAGCAGCTATTTTTTTTTTTTACTTTCCTTGAGTTTTACCTAATTGTATATTACATATTTGGCATGTGTTTTGATCTATGTGTTTATTGTTATGCTGTAATGTCTATTGTATGTACAAGTACCCTCTAAAAGGTAAAGTGCTGCGGAATATGTTGGCCCTTATAGAAATAAAATAATAATAATTATTATTATTATTATTATTATTAATAATTGTAGTTTACAAAAAAATACAGCATTTTGTATGTGTGTGTAGCTTTTTTGCAACTTTGTAGTATTTTTTTCCCTTAGACCTCAATTGTTTTTTCCCCTTTGTGGTATGGCTAGTGGCTATGTGGTTAATGGGCGGTATGTATCACAAAGGAGAGGGGCCCTGTGATAAAAGCCTGGGCTTGTTTTGCTCAGCAGATCTACTGCTGAGGGTTCCTATACATTGGGAAGGCTTCCAGGTGACTTGGAGAGATAGGTGGGTCCAGTCACCTACATACCAACCCAAGGGGGTGTATCTGATCACCCAAGATGGAGTCTGTGTGTTTGTGCATGGGCAGTGCTTGCTAGGCTGAGCCAGAGAGAGGAGGCCTGTGGTATACCTCTGGAAATGACGCCTCTGAGGATAAGAGGTATCTGGGAACCTGTGAGGCCATCACGGACAGTTAATGGACACTAATCCATGTTAGACACACCAGGGCTCAACGAGGATCGTGGATACTATAGAGCCGAGCGGTTGCCGGACGGTGCACGGGGTGCTGCATGTTACCAAGTACCTGAGACTCTGTTTATAGTGTGTATTAATAAACCGAATGGACTGTTTAACCCTGAGTGTCCCAGCGTATGCCTCAATGACCTGCCAAGTGAGTACACCCCCGTCCACAGAGAGTAGAGAATCGTCACACCTTATTTAAAAAGAAAACGCTTTCTGAATGTGAGTAATGTGAATTTTCTTTTGTGGCTATTTGTATTGTGTTTTTAAGATTATAAACATTGCATATGTGATTCTATGAGGAACCATGGGTTCACATCATCTGTGAATCACATTACTTGTGATTTTGGTGCACTTTTTGTATTCATTTTTACATGCGTTCTTGTACAGCAATGAATGCTTGTTTGAGCTAAATAAAGATATATTAAAAAAAGTTTTGTGATGAAATTTCTTGGTTGAACACCACCTGTTTCATTCTGATGCAGTAGTAGGGCTTGGTGTCAGCAGCTGTCATTGACACCTGGCTCTAGGCTCAGTAATGAAAAGGTGTCAGCCCGACACCCTCATTACTAAGCCAATAAGTAAACACAAACATTGTCACCAGCCTATGTAGGAGCGTTAACAGAACAAGCATACATAGGCTATAACCAGACAGCAACTGTTAATTTTTGAGAAAAAAAAATTGCGTGGGCTCCCGCATAATTTTAATAATCAGCAGAGGGAAAGCCGACTTCTGATGGCTGATGTTGATATTCTGTGAAGGACCAATAGCCATAAAGGTTGCCAGGCTTTTAATATCAGCTCACAGCTGTTTGTTTAGACTTTACTGGCTAGTTTCCAAGAGGACCCCCCAAAATTGACATAGGATCCCCCTATAAAATCTAACCAGCAAAGGCTAGGCAGACAGCTGCGGTCTGATATTAATAGCCTAGGATGGGGCCATGAATATTGGCCCCTCCCAGACAAAAAATATCAGCTCTCAGCCTCCCCAGAAAAGGCGCATTTAAAAGATGCGCCAAATATGGCACCTAGCCTTACTCTTCCCACTTGTCCTGCAGCGGTGGCAAGTGGGGTTCATATTTGTGGGGTTGATGTCACCTTTGTATTATCATGTGACATCAAGCTCATAGGTTACTAATGGAGATGCATCAATAAGACAAGCTCATAGGTTAGTAATCAAGCTAGTTAGTTAGTAATTTAAGCTAATAGTTAGTAATCAAGTAATCAAGCTCATAGGTTAGTAATGGAGAGGCATCTATAAGACACCTATCCTTTACTAACCCCCACAGTGATAGTGTAGAAAAACACACACACCCAGAATAAAGTCCTTTATTTGAAATAATGACAGAGACTCCTTTAATGAACTTTAATTAAACCGTACTCACCGAACTCCTAATCCACCAATGCCAATGTCTCCTGCAACAAAAATAAAATAATAAACCACAAAATTCCTCACCTGTCAGCCGAGAAGATAATCCATAATGTCTCACGATGCTCCTGATCACTTTCAGAGCAGTCACATCAGTGATGTGACTGCTCTCAAAGACATACGGCGATACACTGACAGGAGCAGTGTATTACTGAGAGAATTCAGCTGGTCAGATCTGGTGATCTCCCTTACGGCACCAGTTCTGCATGGGAACGTTCTCACATAGCGGTGCAGTAAGTGAGAGCATTGGAGCTGATGAACTCCGGTGAACTTTCACGGCAGCTCAGTAATACACTGTGGGAGCAATTACCTCTTGTCAGTTGAGTGTATGTTGGTTTATTATTTTACATTATTTCTAGGAGACCAGGGTGTCGGGGATTTGATGTTAGGTGAGTATATAAATATATTTTTTTTATTTGAATATGTAAGTAAAATTACCTTTTTTTTTTTAACTGTGAGCACAGGCACCAGCAGATGAGACTACGTCTCCCATCAGCGGCACCTGCTGTCACTGTTATCAGTCACAGATGTGGGGTCACGATGACATCTGACAGCATGACCCTGCAGCGCTCTGACCGACAGTCTGCGGTAACATTACCACGGGTTGCAGTCACAGCTGTGGGGTCATGCTGACATCTGCCAGCATGATCCCGCAAGCACTCTGACCAACGGTCTAACCAGCAGTAATGTTACCACCAATAAGAACCACCGTACTTGCGTTTCTCACGCTGTCACACAGATCACAGTGTGGGAAACACCATAGGAAGCCGGTAAAACGCAAAACAAAAGATCAGCAAATCCGCAACAAATCCACAAACATTTTTCTACCTGCGTTTTTGCTGTGGATTTGACTCATTCAAGGTACAGAAACGCTGAAGAAATGCAAAAAGAATTGACATGCTGCAGAAAAAAATGAACGGCAAATACTTGAGGAAATTTACTATGTGCACAACACTTCAGGATTGTCATTGAATGAGCTTTCATAAGGATTCCATAGCATTTTTGGCCCATTTCCGTGCAGAAAAAACACTGCAAAGGCCATAAAAAACGCACTGTGTGCACATACGACTCCTGACAAAATGTGAGTTGGGGCGACGGTGAGCGAATGACTGACACATTAAGTACTTTATTGTTCAATAAGCTTTCTTGACTTGTTTTCATATTGTTAGGGACTGGCGGAACGCACCAAGAATCAGATGTTATGGTATTAGGTGCGTTCGCAGTCCGAGGTCCACCGTGCAGGTAAAAGACCCTGCTGCTAGTACGACGGACTATATGGCGGTACTAAGTATACACACATGGGTTAACTTCACCCTGCGTGAAGGAAGCGATCCTGTTGCGTCACAGGACCGCAGTACCGCACATAAAGCGCGAGCAAGAAGTCAGCGGACTCAACCCCTACACAGGATTGAAGTCCGATTAGACACTTGCTGGCACAACACCGCAACTGGGTGTGTCAGAGGAACATAAATAATAATATTAAGGCACAAGAGTGCGTGCGGTGCCACACTGACGGACGCCACTAACCACCCAGGCTTGGGTCAGGAAAGCGCAGAGCAAGCGCACAGCGCCGTACTGGCGGACACAGCAACTGGTAGCTGTAATGTGTGTTTCGTGCTGTTGGATAAGTCGGGCGCTAGATAGCAAACATACACCTTCCGCGAACAGACATTCAATAGGGAGGGTTATTTAAAGAGCGACTTTCACTCACAACACACACACATATTTACAAGACAATACTAGCGCATGGCCGTGCGGTCATGCGCAGTTTATATAGCTGCAGCACAGGAAACAGCTACAGAAGTTTTGCCCTTTCAGGACCTGCCAAAAGGACCAATGGGATGTGCTGCAGTACCTGAGCATGTGACCCTCGATCTCCAACGGGAGATCCTGCCCTGGGCATGCTCAGACAGAGGAAAGCAGGACTTAGATCCAGAAACGTCCACTCGCCGCTGCCCAGCACTGGCTTAAATGGCAGAAGCAGGAAAAGCAGCAGTAACTCTTCGCATAGAGTCAGACTGAGCGAGACGCTGGGATCGACGTCCCTGCTGAGCAGACTCCACTGCGGCTGGAGAAGAATGGGAGACCGCAGCGGAAACGGATCGAGATTCCCCCTGTGCAGTAGAGGAAACTCGACTCCTAACATTACCCCCCCTCCTTGGGCCTCGCTACGTTCGAAGGCAGCAATGAGCTGCGGGGCCCGAATGTGCTCAACAGGCTCCCAGGACCTGTCCTCGGGGCCATAACCCTTCCAGTCCACCAAATAAAATTTTTTGCCACGTACCACCTTGAACCCCAAAATAGCGTTCACCTCATAATCGTCCGTAGACGAACCCGATGTCCCAGCAGATGACTCGGAAAACCGGGACATATACACGGGTTTCAAGAGGGACACATGAAAGGTGTCGGTGATACCCAGGCGTGGCGGAAGGGCCAAACGATAGACCACAGGATTAACCTGCTCGAGGACCTTAAATGGGCCCAAGTAGCGAGGAGCAAATTTAGTGGACTCAACTCGCAGCCTGATGTTACGGGCGGAGAGCCACACTAAATCGCCAGGAGCAAAGGTCGGGGCAGGGCGCCGATGTGCATCGGCGGAGGACCTCATTCTCTCCTTCGAGGCCCGAATGGCATCCTGAGTGCGGTCCCAAATGTCCCGTGCCTCCACTGCCCAGTCTGCCACCCTGGAGTCAGCAGAGGACACGGGCATAGGCACAGGAACCCGCGGATGCTGGCCGTAATTAAGGAGGAAAGGAGTCTGACCGGTGGAGTCGGCTACAGCGTTATTAAGGGCGAACTCTGCCCATGGTAATAAAGATGCCCAGTCATCCTGCCTGGCAGAAACAAAATGTCGTAGATATGTGACCAGAGTCTGATTGGCCCTCTCTACCAACCCATTTGTCTCGGGTTGATATGCGGAAGAGAGATTTAACTCAATGCTGAGAAGACGACAAAGCTCTCTCCAGACCCGAGACGCAAACTGGGGACCCCGGTCACTGACAATTTTGTCTGGCATGCCGTGTAGGCGGAAGATGTGCCTTATGAACAACGCTGCCAAGGCCCGTGCAGAAGGTAACCGTGGGAGCGGCACCAAATGCACCATTTTCGAGAAATGATCGGTAATAACCCAAATGATGGTACAACCGCGAGACTTGGGCAAACCCACTACAAAGTCCATCCCGACCATCTCCCAGGGCCTGTCTGCCACTGGCAAGGGATAGAGTAACCCAGACGGCCGTTGTCGAGGAGACTTATTTTTGGCGCATGAGACACACGCCAGAACGTAATCTCTGACATCTCGGAGCATATGCGGCCACCAGTACGTCCTCGCCAGCAGCTCAGATGTCCTTTTTGTCCCAAAGTGTCCACCCACCCTGGAGGAATGAGCCCAAGAGAGAACCTCCGGTCGCAAATTTATGGGCACAAAAGTCTTGCCCGGAGGCACAGACTCAAGCGACACCGGAGCCACGGTTCTCAAGCTCTCAGAAGGAACAATAAGCCGAGGCTCTCCTTCCTCCTCCTCAGATGACACAACAGAGCGAGAAAGAGCATCAGCTCGAATATTCTTCTCCCCAGCGAGATAATGGAGGGTGAAGTGGAATCGGGAGAAGAATAAGGACCATCTGGCCTGGCGAGAATTTAGCCGCTGGGCTGTTTGCAAATAGAGCAAATTTTTGTGGTCTGTAAAAACTTGAAAGGGAAAACGAGCCCCCTCCAAGAGATGTCTCCACTCTGAGAAAGCCAATTTCATCGCTAGCAACTCCCTGTCCCCGATGGAATAATTCCTCTCCGCTGGTGTGAAGGTCTTGGAGAAGAAGAAGCACGGATGCTTCCGACCTTGAGCATCCTTTTGGAAGAGGACTGCTCCAGCACCAACGGAAGAGGCATCCACCTCCTTATAAATGGCTTATCGACATCGGGACGATGTAGGATGGGAGCGTTAGCAAAATGAGACTTAGTAGAAGAAAAGGCCTTGGAGACCTCTTCAGACCACACTTTGGGATTTGCTCCCTTCTTGGTGAGGGCTACCAAGGGAGCTACCAAAGTTGAGAAATGGGGAATGAACTGGCGGTAATAATTAATGAACCCCATAAAGCGCTGCACCGCTTTAAGTGAATGGGGTTCTTGCCAGTCCATCACAGCCTGTAGTTTGGCAGGATCCATAGCCAATCCCTGGGCAGAGATGATATAGCCCAGGAAAGGTAAAGACTCCTGCTCAAACACACACTTCTCCAACTTTGCGTAAAGAGAGTTTGCCCGTAAGAGGTCGAAGACTCTGCCAACATCTCTCCGGTGGGAGTCAATATCTGGAGAGAAGATGAGAATATCATCCAGATAGACTACGACCGAGGTGGAAAGCATATCCCGGAAGATGTCGTTGACAAAGTCTTGGAAAACGGCTGGGGCATTACAGAGCCCGAAGGGCATCACCAGATACTCATAGTGCCCATCTCTGGTGTTAAACGCCGTCTTCCATTCGTCCCCCTCACGGATGCGAATCAGGTTATAAGCTCCCCGCAGGTTTAATTTGGTAAATACCTTAGCTCCCCGTAGCCTATCAAAAAGCTCAGAAATCAGGGGCAGCAGGTACTTATTCTTAACGGTGATGGCGTTAAGACCCCTGTAGTCTATGCAAGGACGCAACTCTCCATTCTTCTTCTGTACGAAGAAGAACCCTGCCCCTGCTGGTGACACTGACTTCCTAATAAACCCTCTTGCCAAATTCTCCTGGATGTACTGGGACATAGCCTCCGTTTCCGGGAGAGAGAGGGGATAGACACGTCTCCGAGGAGGTTCTGCTCCAGGCAAGAGATCTATAGGACAGTCATAGGGACGGTGAGGCGGAAGGGTCTCCGCGGCCTTTTTGGAGAAGACGTCTGCATAAGACCAATAGTATTTGGGGAGCGTAGAGAGATCTGCGGGCATCTCAGTGGTGGAAACCTGAACGCACTCTTTCACACATCTGCCCTTACAGGATTCACTCCAACCCAATATCCTCCCAGAGGTCCACTCAATATGTGGGGAGTGGAAACGGAGCCAGGGTATTCCCAGCAGAATCTCATCCATTCCCTCGGGAAGGACAAGAAGGGAAATAATCTCCTGGTGGGATGGGGACATGGCTAACGTGAAAGGGACAGTCTGATGTGTGATCTGTAGCGGAAGTGTCGACCCATTCACCACTCTAACGGTTACTGGTTTGGCAAGCATAACCAGAGGTACTGCGTGGCGCAGAGCAAAAGCAGAAGACATAAAATTTCCTTCTGCTCCTGAATCCACACAAAGCTCTACTGTAAGAGTGGATGTGCCTAACAGGATTGTCCCTTTAAAGGACAATTTGGAGGAAAATGCCGCTGTGTCCAGTGAACCTCCTCCAATGGTCACTAGACGCGATCGTTTTCCCGACCGCCGTGGACATTTATTAGCGTAATGTCCCGGTTGCTGGCAATTTTTACACACCACAGGTACTCGAGCGGTCTGAGACCTAGGTCCCGCTCGAGAAACCTCCATGGCCTCATGGGAGTCAGACGCTATAACAGGAGATTCTAGAGGTTTGGCAAAGGTGGGAGCCAGCCGAAACCTCTGCCTGCACTGGGTCCGCTCCAACCTCCGCTCGTTAAAACGGAGATCGATGCAGGTAGCTATAGTAATAAGCTCCTCCAGTGTGGCGGGAATCTCCCTGGTGGCCAAGGCGTCCTTTACATGATCTGCCAGTCCTTTCCAGAACACCGGAATAAGGACTTTATCCGGCCATTCCAGCTCAGAAGCTAGAGTCCGGAATAGGATGGCGAACTGGCTGACCATGGACGAAGCCTGAGTAATTGCCAACAATTGGAGCGCGGTATCGTGGGTGACACGGGGTCCCAAAAAGACCTGCCTCAGAGCATCCAGGAAGATAAGAGCACTCTGTACCACACGATCACCACGTTCCCAAAGCGGCGTTGCCCACTCCAACGCCCTGCCCGACAAAAGAGACAAGATGAATCCCACCCTCGCCCGTTCTGTAGGAAAACGTGCAGCCAGCAGCTCGAGATGTATGGAGCACTGGCTCACGAATCCCCGACATAGCTTACTGTCACCAGCAAACTTGTCTGGAAGCGGGAGATGGGATGAGGTCGGAGCAGGGGTGGCAGCGGACAAACTGGCTGCAACTGCACTTACAGCCTGAACAGCGACAGCAGTAACGTCCACAGCTGAGGTTGCACGCTCTAGAGCCGCCAACCTACCCTCCAGCTGTTGGATGTACCGCTGTGAACGCTGATCGTCCGTCATTACTAGCCAGACCTTGGCGCTAGTATTCTGTTAGGGACTGGCGGAACGCACCAAGAATCAGATGTTATGGTATTAGGTGCGTTCGCAGTCCGAGGTCCACCGTGCAGGTAAAAGACCCTGCTGCTAGTAAGACGGACTATATGGCGGTACTAAGTATACACACATGGGTTAACTTCACCCTGCGTGAAGGAAGCGATCCTGTTGCGTCACAGGACCACAGTACCGCACATAAAGCGCGAGCAAGAAGTCAGCGGACTCAACCCCTACACAGGATTGAAGTCCGATTAGACACTTGCTGGCACAACACCGCAACTGGGTGTGTCAGAGGAACATAAATAATAATATTAAGGCACACTGACGGACACCACTAACCACCCAGGCTTGGGTCAAGAAAGCGCAGAGCAAGCGCACAGCACCGTACTGGCGGACACAGCAACTGGTAGCTGTAATGTGTGTTTCGTGCTGTTGGATAAGTCGGGCGCTAGATAGCAAACATACACCTTCCGCGAACAGACATTCAATAGGGAGGGATATTTAAAGAGCGACTTTCACTCACAACACACACACATATTTACAAGACAATACTAGCGCATGGCCGTGCGGTCATGCGCAGTTTATATAGCTGCAGCACAGGAAACAGCTACAGAAGTTTTGCCCTTTCAGGACCTGCCAAAAGGACCAATGGGATGTGCTGCAGTACCTGAGCATGTGACCCTTGATCTCCAACGGGAGATCCTGCCCTGGGCATGCTCAGACAGAGGAAAGCAGGACTTAGATCCAGAAACGTCCACTTGCCGCTGCCCAGCACTGGCTTCAATGGCAGAAGCAGGAAAAGCAGCAGTAACTCTTCGCACAG
Source organism: Ranitomeya imitator (assembly GCF_032444005.1). Classification (NCBI taxonomy): domain Eukaryota; kingdom Metazoa; phylum Chordata; class Amphibia; order Anura; family Dendrobatidae; genus Ranitomeya; species Ranitomeya imitator. The sequence continues at coordinate 227,260,463 of NC_091283.1, forward strand.
AGTCAGACTGAGCGAGACGCTGGGATCGACGTCCCTGCTGAGCAGACTCCACTGCGGCTGGAGAAGAATGGGAGACTGCAGCGGAGACGGATCGAGATTCCCCCTGTGCAGTAGAGGAAACTCGACTCCTAACACATATTATGGTATTTCCTCCTATGCAGGTGATTTACTCAATTGGGGGACTTTTCACTGCCAGCCAACATTGTGCCTGGGTTTGGCCAACCACTCTATGTTGGGCCATAGCAGACGATTTAACCTTTGCATTTACTAGGTGGACTCCATTTTTTGTACTTACTAACTACTACATTCTGCTATTCCATATGGCTGAATGGTCTATTTTTGTTGCACTACAACCCCTGGCAAAAATTATAGAATCACCGGCCTTGGAGGATGTTCATTCAGTTGTTTAATTTTGTAGAAAAAAAGCAGATCACAGACATGACACAAAACTAAAGTCATTTCAAATGGCAACTTTCTGGCTTTAAGAAACACTAAAAGAAATCAAGAACAAAAAATGTAATAGTCAGTAATGGTTACTTTTTCAACCAAGCATAGGGGAAAAATTATGGAATTACTCAATTCTAAGGAAAAAATTATGGAATCACCCTGTAAATTTTTATGCCCAAAGATAACACCTGCAACAAATTAGATCTGCACGTTAGTCTGCATCTAAAAAGGAGTGATCCCACCTTGGAGAGCTGCTGCACCAAGTGGACTGACATGAATCATGGCTCCAACACGAGAGATGTCAATTGAAACAAAGGAGAGGATTATCAAACTCTTAAAAGAGGGTAAATAATCATGCAATGTTGCAAAAGATGTTGGTTGTTCACAGTCAGCTGTGTCTTAAATCTGGACCAAATACAAACAACATGGGAAGATTGTTAACGGCAAACATACTGGTAGACCAAGGAAGACATCAAAGCATCAAGACCAGAAACTTAAATGAATATGTCTCCAAAACAGGAAATGCACAACAAAACAGATTAGGAAACGAATGAGTGGAAACTGGAGTCAACGTCTGTGACCAAACTGTAAGAAACCGCCTAAAGGAAATGGGATTTACATACAGAAAAGCTAAACGAAAGCCATCATTAACACCTAAACAGAAAAAAACAAGTTTACAATGAGCTAAGGAAAAGCAATCGTGGACTGTGTATGACTGGATGAAAGTCATATTCAGTGATAAATCGCGAGTCTGCATTGGGCAAGGTGATGATGCTGGAACTTTTGTTTTTCCAAACAATTTTATTAACATTTTCAACCAAAACAAGACATAGAGAGAGCAAGGTTAACATAAATGCAATGGCATGAAACATTCATGAAGCATAAAAGTTAAAATAGAATAAAATAACAAAACAATAAATATTTCCAGCCAGCGAGACCATTTTTTCAAAAAGGAAGGAAAGCAGCCATTCAGTAATGCCAATTTTTGTTCATAGGATTTATGGAAAGCCAGTTTGTCAAATAATTTCTTGTGAACAGGGTATTTTAGAAGATTTCCAAAAAAAAGCAATAGCATTCATAGAAACTAAAAGCAGGTGTATAACAAGTTTCCTAAAAGGTGGAGTCAATTGATCTGCATTCAACGAAAGCAGGGCCAACTGAGGAGACAGAGAAAAATCCGAACGTTTTAATATAATAGAAATAAGAGAAGAGATTTCATCCGAAAAAGGTCTAATATGTGGACAAAACCAAAACAAATGGGAAAGGCTACCATAACGTCCACAATCCCTACAGCAGAGAGGGGAATTGGAAGGATTAATAAATGCTAAGCGAGACGGTGAATAATACCACCTAGAGATAAGGTTAAAATAAGACTCATGAAGAGCCATGGGCATGGTGGCAGAATAAGTCAAGGACATGGCCAGTTCCCAATCATCTAGAGCTACAGAAAGATTCAAAGTAGATTCCCATTTGCTCATGTATGGGGATTTATAATTTTGAAATCCTTATTAAACAACTGGTAGATATATTGAAGTAGACCAAAATATGCTATGACTGAAGTTGCATAAAATATTAATCGCCAGCTCCGATAAAGGAGGGCGACCAGTCACCAGTGGCCTCAAAAAATCCTTTAAAATAGTAAACTGCATAAAAGATGATGAGGGAACACCAAACCTATATTTAAGGTGAGTAAATGAAACAAACTTGTTACCATCAAAGATGTCATGTAGTTTAGAGATTTCCTAGTCAACCCAACTTGAATGCAGATCAAAGAAGAAAACAGCCAAAAATAAGACGGGAAGTCTCAGCATTTTTAATTTTGAGAAATTTCCGCCATGCCACAAGAACAGCTACAAATATCGGATCATCAGACCGAAGCAAAGACTGGTGAAAGGTGAATAAATTGATAATAATATTAAAAGGTGGAGTATTTCTATTATAATATAATTCCAATTCCTCCCATGAAGGTGTATGATCTGCAGACCACCAATATAGACTCTGTTTAATTAAATTAGAGAAATAATAGGCCGAAACATTAGGTAGACCCATACCCCCACGCAATTTATGTTTATACAGTTGACTAGAGGCTATACGAGCTCTCTTGTTACCCCAAACAAACAGATTGAGGTGTGCCTGCAAACTGGTCTAATAGGAAGTAGAAACAAGTAAAGGAAGGGACCTGAAGATATAGAGGATCTTGGGAAGAATTATTGATTTTACAATAAGGCACCTTCCCCACCAAGATAATACGTTATCATCATAAAATCTAAGCTCTTTAGAAATGGAAGCAATAGGAGAATCCAAATTGCTGGGAATCAAGGAGCTAAGGTTTCTATAAAATCTCAGACCCAAATAAACAATACCCGTGTCCGCCCAACCCCAGGGCGAAATATCCTTTATACTCCGGATTTGAGAATCAGTGAGGTTAAATTGAAACTTTTTTGACTTGGACTTGTTTATTTGAAAAATAGAACGACAAGGATTGGTAAGGGACAAGTGAATATCATCAGCATATAAACTGATTTTAAATTCCTTACGATCCATGCGAACTCCCTTTATGAAGGGATTATCTCTAATGAGCTGGGCTAATGGCTCTATGGCAAGGGCAAAAAGCAGTGGAGAAAGGGGGCAACCCTGCCAAGTACCATTAGAGATTGGAAATGGGGAAGAAAAGTGATTATTAATATACATTTTTGCCTGAGGATCAGAATATAAAGCCATAATTTTATTTAGAAAGTCCAAATCAAAGCCAAAAAAAGAAAAGTCCAATTAAGGCTACTTTCACACATCCATCTGTACGGGGCCGTCGCAAACCGTCAGCCCGACGTACCGACGACGTTGTGCTAAATGTAGCACAACATGGGCAGCGGATGCAGTATTACAACGCATCCGCTGCCCATTGTGATGAGCGGGAGAGGAGGGAGCGGAGTTTCGGCCGCGCATGCGCGGTCGAAAATGGCGGACACGTCGCACAAGAAAAGTTACATTGAACTTATTTTGTGCTTGCATCCGCCAAAACACGACGGATCCGTCGCACGAAGGATACGACGTGTGCCCATCTGTCGCGATTTGTCGCTGATACAAGTCTATGGGCAAAAAACGCATCCTGCAAGCACATTTGCAGGATCTGTTTTTTGCCCATAACAACGGATTGCGACGGAGGAAAAAAGACGGAAGTGTGAAAGTAGCCTTGAGCAATCAAACGCTTTCTCTGCATCAAGGGAAATTAAAGTGGAGTTAAATTTTCGGGAATTAATTAGTTTAATGGTGCCTTCTGGTACCTTCAATGGATTGCCGGTGCTTGATAAATCCAATCTGGTCCGTGGAAATTAATTTGGGCAAAATAAGGTTAAGACGGTTAGCTAAGACTTTGAAATAAATTTTGAGGTCAGAATTAATTAATGAAATGGGACGGTAATTAAGTATTTGATCAGGACTAGTATGAGGCTTGGGAATAAGTATAATTGTGGCATCCAAATTTTCCCTAGGGAAAGAACCAATGGACGCAGCGGCATTAAAAATTTGAACTAAGTGGAGGACAAGAATTTCACGAAATGATTTATAATAATTATTGCTATAACCATCAGGACTAGGGGCCTTATAAGATTTCAATTGTTTTATTGTGTCACTAATCTCTTCTGCAGTAAAAGGAGCAGCCAAAAAGTCTGCATCCATGAAATCAAGTTGTGGAAGATTGACAGAAGACAAAAAGTCATCAATAGATCTCGCACCTGTAATGGGAAGAAAGGGATCAGACCGCAAATTATATAACTGATTGAGATATTATGCAAATTCATTTGCAATGTCCTGTGGGTGGGTGAGAGAAATGCCCTTAGGAGTAATGATCTTGTCGATTCGGTTACGTATTCTAACCTTTTTAATTCTATTAAACATAAAACGAGTGGGCTTGTTAAGGGACATATAGTGATTGATTTTTGATTGTTTGACTGCAGAGTCATAAAATGAAAAAATTGTGGCTCTCAATTCATTCCTAAGATGGGATAAATCAGTCAAAGTTTTGGAACAAGGGGTGGGGCTATTGGTCAATGCCAGCTCCAGCTCCTTCTCTTTAATCAACGTTTAATCTTTTGGCGGTTAAAATTTTTAATTCGGGAGGAAATATGAATGAGAGCGCCACGTAGAACCGCCTTGTGCGCATTCCACTGGAGGAATGGCTTTAAAGGGTCATACACATTCTAAGAAAAATAAAGGTTAAGAGATCTAGAACATTCCTCATGGTATGTGTTCTGATTAGGTAATTCAGTACCACAATGGACATAGAAGTCAGAGCACATACAGTGATCTGACAATAACCCAAAAACATAGAACGAGCTCTGAGACGTGGGAACTCTGCTGACCACAATCCCTAATCCTCTCCAACCACAACTAGAGGCAGCCGTGGATTGCGCCTAACGCTCCCTATGCAACTCGGCACAGCCTGAGAAACTAGCTAGCCTGAAGATAGAAAATAAGCCTACCTTGCCTCAGAGAAATACCCCAAAGGAAAAGGCAGCCCCCCACATATAATGACTGTGAGTTAAGATGAAAAGACAAACGTAGAGATGAAATAGATTTAGCAAAGTGAGGCCCGACTTTCTGAACAGAGCGAGGATAGGAGTAACTTTGCGGTCAACACAAAACCCTACAAACAACCACGCAAAGGGGCAAAAAGACCCTCCGTACCGACTAACGGCACGGAGGTACACCCTCTGCATCCCAGAGCTTCCAGCAGGCAAGAAAAACCAAAAAAGCAAGCTGGACAGAAAAAAACAGCAAACAAAATAACAAAAGCGGAACTTAGCTATGCAGAGCAGCAGGCCACAGGAACGATCCAGGAGGAAGCAAGTCCAATACTAGAACATTGACTGGAAGCCAGGATCAGAGCACCAGGTGGAGTTAAATAGAGCATCACCTAACGACTTCACCACATCACCTGAGGAAGGAAACTCAGAAGCCGCAGTACCACTCTCCTCCACCAACGGAAGCTCACAGACAGAATCAGCCGAAGTACCACTTGTGACCACAGGAGGGAGCTCTGCCACAGAATTCACAACAGTACCCCCCCTTGAGGAGGGGTCACCGAACCCTCACCAGAGCCCCCAGGACGACCAGGATGAGCCATATGAAAGGCACGAACAAGATCGGGAGCATGGACATCAGAGGCAAAGACCCAGGAATTATCTTCCTGAGCATAACCCTTCCACTTAACCAGATACTGGAGTTTCCGTCTAGAAACACGAGAATCCAAAATCTTCTCCACAATATACTCCAACTCCCCCTCCACCAAAACCGGGGCAGGAGGATCAACAGATGGAACCATAGGTGCCACGTATCTCCGCAACAATGACCTATGGAATACGTTATCGACGGAAAAAGAATCTGGAAGGGTCAAACGAAAAGACACAGGATTAAGAACCTCAGAAATCCTATATGGACCAATGAAACGAGGCTTAAATTTAGGAGAGGAAACCTTCATAGGAATATGACGAGACGACAACCAAACCAAATCCCCAACACGAAGTCGGGGACCCACACAGCGTCTGCGATTAGCAAAACGTTGAGCCTTCTCCTGGGACAAGGTCAAATTGTCCACTACATGAGTCCAGATCTGCTGCAACCTGTCCACCACAGTATCCACACCAGGACATTCCGAAGACTCAACCTGCCCTGAAGAGAAACGAGGATGGAACCCAGAGTTGCAGAAAAACGGTGAAACCAAGGTAGCCGAGCTGGCCCGATTATTAAGGGCGAACTCAGCCAAAGGCAAAAAGGACACCCAGTCATCCTGATCAGCAGAAACAAAGCATCTCAGATATGTTTCCAAGGTCTGATTGGTTCGTTCGGTCTGGCCATTAGTCTGAGGATGGAAAGCCGAGGAAAAAGACAAGTCAATGCCCATCCTAGCACAAAAGGCTCGCCAAAACCTCGAAACAAACTGGGAACCTCTGTCAGAAACGATATTCTCCGGAATGCCATGTAAACGAACCACATGCTGGAAGAACAATGGCACCAAATCAGAGGAGGAAGGTAATTTAGACAAGGGTACCAAATGGACCATCTTAGAGAAGCGATCACAAACCACCCAAATGACTGACATTTTTTGAGAGACGGGAAGATCTGAAATAAAATCCATAGAGATATGTGTCCAAGGCCTCTTCGGGACCGGCAAGGGCAAAGGAACCCACTGGCACGAGAACAGCAGGGCTTAGCCCGAGCACAAATCCCACAGGACTGCACAAAAGAACGCACATCCCGTGACAGAGATGGCCACCAAAAGGATCTAGCCACTAACTCTCTGGTACCAAAGATTCCAGGATGACCAGCCAACACCGAACAATGAACCTCAGAGATAACTCTATTCGTCCACCTATCAGGGACAAACAGTTTCTCCGCTGGGCAACGATCAAGTTTATTAGCCTGAAATTTTTGCAGCACCCGCCGCAAATCAGGGGAGATGGCAGACACAATTACTCCCTCTTTGAGAATACCCGCCGGCTCAGATAAACCCGGAGAGTCGGGCACAAAACTCCTAGACAGGGCATCCGCCTTCACATTTTTAGAGCCCGGAAGGTACGAAACCACAAAGTCAAAACGGGAGAAAAACAGCGACCAGCGAGCCTGTCTAGGATTCAACCGTTTGGCAGACTCGAGATAAGTCAAGTTCTTATGATCAGTCAAGACCACCACGCGATGATTAGCTTCTTCAAGCCAATGACGCCACTCCTCGAATGCCCACTTCATGGCCAGCAACTCTCGATTGCCAACATCATAATTTCGCTCAGCAGGCGAAAACTTCCTGGAAAAGAAGGCGCATGGTTTCATCACCGAGCAATCAGAACTTCTCTGCGACAAAACAGCCCCCGCTCCAATTTCAGAAGCATCAACCTCGAGCTGGAACGGAAGCGAAACATCTGGCTGACATAACACAGGGGCAGAAGAAAAACGACGCTTCAACTCTTGAAAAGCTTCCACAGCAGAAGACCAATTGACCACATCAGCACCCTTCTTGGTCAAATCGGTCAATGGTTTAGCAATACTAGAAAAATTGCAGATGAAGCGACGATAAAAATTAGCAAAGCCCAGGAACTTTTGCAAACTCTTCAGAGAAGTCGGCTGAGTCCAATCATGGATGGCCTGGACCTTAACAGGATCCATCTCGATAGTAGAAGGGGAAAAAATAAACCCCAAAAATGAAACCTTCTGAACACCAAAGAGACACTTTGATCCCTTCACAAACAAAGAATTAGCACGCAGGACCTGGAACACCATTCTGACCTGCTTCACATGAGACTCCCAATCATCCGAGAAGACCAAAATATCATCCAAGTACACAATCAGGAATTTATCCAGGTACTCTCGGAAGATGTCATGCATAAAGGACTGAAACACTGATGGAGCATTGGCAAGTCCGAATGGCATAACTAGGTATTCAAAATGGCCCTCGGGCGTATTAAATGCAGTTTTCCATTCATCGCCTCACTTAATACGCACAAGATTATATGCACCACGAAGATCTATCTTGGTGAACCAACTAGCCCCCTTAATCTGAGCAAACAAATCAGATAACAGCGGCAAGGGGTACTGAAATTTGACCGTGATCTTATTTAGAAGGCGGTAATCTATACAAGGTCTCAGCGAACCATCCTTCTTGGCCACAAAAAAGAACCCCGCTCCCAATGGCGACGATGACGGGCGAATTTGCCCCTTCTCCAAGGACTCCTTGACATAACTCCGCATAGCGGCGTGCTCAGGTACAGATAAATTAAACAGTCGACCTTTTGGAAATTTACTACCAGGAATCAAATCGATAGCACAATCACAATCCCTATGTGGAGGTAGGGCATCGGACTTGGGCTCATCAAATACATCCTGATAATCAGACAAGAACTCTGGGACCTCAGAAGGGGTGGATGATGAAATAGACAGGAATGGGACATCACCATGTACCCCCTGACAACCCCAGCTGGACACAGACATGGATTTCCAATCTAATACTGGATTATGGACCTGTAGCCATGGCAACCCCAACACGACCACATCATGCAGATTATGCAACACCAGAAAGCGAATATCCTCCTGATGTGCAGGAGCCATGCACATGGTCAGCTGGGTCCAGTACTGAGGCTTATTCTTGGCCAAAGGCGTAGCATCAATTCCTCTCAATGGAATAGGACACTGCAAGGGCTCCAAGAAAAACCCACAACGCCTAGCATACTCCAAGTCCATCAAATTCAGGGCATCGCCTGAATCCACAAATGCCATGACAGAATAGGATGACAAAGAGCAGATCAAAGTAACGGACAAAAGAATTTTTGACTGTACTGTACCAATGGTGGCAGACCTAGTGAAAAGCTTAGTGCGTTTAGGACAATCAGAGATAGCATGAGTGGAATCACCACAGTAGAAACACAGCCCATTCTGACGTCTGTGTTCTTGCCGTTCAACTCTGGTCAAAGTCCTATCGCACTGCATAGGCTCAGGTTTATGCTCAGATAATACCGCCAAATGGTGCACAGATTTACGCTCACGCAAGCGTCGACCGATCTGAATGGCCAAAGACATAGACTCATTTAGACCAGCAGGCATAGGAAATCCCACCATGACATCCTTAAGGGCTTCAGAGAGACCCTTTCTGAAAATAGCTGCGAGCGCACCTTCATTCCATTGAGTGAGCACGGACCACCTTCTAAATTTCTGACAGTGAATCTCAATCTCATCCTGACCCTGACACAGAGCCAGCAAATTTTTCTCTGCCTGATCCACTGAATTAGGTTCATCGTACAGCAATCCGAGCGCCAGGAAAAACGCATCAATATTACTTAATGCAGGATCTCCTGGCGCAAGGGAAAATGCCCAGTCTTGAGGGTCGCCACGCAAAAAGGAAATAATAATTCTCACTTGTTGAACTGGGTCACCAGAGGAGCGAGGTTTCAAGGCCAGAAACAGCTTGCAATTATTTTTGAAATTCACAAACTTGGCTCTATCACCATAAAACAAATCAGGAATAGGAATTCTTGGTTCTAACATAGGATTCTGAACCACCAAATCTTGAATCTTTTGTACATTTATAACGAGATTATCCATTGAAGAGCACAGACCCTGAATGTCCATGTCCACACCTGTGTCCTGAACCACCCAAATGTCTAGGGGAAAAAAAAGGCAAAACACAGTGCAAAGAAAAAAAAAATGGTCTCAGAACTTCTTTTTTCCCTCTATTGGGAATCATTAGTACTTTTGGCTTCCAGTACTGTTCTGATTAGTTAATTCAGTACCACAATGGACATAGAAGTCAGAGCACATACAGTGATCTGACAATAACCCAAAAACATAGAACGAGCTCTGAGACGTGGGAACTCTGCTGACCGCAATCCCTAATCCTCTCCAACCACAACTAGAGGCAGCCGTGGATTGCGCCTAACGCTCCCTATGCAACTCGGCACAGCCTGAGAAACTAGCTAGCCTGAAGATAAAAAATAAGCCTACCTTGCCTCAGAGAAATACCCCAAAGGAAAAGGCAGCCCCCCACATATAATGACTGTGAGTTAAGATGAAAAGACAAACGTAGAGATGAAATAGATTTAGCAAAGTGAGGCCCGACTTTCTGAACAGAGCGAGGATAGGAAAGGTAACTTTGCGGTCAACACAAAACCCTACAAACAACCACGCAAAGGGGCAAAAAGACCCTCCGTACCGACTAACGGCACGGTGGTACACCCTCTGCGTCCCAGAGCTTCCAGCAGGCAAGAAAAAACAAAAAAGCAAGCTGGACAGAAAAAAACAGCAAACAAAATAACAAAAGCGGAACTTAGCTATGCAGAGCAGCAGGCCACAGGAACGATCCAGGAGGAAGCAAGTCCAATACTAGAACATTGACTGGAAGCCAGGATCAGAGCACCAGGTGGAGTTAAATAGAGCAGCACCTAACGACTTCACCACATCACCTGAGGAAGGAAACTCAGAAGCCGCAGTACCACTCTCCTCCACCAACGGAAGCTCACAGACAGAATCAGCCGAAGTACCACTTGTGACCACAGGAGGGAGCTGTGCCACAGAATTCACAACAGGTATGTAGGATTTTGAAAAATAGAAGCATTACACTTCCACAACGGTTGATTATTGATAGAGTGACCTTCAATCAATTTGGCAATGACAAAGGCATGATCCAAAATGGAATTATTACCAATGGATATAGAGGAAAATCTAGGGAGGGAGAACACATCTGATAATATCAGATCAATGCGAGAAGCTGACAAATAGGAGTCAGAAAAATATGTGTATTCCCTTGAAGTGGAGTTTAAACATGTAAAGATGTCATAAAGTTCGTGAGTAAAAAGCCAATTATTTAAGGAGGGGAAGTTTGTTATGTTTGCTAATGACAGGTGTTATGAAGGCAATCCAGAAACACAGTGTGCTTAGCGATCAGAGCGCACACAGTGATCTGACAAATACCCAAAAATACAAGAACGAGCTCTGAGACGTGGAAACTCTGTAGACTGCACACCTGATCCTATCCTAAACACAACTAAAAGCGGCTGTGGATTGCGCCTAACAACTACCTAGGCAACTCGGCACAGCCTAAGAAACTAGCTAGCCTGAAGATAGAAAAATAGGCCTGACTTGCCCCAGAGAAATTCCCCAAAGGAAAAGGCAGCCCCCCACATATAATGACTGTGAGTAAGATGAAAAGACAAAACGTAGGGATGAAATAGATTCAGCAAAGTGGGGCCCGATATTCTAGGACAGAGCGAGGACAGTAAAGCGAACTTTGCAGTCTACAAAAAACCCTAAAGCAAAACCACGCAAAGGGGGCAAAAAAAACCCACCGTGCCGAACTAACGGCACGGCGGTACACCCTTTGCGTCTCAGAGCTTCCAGCAAAACAAAAGACAAGCTGGACAGAAAAAAAGCAACAAAAAAGCAAAAAGCACTTAGCTATACAGAGCAGCAGGTCACAGGAACAATCAGGAGAAGCTCAGATCCAACACTGAAACATTGACAAGGAGCAAGGATAGCAGCATCAGGCGGAGTTAAGTAATGAGGCAGTTAACGAGCTCACCAGAACACCTGAGGGAGGAAGCTCAGAAGCTGCAGTACCACTTGTGACCACAGGAGTGAATTCAGCCACAGAATTCACAACAGTATCCCCCCCTTGAGGAGGGGTCACCGAACCCTCACCAGAGCCCCCAGGCCGACCAGGATGAGCCGCATGAAAGGCACGAACAAGATCGGAAGCATGAACATCAGAGGCAAAAACCCAGGAATTATCTTCCTGAGCATAACCCTTCCATTTAACCAGATACTGGAGTTTCCGTCTAGAAACACGAGAATCCAAAATCTTCTCCACAATATACTCCAATTCCCCCTCCACCAAAACCGGGGCAGGAGGCTCAACAGATGGAACCATAGGTGCCACGTATCTCCGCAACAACGACCTATGGAATACATTATGTATGGAAAAGGAGTCTGGGAGGGTCAAACGAAAAGACACAGGATTGAGAACCTCAGAAATCCTATATGGACCAATAAAACGAGGTTTAAATTTAGGAGAGGAAACCTTCATAGGAATATGACGAGAAGATAACCAAACCAGATCCCCAACACGAAGTCGGGGACCCACACGGCGTCTGTGATTAGCGAAAAGTTGAGCTTTCTCCTGGGACAAGATCAAATTGTCCACTACCTGAGTCCAGATCTGCTGCAACCTATCCACCACAGAATCCACACCAGGACAGTCCGAAGACTCAACCTGTCCTGAAGAGAAACGAGGATGGAACCCAGAATTGCAAAAAAATGGAGAAACCAAGGTAGCCGAGCTGGCCCGATTATTAAGGGCGAACTCAGCCAACGGCAAAAAGGACACCCAATCATCCTGGTCTGCAGAAACAAAACATCTCAGATATGTTTCCAAGGTCTGATTGGTTCGTTCGGTCTGGCCATTAGTCTGAGGATGGAAAGCCGAGGAAAAGGATAGGTCAATGCCCATCCTACCACAAAAGGCCCGCCAAAACCTTGAAACAAACTGGGAACCTCTGTCAGAAACAATATTCTCAGGAATGCCATGCAACCGAACCACATGCTGAAAGAACAAAGGTACCAAATCAGAGGAGGAAGGCAATTTAGCCAAGGGCACCAGATGGACCATTTTAGAAAAGCGATCACAGACCACCCAAATGACTGACATCTTTTGAGAAACGGGAAGGTCAGAAATTAAATCCATCGAAATATGTGTCCAAGGCCTCTTTGGGACCGGCAAGGGCAAAAGCAACCCACTGGCACGAGAACAGCAGGGCTTAGCCCTAGCACAAATCCCACAGGACTGCACAAAAGCACGTACATCCCGTGACAGAGATGGCCACCAGAAGGATCTAGCCACTAACTCTCTGGTACCAAAGATTCCAGGATGACCAGCCAACACCGAACAATGAAGTTCAGAGATAAGTTTATTAGTCCACCTATCAGGGACGAACAGTTTCTCTGCTGGACAACGATCATGTTTATTCGCCTGAAATTTTTGCAGCACCCGCCGCAAATCAGGGGAGATGGCAGACACAATGACTCCTTCCTTGAGGATACCCGCTGGCTCAGATAAACCCGGAGAGTCGGGCACAAAACTCCTAGACAGAGCATCCGCCTTCACATTTTTAGAGCCCGGAAGGTACGAAATCACAAAGTCGAAGCGGGCAAAAAATAACGACCAACGGGCCTGTCTAGGATTCAAGCGCTTGGCAGACTCGAGATAAGTCAAGTTCTTATGATCAGTCAATACCACCACGCGATGCTTAGCTCCTTCAAGCCAATGACGCCACTCCTCGAATGCCCACTTCATGGCCAGCAACTCTCGATTGCCCACATCATAATTACGCTCAGCGGGCGAAAACTTCCTGGAAAAGAAAGCACATGGTTTCATCACTGAGCAATCAGAACCTCTCTGTGACAAAACCGCCCCTGCTCCAATCTCAGAAGCATCAACCTCGACCTGGAACGGAAGAGAAACATCTGGCTGACACAACACAGGGGCAGAACAAAAACGACGCTTCAACTCCTGAAAAGCTTCCACAGCAGCAGAAGACCAATTAACCAAATCAGCACCCTTCTTGGTCAAATCGGTCAATGGTTTGGCAATGCTAGAAAAATTACAGATGAAGCGACGATAAAAATTAGCAAAGCCCAGGAACTTTTGCAGACTTTTCAGAGATGTCGGCTGAATCCAATCCTGGATGGCTTGGACCTTAACTGGATCCATCTCGATAGTAGAAGGGGTAAAGATGAACCCCAAAAATGAAACTTTCTGCACACCGAAGAGACACTTTAATCCCTTCACAAACAAAGAGTTAGCACGCAGGACCTGAAAAACCATTCTGACCTGCTTCACATGAGACTCCCAATCATCTGAGAAGATCAAAATGTCATCCAAGTAAACAATCAGGAATTTATCCAGATACTCACGGAAGATGTCATGCATTAAAGACTGAAACACAGATGGAGCATTGGCAAGTCCGAACGGCATCACTAGATACTCAAAATGACCCTCGGGCGTATTGAATGCAGTTTTCCATTCATCTCCTTGCCTGATTCTCACCAGATTATACGCACCACGAAGATCTATCTTAGTGAACCAACTAGCCCCCTTAATCCGAGCAAACAAGTCAGATAACAATGGCAAGGGATACTGAAATTTAACAGTGATCTTATTAAGAAGGCGGTAATCAATACACGGTCTCAGCGAACCATCCTTCTTGGCTACAAAGAAGAACCCTGCTCCCAGTGGTGATGACGATGGGCGAATATGTCCCTTCTCCAGGGATTCCTTCACATAACTGCGCATAGCGGCGTGTTCGGGCACGGATAAATTAAATAATCGACCTTTAGGGAATTTACTACCAGGAATCAAATTGATAGCACAATCACAATCCCTATGCGGAGGTAGAGCATCGGACTTGGGCTCTTCAAATACATCCTGATAATCAGACAAGAACTCTGGGACCTCAGAAGGGGTGGATGACGAAATCGACAAAAATGGAACATCACCATGTACCCCCTGACAACCCCAGCTGGATACCGACATGGAATTCCAATCCAATACTGGATTATGGGTTTGTAGCCATGGCAACCCCAACACGACCACATCATGCAGATTATGCAACACCAGGAAGCGAATAACTTCCTGATGTGCAGGAGCCATGCACATGGTCAGCTGGGCCCAGTATTGAGGTTTATTCTTGGCCAAAGGTGTAGCATCAATTCCTCTCAATGGAATAGGACACCGCAAAGGCTCCAAGAAAAACCCACAACGTTTAGCATAATCCAAATCCATCAGATTCAGGGCAGCGCCCGAATCCACAAACGCCATGACAGAAAACGACGACAAAGAGCATATCAAGGTAATGGACAGAAGGAATTTGGACTGTACAGTACCAATGACGGCAGACCTAGCGGACCGCTTAGTGCGCTTAGGACAATCAGAAATAGCATGAGTGGAATCACCACAGTAGAAACACAGACCATTCAGACGTCTGTATTCCTGCCGTTCAACTCTAGTCATAGTCCTATCGCACTGCATAGGCTCAGGTTTAACCTCAGGCAGTACCGCCAAATGGTGCACAGATTTACGCTCGCGCAAGCGTCGACCGATCTGAATGGCCAAAGACAAAGACTCATTCAAACCAGCAGGCATAGGAAATCCCACCATGACATCCTTAAGAGCCTCAGAGAGACCCTTTTTTGAACAAAGCTGCCAGCGCAGATTCATTCCACTGAGTGAGTACTGACCATTTCCTAAATTTCTGACAATATACTTCTATATCATCCTGACCCTGGCACAAAGCCAGCAAATTTTTCTCAGCCTGATCCACTGAATTAGGCTCATCGTACAGCAATCCGAGCGCCAGGAAAAACGCATCGACACTACTCAATGCAGGGTCTCCTGGCGCAAGAGAAAATGCCCAGTCTTGAGGGTCGCCGCGCAAAAAAGAAATAATAATCAAAACCTGTTGAATAGGATTACCAGAAGAATGAGGTTTCAAGGCCAGAAATAGCTTACAATTATTTTTGAAACTTAGAAACTTAGTTCTATCTCCAAAAAACAAATCAGGAATAGGAATTCTTGGTTCTAACATAGATTTCTGATCAATAGTATCTTGAATTTTTTGTACATTTATAACGAGATTATCCATTGAAGAGCACAGACCCTGAATATCCATGTCCACACCTGTGTCCAGAATCACCCAAATATCTAGGGGAAAAAAAAAAGTGAACACAGAGCAGAAAAAAAAAAAAAATGATGTCAGAACTTTTTCTTTCCCTCTATTGAGAATCATTAGTTTGGCTCCTTGTACTGTTATGTTTGCTAATGACAGGTGTTATGAAGGCAATCCAGAAACACAGTGTGCTTAGCGATCAGAGCGCACACAGTGATCTGACAAATACCCAAAAATACAAGAACGAGCTCTGAGACGTGGAAACTCTGTAGACTGCACACCTGATCCTATCCTAAACACAACTAAAAGCGGCTGTGGATTGCGCCTAACAACTACCTAGGCAACTCGGCACAGCCTAAGAAACTAGCTAGCCTGAAGATAGAAAAATAGGCCTGACTTGCCCCAGAGAAATTCCCCAAAGGAAAAGGCAGCCCCCCACATATAATGACTGTGAGTAAGATGAAAAGACAAAACGTAGGGATGAAATAGATTCAGCAAAGTGGGGCCCGATATTCTAGGACAGAGCGAGGACAGTAAAGCGAACTTTGCAGTCTACAAAAAACCCTAAAGCAAAACCACGCAAAGGGGGCAAAAAAAACCCACCGTGCCGAACTAACGGCACGGCGGTACACCCTTTGCGTCTCAGAGCTTCCAGCAAAACAAAAGACAAGCTGGACAGAAAAAAAGCAACAAAAAAGCAAAAAGCACTTAGCTATACAGAGCAGCAGGTCACAGGAACAATCAGGAGAAGCTCAGATCCAACACTGAAACATTGACAAGGAGCAAGGATAGCAGCATCAGGCGGAGTTAAGTAATGAGGCAGTTAACGAGCTCACCAGAACACCTGAGGGAGGAAGCTCAGAAGCTGCAGTACCACTTGTGACCACAGGAGTGAATTCAGCCACAGAATTCACAACAGAAGTTAAGCCTATTTGAGGATGAGGCATCAAGTATATTATCAGGGACCAAATTAAAGTCTCCTAAAAGTAAAAGAATGCATTTTTTAAGTGGTTCAATTTTTTTTCAGCAACTTATCTAAAAATTTAATTTGACCCTTATTAGGAGCATAAATATGTACAATTGTGTGAATTTGGGAATTTAACTTGCAAACAAGAACATGAAAATGACCATTCACATCAACCAATTCCTCCAATAGTTCAAACGACAAGGAGTCTCTGATCAGGGTCATAACGCCTGCCCCTTTAGAGGGACCTGAGGCTTCAAAAACATGCGGGTAATGTTTTAGGGCAAATGCAGGATGATTATGTATCTTAAATTTAGTCTCTTGCAGGCACACCACATCTGCAACAGATTTATTAATTTCCCTCTGAAAGGAAAAACGTCTATTCGGGCTATTAAGACCCCTCCCATTATACAGTAGGTAACCAAAGTAAGCACCATGAGAGAAAAAAGAAAGACAAAATTGGTGTTAGTAGGCAATCACCAGCTGGAAAGTAACAAGAAAAAGAAATGACTACCAAGAATAAATAGACAAAGAAAAGTACAAACTTTAAACTTTACAATACCAGAGCATTAGAGGGAAACCAACAAAATGGCTCTCCTTCATGTACCGGGGGGGGGGGGGGGGGTGAAAGTCCATGCAGCGCAAGGCCAAGGAGACCTTCATTAGTACCAATAACAAATATTTATGATTGAACAAATGAATAATAGAAGTACAATATCATACAATATTAGAAAACTCAGGTACTTAAATCAAAAAATGACAAATTGAGCTCAAGTGACATGGTCTGGACCTATGGAAGTAGATGCAGGAACGGAAGAAATAACACCGTGGGATTTCAAAAATAGGAGACCCTCCTCAGGTGTAAGAAAAACTGCATTTTCCCCCCCTATAATTAAAGATGAGCCTCAGAGGAAAACCCCACTTGTAAGGAAGGCCTTTCTTTCTCAGCATGGAGGTGAGTGATCTAAAGTGCCTCCGTCCCTCAATAGTCGCTTTGGACAGGTCAGCAAACAACTTAAAATGGTAATAGGGTTCCGGGAATCCTTTAAATTTGACCAGACTTTGTATTTTCTCTTTAATATGATAAAAGTGAATTTTCATGATAACATCTCTAGGGAGGTCTTTAGGGACAGAAGGATTGGGAATAATCCTCCTAAAAATCCCCTTAACAAACTCAGGGAGCTTAATGGGCAAGATATCTTCAGATATACCTCTAATTTTAATGTTGTTACGACCGGATCTGTCATCTAGATCTGCCAACTTAAGCTTCAACTGACGAATCTCTGACTTAAGGTACCTTCACACTAAACAACTTCACAACGATATCGCTAGCGATCCGTGACGTTGCAGCGTCCTGGCTAGCGATATCGTTGTGTTTGACACGCAGCAGCGATCAGGATCCTGCTGTGATGTCGTTGGTCGGAGCTAGTAGGCCAGCACTTTCTTTCGTCACTGGACCTCCTGTAGACATCGCTGAATCGGCGTGTGTGACACCGATTCAGCGATGTCTTCACTGGTAACTAGGGTAAACATCGGGTTACTAAGCGCAGGGGCGCGCTTAGTAACCCGATGTTTACCCTGGTTACCAGCGTAAAAGTAAAAAAAAACAAACACTTCATACTTACCTTCCGCTGTCTGTCCCTCGGCGCTCTGCTTCTCTGCCCTGTGTAAGCACAGCGGCCGGAAAGCAGAGCGGTGACATCACCGCTCTGCTTTCCGGCCGCTGTGCTCACAGCCAGTACAGAGAAGCACAGCGCCGAGGACAGACAGCGGAAGGTAAGTATGAAGCGTTTGTTTTTTTTACTTTTAGGATGGTAATCAGGGTAAACATCAGGTTATTAAGCGCAGCCCTGCGCTTAGTAACCCAATGTTTACCCTGGTTACCGGCATCGTTGGTCGCTGGAGAGCTGTCTGTGTGACAGCTCTCCAGCGACCAAACAGCGATGCTGCAGCGATCCAGATCGTTGTCTGGATCGCTGCAGCGTCGTTTAGTGTGAAGGTACCTTTAGAGTCAGACTGTTCCTTTAGGGACAGTGCATGTGTCTTTTTCAATTCTCCCAGTCTGACTTCATGGTTATCCAACCAAGAAGTGAAAAACTCAAGAGTCTCCTGAAATATATTCGTCTGGTTGTCCATATCAAGAAGCAATCTGGTGCTAAGTTTATCAACCAGAGTATCCATACACGCCTCAAGCGACGTTGCATCATGAAAGGTACAAGAAGACTGGGAAGACACAGATGATTTCTCGGTCCTTAGTTTGGACTTTTTTGGACTAGGATTGGGAGAATAATTAGTAGAGTCCTCTTCCGAAGAATTGGTAATGGAGGACCGCGTTCCCCTCAACTTGAGGGACCCTTCCTCTTTGAAGAGGAAGAGAGGTCCATGGTCTCAGTAAAAATGAGTGAAGAGGGAAGTTCCACACTGAGCTCTGCTAAGCAAGCTTTAGGCGAGGACGTGGAATGAGAAAGGACCTTGATAGAGGACTGTGAGAGCTCTCTCTCAATAGGAGAACAAGAATTAACTGGACTCAGCAAATTAACCGAGTCCCTTGAAGAACCACGATTAGCCCGTGGGTCCTTATTTTGTTTTTGAGCTCTTGAAGAACCAGATGATTTAGCCATAGGCAATTTAGAGGTGAGATGACTCATGGTGTCCAGCAGTATTATAGAAAAGTGATTGAAGGTAAGACAAGGTCCCACCACAATGCGATATTGTATAGGTTATGACATAGAAACTTGTTATATATTTTAGCAACCTCTTAGTTTAAAATGTTATCTCCCAATAAGGTTCAGGTAAAAGTGACCTAAAAAGTAAATATGTAGATATATAAATACACAATATAATTTTGTTATAAGCTTTACATAATTATTATTATTATTAATATTATAATTATCAGAACCAACTTCAACTTTTTTAAAAGTAACTACTAAAAGGAAACGGACAAAAAGTCCTTTTCAGGCAATAAAAATATCCGGCCCTTCCCCACCCTCAATGAAACCAAGCAAGCAATAAGTCAATATTATGCAAAGACAGAGCAGCTGTAATCTTCTGCAGCCTCCAGAAGATGGCCGCAGTCAGTGGTGACATCAACGCCAGAGGAGGAGAAGCCGGGGAACCGATGGAAACAACGGTCCGTGACTGGATCTTCCTGGGCGGTGTGCCCAATGAAAACAGAAGCAAAATAGATCCCAGACCCCCCGGTTCACAAGGGGCAACCCAAAGGAAGTTTTCTGAAGTGGATCCGAAGCAATTTGAGCACTTACAAGAATATCGCAGGCAGCGATGACGTCACTGAAGCGGAGGAAGATGGTGCCTGGAGCGGTCCATGGTAGAAGTTTCACCCCCGGAGTGACAGGTGCAAATACAGTTAAACAGTTAAATACAGCAAATACAGTTACCCGATAGGGTAGGGGCACACTCAAGGAAGGTGATCCGTTGCAGTTTGTGACACCGCCCGATTAATGGTGACGTCACTGAGATGGAGGAAGATGGCACCTGGAGCAGTCCCTGACAGAATCTTCAACCCCTGTGTGCCAGGTCCAAACGTAGTCAAAAGGGGGCGAAAAAACCCTGTTGGGTAGGGGCAAACCTAAGGAAGATCGAGGGAGGTGTTTCTTGGTAGTCTGTCACACCGCTCGATTAGCAGTGACGTCACTGAAAGAAAAACTGCTGGACCACCAGCACTTATGACAGGCCGTGACAGGGCCCTCAAAGATGATGTGCCTGGTACAAATTCAATTAAAAAAGGGTAAAAAAAAAACCCAGATGGCAGGGGCAGCCTCAAAAAACACCTCACGTGATGTTATTAATAGAAATTAACACAATGTCTTCAGCAGAGCAATAGAGGTTACTGAGGTAACCATAGCAACCTCACAGACACAAGGTAAAACAGGTAAACCAGAAAAAAAAACTAAAAGCAAGAATTGTTTTAAAAATGTCATAAATCCACACAAATGTATATAAAAAAATAAAAAACACAATGCTTAAAAAGAAAAATTGTAATCCTGTAGCTTATTTTACCTCAGAAAATTAGTCACTCACAGGGACAAGCCGTTTGATGATGCCATTTTAAGTCTGTCATCTTCAAAACAGGATAAACAATTCTAGGATTATCCAATTAAGGCAAAAAATGTCTCAAAATGTGCACAATAAATTTCTGAATAAAAGTAAATATGAATGGAAGTAAAAATTTTCAAAAAAGATCGCGTTATATGTTGTGTTAGAGGGTTACCTCAGGAGCTCGCACGTTTTGCGACCTACATCACCTGCGCCTAAGCCACGCCCCGCTGGAACTTTTGTTTGGTGCCGTTCCAATGACATTTATAAAGATGACTGCCTGAAGAGAACATGCAAATTTCCACAGTCATTGATGATATGGGGCTGCATGTCAGACAAAGGCACTGGGGAGATGGCTGTCATTACATCTTCAATAAACGCAGAAGTTTATGTTGATATTTTGGACATTTTCTTATCCCATCAATTGAAAGGATGTTTGGGGATGATTAAATCATATTTCAAGATGATAATGCATCCTGCCATAGAGCAAAAACTGTCTAAACATTCCGTGCAAAAAAGACACATAAGGTCAATGTCATGGGCTGCAAATAGTCCGCATCTCAATCCAATTGAAAATCTTTGGTGGAAGTTGAAGAAAATGGTCCATGACAAGGCTCCAACCTGCAAAGCTGATCTGGGGACAGCAATCAGAGAAAGTTGGAGCCAGATTGATGAAGAGTCCTGTTTGACACTCATTAAAGGGAACCTGTCACCTGAATTTGGCGGGACCAGTTTTTGGTCATATGGGCGGAGTTTTCGGGTGTTTGATTCACCCTTTCCTTACCCGCTGGCTGCATGCTGGCCGCAATATTGGATTGAAGTTCATTCTATGTCCTCCGTAGTACACGCCTGCCCAAATTCAGGTGACAGGTTCCCTTTAAGTCCATGCCTCAGAGACTGCAAGTTGTTATAAAAGCCAGAGGTGGTGCAACAAAATACTAGTGATGTTTTGGAGGGTTTTTTTGTTTTTGTTTTTTATGATTCCATAATTTTTTCCTCAGAATTGAGTGATTCCATAATTTCCCCCCTATGCTTGGTTACAAAAAGTAACCATTACTGACTACCACATTTTTTGTTCTGATTTCTTTTAGTGGTTCTTAAAGCCAGAAAGTTGCCATTTGAAATGACTTTAGTTTTGTGCCATGTCTGTGAACTGCTTTTTCCTACAAAATTAAAAAATGAATAAACATCCTCCAAGGCCGGTGATTCCATAATTTTTGCCAGGGGTTGTAGTTACTTTAGTCGATCAGTCTCTATGCTCCCTGAATTTTGCGTAGCAGTCTCTGTTTTTTATCTGTTGTTACTTTCTATTCAATTTTAATTAAAATTATTTTAGGATTATACTCTATAAGAATTTATTTCTCTTTCTTTGGTGTCATTACATTCTATCTTATTATCTAATTTAATCCTTGTTAATGGTAGTTTGGGCATTTGTGTAATACTGTGTGCACATAGCCTAAAGGTACCGTCACACTGAACGATATCGCTAGCGATCTGTGACGTTGCAGCGTCCTGGCTAGCGATATTGTTGAGTTTGACACGCAGCAGCGATCAGGATCCTGCTGTGCCATCGTTGGTCGGAGCAGAAAGTCCAGAAATTTATTTCGTCACTGGACTCCCGCAGACATCGCTGAATCGGCGTGTGTGACGCCGATTCAGCGATGTCTTCACTGGTAACCAGGGTAAACATGGGGTTACTAAGCGCAGGGCCGCGCTTAGTAACCCGATGTTTACCCTGGTTACCAGTGTAAATGTTAAAAAAAAAACACTACATACTTACTTTCCGGTGTCTGTCCCCCGGCGCTGTGCTTTCCTGCACTAGCTGTGAGCGACGGCTGGCCATAAAGCACAGCGGTGACGTCACCGCTCTGCTTTACGGCTGGCCGGCGCTGACAGTGCAGGAAAGCACAGCGCCGGGGGACAGACACCGGAATGTAAGTATGTAGTGTTTTTTTTACATTTACACTGGTAACCAGGGTAAACATCGGGTTACTAAGCGCGGCCCTGCGCTTAGTAACCCGATGTTTACCCTGGTTACCAGGGGACCGGCATCGTTGGTCGCTGGAGAGCTGTTTGTGTGACAATTCTCCAGCGACCACACAGCGATGCTGCAGCAATCGGGATCGTTGTCTAGATCGCTGCAGCGTCACTAAATGTGACGGTACCTTAAGGCCTCATTGAGACGTCTGTGAACCACATGTATGAGGTCTTCTGATTTATTCACACTGTGGGGCAGGATCTTGGGCAGCGCGGCCGCACAGGCGCAGTCAGCAAGACATTAAACGATGTCAGAAGACGGGCAGCGCTAACTGCGCATGCCCAAGGCATAAGATAACAGCGCAATGCCGGGACAGTTGAAAACAATGCTGAGGAGGCGGCGCTAGGCGCCAAGAGGGCATGAGTGACGGTGTTGCTGCGTCTGCATTAGGGGGGAAAGACCTGCCCCCAGGACTGTTTCAAGGTATTTTGGACAAATTGCAAAATCGATTATTTCTGCAGTTACAGCATCAAGAACTAAAAGAGCCACCTTCTCAGAATTTAGAATTACTGCTGCACAAGGTGGCTCTTTTAGTAACAAAGGCCTGGGGGGTGACAGGTTCCCTTTAAATGGCACTGTACGTGAGCAGTGATTAACTAAGGAACTGTCTTCCACAACTTGCTGTAATGGTCAATGCACTAAAAAAGTGAAAGAATGACCTGGATGCCTAGAAAACAATATTGGAGGTTTAGAGGATGGGACATTGATTCAGCGCAATGGTCTGATTGCCATATTTGGCATTGGGAAGGGATTTCCTCTAATATGGGGCAAATAGCATCTGCCCCATGGGGTGTTCCCATCCTCTGTGACATTTTAGGTTATAGGTTGAACTAGAAGGACTTGTGTCTTCTTTGTATCATGAAAGTTTGAAACTATGGAAGCTAAGGCTATATGAACAGTGGGCACATTACAGTAGCAGTATTATTTGCGAGATCTCATGAAATCACAGACATTGCAGAGAGCAGGGATATTGGAATATTCCTGTTCATACAGTTATAGGTGAATCCCAAAAATAGTTGTAAAAAGTAGGCCCTCCTGCAGACAGATGGTTTCCAGCCATTATATGTGCCCGCAAAGAACAAATCTTCCCTGTTGGAAATGATGGAGATACTCACACGTGAATTAGATATTCGTACTCCTGGTAGTTCTTGGAGAAGTAGGTCTCAATTAGTTTTTCAGTTCCACTAAGAGCTTCGTGGCCACATCCACAAAACAGGGCAACCCCAGCAAAACAAAGGACAGTGGCAATGACTGAAGCAACTGGGACTCCGACCATACAACGAACGCAACCAGCGTGCCAACCTGCAATCAAGACGGTAAATTACATTAATGTGGAAATCACACTTGAAGATTACACATTTAAATTAAACCACAATTCCCGCTGTCCAGTTCTTTACATTAAAGGTGAGGTCTGGTCACAGTTGCAGGATAGGTCATCACTATGACATTGGTGGCGGTGTGACACCGGACATCCCCAACAATGAACTGTTACAATGTATTATCTAAGCTGTCAGTGTTTCATAGGCTGAATGGTATAACAGACATGGAGGCTGTTAGCAACTCATTGGCAGCCAGTGATTGCACTGGGGTGTGGCGGGTGCAGATGCGATCAAAGACAGTGATCTGTCTCTAACTTCTCTCAAACTGCTGTCACTATTCACAGAAGCATCTGAGGAAGTAAAGTGCTGGGATATGAGCACATGGTGTATGACAGTCGGCTCCTGCTGCAGATCAGATGGCACATGTGTAATAGAGTGCAGGGTTAAGTACATCACCACGGAACAGACAGACCAACTGTTGAGGGGAATTTATTAACAGGAGTAAGATTCTCCTCGCAGGGAGTAAACAGGGGTTAATAGAGATAAAGTAAACAGTAAACAGTTAAGCGGAATCAAAATGACTAACGAGTTTTCTTGTAACTTATCAGTCCAGGGAGGTCCTGACTGGAGGGTCCTTATTCCAACGTGGGTACAGTCACCAGCAGCGCTTGAGATCCTCAAGTCTCTCCTCTGTCTCCTGGGAACTGGAGACTCCGGGGTTAAGTCTTTGCAGTCTTTTCTCCCAGTGAAGTTGGAAGCAGCGCTCTGCGTGACCAGGCAGTGGCTTTTACAATGTAAATCTATGGAACGTCAGAACGAGGTTCTATAGACTTTCATAGAAAAAGGGACTTCAGTCTCACACATAGAGTTAGCCGGATAGTCTCAATACAATTTAAAAAAAATATTCATGGGAAAGCTTCTTTAAGTCTATTTTAGGGTAAGGGTCAATCAGGGGAAATAATGAGAAAATCCTCTGACAGTTGTTTTAAAATGGTAAACTTGTAGCCCATTGTCACAATAATGCCAACAATGTCATAATGTGAGATTAGTCTAGAAATTACCATGTCACACACACGCTGCAGATTCAACCCCACTTCCAGCTTCCACTGCATTCGCTGATATAGACACAAAATTCTATGACAATACACTGTGCAACTTGAGACTAGTGTGTCAGCAGGGTGTGGCTTTAAACTGCAGGCGACCAATCCTGTAAAGCCTCTAACCCTCCCTCTCCCCTGCTATATAGTGTAATGGGAGACCAGGGTGCAGCAGCCCCTCCCACTAAAAGGAATGCCTTTGTCTCCAGACTCCAAGAAGTTAACTATCAGATCACTGCATATCATTACTCAGCCCCTTAGTGATGTCATGACCATAGGGCATATCTTTAAGCCAGCTGAGTTGTGCTTAAGTTTTGGTCCAGGAAACGAGCTAAGAACAGCTCAAAAAAAGCTTTGCTCATGCACCTGGATGTATCTGCACAGCACACGGCTGCCATGATGATGCCATGACATAATGCTATGTAAGTGTCTTTCAATGTTAATCCTATTTTATTTTGTAATCTGCAATGTACACATGAATTCCTCTCCTTTATATCTTTAATATTTCTGTAAATACTGCCTATCTTTTACGGAGTAAAATATATAATTTTGCTAAGCTTGTCTCTCCTGCTCTATATGAACTGTGTCCTCGAAGGTGAATTACGCTACTGATTTGGGTTGGCTCCGGACCCGTTAATCGGAGCTGGTGGCAGCATACCTTGTCCTGTGCAATCGGGCATCTCTGCAGTGACCGGCAGCGTTGTTAATTATTGTTCCCGCCTGTGTGCGAGTAGTTATATTGCCCTTACTGCAGTGTGCCTCAATCTTGGCTGGTTCTGGTCACTGTTTCCTACTTCCCACCCAATGCCCTAAATACTGAACCTCTGCTTTGCTCACGTGACACTTGTTTGGGTTCAGGGTGATTCCGGCCTGGTGGATCCTGTCCAATACTGTCTCTAGGTGATTTAGATGCTCTTCCCATGTCGCACTGTAGATGGCAAAGTTGTCCAGGTAGGCACAAGCATAGTCCTGGAGACCATCCAGAAGCCGGACAGCCAGCCTTTGGAAGGTCGCCGGGGCATTCTTCATTCTGAATGCCATAACTCGAAACTGGAATAAGCCGAAAGGGGTGACAAATGCCGACTTGGGAATAGCGTCAGGACTAAGGGGAATCTGCCAGTTGCCTTTCCATAGATCGATGGTGGTCAAATACTTTGCCCCCGCCAGCCGGTCTAACAAGTCATCCACACACGGCATGGGATATGCATCCATCACTGTTTTCTCATTGAGCTTACGATAGTCTACACAAAACCGTGTAGTCCCATCCTTCTTGGGTACTAACCCTACGGGGGATGACCAGGGACTATCTGACTCTTCAATGACCCCTAAACGCAACATCTCTTGTATCTCTTGTCGCATCCCCTCTCGTACCGACTCAGGGACGCGGAAGGGGTTTTGTCGCAGGGGGGTCTGATCCTGGGTCTCAACCTTGTGTTGTGCCAGGCGAGTGTACCCTGGTCTCCCCGAAAACGTCGCTGCCTCAACAACTCCGCCTGCTGTCTCTCCCGGGGGCCTAGGTCTTCACCCAAGTGTATCTGGTCCCATGTTTTAGACTGAGTCCCTTCCCCTGAGACATCCGGCAAGGGAAGTCCGGCTAAATCCTCAGCTTCACGTGCACAGATGGCCACTACCTCCTCAGGGCGCTCCCGGTAGGGCTTCAGCATATTCACGTGGAACATGCGGATAACCCTGGGGTCGTCACAATCAGCAACATTACAGATTGTGTCGGCTATTTTCCCCACTACCTGGTAGGGCCCCTGCCACGCCCTTCTGTACTATTTCCAAGGTGCGCTCTCTGGCCCTCAGATCGTACCATATGCGCTGGCGCCGCAGGGTCACCTGCATGTTCTCACGTACAGCCTGGGTCAGCTCCTGTAAGCGGTCCCGGAATTCCAGCACATAGGGTACAATAGTTACCCTTTCTATGAGGCCCTCCCCTTCCCAGTGTTCTAGCACTAAGTCTAGGGGTCCCCTTACCCGTCTCCCTTATACCAGCTCGAACGGGGAGAACCCCATGGATTCTTGGGGCACCTCCCGATAGGCAAACAGGAGGTGTGGCAAAAATTTCTCCCAGTCCCTGTAGGTCCTGGTAAAAGTCCCAATGAGCTGTTTTAATGTCCCGTTAAAGCGTTCACACAACCCATTGGTTTGCGGGTGGTACGGGGTGCTTCTAATGGACTTTACACCGCACAGCTTCCACAGTTGGTTGGTCACCTCTGCTGTAAACTGGGTACCCTGGTCCGAGATAATCTCCTGGGGAAATCCAACCCGTGAGAAAACCTGGAGCAGGGTGGCTGCCACCGTCTCTGCCAGTATGTTAGGTATCGCAACCGCCTCTTGATACCATGTGGCATAATCTACCACTGTCAATATATACCTTTTCCCTGACAGACTGGATTTGGCTAACGGCCCTATCAGATCGACCGCTACTCGGCTAAATGGTTCCTCCACAATGGGGAGGGGGCGTAATTTGGCCTTGCATCGATCCCCCCTCTTGCCAATGCTCTGGCAACTGTCACAGGTCTGGCAGTACTGACGAACATCATAGGTTACTCCCGGCCAAAAGAAGTTTTGTGTCAGATGATGCCTGGTGCGACTGACACCGAAGTGCCCGGCCATGAGAGATTCGCAGTAACTCCTGCCTATACTTCTTGGGAACTACCAGCTGTCGTTTTATAGTGGGGCTCATCCCTTTGTGGTGCTGCTCTGTGTTCCGGTAGAGTCCCTGCTTCCATACAAACTGTTCCCCTTCCAGTACCCCTCTCCCCTCATGTGCCTTCCCACGATATCCCTCCAATGAAGGATCCTCAAGTAACTCCCTCTTAAATTCATCTGGGGTGGTCCAAGCAATGTGTCTGGCTATGGGAATATGTGTAGGGCTGGGATGTCTTACCTGGGCCTCCTCTGAGTGTGATTCCGCCTCCGCAGCTCGAGCTTGTCTCCGGGTGGTCACAGGATATGTCTCAACCAGAGGGGCAACCGAGAATGCAGACAACATGGGCCCCAAGTCATTTCCCAGCAAGGCAAATCCTCCATCAAGCCGACATCAACAAGGCCATCCCCGACTCCCCAGTTCAGGTGAATCCTGGCAGTGGGCAGTCGATGTATAGCTCCCCCTGCTACACGGACTGCCACTGTCCGGTCCGTCTTTTCTTGGTCCTGGACGAGATGAGGCTTCACAAGGGTCAAAGTTGCCCCGGAATCTCTTAGTCCCTGCATACGTTTCCCATTAACCCACACGACCTGTTGATGCTGTTGTTGATTATCTGCCCGGGCTGCCTGCACGGGGTCTACTTCATGCAGCACTTCCTCCATCTCTTCCACCCCTTGGTTAGTCGTAGGCCCCAATGCCAGGTCAGCTTCACCTTGGTAGCAGTGTACAGCAGCCCGGCTGAAGGTAGCTGTTCCCGCCTTTGGCCACTGGGTATGCTGAGTCCGGTTGGGACATTGTCTTTGCAGGTGGCCCAGCTGATGGCAGAGGTGTGGCATCGCGCCCCAGGGGGACTGTGGTAGGCCGGGCTTCTAGCTGGTCCCCCTACAATCTTTGGTGGTTTGGGGCCCTCCAGGTCCATGGGCGGACCCCTAGTGACCATCTTTGATCCGGACAACTGAGGCCTCCTCTCATCATGATGTTCATCGGCCAGACGAGCGGCTTCCTCAAGAGTCGTTGGCCCCCTGTCCCGAAGCCATTCCTGTGTCTCGGGGGTTAGTCCATTAAAGAATCGTTCTAATAAGAAGAGCTGGAGGACATCCTCCTTAGTGATTGCTTGGCTCCCTTGTACCCACTGTAGCAGTGACCGCCATAATTTACAGGCCCATTCAGCGTGGGTATCGGTTACGCGTTTTATAAGTCGCGGAACTTTTGGCAGTATGCCTCCGGTGTCAGCGCATACCGGGACAAGATCACTTCTTTGATCTGCTCATAGTCCATACAGTCCTCATCAGGTACCGTGCGATAGGCGTCCGCTGCCCGGCCTGTCAGCTTGCTGGCCAGAATCTGAACCCATTCCTCCGGCTTCACTTGATGAAGGGCACACTGCCGCTCAAAGTCCTGCAGAAAGCCATCAATGTCTTCCTCTGCCTCCCCCAACTGTCAGAAGGCATTATACTGGATCTTTTTGTGGCTTACTGTTGAAGGTACCTGGTCGAAGGCCAGATCTTCCCCTGCTCGCTGACTCTCCTCTCTTGGCTCTGCCATCTCCATCTTGGCCAGCTCCACTTTGGTCCGCTCTGCCATCTCCATCTTGGCTAGCTCTATCCTGGTCTGCTCGGCCATCTTTTCCTTTAGATCAGTGCGCACATCAGCCATCACCTCTCGTATGATCTCTACTGCAGGGTTTGGGCCATAGAACACCAGTCTGCTCTTTACCTCCCTCTGGAATTCAGTCTCCTCCACGTTCACATTGGGGGGCGCTGCACTGTTGTGTTCCATGATGGCTGCTATCAAATCCGCTTTTGTTTTATTGCTGGCGAATCGATCAACCCTCGGGCTTCCACCAGATCTTTTAATGTAGTCCTCTTTAACTTCTGGTAGTTGTTTTCCATTCATTCCTTTCCTCCCGTAGAAGGGGTATCATATCCCACTGTCTGCCACCAGTGTAACGGGGTCTACCAATCTGGGGTACCTCTTTCAGTACCACCACGTGTTTCCGGAGGTCCACTCTGCTTTGGCTGGAGTCTGAATGAAGGACGCTGGCTGGAATTCCTTGATTACATGGGTGCATATAAAAGATCACTGCTTCTCCATGTATTTCCAGTCTGACAACAATTTACCCACCGGACACAGAATATATAACACAGATACAGAGGGCAAGCCAATAGAAAAGCGTCAGGCCAGACATCAATAGCCGCAGGTGGCCGGAACCTGCCGATATTTACTGTGGGAATTACAAAGGTGGGGGGGCGGACAAAAGGGGAATATCGTGTCCCCTCTGCCCAGGGGCGCAGCCTGTGGGCTCATGCATTAGGGACATGCATCTCACATGGAACATATTATACATACATATAACTGCACAACATATTCTGGGTGCTGAGTGGTTCCGTAACACGTAACAATATATTTTTGGTACCTCGTCATATCTCCTATGTGATGTCTATACAGCAGTCTGTGTCTTCTATATAATGTATATATAGCAGTCTGTCTCTTATGTGGTGTATGCAGCAGTTTCATGTCTCATGTGATGTACACACATCAGTTTAATATCTTGTATGTGATGTATATACAGCAGTCTGTGTATCCTATGTTATGTATACCCAGCTATCTCATATTTTCTGTGTAGAGTAATGTAAACAGAAAGTTTCAAGTAGTATCCTATGTAATGTATACAGCAGTCCCAGTGTGTCCTATGTCATGTAAATAGCAAAGTCTCAATGTATACCATGTGATGTATACAGCAGTGTCATGTCTCCTATATAATATATATTCAACAGTCTCAGTGTCTCCTATGTGCTGTATACTGCAGTCTCAGTGTTCCCTATCTGATGTATATAGCACTTAGTGTGTCTTATGTGATGTATATACAGCAGTCACAGTGTCTCCTATGTAATGTATACCCAGCTATCTCATATTTCCTATGTAGAATAATGTAAACAGCAATCTCAGTGCCTCTTATGTGATGAATACACAGCAATCCCAGTTTCTCCTATGTAAGGTATACAGCAATGTCCCAGTGTATCCTATGTGATGTAAACAGCAGAAATCACTGTCTCCTATGTGATGTATAAATAGCAGTTTAAGTTTATCCTAGTAGATGTATACAGTAGTTTCAATGTATCCTATGTAATGTATTATGCTAGAATCCACTGCACTCCCTGAGTGGAATATCTTGTGTGACACCGATTCAGCGATGTCTTCACTGGTAACCAGGGTAAACATCGGGTTACTAAGCGCTGTGCTTCTCTGCACTGTGTAAGCACAGTGGCCGGAAAGCACAGCGGTGACGTCACCGCTGTGCTTTCCGGCCGGCGCTTACACAGTGCAGCGAAGCACAGCGCCTGGGGACAGACACCGGAATGTAAGTATGTAGTGTTTGGTTTTTTTTACGTTTACGCTGGTAACCAGGGTAAACATCGGGTTACTAAGCGCGGCCCTGCGCTTAGTAACCCGATATTTACCCTGGTTACCAGGGGATTTCGCATAGTTGGTCGCTGGAGAGCTGTCTGTGTGACAGCTCTCCACCGACCACACAGCGACGCTGCAGCGATCGGGATCGTTGTCTAGATCGCTGCAGTGTCGCTAAATGTGACAGTACCTTAAGGTCGCACTATACAAAACAGTATATATTGTAAGGATTTCACTCACTCAGCTGCGACGGCTGACACTCAGGAGACGTGTTCCTTTAAAGTTCACTGGGTTTATTGCTTCATAAACCATGTTGCAAACAACATAAAACAAATAGCCTTTGGTTCAGGTAAAGAAAAACAAGTGTCCAGTTCATCCGGCTCAGTCCTGAAGCAGTAACACACTCAGGAGGGTTTCACCTCCACACATCTCTGCTGTGTAAAGGATTAGCCAGTCTTATAAAGAGCTAACCCCACCCAGTAACCCATCACATGATTAGCCATGTGGTCTGACATTACCACAGGTCCTGAAACACATATACAAGATTATGTGCAAGAAAGGAATACTCCGGGCTACATTACAGCAACCAGGCACTTATGTGGCACATACCTCCCATCGACTACAAACCCTTTAGCCATGCTACATACCTCCCCCCTCTGCCTAAAGCCGTGGGGCTTGGCACTTTCCCCCACTAAACAAGGGATTCTCGATAGGGCATCCGCATTACCGTGCAGCTTTCCGGCCCTATGTTCCACATGGAAACTGAAGTCCTGCAGGGCTAAGAACCAACGGGTGACTCTAGCATTTCTTCCTTTCGTTTCTCTCATCCACCTAAGCGGGGCATGGTCAGATACCAGTCTAAATTTACGTCCCAGCAGATAGTACCGCAATGTGTCCACTGCCCATTTTATGGCCAAGCACTCCTTCTCAACGACTGAGTAGTTCTTTTCAGATGAGGACAGCTTTCTACTCAGATAGAGAACAGGATGCTCCTCCCCATGTAGTTCTTGGGAAAGGACTGCTCCCACCCCAACATCTGAGGCATCTGTCTGAAGAATAAACTCTTTCTTGAAGTTTGGGGCCATCAGAACGGGTTGCTTACATAAAGCCTCTTTCATTTCTTGGAAGGCTGAATCTGTTTCTTCGGACCACTTAACCATTACTGATTTTGTCCCTTTTAGCAGGTCAGTCAGAGGCGCCGCCATTGTGGCGAAGTTTGGGATGAACCTCCTGTAATATCCCACGATTCCCAGGAAGGCTTTAACTTGCTTCTTGGAAACTGGTTTTGGCCATGTTTGAATTGCCTCCACTTTACTGATTTGGGGTTTTATTTCTCCATGACCCACTATGTATCCAAGGTACTTAGCTTCTTCTTTACCCAATGCACACTTCTTCGGGTTTATTGTAAATCCGGCCTCTCTTATAGCATCAAACACCGCTTGGACTTTCTCCAGATGACTCTCCCAGTCCGGGCTAAAGATGACGATATCATCTAGGTACGCAGCAGCGTATGCCTTGTGGGGTGCAAGGACTCTATCCATAGCCCTTTGGAAGGTGGCCGGAGCTCCCTGTAGGCCAAATGGCATCCGGACATACTGGAAGCATCCATCTGGTGTAGAAAACGCCGTCTTCTCCTTGGCTTCCTGTGCCATGGGGATCTGCCAATACCCCTTCGTCAAATCCAAGGTGGTTATGTACCTGGCGGGCCCAAGCCTTTCGATGAGCTCATCAACTCGGGGCATGGGATATGCGTCGAACTTGGAGACCTCATTCAACTTCCTATAGTCGTTGCAAAATCTCCACTCCCCATCAGGTTTTGGGACCAGGACAATTGGGCTCGACCAACCGCTCTTGGATTCCTCAATGACTCCAAGCTTCAACATACGCTCCACTTCCTTGGAGACTATTTCTCGACGGGCCTCAGGAATTCTATAGGGCTTCACGTTCACGCGCACATGGGGCTCTGTCAG
Source organism: Ranitomeya imitator (assembly GCF_032444005.1). Lineage (NCBI taxonomy): Eukaryota > Metazoa > Chordata > Amphibia > Anura > Dendrobatidae > Ranitomeya > Ranitomeya imitator. Next base: position 227,293,612 of record NC_091283.1, read on the forward strand.
GACCTCATGCTCTATGATCTTCGTGTACCCAGGCAACTCGGAAAACAGGTCCCTGTTTTTCTGGAGTAACTCCCGGCATTGCTGTTTCTGGGACTCCGATAGCGTCTCCGCTATAGTAACCGCTCCAACCTCATCTTCTGGGTTGCTTAACAACGATGGAGTTACTGTCGGCTCTCTATCTTGCCACGGCTTGATAAGGTTGACATGGTATACTTGGAATGGTTTCCGTCTTCCTGGTTGGTGAATTTTATAGTTTACTTCACCAAGTTTCTCGACAACCTCATATGGCCCTTGCCATTTGGCCAAGAACTTGCTTTCCACTGTCGGAACTAACACAAGAACTCGGTCTCCCGGATTGAATTGCCTCACTCTTGCAGACCGGTTGTAGACCCTGGCCTGAGCTTCTTGTGCTTGGAGAAGGTGTTCTTTCACGATAGGCATCACCTTTGCAATCCTCTGCTGCATCAGGGCCACAAGCTCAATGACGCTTCTGTGGGGCGTGACTTCGGCTTCCCAGGTTTCCTTGGCTATATCCAGGAGTCCTCGTGGATGTCGGCCATACAGAAGCTCAAACGGTGAGAAACCTGTGGAGGCCTGTGGAACTTCACGAATGGAAAACATCAAATAGGGTAAGAGACAATCCCAGTCTCTACCGTCTTTCTCTATAGCTTTTCTCAGCATGCTCTTCAGTGTCTTGTTAAATCTCTCAACAAGGCCATCTGACTGGGGATGGTACACCGAGGTCCTCAACTGGGAGATTTTCAGGGCTTTGCATAGTTCCCTCATCACCTTGCTCATGAAAGGTGTCCCCTGGTCAGTCAGGATCTCCTTCGGCAGACCTGTCCGGGAAAAGACATGGACCAACTCGCGAGCTATACTCTTTGAAGAAGAATTTCTCAAGGGAATTGCCTCAGGATAGCGTGTGGCGTAGTCCAGGATGACTAATATATACTGATGGCCCCGGGCTGATTTAACTAAGGGACCGACCAAGTCCATGGCAATTCTCTCGAATGGCACCTCAATAATGGGCAGTGGCACAAGGGGGTTCCGGAAATGAGGAGTGGGAGCAGTTAGCTGACATGTAGGGCAGGACCTGCAATAGTTCACTATTTCCCGGTGGCACCCAGGCCAATAGAACCTCTGCACAACCCGTTCCTGCGTTTTTTCCACCCCTAGGTGTCCACCCAAGATGTGTGAATGGGCCATGTCCAACACCTTCCGTCTATATGGACCCGGCACTACCAACTGCTCTACCAACTCCTCCCTTATTTTCGTGACCCGGTACAACAACTCCCTGCTCATTAGAAAATGGGGAAATCTTGTGTCTGCCCCCGGCTCCTGTACCACCCCGTCAATAACTGTGACATTATTAAAGGCTTCCCTCAGAGTGGGGTCCCTATGTTGGGCAGTCCCAAAATTTTCACCGGATACCTCTAACTCCAGAATGTCAGATGCAGGGGACACTTCCTCCTCATCTCCAGCCAGGACACAAAAAGGAAATCTGTCTGACTCTGGGTGTGGCACCACCCTTCCCGGGTTCACTGGTTCCCTACTCTTGCTAGGGAGCTCAGAACCTTTCCCCCACAAATCCCAAAACAAACAGAAATCCCGGCCAATAATTATAGGGTGCAACAAGTCCTGAACGACGCCGACTATGTGGGACTCCGTGCCACATGTCGTTTCAATGTTCACACTGGCCACAGGGTAGTCCTTTGCATCACCATGTATGCACCGCACTCCGACCTTCTTTCCCGGGAGCAGGTGGAGAGGAAAAGTGGCCCTCACCAGGGTCACTAGGCTCCCCGAGTCTAACAGTGCCGTTACTGCTTGACCGTTCACCTTCACGGGACATGCTTGAGGTCCCTCGTTGGGCGGAGAGTTCACACTGCAAGCTGGATACGCATAGTATGAACAACGGCGTCCCATGCTGCAGTCCATCTGCTCAGTGGTTTGGGAACAACGGGCAGCTATATGTCCTGGCTTGTGGCACCTCCAACAAATAATATCACCCGTGGGGACCTTGGGCACCACCTCCCCCGCCCTTTGTGACCTTGGACGCACCACCCCTTTTTGGGACTCAGCTGCCTTCTGGGATCCCCAGTACGGCATGGGCTGCCTCCCGAAGGAGCCTTCCAGCCCTTGGTACCTCTCAACCAGTCCGATCAGCTCGTCGGCATTCTGGGGATCACCCTGGGCAACCCAAGACTGTATAGGCCTCGGGAGGGAATGGACAAACCGATCCATCATCACCCGTTCTACCATCTGTGCAGGCGCAGAGGATTCTGGCTGCAGCCATTTCTGGACCAGGTGCAACAGATCAAACATTTGGGAACGAGGTGGTTTGTCCCGGTGATAGCCCCAGGAGTGAACTCGCTGTGCCCTGACAGTCAGTGTCACCCCCAAACGTGCGAGAATCTCGGCTTTCAATTTGTGATACTCTTTGGCATCCTGCAAGGTCAAATCATAGTACGCCTTCTGGGGTTCTCCCGTCAGGTATGGCGCAAGTACCTCTGCCCACTGCTCTGGCGGAAGTTTTTCCCTCTCAGCGACCCTCTCAAACACCGTCAGGAAGGCCTCAACATCATCCCCGGGAGTCATTTTCTGCAACGCGCCTCTTACCGTTTTCCGGACGTGGGTGTCATCAGCCAAACCTGGGGTTGGGGCGCTCGCCTTGCCCTGGATGGCGGTTGCCAGAAGCTGCATCTGCTGCTGATGCTCCTGCTGGCTCTGCTGCATCTGCTGCCGTTGCTCCTGCTGGCTCTGCTGCATCTGCTGCTGGCTCTGTTGTAACTGCTGTCGTTGCTCCTGCTGGCTTTGTTGCATCTGCTGCTGTTGCTCCTGCTGGCTCTGTTGTATCTGCTGCATCAACAGCCTGTTGGTCTCTTGCTGCCTTTTCTCCTGCTGTGACTGCATCTGGACCAATTGTTTCAGCAGGTCCTCCATTTTCTCCAGCAATGCTTGCTGGCTTGCAACAGCCTTGACCCAGGACATTCAAAATAAACTCACGTCTCCGCTGGGAACGCTGCTCGCACGTCTCCACCAATTGTAAGGATTTCACTCACTCAGCTGCGACGGCTGACACTCAGGAGACGTGTTCCTTTAAAGTTCACTGGGTTTATTGCTTCATAAACCATGTTGCAAACAACATAAAACAAATAGCCTTTGGTTCAGGTAAAGAAAAACAAGTGTCCAGTTCATCCGGCTCAGTCCTGAAGCCGTAACACACTCAGGAGGGTTTCACCTCCACACATCTCTGCTGTGTAAAGGATTAGCCAGTCTTATAAAGAGCTAACCCCACCCAGTAACCCATCACATGATTAGCCATGTGGTCTGACATTACCACAGGTCCTGAAACACATATACAAGATTATGTGCAAGAAAGGAATACTCCGGGCTACATTACAGCAACCAGGCACTTATGTGGCACATACCTCCCATCGACTACAAACCCTTTAGCCATGCTACAATATATATAAGATATTACACTCAGGGAGTGCGGTGGATTCTAACATAATACTAGTACTAGACCTTATGGTCTGTCGCACCAGCACCCCGACCCATTTTTAGAGTGCAGGCCAAAATATTTATATTTATATCCTATGTATTTGTATCCTATGTCTCCTATGTGCTGTATACCGCAGTCTCAGTGTGTTAGGGTTGGCGCAACACACCGAATATATATATATTTATTAGTAGTTCGCAACCCGGGATCCACCATGCAGGAACGAACCTGCTGCTAAGTATCGGGGTACAATATAGTACTATAAACAAATTCTGTTACTTCACAGAGTCTGTTAGCAAAGAGAACGCTGTGCCCTGTTTAGCTCACAGAGGAACACAGCTACTTAGTAGAGCAGTTAGTGTTCATGCAGTCAAATTCAAACACGCAGCTCCACTCCGGTGGAGCCGGAATTCTAATGGCTATACGCCAGTCCTGAATCCACTCACATGAAACTCCTCGCCGTAGGTGCCAGCATTCTAGGGGCTTATTTCAGCCGGGTCCCTGAATGCACACACACGAAACTCCTCACTGGAGATGCCAGCATTCTAGGGGCTTATTTCAGCTGGGTCCCTGACTGCATACAAACACGACCACACTGGCGCTGAGCTCATACATAAATTGACACTAGCGCATGGCCGTGCGGTCATGCAAACCTTTTATAGCTGCAGCATGTACAGGACTTTCCAAGAAGGACCAATGGAAGGCTGCCACAGAACTTGGTCAGGTACAGGGCGTTCCTGGAGGACCAATGGAAGTCGCTGCAGTACCTGAGCATGTGACCCTAGACCTCCACTGAGAGATCTTACCCTGGGCATGCTCAGTATGTGCAAGGCAGGACTTAGTCCCAGAAAAGCCTGCTCGCCGCAGACCAGTGCAGGGTACAATAGCAGGGTACAATAGCAGAGCCTGGAGAGGCAGCAGTAACCCTTTGCACAGTATCAGATCCAATGAGACGCTGGGACCGACGTCTCCGCTGAGCAGGCTCCACTGCGGCCGATGCAGAATGGGAGATCGCAGCAGACACAGCTCGAGATTCCCCCAGTGCCGTGGCGGGAACTCGACTCCTAACACAGTGTTTCCTATCTGATGTATATAGCACTCAGTGTCTCTTATGTGATGTATATACAGCATTCACAGTGTCTCCTATGTAATGTATACAGCAGTCTCAGTGTATCCTATGTGATGTATACATCAATTTCAATGTCTCCAATTTGATGTAAACAGTAGTATCAGTGTCTACTATGCAGTGTATATATGTCTTTCTTATACACCGGAGACCAGAACTGTGCACAGTATTCTAAGTGTGGTCGAACTAGTGACTTGTATAGAGGTAAAATTATGTTCTCCTCATGAGCATCTATGCCTCTTTTAATGCATCCCATTATTTTATTTGCCTTTGTAGCAGCTGCCTGACACTGGCCACTAAATGTGAGTTTGTCATCCACCCATACACCCAGGTCTTTTTCATTGACGGTTTTGCCCAGAGTTTTAGAATTAAGCACATAATTATACATCTTATTACTTCTACCCAAGTGCATGACCTTACATTTATCCCCATTAAAGCTCATTTGCCATTTATCAGCCCAAGCCTCTAGTTTACATAAATCATCCTGTAATATAAAATTGTCCTCCTCTGTATTGATTACCCTGCAGAGTTTAGTGTCATCTGCAAATATTGAAATTCTACTTTGAATGCCCCCTACAAGGTCATTAATAAATATGTTAAAAAGAAGAGGGCCCAATACTGACCCCTGTGGCACCCCACTGCTAACCGCTACCCTGTCCGAGTGTGCTCCATTAATAACCACCCTTTGTTTCCTATCCCTGAGCCAGCTCTCAACCCACTTACACATATTTTCCCCTATCTCCATTATTCTCATTTTATGTATCAACCTTTTGTGTGGCACCGTATCAAAAGCTTTTGAAAAGTCCATATACACTACATCCACTGGGTTCCCTTGGTCCAGTCCAGAACTTACCTCTTCATGTGATGTGTACTAGTCTCTGTTTCCTATCTGATATACAGTACATTAGTCTGTGTCTCTTATGTAACATAGTAACATAGTTAGTAAGGCCGAAAAAAGACATTTGTCCATCCAGTTCAGCCTATATTCCATCATAATAAATCCCCAGATCTACGTCCTTCTACAGAACCTAATTGTATGATACAATATTGTTCTGCTCCAGGAAGACATCCAGGCCTCTCTTGAACCCCCCGACTGAGTTCGCCATCACCACCTCCTCAGGCAAGCAATTCCAGATTCTCACTGCCCTAACAGTAAAGAATCCTCTTCTATGTTGGTGGAAAAACCTTCTCTCCTCCAGACGCAAAGAATGACCCCTTGTGCCCGTCACCTTCCTTGGTATAAACAGATCCTCAGCGAGATATTTGTATTGTCCCCTTATATACTTATACATGGTTATTAGATCGCCCCTCAGTCGTCTTTTTTCTAGACTAAATAATCCTAATTTCGCTAATCTATCTGGGTATTGTAGTTCTCCCATCCCCTTTATTAATTTTGTTGCCCTCCTTTGTACTCTCTCTAGTTCCATTATATCCTTCCTGAGCACCGGTGCCCAAAACTGGACACAGTACTCCATGTGCGGTCTAACTAGGGATTTGTACAGAGGCAGTATAATGCTCTCATCATGTGTATCCAGACCTCTTTTAATGCACCCCATGATCCTGTTTGCCTTGGCAGCTGCTGCCTGGCACTGGCTGCTCCAGGTAAGTTTATCATTAACTAGGATCCCCAAGTCCTTCTCCCTGTCAGATTTACCCAGGGTGATGTATATACAGAAGTCAGTGTTTCCTATGTGATGTATACAGCAGTCTCAGTGTATCCTATGTGATGTATAAAGCAATCGCAGTGTCTCCAATGTGATGTATACAGCAGTCTCATTGTATTCTATGTGATGTATATACAGCAGTCCCAATGTTTCATACGATATATGAATCAGGTATGGATCAGTGCCAGCTTTCAATCACCTATGATTGATGCCAATAATTAGATATGCCATACCCTCTGCTTGCCTGTCTGCTATCCGTCTTTAACAAAATTCTGGTTTTGCCAGTCTAGTAGACGCATGCTAACCCAAGTATCTACTCTCTTCATCATGTCATGTAGTACTGCTTCTGCAGGGCTGCCATTGCTGGCAGAAGCATCTCCATGCTTGCCCCATCATATTCTTCTACATTGCAGCTCCTACCAAAGCACAGCCATGCCAGGCACACATCTCCTTGCTGCACACATATGTTACACTTATAGTGCTATACCGTACTGCTGCTGCCGGGGCTGCCATTGCTGGCCCTACATGATGATGATTCTGAGAAAGGTCAGGAATCAGCCCAGAACTACACGGGAAGACATGGTCTTTGATCTGAAGAAAGCTGGGACCACAGCCTCACACATTACTGTTAGTAACACACTATGCCGTCATGGTTTAAAATCCTACAGGGCATGCAAGGTCACCTTGCTCATGCCAGCACATGTCCAGGCCCATTTGAAGTTGACCAATGTCCATCTGGATGATCCAGAGAAGGCATGGGAGAAGGTCATGTGGTCAAATGTGACCAAAATAGAACTTTTTAATATCAACTTCACTCATTGTGTTTTGAGGAAGAAGAAGGATGTGTATGCAGCGCCCCAGAGACCTGGTCGTTGCAGTAATGTCACTCTGCCACTAAGGGGAGTGATGGTACGTCTGATGGCACTAAAGGAGTTCACCTGACCAGGTATCACAGTCACACACTACATTTCACACTCCGGCCAAAAGGGGTATAAAAAGGTTCTATTTATTAGGCCACTCCTCACACTTTGGTAAAACTGGGGGTTGGATAGGAAGTTAGTCAGAAGCTGGCTGGGTTTTGTCCAGGCAACATCCCGTGGCAGGGGGTGTTGCGGGGAAGATTCAGAGGGGTCCCTGTCAGGCGTGGGAACCTGGCAGTGACTTAGCGACAAGGACAGATCTTTACAGAACCGCTCCTGCACTACCTTGCGGCGGTATCTAAAGAAAGGACACAAAGCGAAGTATATTGTGGAGAAGTGAGAAACGAGATCAAAGCACAAAGGAGAGCCAGTAGGAGTCGTGCCCCGAGATCGGCAACATCCTACTGAGGCATGTAGCCGGTGGCCAGAACGCCGAGGAAGTAACTGACTCCAAGTATTACCTCAAACAGAGGCAGGGCAGTTGATTATAGGTTGGCTGTCTAATATACATCACCTAAGAAGACATAGGGGGCAAGCGTGGAGAGGGGCGTCTCTAGGGTCCCAGAATAGCTCCGAGCCTTCCCGTCAAACGGGTGCGTCCTAGCCATAACAAACTGGGGGGACGAAGCAGAACATCAGAATAGAAACGACAGTTGTGAGGACTATCCCGAATGCTCTGCAGGGAAGGACTGCAACACACAGGCGCTAGTTGGTAGGCACTGATTTCCACCTGCAAAGGGAACTCTGGATGTGACTTCGGACTGGCCGGTCTCAGCCAGCCCTGTTAACAGTGCTCCGGATTGAGGATCCTGAAGTCACCAGTAAAGAGGTAAAGAGACTGCAACCCTGTGTCCTCGTTATTAACTGCGCCTCACACCATCGCCACCTACACTACTGGGAAGCCCTGGGGATACACTTCACCTGTGGGAAGGTACACCATCTAGCTGCCATTCCATCACCCCAGCGGACCCCAAAGCAGCGGTGGTCGCCCTGACCGAACACCACAGGTGGCGTCATGAACCCTTGACAAACTACCATCAACCCTTCCATTGGACGCCCCTTAGCAGGGTCATGGACCGGGTCCCGCCACCATGACAACCCCAGAACTGAGACAGAGAGGACCGGTACTGAGTAACCTGTGGCCCTCTGTCTGGGGGCGCTCCAAGTACAACCCCAAGAACTCTGTCCCAACCATGCACCATGGCGGTGAAACATACTTTAGGGATGTATATAACCGTAGAAAGAAAGGAATCCGCACCGCTGCTGCACTTGCACCCTTTATAGATTTACACATTTCATAATGTCGTTACTCCATTGTCTCAAAAAATGGGCCATCTGGGGTGCTACATCCATTAACAAGAATATATGTCCACAGTAGAAGAAAAAATGATGTGCTTCCTTCATCCAGCACGTTATTTCTCTGTCTGTAACCGCGCACATGTCCAAATAAAGGAAACTAATTTTACGGGACCGGTGAGTGCACATAATTTTTTCTTCTACTGTGGACATACTTTAGGGATGCTTTTCTGCAAAGGGGACTGGACAACTGCACCATATTGAAAGGAGGATGGATGGGGTCATTTATCGTGCGATTTTCACCAACAACATCCTTTCCTCAGTAAGAGCATTGAAAATGGGTCCTGGCTGGGTCTTCCTGCATGACAATGACCCAAAACACACAGCCAGGGCAACTAAGGAGTGGCTCTGTTAAAAATTTCAGAATCCTGGAGTGGCCTAGCCATTAGAGATGACCGCCGGTGTTCGAGTCAAACTGTTCGCCAATTTCAAATTTGAGCTGTTTTGGGTGGTGTTCAAGTCGTTCGTCGAACTCGAACAATTTGCTTAAAATTCGGCTGTTCGAGTTTCTGTTCGATAACTGTTCGTTCACCAAAAGCCTAAATTGATTTGCACATTAAAACTGTTTATCATTGTTAATAGATTGTTTCAGTGAATATGGGGCGGGGGATAGATCTGTGCTGAAATAATGCCGATCTCTGCTTTGTTTTGTTTTTCCCACATTTACAGTGGGGCGGTGCAGTCTCTCAGCCTATCAGCAGTGCACACACACACAGCAATGTGCATGTGATGCACACAAGCAAGGGCATGTGTCATTGGCTGTGTATGTCACATGTCCTTGCCCTATAAGAACCAGCCATTTTCCCCATTGCCATCATTTCCTCACTGCTGCAGCATAGTGTTAGACTGCACCGATGCTGCTGTGGGCGCTATACAGACTGAGAGTCTTTTTTGGGAGCAAATTTACAGAGATATAGGTTTAGGGAGTCGGGAGTCGGGACTAGTTGTAATATCAGCCCTTTTCAGGGTAGGTTACAGCAGTTCCTAGCACTTTTTGCCAGGCAGGTCTGTGCCAGTGCTGTGCAAGTGTTGATCACAGCATTTGGTGTAATCTAGCTCAGCCAATCCTTTAGGGCTAGTAGCATTGTCTGGTAGTCATCTGAGTAGCCCACCCGTGAAGCTAGCTACATCGCCTGTGTATCTAAATTTTTACTGCATCTAATGCAGGAAATCGTTTTGGGCTTAGAAGCAGTGTCTGCACGTCAGTGGAGTAGCCCACCTGTGAAGCTAACTACACCGCCTGTGTATCTAAATTTTTACTGCATCTAACCCAGTAAATAGTTTTGGGCTTAGGAGCAGTGTGTTAGGGGTCGAGTTCACGCCTCTGCACAGGGGGAATCTCGGGCCATCTCCGCTGCGGTCTCCCATTCTTCTCCAGCTGCAGTGGAGCCTGCTCAGCTGAGACGTCAGTCCCAGCGTCTCGCTCAGTCTGACTCTGTACAAAGAGTTACTGCTGCTTTTCCTGCTTCTGCCATTGAAGTCAGTGCTGGGCAGCGGCGAGCAGACGCTTCTGGGACTAAGTCCTGCTTTTCTCATTCTGAGCATGCCCAGAGTAAGATCTCTCAGTGGAGATCGAGGATCACACGATCAGATACTGCAGCTAAAGCCATTGGTCCTTCAGGAAGGTCCTGTAGGTGCTGACGCTCTGTGGCAGCCTCTCATTGGTCCTTCTAGGAAGGTCCTGTACGTGCTTCAACTATTTAAGGCTCGCATGGCCGCACGGCCATGCGCTAGTATCGTTCTATGTTATGTGCTTTGCGCCAGTGTGGTCATGTGAGTTTGTGTTCAGGGACCCGGCTGAAATAAGCCCCTAGAATGCTGGCACCTCTGGCGAGGAGATTTTGTGTGAATGTATTCAGGGACCTGGCTGAAATAAGCTCCTAGAATGCTGGCACCTCCGGCGAGGAGTTTTTGTGTGCATGCATGACCACTGACTGCTCTCAGTTGGGTAGTTAGCCTGTGCCACTGTGAAGTCAAACAGGACACAGTGCTTTGAGTTCATGGCTACTCTGTGAAGTAAACAGAGTTAGCTCATATCGCCATATAGTTCCGTCGTTTACTAGCAGCTTGTTCTCCTGCACGGTGGACCCCGGGCTGCGAATGCATCTATTATAATAAAACCTCTATATTTACTTGGTGTTTTCCGCTAGCCCTAACACAGTGTCTGCACGTCAGCGGAGTATCTCGCCTGTGAAGCTAACTACACCGCCTGTGTATCTAAATTTTTGCTGCTTCTAACGCAGTAATTAGTTTTGGTCCTAGGAGCAGTGTCTGCACACCTGTGTATCTAAATTTTTACTGCATCTAACCCAGTAAATTATTTTGGGCCTAGTAGCAGTGTGTGCACATCAGCGGAGTAGCCCACCTGTGAAGCTAACTACACCGCCTGTGTATCTAAATTTTTACTGCATCTAGCCCAGTAAATAATTTTGGGCTTAGTAGCAGTATCTGCACCTCAGCGGAGTAGCGCACCTGTGAAGCTAACTAAACCGCCTGTGTATCTAAGTTTTTACTGCATCTAACCCAGTAAATAGTTTTGGGCCTAGGAGCAGTGTCTGCACGTCAGCGGAGTAGCTCGCCTGTGAAGCTAACTACACCGCCTGTGTATCTAAAGTTTTACTGCTTCTAACCCAGTAATTAGTTTTGGTCCTAGGAGCAGTGTCTGCACACCTGTGTATCTAAATTTTTACTGCATCTAACCCAGTAAATCATTTTGGGCTTAGTAGCAGTGTCTGCACATCAGCGGAGTAGCCCACCTGTGAAGCTAACTACACTGCCTGTGTATCTAAATTTTTAGTGCATCTAACCCAGTAATTAGTTTTGGGCCCAGGAGCAATGTCTCCACGCCTGTGTATCTAAATTTTTACTGCATCTAACCCAGTAAATCATTTTGGGCTTAGTAGCAGTGTCTGCACATCAGCGGAGTAGCCCACCTGTGAAGCTAACTACACCGCCTGTGTATCTAAATGTTTACTGCATCTAACCCAGTAATTAGTTTTGGGCCTAGGAGCAGTGTCTGCACGCCTGTGTATCTAAAATTTTACTGCATCTAACCCAGTATATCATTTTGGGCTTAGTAGCAGTGTCTGCACGTCAGCGGAGTAGCCCGCCTGTGAAGCTAGCTACACCGCCTGTGTATCTAAATTTTTACTGCATCTAGCCCAGTAAATCATTTTGGGCTTAGAAGCAGTGTCTGCACATCAGCGGAGTAGCCCACCTGTGAAGCTAACTACACCTCCTGTGTATCAAAATTTTTAGTGCATCTAACCCAGTAATTAGTTTTGGGCCCAGGAGCAATGTCTCCACGCCTGTGTATCTAAATTTTTACTGCATCTAACCCAGTAAATCATTTTGGGCTTAGTAGCAGTGTCTGCACATCAGCGGAGTAGCCCACCTGTGAAGCTAACTACACCGCCTGGGTATCTAAATGTTTACTGCATCTAACCGAGTAATTAGTTTTGGGCCTAGAAGCAGTGTCTGCACGCCTGTGTATCTAAAATTTTTACTGCATCTAACCCAGTATATCATTTTGGGCTTAGTAGCAGTGTCTGCACTTCAGCGGAGTAGCCAGCCTGTGAAGCTAGCTACACCGCCTGTGTATCTAAATTTTTACTGCATCTAACCTAGTACATCCTTTTGGGCCTAGTACCACAGTTTGGCCACTCAGTTCTGCTCGGTTTTCATCCATCGGTTTTAGTGCCAACAACTACAGATGCAGAGTTACCAATTAGTTAAGCACTAAAATGAGTGGCAAAAGGCCTACTGCTGGTGGAAAGGGGAATAGGCGTGTTGGAAAGGGAAAAAAGGTTGTGTCCGTGGGGTAGGTGGTAAAGCAACAGTAACATCTGCAGAAGAAAGACCATCTTCCAGCCAAACTAAGATGTCTGCTTCTTTTCGTGGACAAACTGATATGATCCCTTTCTTACGACCATCACTACGAGCATCGCCAAAAATTCCAGATGAGGCACAAAAACAGGAGGTGCTTGAACGGACATCAAGTGCTCGTTCAAGTGAGCTCTCTTCCATGTCAACTTCAACATCACAACTACTCCAGTCCTCAGAGTTGTCACCCCAATCACACTTGCTTCCTCACAGCTCCCACGTCTCCAGCCGCTCGTCTGAGTATGGGGTAACACAGATGGTTGAGTCTGCAGAGCTGTTTACTCATACTATAGCCTGGGAATCAGAGGTCTGCTCCAGAGCTTCTGTGAATCCAGACGAGGAAATGATCTGCACTGATGCCCAGAATCTTTGTGAGTCCAGGCCCAGATGAAGAAGGTTCTGAGCTTAATGTAGACCCTCGGTCCCACACTGTAAATCCTGTTGGTGGAGACAATGAGGAAGATGATGACGAGACTGAGATACCTGATTGGAATGAAAACTTGACTTTTCGGTCAGGGCAGGAAGAGGTTGGCTCTGAGGACAACGGGTGTGAGAACACACAGGATGATGATGACGAGGTTGGAGACCCCACTTACTGTCAACCCACTGTCCGCCAGTCCATGAGGTCAGCAGAGGAGGTGGAGGAGGATGCTAGTGACGAGTCTGATGACGAGATTAGGTTGTGACTTCCTGGACAGAGACGGAGTGCTGGAAGCACGTCAACAACTGCATCCTCAACCCCAGCTGTGTCTCTGAGCAGAAGTCGTGGTGGCTCTTCAGGTCAGATGGGAATGACCCAACTCATGTTGTCTGTAAGATTTGTCACCAAAATCTCAGTAGATTCCAAAAAATGACTAGCTTGAGTACTTCATGCATGAACCGTCACATGGATATGAGGCATATGTTGCAGTGGAAAGCTCACTGTGCTACAATGCAGCCTAGTGGGCTGGGTCAACCACCGTCTGCCCCATCAAGTGCATCTGCATCCTCTTCATCCTCTGTGACTGTGGGGACAGCAGTCGCACCTGGTTTTGGCTGCAGACCTTCCACCTCTTTACCCGCAACAGCCAATGTGATTGACAGGTCATTAGGACATTTGCAAGTGGAAACACCTGCTGGTGTTGAGCGCTCTCCGACATTGAGACCACATTTTGATCAAGGCAACATAACATCTCCTCCTGCACCCTCCTCACAGACCAGCAGTTTGCCGGGGATTCTCTACTCAACTCCATCTAAGCACGGCAGCCAGCCCTCAGTCCCTCAGATGTGGACAAGTAAAAGACCATTTCCTCCTAGCAATGACAAAGCTAAGAGGTTGAATTTCACCATCTGCAAGCTGTTGGCTGCAGAAATGCTGCCTTTTCGCCTGGTGGACACAGAGGATTTTCAAGACCTTATGTCCATCGCAGTGCCCCAGTACCAGATGCCCAGTCGCCACTACTTCTCAAAGAAAGCTGTGCCTGCGCTACACCAGCATGTCGCACACAACATCACCACTTCCTTGAGAAACTCTGTGTGTGACAGGGTGCATTTCACCACAGACACTTGGACGAGTAGACATGGACAGGGGCATTACATGTCGGTGACTGGGCACTGGATAATATGGTGACATTAGGAGAAGGGCCTGCTGTCCAAGTCTTGCGTCCCCACGAGCTGCTCGTCGATCCTCTGTATCTAGAAGTTCCTCCACTGCTTCTGCCTCCTCAACCTCTTCTCGGTCCACCACCTGCACCCAAAGCCTGTCTGGTAATGCTACCCGCGTTGTAACTGTGCAGAAGGAATCCTGCACACCACCTTACTATGCTGTCACCAGGGCTCAACGGCATCAGGCGGTGTTTACATTGAAATGTATGGGAATTGTGAGTCACGCAGCTGAGGAGTTGTGGTCAGCTCTGGAGACTGAGTTCCATCCCTGGTTGTCTCCACTCAACCTGCAGCCAGGGAAGGCCGTGTGTGACAATGCTGCAAACCTGGGAGCGGCCATTCGCCGGGGCAATGTCACACACGTGCCTTGTATGGCTCACGTTTTGAACCTGGTTGTCCAGCAATTTTATTCCAACTATCCCGGACTAGATGGGCTTCTGCAAAGGGCACGGTCACTGTGTGCTCACTTCTGCCGTTCGCATCCCGCAGCTCAATGACTTACATCTCTACAGAAGTCGTTGGGCCTGCCAGTTCACTGGCTGAAATGCGATGTGCCCACACAGTGGAATTCAACTCTGCACATGTTGCAGCAACTGTGGCAGCACCGACGAGCCCTGGTGCAATACGTTATGACGTATAGCCTGGGCCAACGAGATCCAGAGGTGGGGCAAATCACGCTGCAGGAGTGGTCTCAGATCAGTGACCTATGCACCCTTCTACACAGTTTTGAAATAGCAACGAAAATGTTTAGTGCTGACGATGCCATTATCAGCATGACTATTCCGGTGATTTACATGCTGGAGCACACCTTAAACAGTATTCGGAGTCAGGTGGTAGAACGAGAGGAGGAGGAGGAACAGGAGGAGTCATATGCGGAAGGGATAATATCTCCAAGGTCCAGACGGTCGGCAGCACCAAGGCGGCTGGCATTGGAGGCTGGGGGAGAGGGATTACCGAGGGCGCATGGTAGCAGCCAAACTGTTGAGGAAGGTGCAGGAGGCGAGGAAGAAGTGGAGGACGAACTGGCGCTGGGCATGAAGGATGAAGGAGACCTTGATCAAATTCCTGTTGTGCGATTTAGGGGGGAGAGGGCAGAGGAAGGAAGCATGATTCTCACCTTGCCGCCACCAAGACAACAAGGACTTGGTCCTCCTGGATGCGCAAGACACATGAGTGCCTTCTTGCTGCACTACCTGCAACATGACCCTCGGATTGTCAGAATCCGAAGTAATGCCGACACTCTTAGATCCCCGGTACAAAAGTAAATTTGGTGAAATAATTCCTGCCATAGAAAGGGATTCATGCATGCAGGAGTATCAGCAGAGACTGTTACAGAATCTAACATCTGCTTTTCCACAAAACACCAGTGGTGCACGTAGTGAACCTCTGAGTTCTAACTTGCCAACCGTGGGACTTTCGAGTCATCACTCAAACCGTAACAGTAACATCGTATCTGGTGGTAACAGCAATTTTTGGCAATCGTTTCAAGATTTTTTTAGACCATCCTTTGCAAGGCCACAGGAGACAAGAAGTCTGACGCATAGCCAACGCCTAGAGAGGATGGTACAGGAGTACCTCCAAGTGAACATCGATGCCATGACTGTGGAACTGGACCCGTGCTCATTTTGGGCTTCCAATCTTGAAAAAAGGCCTGAGCTTGCCACTCACGCCTTGGAGATCTTGTCGTGCCTCGCAGCCAGCGTTCTCTCTGAACGTGTGTTCAGCGCTGCAGGTGGTGTGCTGACAGATAAGCGCACTCGGCTGTCCAGTGACAATGTAGACAGACTCACGTTCATCAAGATGAACAAATCATGTATCCGCAAGGACTTTTCTACCCCTGTGTCATCCTGGGGAGACAAAAAGCTTGATGATTTTTGAAAATCACCTCACCAACTGTTTTAAAAAACTCTGGCGAAATTGATGCCACTTAAGTGGTGTCTGTGGCCGAATTTTTGGAAAAAATGGAGACTCTTTATTCAGTCCCCTTGCTGAAGTAATTTCTGCTACTCAGCAGAGTACCCCACCCATGAAGCAAGCTACACCGCCTGTTTACCTAAGTACTATTTTTTAACTGCATCTAGCCCAGGAAATCCTTTTGGGCCTAGTAGCATTTTGTGCTACTGAGCAGAGTACCCCACCCATGAAGCAAGCTACACCGCCTGTTTACCTAAGTACTATTTTTTAACAGCATCTAGCCCAGGAAGTTCTTTTGGGCCTAGTAGCATTTTGTGCTACTCAGCAGAGTACCCCACCCATAAAGCAAGCTACACCGCCTGTTTACCTAAGTACTATTTTTTAACAGCATCTAGCCCAGGAAATCCTTTTGGGCCTAGTAGCAATTTCTGCTACTCAGCAGAGTACCCCACCCATGAAGCAAGCTACACCGCCTGTTTACCTAAGTACTATTTTTTAACTGCATCTAGCCCAGGAAATCCTTTTGGGCCTAGTAGCATTTTGTGCTACTCAGCAGAGTACCCCACCCATGAAGCAAGCTTTGTCGCCTGTTTATCTAATTACTAATTTTTAACTGCATCTAGTCCAGGAAATCAAGTTAGGCCTAGTAGCATTTTGTGCTACTCAGCAGAGTACCCCACCCATGAAGCAAGCTACACCGCCTGTTTCCCTAAGTACTATTTTTTAACGGCATCTAGACTAGGCAATCCTTGTGGGCCTAGTAGCATTTTGTGCTACTCAGCAGAGTACCCCACCCATGAAGCAAGCTACACCGCCTTCTTTCTCAATCTAACCCCTCGGCTCTGGGGTGTCCACTCTCCCTCCAGCTCTCTCCTTCTCACAGGTGGTCTACTGTGTGTATTCACACTGTGGCGAATCTTTTGGGCCCAGGCATAAGAAGTCGTCGAGATAATGGATAATATGTTCCGCCTTACAAACGTCCATGACGACTCATTCGAGGAAGCAATTAAACGCCTCAAATAGTGAACAGGATATGGAGCACCCCATGGGCAAACAGCGATCTATTTTTACCTATTAAAAATTATTATAGGGCAAACCTATTTTTCTATTTTTATTAAATTACCTTATCCAGGCACTTTAAGAAATTCCATGATGGGCAAACTAGAGGCCTGAGGATTAAGGGGATCCACCGAATTAACGTAGATGTACGTGGGGGTGATCTAGGCAGGACTTTGGCCCAATTAGAGAGCCGATGGATCTATAGGTTGGGGGCCATGGCCCCTCAAGGACTTAATGAGAACCTGGGTTTTGCCTCTTTCCTGTGATACATGTAAGACCCTGGTGCATATGCTTCCATTGTAATCATTTTTGGGATATTCTTTTATGGGATTGGGTTGGGGGTTCTTGTTGAGTTTGTATTGTGTTGGTTTTAAACAGTAAAATAGTGATGATTTTAACTGTTGTCTTATTAGTTTTTAGGAGAATGTGATCTAAGAGAAATTATCTTTCTTTCTGCCGTGGTGAACCGTATAGGGCATAAGCCTCTCATTCGCTGGATAAGGAAAATACCCTTAGGCTGCCGTCACACTAGCAGTATTTGGTCAGTATTTTACATCAGTATTTGTAAGCCAAAACCAGGAGTGGAACAATTAGATGAAACGTATAATAGAAACATATGCACCACTTCTGCATTTATCACCTACTCCTGGTTTTGGCTTACAAATACTGATGTAAAATACTGACCAAATACTGCTAGTGTGACAGCAGCCTTACCATGTATGAAGTTTCAACATCAACACCATCTCAGGAAATGGGACTATGGAGCATTGCAAAAATGTACATTAACTCCTGTAGAATATTATATGGGCTGGATTGATTAATTTATACTATGGATTGATTGATTTATTTAGGGGGTTTTCCTTGCTTTTCTCTTGTTGTATTACGATATGATATTCTGAATATTAATGTAGAGGTTGTTGTATCAGGGGGATACGGGGATGGGGTCTTTTTTGATACACATGTACTTATTTATCTGTAGGTATTATAGATACATGTGGTAGGGACACCAATGTATGCACTTTATCTGTAATAGTCTTTTATTAGATGGTTTTAAATTTAGTTCTTAATAAATTATTATTTATTCACTCCACAAGGTCACTTTATTATTACTGGCACTTTATAGGCACGATATATGCACTGCATTTGTCATGCACGACCATAATTGATATAGTAGGTATCTGAAGTGAGAGTATGCACAGTGTCACTTTTTAGTCCATTAATTATAGAGAAATATTTGATAGATGTTCCCTAAGATAATAAGGGTGGTGAAGTAATTACCTATCCTTAAGTAATATGAATATATGGTGGTCATTAATCGACCGCAATAGAATTATATTTAATACACTTCGTCAGCACTTAGCACTATTGTCTATTAAATTCGATTCACCGTATGTCCCTTGTAATCAATTTAAGGCTTGTCCTCTAACCAGCACGATTTCCTCCGGCTATGGTATGTGTCCATAGGGTTGTGCGCATGCGCCCGCCTCCAGCCCTGTTCAGTTCCAGATGCGCTCTAGCTTGGATCGCTTGCGTACCAGCATGCGTTCCATTGAGCGCAGGTCCGGAAGCGACCTTTACATCAGGAGGCAGGGAAGGACGGTGCATGCGCCGAAAGGACCCAGTGAACACTACGTTACATTCCCGGTCACATGACTCTATCCAGACATCTCATTGGTGCAGTGGTACGATAAGAACCCCGCACTTACCCACCCCAAACACACCACCGGAAGAATCTGGTTGTGAAACGCGCGTTGGGGTGAGGTGGGACGCAGTGCTGCAGGTAGATATTACTTTTATCTGTTGGTTTTATATACATCTGTACTATATGCATGCGGTAGCAGCTAGGGGGTATAAGGGATGTACATTAACTACTCTGCATTATTGACTACTGAGTGTGATATACATTATTCAGCTTCCCACTTTGTTAGGGTGCTTGGGCATTTATGCATGTGATAAAAATTGTTTACAATAATGCTTTAATGTAATTTTTCTATTCTGGATCGCTTCATTTTGGCTGTTTTGTTAGGTTAGACCGAGTTTTGATTAGTAAACAGCGATCTATGTAGTGTGCTCCTTCACAGAAGCAGCTCAATGGGAGGACACTATTCGGAGACAAAGGTAGTAACCGGAACGCCCCCTCAATGTCTGTTTTGGCCATTAGGGTGCCCCTTCCCAACTTCTTGACCAGCCTGATTGGCTCGCCAAAGGAGGTACAGTACATAGTACTGTACTTGGTTCCACATCTATGTTGTCATTTACTGACCTGCCCCTTGGATATGACAATTGGTGGATTAGTCTGCATGTATTGGGTTCCTTTTTTGGCACAACTCCCAACGGGGGAACCACAATGTCTTCTAAGGAAAGTGTTCTGAATGGACCCGCCACCATTCTACCTAAAGATATTTCTTTCTTAATTTTTTTTGTCACGACATCTGGGTGTTGGTAGGCTGATTTTAGATTTTTACTCCAGCCTTTCTTAATTTTAGAAGGGCAAGACATGCCTATATCTGTGTCTCCTCCTCCTTTTACTCCTCCACCTCTTTTCTTTTCGCATGACTATATGTAGTTGTGACTTTTCCATGTGTTTGTTGTGTATTCTGAGCAGTTTGTCAGCTTTTGGACACCTTTTAAGGTGTTTTCTATGTGTTTTCTATGTGTTTGTATGTGTTTGTGTTTGCCTGCCATTGGTTTCAATTGGGTTCGACAGTGTTCGTCGAATGTTCGACAAACATTTGTCAAACACGCCCCAGTTCGACGAACCAAACCGAACTCGAACACTAGGGGGGTGGCTCAACACTACTAGCCATTCTCCAGACCTTAACCCAATAAAAAATCTTTGGATGGAGCTGAAACTCAATGTGGCCCAGCAACAGCCCCGAAACCTGAACAATCTGGAGAAAAACCGTATGGAAGAGTGGGACAAAATCCCTGCTGCAGTGTGTGCAAACTTGGTCAAGAACTGCAGGAAATGCCTGACCTCTGTAATTGCAAATACATATTAAGTTCTGTTTTTCTATTGAATCAAATACTTATTTCATACAATAAAAGGCAAATTAATTATATAGAATTATATATTTTTTACAACAGAGTATATTTGACCTCACTGTGCTCTTTTGTGTCTTCAAGTTTCTTAGTGATGTGTGTGAACAGGTTCCTACAGACTTGTTCAATGTGCAAGTAGCCCATGTGTTTCTGGTTCTATAATTGTTCTCTTGTTTCTACAAGACTGGGGAGTCAACCACTCCTTATAGGTCATTTGCATCAAAGCTGTTCCATCCAACATGTCCACATGGATATTCCTTCTGTGAACCCTGCTTATACAGGTACTATACAGATGATCAGGTTTTTAAATACATCAGATAGGGATTATATACATTATATATACATTACTTAGGACTGCTCTATATGGGTATACCTTGACGATTGGTGGAGCAGCTTAGTATACATTTTTTGCGAAAAAAGTATCAACTAAATACCCTGTTTTTTCCATCTTTTGACTAGCACTAGCTTATTACTGTGATTTTTTTTAACAACATAGTATTTTTAACCTCACTGTGCTCTTTTGTGTATTCAAGTTTCTTGGTGGTGTGTGTGAACAGGTTCCTACAAACTTGTTCAATGTGCAAGTAGCCCATGTGTTTCTGGTTCTATAATTGTTCTCTTGTTTCTACAAGACTGGGGAGTCAACCACTCCTTATGGGTCATTTGCATCAAAGCTGTTCCATCCAGCATGTCCACATGGATATTCCTTCTGTGAACCCTGCTTATACAGGTACTATACAAATGATCAGGTTTTTAAATACATCAGATAGGGATTATATACATTATATATACATTAGTTAGGACTGCTCTATATGGGTATACCTTGACGATTGGTGGAGCAGCTTAGAATACATTTTTTGCAAAAAAAAGTATCAACTAAATACTCTGTTTTTTTCCATCTTTTGACTAGCACTTGCTTATTACTGTGATTTTTTTTCAGAGTATTTTTGACCTCACTGTGCTCTTTTGCGTCTTCAAGACCTCTCCATTCTTTGTAGGTGTTAAAACATTAAAAATCAGCAGTGTATCAAATACTTTTTCCCCACTGTATATTTAAATCAACACTGAGTACCTACAGACATGTATATGTGTTGTAGCATGGCTAAAGGGTGTGTAGTCGATGGGAGGTATGTGCCACATAAGTGCCTTGTTGCTGTAATGTAGCCCGGAATATTGCGTTGTTTTATATAACCATATGTTTGTGTTTCAGGACCTGTGGTGATGTCAGACCACATGGCTAATCATGTGATAGATTACTGGGTGTGGTTAGTCCTATATAAGACTGGCTAATCCTTTACACAGGAGATATGTGTGGAGGTGAAACCCTCCTGAGTGTGTTCGGCTTCAGGACTGAGCCGGATGAACTGGACACTTGTTTTCCTTTGCCTGAACCAAAGGCTATTTTGCTTTCTGTTGTTTTGCCACATGGTTTATGAAGCAATAAACCCAGTGAACTTTAAAGGAACACGTCTCCTGAGTGTCAGCCGTCGCAGCTGAGTGAGTGAAATCGCTACAATTGGTGGAGACCTGCGAGCAGCGTTCCCAGCGGAGACGTGAGTTTATTTTTGAATGTCCTGGGTCAAGGCTGTTGCAAGCCAGCAAGCATTGCCGGAGAAAATGGAGGACCTGCTAAAACACTTGGTCCAGCAGGAGCAAAGGCAGCAAGAGACCAACAGGCTGTTGATGCAGCAGATACAACAGAGCCAGCAGCAGATACAACAGAGCCAGCAGGAGCAATGGCAGCAGATGCAGCAAAGCCAGCAGGAGCAACGGCAGCAGTTACAACAGAGCCAGCAGGAGCATCAGCAGCAGATGCAGCTTCTGGCAACCGCCATCCAGGGCAAGGCGAGCGCCCCAACCCCAGGTTTGGCTGATGACACCCACGTCCGGAAGACGGTAAGACGTGCATTGCAGAAAATGACTCCCGGGGATGATGTTGAGGCCTTCCTGACGGTGTTTGAGAGGGTCGCTGAGAGGGAAAAACTTCCGCCAGAGCAGTGGGCAGAGGTACTTGCGCCATACCTGACGGGAGAACCCCAGAAGGCGTACTATGATTTGACCTTGCAGGATGCCAAAGAGTATCACAAATTGAAAGCCGAGATTCTCGCACATCTGGGGGTGACACTGACTGTCAGGGCACAGCGAGTTCACTCCTGGGGCTATCACCGGGACAAACCACCTCGTTCCCAAATGTTTGATCTGTTGCACCTGGTCCAGAAATGGCTGCAGCCAGAATCCTCTGCGCCTGCACAGATGGTAGAACGGGTGATGATGGATCGGTTTGTCCATTCCCTCCCGAGGCCTATACAGTCTTGGGTTGCCCAGGGTGATCCCCAGAATGCCGACGAGCTGATCGGACTGGTTGAGAGATACCAAGGGTTGGAAGGCTCCTTCGGGAGGCAGCCCATGCCGTACTGGGGGTCCCAGAGGGCAGCTGAGTCCCAAAAAGGGGTGGTGCGTCCAAGGTCACAAAGGGCGGGGGAGGTGGTGCCCAAGGTCCCCACGGGTGATGTTATTTGTTGGAGGTGCCACAAGCCAGGACATATAGCTGCCCGTTGTTCCCAAGCCACTGAGCAGATGGACTGCAGCATGGGACGCCGTTGTTCATACTATGCGTATCCAGTCTGTAGTGTGAACTCTCCATCCAACGAGGGACCTCAAGCGTGTCCCGTAAAGGTGAACGGTCGAGCAGTAACGGCACTGTTAGACTCGGGGAGCCTAGTGACCCTGGTGAGGGCCACTTTTCCTCTTCATCTGCTCCCAGGAAAGAAGGTCGGAGTGCGGTGCATACATGGTGATGCAAAGGACTACCCTATGGCCAGGATGGACATTGAAATGGCATGTGGCACTGAATCCCACATAGTCGGCGTAGTTCAGGACTTGTTGCACCCTATAATTATTGGCCGGGATTTCTGTTTGTTTTGGGATTTGTGGGGAAAGGGTTCTGAGCTCCCTGGCAGGGAACCAGTGAACCCTGGAACGGTATCGCCACACCCAGAGGCAGACAGCTTTCCTTTTTGTGTTCTGGTTGGGGATGAGGAGGAAGTATCCCCTACATCTGACATTCTGGAGTTAGAGGTTACCGGTGAAAATTTTGGGACTGCCCAACATAGGGACCCCACTCTGAGGGAAGCCTTTAATAATGTCACAGTTATTGACGGGGTGGTACAGGAGCCGGGGGCAGACAAAACATTTCCCCATTTTCTGTTGAGGGGGGAATTGTTGTACCGGGTCACGAAAATAAGGGAGGAGTTGGTAGAGCAGTTGATAGTGCCGGGTCCGTATAGACGGAAAGTGTTGGACATGGCCCATTCACACATCTTGGGTGGACACCTAGGGGTGGAAAAAACGCAGGAACGGGTTGTGCAGAGGTTCTATTGGCCTGGGTGTCACCGGGAAATAGTGAACTATTGCAGGTCCTGCCCTACATGTCAGCTAACTGCTCCTACTCCTCATTTCCGGAACCCCCTTGTGCCACTGCCCATTATTGAGGTACTGTTCGAGAGAATTGCCATGGACTTGGTCGGTCCCTTAGTTAAATCAGCTCGGGGCCATCAGTATATATTAGTCATCCTGGACTATGCCACACGCTATCCTGAGGCAATTCCCTTGAGGAATTCTTCCTCAAAGAGCATAGCCCGCGAGTTGGTCCATGTCTTTTCCCGGACAGGTCTGCCAAAGGAGATCCTGACTGACCAGGGTACACCTTTCATGAGCAAGGTGATGAGGGAGTTATGCAAAGCCCTGAAGATCTCCCAGTTGAGGACCTCGGTGTACCATCCCCAGTCAGATGGTCTTGTTGAGAGGTTTAACAAGACTCTAAAGAGCATGCTGAGAAAAGCTATAGAGAAAGACGGTAGAGACTGGGATTGTCTCTTACCCTATCTGATGTTTTCCATTCGTGAAGTTCCACAGGCCTCCACAGGGTTCTCACCGTTTGAGCTTCTATATGGCCGACATCCACGAGGACTCCTGGATATAGCCAAGGAAACCTGGGAAGCCGAAGTCACGCCCCACAGAAGCGTCATTGAGCATGTGGCCCTGATGCAGCAGAGGATTGCAAAGGTGATGCCTATCGTGAAAGAACACCTTCTCCAAGCACAAGAAGCTCAAGCCAGGGTCTACAACCGGTCTGCAAGAGTGAGGCAGTTCAATTCGGGAGACCGAGTTCTGGTGTTAGTTCCAACGGTGGAAAGCAAGTTCTTGGCCAAATGGCAAGGGCCATATGAGGTTGTCGAGAAACTTGGTGAGGTAAATTATAAAATTCACCAACCAGGAAGACGGAAACCATTCCAAGTTTACCATGTCAACCTCATCAAGCCATGGCAAGATAGAGAGCCGACAGTTACTCCGTCATTGTTAAGCAACCCAGAAGGTGAGGTTGGAGCGGTTACTATAGCAGAGACGCTATCGAAAACCCAGAAACAACAGTGCCGGGAGTTACTCCAGAAAAACAGGGACCTGTTTTCAGAATTGCCAGGATACACGAAGGTCATAGAGCACGAGGTCCTAACAGAGCCCCATGTGCGGGTGAATGTGAAACCTTATCGTATTCCTGAGGCTCGTCGAGAAGTTATCTCCAAGGAAGTGGAGCGTATGTTGAGGCTTGGAGTCATTGAGGAATCCAAGAGCGGTTGGTCAAGCCCAATTGTCCTGGTCCCAAAACCTGATGGAGAGTGGAGGTTTTGCAACGACTATCGGAAGTTGAATGAGGTCTCCAAGTTCGGCGCTTATCCCATGCCCCGTATTGATGAGCTCATCGAAAGGCTTGGGCACGCCAGATATATATCCACCTTGGATCTGACAAAGGGGTATTGGCAGATCCCCATGGCGCAGGAAGCCAAGAAGAAGACAGCCTTTTCGACACCTGATGGATGCTTCCAGTATGCCCGGATGCCGTTTGGCCTACAGGGAGCTCCGGCGACCTTCCAGAGGGCTATGGATAGAGTTCTTGCACCCCATAAGGCCTACGCTGCTGCGTACCTAGATGATATCGTCATCTTTAGCCCGGACTGGGAGAGTCATCTGGAGAAAGTCCAAGCGGTGTTGGATGCTATAAGAGAGGCCGGATTTACTATAAACCCAAAGAAGTATGCCTTGGGTAAAGAAGAAGCTAAGTACCTTGGATACATAGTGGGTCACGGAGAAATAAAACCCCAAATCAGTAAAGTGGAGGCAATTCAAACGTGGCCAAAACCAGTTTCCAAGAAGCAAGTTAATGCCTTCCTGGGAATCGTGGGATATTACAGGAGGTTCATCCCAAACTTCGCCACGATGGCTGCGCCTCTGACTGACCTGCTAAAAGGGACAAAACCAGTAATGGTTAAGTGGTCCGAAGAAACAGAGTCAGCCTTCCAAGAAATGAAAAACGCTTTGTGTAAGCAACCCGTTCTGATGGCCCCAAACTTCAAGAAAGAGTTTATTCTTCAGACAGATGCCTCAGATGTTGGGGTGGGAGCAGTCCTTTCCCAAGAACTACATGGGGAGGAGCATCCTGTTCTCTATCTGAGTAGGAAGCTGTCCTCATCTGAAAAGAACTACTCAGTCGTTGAGAAGGAGTGCTTGGCCATAAAATGGGCAGTGGACACATTACGGTACTATCTGCTGGGACGTAAATTTAGACTGATATCCGACCATGCCCCACTTAGGTGGATGAGGGAAACGAAGGGTAGAAATGCTAGGGTCACCCGTTGGTTCTTATCCCTGCAGGACTTCAGTTTCCATGTGGAACATCGGGCCGGAAAGCTGCACGGTAATGCGGATGCCCTATCAAGAATCCCTTGTTTAGTGGGAGAAAGTGCCAAGCCCCACGGCTTTAGGCAGAGGGGGGAGGTATGTAGCATGGCTAAAGGGTGTGTAGTCGATGGGAGGTATGTGCCACATAAGTGCCTTGTTGCTGTAATGTAGCCCGGAATATTGCGTTGTTTTATATAACCATATGTTTGTGTTTCAGGACCTGTGGTGATGTCAGACCACATGGCTAATCATGTGATAGATTACTGGGTGTGGTTAGTCCTATATAAGACTGGCTAATCCTTTACACAGGAGATATGTGTGGAGGTGAAACCCTCCTGAGTGTGTTCGGCTTCAGGACTGAGCCGGATGAACTGGACACTTGTTTTCCTTTGCCTGAACCAAAGGCTATTTTGCTTTCTGTTGTTTTGCCACATGGTTTATGAAGCAATAAACCCAGTGAACTTTAAAGGAACACGTCTCCTGAGTGTCAGCCGTCGCAGCTGAGTGAGTGAAATCGCTACAGTGTATACACAGAACACGCACATACAATCAGAACACATACATACACACAGCACATATCCACAAATATTCTCAGCACATACAGTACATACACACATGTATACATAGAGCACATACGTAAACACACATGTATACACACACATACAGAGAGCACACACACTATAGACCACCTACCAGCTTGTCTACTATTCATTTCTTCTAGACTCCTGCAGGGTACAGGACTGTTTTTCATGACCATGATGTCACCAAAGGTCCTGCTGCACTTCTAACATCAGAAACTGCACTGGTATTATCAATGTTGTTTCTGTTCTAATCACAAGCATGCAACATGCTCATACTCGAGGCCAGAAGGGGGAGCTCTGATCCAGCTTGTGGGTGGCTCCCCTATATATATTCTGGTCTGGAGGGTAGGTTAGTCAGTCAGTGAGGGAGAGTGAGGCAGTGAGTGCCATACAGCAGACTGGAGCAGTCTGAGGCAGAGAGGAAAGAGAGGGGCCGTGCAGCCACGAGAGGTGCTGCAGTTCCTGGAAAGAGCAGAAGGCGAAAGCAGAACAGATTGTAGTGAGCGCATAAGGGAAATGAAGGGCAGGAGAGTGAAGAACTGGGGGGTTAGCTGCGACTGAGCTACCTCCCTACTGAGCGCCGACACCGGTAGCCGGAAGACCGAGACTGTGAACGACCCCACGCCTCACAGCAGAAACTGGCAGAACAGCTGGTTTACAAGTCACCTGTCCGCCCTTACACCTGAAGACACAGTGGCACAGAGAGCCCAGTTCGTGATAGAGATCCTTTAAAAAGGCTAGAGCCACCTGTCATTCGGGTTAGTGTCCTACCTGAAAGGAGGACAGAGAGAAAACTTGAGGACCTTGTGAGAGGCCTAAGGCAGCAAGGGACTACACCACAGCGCTAGAGAGAAGGCATCTAACCCCACCTGGTAAAGGGGACTCCCAACTCTCTTCCAAGCCGGCCACACCACACCTGCTTCCGTGATCTGGTACCCTGGACTGTGGCTGCCTGAATTCGACAGTAAAAAGATAAAGAGACTGCAACCCTGTGTCCTCCGTTTCTTGCTACATCAGTCACCATCTCTGGCAGGCGTTCCACATTCACTTATGAGTGTGGCTGTTTCTCCTACTATATACCAGGTTGGGCACTATATATACCAGGATGGGGAATATATACACCAGGATGGGGCCCAGGATAATGGACATTATATACCAGGATGGGCGACATATACAGTATACAAGGATGGGGCCCAGGATAAGGGACTTATATTCTAGGATGGAAGATATATACCAGGATGGGGCCCCAGATAAGGGACATTTATACCAGGATGGAGGATATATACCAGGATGGGGCCCAGGAAAAGGGACATTTATACCAGGATCGGGAATATATACCAGGATGGGGCCCGGGATAAGGGACATCTATACCAGGATCGGGGATATATACCAGGATGGGGCCCAGGATAAGGGTCATTTATACCAGGAACAGGGATATATACCAGGATGGGGCCCAGGATAAGGGATATTATATATCAGGATGCTACACTTGCCAGCCTTATCTCTATATCAGCCGGTCCCGTTGCACCTGCCAGTGCTCATCTCTATGTCAGCTGGTCCCACTGCACTGCCAGAGCCCCATTGCTACGTCATCTGGTCCCACTGCACCTGCCAGTGCTCGTCGCTATGATAGACAGTCCCACTGCACCTGCCAGAGCTCATCTCTATATCAGCCAGTCCCACCGCACCTTTCAGCGCTCATTCCTACATAAGCCGTTTCCGCTGCACCTGCCAGCGATCATCTCTATGTCAGCCGGTCCTGCTGCACCTGTCAGAGCTCATCTCTATGTAAGCCGGTCCTGCTGCACCTGCCAGAGCTCATCTCTACGTCAGCTGGTCCCACTGCACCTTCCAGCGCTCATCTCTACGTAAGCCAGTCCTGCTGTACCTGCCAGAGCTCATCTCTACATCAGCCGGTCCTGCTACACCTGCCAGAGCTCATCTCTACATCAGTACATCAGCCGGTCCCACTGCATCTGCCAGCGCTCGTCTCTCAGTCAATCGGTCCTGTCTGCATCTGTGGTACCTGTCTTCTTACTCCGCCTGCTTGCATCTATTGGACATTCCCTCAGGCAACACCAGCTACCCATTCCTAAGGAGTCAGCTGCCAACTACCCAAGGTTAGTCCTGGAGTAGCACCTGGACCACCTACCTTGTCTCTCCTTTGATCTCGTTATCATATACTGTTGTGTATCCATGGTCAGATTGGGTGAGGCTCCTAGTCACGCTCCTCCTGGTCTTCCTTGGGCTATGACACAATGGTTCCAACACCTAGCCCGTCACAGTTTGCACAGGCCATGGAATCCGTTGGCTCGCAGGAGTTTTCCATCTCGGATCTATACGAGGAGGTCTCCCTCCAGAAGGATTAGCAGGATAAGATTTTATCTTATTTATGGACTGAGAATACCCGTCTAGATACGCTGGCAGTACCGGCCACTTCCACATCCTCTCAAGCTGCAGTTACCATGACGATGACTCACCAGTCTGCCAGTTATGCATCAGGTTCTGGAACTCGTTTGTCGGGTCCTTCACGCTTTGGTGGTGATCCTGCCCTGTGTCGGAGGTTCATTAACCAGTACACACTGCACTTCGAACTCTTGGCTTATCAGTTCATCTCAGAGTGAGCCAAAGTGGCCTTCATCATGTCCCATCTATCTGGTGAGGCCCTAGCATGGCTCAATCCTATGTGGAAGAGAGGGGATCCTTTGGAAGCGTTCCATAGGGTCTTTGATGAGCCTGGCCGCATTTCTTCTGCAGCTTCAACTCTACTCCAGTTACTCCAAGGTAACCTCTCTGTGGACCAGTATGTGGTCCTTCTTCGTACCTTGTCCTCCAAACTCGAGTGGAATAATGAGGCTCTGGTGGCAACCTTCTGGGAGGGCCTCTCGAATCAAGAATGAACTGGCTGGTCGGGAGATTCCCTCCTCTCTGGATGACCTTGTTGGTGTCACTGGCAACCTGGATTAACATGAGAGTCCAGAGTGGACCAAAGAGGTGAAAGGAGATTGGTGCACTTGGCTCCCACCTTCCAATAGCCAATCACTAAGCAAGTTCCTGCTGCGACTTCTATCCTTGAAACCATCTAAGTGCAGCCAGGAGGTTCGTCGCGGTGAAGGAACATGCTTCTATTGTGGTAGTTCCGAATACATTATTCGGTCTTGCCCCAAGAGACCAGGAAACGTCAGTGCTTAGGGTCTGTAGGAGAGGCTACCTTGGGCAAGACTCCCTCCTTTCCATCATTGACCTTCACTGTATCTGTTTACTGTGGCAAAAGGTTTCTTGATGATTTTCCCCACCTGGACTCTGGCTCCGTAGGCAATTTAGTTCAACAGGCTGTGGTCGAGCGGTATAAAATACCAAGTTTATGTCTTCTGGATCCATTGGTGATTACCTCGGTGGATGGAAAGCCTCTTCCTGAGACTGTACAGTTCATAACAGAACCCATGGAACTTCAGGTGGGGATGCTACATTTTGAGAAGGTTACTATGTGCTGTCTGATCTATCTTATCCTCTGTTTCTAGGTCTGCAAGGACAAGAACCAGTTCTGGACTTGAAGTCTGCAGAAGCACTCCGTTAGGGTTCAAATTGTCACGAGAAGTGCCTTGCTCCTGTTACCACCTTACCACCTCATAGGCTGTATGAATGCCCAATTAACCTTCTGCCTGGTGCATCACCTCCCAGTATATTGCTAGGGAATTTATCAAGAAATCTTCCTCTTCCTCTCCGGCTGGAGCTGAGTTTTTCTTTGCGAAGAAGGACGGTTCTCTGCAACCCTGCATTGACTATAGGGGCCTTAACCAAATCACGGTTAAAAATAGGTACCCCCTACCTCTCATCTTCAAGCTGATTGATCTCCTGAAGGGTTCCAGAATCTTCACAAAGCTTGACCTACAAGGGGCTCACGACCTGATTCGGATTCGCCAGGAAGACGAATGGAAGAAAGCCTTTAACACCCGCAATGGCCATTACGAGTATCTCGTTATTCCGTTTGGACTCTGTAATGCCCCAGCTGTATTCCAAGAACTAGTAAATGACATCTTCCGGGACCTGCTCTATACATATGTGGTAATATACCTAGATGACATCTTGGTATTCTACCCCAATCTCCCAACACACAGAAAGGACGTTCGCCAGGTTCTGCTAAAGTTAAGAACCGTGTGTATGCCAAATGTGAAAAATGCATCTTAGAACAGACCTCCCTTCCGTTCCTTGGGTACATTGTTTCCGAGACCGGTCTGAAGATGGATCCTGAGAATGTATCTGCCGTCCTGAAGTAGCCTCGTCCAGACGGTCTTAAGGCTATCCAGCGGTTTCTCGGGCTTGCAAATTATCACCAATTTATTTTGCATTTTTCCTCCCGGACTGACTCACAAAGGGGCCAATCCTAAGGAACGGACTCCAGAGGCAGAAAATGCCTTTGTATCCCTCAAGAAGACATTCTCCTTGGCCCCTGTGCTGGAGTTCTTCCTGGAGATGGATGCATATTCCTCAGGTGCCGGTGCCATTCTTACTCAGAAGTCTTCATCTGGTCGCATGGTTTCCTGCTTCTTCTCTAAGCTCTTCTCTGCACTGCAACGCAATTACTGTATTGGCGATAGAGAATTGTTTATGATCAAGTGGCAATACTTGCTGGAAGGAGCGTTGCACCCTGTGGTTATATAGACTGATCACAAGAATCTTGCTATTCTGCAATCCGCACAATGGCTTAACCCTCGACAAACCAGAGGGTTTTTGTTCTTCGCTCAAATCAACTTCACTCTCCATTTTCGGCCAGCTGATAAAAACATCAATGCGAACGCTCTCTCCAGGTCCTTCCAGGCCTCCCTTATGATCTGGTGGCCTAGGAGCAGCATGAGACGTACTCTGGAGAAGGTGGTACCTGTACTGACCGCAAACCCTGAACTTAGCAGCGCAACTAGAAGTAGCCGTGGGGGGTACCTAATGCTCCTTAGACCCCTTGACACAGCCGAAGAACTAACTTCCCCTAAAGACAGAAACGGGAAAACTATCTTGCCTCAGAGAAAATCCCAAAAGGATAGACAGCCCCCCACAAATATTAACTGTGAGAGGAGAGGGAAATAACATGCACAGACATGAAATCAGGATTTAGCATAGGAGGCCATTCTAGCTAAAAAGAAAGAACAGGACAGAGTACTATGCGGTCAGTATTAAAACACTAGAAAATATCCACCACAGAAAATACAAATCACCACATCTGACTAAAGACATGGAGGGTATATCTGCATCTCCAGAGACACAGCTTGGCTGCAAAAAATCCTTCACAGACAAAGCTGGACAAGACAAAACATGAAAATGCACAGAACTATAAGGTCCACAGCAGGTGGACAGCAAAAACAAAGCGAGAACTTATCTTTGTTGAAATGAACAGCAAAAACAGGAGAGACCAGGAATGGATGTGAATCCTCCAAAAACAATGGACAACTGGCACTGACTAAAGGATAAAGCAGGACTAAATAGCCCAGCCCAAATTGCAAGAAATGGATACACCTGATAAATGCTGCGATCCAAATACAGCAGCACTACCACTCATAACCACCAGAGGGAGCCCAAGAGCAGAATTCACAACACCTCCCACCACAAGGAGGTGCCTATCAACGAACACTCCAAAATAATCACTGTCACTCTGCTGGTTTGTCTCGTCTTCCCACCGGTAAGACTTACATGGCTGAACCTGATAGGAAGCGGGTTCTTCTCTGGGGCCATTCATCTAAGGTAGCGAGCCATGCCAGACATAGAAGACAATTCTCCTTATCACTCGACACTATTAATGGCCGGCCCTACGCAAAGAAATTGCGAATTTTGACTCTGCTTGTCCCTCTTGTGCACAAAATAAGACTTCTAAACAGCTTCTGACTAGTCGGTTGCTTCCCTTGCGCGTGCCATCTGCCCCCTAGCAGCATATTTCCCTGGTTTTTATCACAGATCTGCCAGTATCAGTCAGGAATACTGACATCTGGGTGGTTGTGGATTGTTTCTCCAAGATGGTTCACTTCACCCAGCTATCTGGTCTTTCATCTGCGCCAGTTCTGGTAAAAGAATTTATTCTTCATATTTTTTGCCTTCATGGCATACCGCTTCACATAATTTCCGATAAAGGTTTTCACTTTACCTCTCATTTCTGGAGGAACACCTGTAAGCTACTGGGTATTACTTCGGACTTCTCAACATCCTACCATCCTCAGTCCAGTGGCCAAGTGGAACGAGTCAATCAGTTCCTAACTAATTTCCTCCGGCACTTTGTCCATGCTCACCATAGTGACTGGGCTGAAGTCCTGCCTTGGGCCAAATTCTCATACAATAACCATATGAGTGAGTCTTTTGCCAAATCTCCATTTTTGTGGTCTACAGTCAACACCCCAAAGTCCCGTTTCCTGTGGCTATCACTTCTGATATTCCTGCTGCCGATTCCCTCAACAAAAGCTTTTCAGAAATCTGGGAGGACATCAAGGAATCCCTAGTAAGATCCTCTGAGTGGATTAAAAGACATGCGGACAAGAGACCTCTGGATTCAACTCTGCTTCTTTCCGGAGATAAGGTCTGGCTTTCATCCAAGTATGCCCGTCTCAAGATACCGTCCTGTTAATTGGGTCCTCATTTCATTCATCCCTTCGAGGTGTTGAAACAAATTCATCCAGTAGCCTACAAACTCAAACTCCTGGCCTCTTTCTGAATCCCCAATTCATGTGTCTCCTCTCAAACCAGTTCTTTCTTCAAGGTTCCTAGTACCACTCCAGCTACAGTCAGCACTGAGGATGTTTTCGAGGTAGAGAACATTCTGGCCATCAAGAGGGTAAGAAGAAAGACCTTCTATCTTGTGGATTGGAAGGGGTTTGGTCCTCTCTTTCTGGAGAGATTTCTGGCAGGCTTGAAAAAGAGGGGGTGTAAGGCGAGGTACTGTAGCACTAGCATCTCTGCGCATGGTCCCCCTCCCCCTGCAGAAACACCAGAGTACTCACCACTGCGGCCTCCATCCTGCTCCTTCTGGGTCTGCAGATGCCTGGGGAGCATGCACTGCATGCAGGTCCCCAGGCACTGTGCTCAGGGCACATGTGCGCAAACTTCCCCTTTCTTAGTGGGGCACCAGGCTTTCCCCAAAAGTGTTCCCAGCCAATAGCTGGAGAACACTATTTAAGGCATCTCCTCCAACATGGGGGTGCCTATGCAATGTTGTGAGGTTGCTTCCTAACACTCTTGTGAGTTCTGTTCCCAATGCTTGTATTCCTGTATGCTGAACCTGCTAGCGCTTATCTCTACGTCATCCAATCCAGTCCTAACGCTAAACGCTTTTTTTTTTTTTTTTTAGGGTTAGGACTGGCAAATTGTAAGGACCCTTGACGTGGGTTGCCAGCTTACGTATTGAGGCCCCAATATAAGCTAATACCTTACATACATTGATATGTGGTTTTCTTTTTGCACTTTATCTTGCAGGGCCCAGTCGGACCAAGATGGCTCTGTAAACTATTGGCCCCTGTTCGCACAGCATGCATTTTGTAGCACTGGGTAGCCCCCTGTATGTGCGTTACTAATAGGCTGTAAACCAGATGCTCTGCATTGCTTGTGTGAATTATGCCATATACAGACTAGTATCTCTTATCTTTTTGTGCACTAATGCCAAACAGCCAACACTGGATTGAAAGTGGTTGTTTCATCGGTATTTTTTGCACCTGTGTGTTTGCCATCATTTATCGGGTCCGCTGCGCCCTGCTGGTGCATTTGGTTGGAGGCTTCAACAGGTAAACAGCTCTGCTTTTTTCTTTGTGACTTTTTTGAATTTTTTGGAGGATTTTTAAGTCCTCTTTTTTTGTCGGTGAGCTGCCGTCACACTAGCAGTATTTGGTCAGTATTTTACATCAGTATTTGTAAGCCAAAACCAGGAGTGGAACAAATAGAGCAAAATTACAATAGAAACATATGCACCACTTCTGCATTTATCACCCACTCCTGGTTTTGGTTTACAAATACTGATGTAAAATACTGACCAAATACTGCTAGTGTGAAGGCAGCCTTACACTGCCTGCCTGCATCTATTGGACATTCAATCGGGCCACCCCAACTACCTGATCTTAAGAAGTCAGCTGCCATCTACCCAAGGTCAGTCCTGGAGTAGCACCTAGACCACCTCCCTTGACTCTACTCGGATCTCGGTATTGTATGCTGCTGCATATCCATGGTCAGATTGGGTGAGGCTCCTAATTAAACCCCTCCAGGTCCTCCTTGGGCTACGGCACAGTGGTTGCACCATCCATCCCTTTATGATGATTCACCTAGTACTACCTCATTTATGCAGTTGTCCCTTTTTATCTGGAAATTCGCAGTATACTTCTCATCAGCTCGGTCTATGGTTTACCTCTGGAACTTATATGACGTTATGTTCTATACAGAGCCTCTTCTTTCCCCCTCTCACAAGCTGCATTTCCTGGCCTGTTCGCTCTAGGCCCTATCATCATGACGTGAAAATCGCAGTGATCTGTGGGGCCTGGTTGTGGCTAAAAGTCCTCCTCTAGACTGAGTAGCTAAAATTTGCATCTAAGAAGAGAATGGAGGGCAGAAATGCTCAAGACCTCTTCTTTCAGCTGTCATAACTCAAGCCTGTTCACTCACAACCATGACTTACACAACCAGACCTAACAGGTCACTACGCATGGCATGTCCATGACAACAGGTGAAACACAGTGATCCCTGAGGCTTGGGGTCGTGGCTGGAAATGCTGGCCTAGAGTGAACAAGCCGAGAGATGCAGCTCCCGATGGGACAAAGAAGAGGCAGCTCTGAGGACCATATGGTGGACAGTGAGCAGTAGATGAACCACACAAATGATTGTTCGGGTCAGTAGGATTTTTGTGATTTTTTTTGCATATTACCTTTATTATGCTCGGGGGTCTGATAAACTTCCAAGCATAATAAGGGACATTCAATTCATGAAAAATAACTTGGCTGAAAATTGAATTTCCAATGAAAATCCATACAATTTGGTGAATTTGCATCTTGCCACATCCACTCATCTCTAGTGCAGGGGTCCCCATCTCAGTCATCGGTCCTGTATGCTGCAATTGTATATAATGTACCATGGATGTTCTCCACAGCGAGGAGGATGGAAGCTGATATCAATGTTACTGATGATGATTGCAATGTGCCGCTCACAGTTCAACCTCACTGACTGTGTGTCTATAAGCTACTCATGTAACAAAATATACAGGAGGGATAATCACAGGAAACAGAGAAGGTGCTGGCTCCAGCTAATCATCTGATGCTGTACTGGTGCATCATGAGACTGATGGAGGCTGGAGACAAGAGATCAGGAGGCTGAGCTACATGGGAATAAGTGTAGGGTGTGATTGACAATCAGGTGGGGTGCAATTAGAGAAAGAAAAAACAACAATTCCTTCTTTCAACTTAAACATAAAAAATCTGTATGAAAAGGTTATATTAAGGCGTATCAGGCTATGTGCCAACGTTGCGTATTTCTGTACGAATTTTTCAGCTCAGTTTTTGAAAAATCTGCATTTTACCTGCGAATTACCCGCGGATTTCCAGCGTTTCTTGTGCGGATTTCACCTGTGTTTTAACACCTGCGGATTCCTATTGAGGAGCAGGTGTAAAACGCTGCGGAATCTGCACAAAAAATTGACATGCTGTGAAAAATAAACCGCATCGTTTCCGCGCAGAATTTTCCACAGCATGGGCACCGCGGATTTTGTTTTCCATAGGTTTACATGGTACTGTAAACCGGATGGAAAACTGCTGCGAATCTGCAGGGCCAAATCCGCAACGTGTGCACAGACCCCTAGTGAAAACTAAACTCACCTTTAGTGACCAGTGCCAGGTAGCTGCTGAAGAGGCAAACAGAATAATGGGAAGCAGCAAAAGAGGCAGAGATACTCATGACAAGAACATAGCTTTCCTCTTTAGAAGTCACTAGTGCAGCCACACTTATGTACTGGGGACCAGGGTTGAGCGAAACGGATCGGACAAATTCAAAAATCGCCGACTTTCAGCAAAGTCGGGTTTTGTGAAACCCGACCCGATCCTAGTGTGGGATCAGCCATGAGGTCGGCGATCAGCGTATCGCATCGTATGACGTTTTCAGCGCCATTTCTCATCCAATGAAGGAGGATGCAGAGTGTGGGCAGCGTGATGACATAGGTCTCGGTCCCCACCATCTTAGAGAAGGGCATGACAGTGATTGGCTTGCTTTCTGTGGCGTCACAGGGGCTATAAAGGGGCGTGCACGCCGACCGCCATCTTACTGCTGCCGATCTTAGCATAGGGAGAGGTTGCTGCAGCTTCATCAGAAGAAGGGATATAGTTAGGGAGGGAAGATTAAGCCCTGAAACTGCTTGTGCTGTAGCGATTTCCACTGTCCAACACCACCTTTTCTTTGCAGGGACAGTGGAGTTTATATTTTTGTGCATCAGCTCTGTAG
The DNA here is from genome assembly GCF_032444005.1 of Ranitomeya imitator. Classification (NCBI taxonomy): domain Eukaryota; kingdom Metazoa; phylum Chordata; class Amphibia; order Anura; family Dendrobatidae; genus Ranitomeya; species Ranitomeya imitator. The sequence continues at coordinate 227,330,481 of NC_091283.1, forward strand.
CTTATTAGGCTGCCCTAGAAGGCTCCCTGATAGCTGCATTGCTGTTTGTACGCCGCTGGGCAAACCAACTGCTTTTTTAAAAGCAAAAATCCTGTTGCTCCTTTCTGCACAGTTCTCTTGTTTATTTGTCCACACTTTTGTGTGCAGCAGTCCTTTTTATTGCTGCCATACTTGTCCTGAGATCATTGTAGGGAGATTGAAAATGTAAAAAGAAAAAACAAGCACACGACAAGAATATGCATAGCAAAATAATATAATCAAAAAGATATTAATGAAAATGCCATGCCATAGGGACTAGTATCTATATATATATTAAAGGGTAAATCGCTACCAACTACAGACCAACCAAAATATGGATCAACAGAGACCCCAAAAACGATCAGAAACCCAATATAACTATATAAATATCAACTTTATTGTATAAAAGAAAAAATGTATACATATAAACAACAGAACAGATGTGGCTCAGCACCACAGGGTGCACAGGGACACCACTGAAAAGAGCATAAACAGAGCGCACGGAGCCGGGGTCAAAGTCCACTCATAACCAATACCAGGTGGATTGAGAGATCATTACCACTATGTTATAAAATATAAGTACCACCATCAACGTACATGGATACTAAAAAGAGCCCAATATTGTAAGTATCATGATTATACCTTACCTAAAGAACAGGGCAAAAGAGTGGTCCAGATCCAGGGTCCGTGCGCCCTCCCCAACGCACGTTTCGGCGATAAACCTTCCCCCTGATTGCTGAATCTTCCCCAGCACCGCCTAATAATCGGCGTTGCAACAAGGTGGAACTCCACACTGCACATGCTCCAGAGGCTGTGCGAACAGAGGCGTGCTGTGATTTGTGGGAGGATACACATACACGGGCAGGCAGTTGGATGGCAGACATGGAGTTGTCTGGTGTGCAGTGGTCGAAGTTCCAAGACCTCTGTCAAGTCCTTCAGTGTTTTGAGGAATGCACACGGCTGGTAAGTGCAGAAGACGCCATCATAAGCATGAGCATCCCACTAATGCGTCTGCTGATGCAAAGTTTGATGCACATCAAGGAGCAGGCGTCTGCAGCCAAGGAGGAGGGAAGCCTTGATGACAGTCAGCTATTGTCTGGTCAGGGAACTCTCCTGGATGAGGTGGCGGACGAAGAGGAGGAGGAGGAGGATGATGGGGATGAATATTTATGGGAGGAGGATGCTTCTCAGGGGACAATAGAAACTGGTGGCGTTGCAAGGTCAGGTACAGGGTTTTTGCGGGCCACAAGTGATGTTAATTTGCAAGAAAGTGCTCCTCAACCCAGCACAAGCAGTGAATTGACACCTGGAACATTGGCCCACATGGCAGAGTATGCCTTGCGTATCCTAAAAAGGGACCCCCGCATTATCAAAATGATGACCAATGACGATTACTGGTTGGCCTGCCTCCTGGATCCACGATACAAAGGAAAATTACAAAATATCATGCCACATGAGAACCTTGAGGAAATATTGGCTACCAAACAAGCAACTCTTGTAGACCGTTTGGTTCAGGCTTTCCCAGCACTCAGCGGCGGTGATGGTTCTCACACGAGCTGTAGGGGGCAACATGGCAGAGGTGTTAGAGGTGCACAAATCCGAAGTGGCGTTGGACAGAGGGGTTTTATGACCAGGTTGTGGAGTGATTTCGCAATGACCGCAGACACGACAGGTACTGCTGGATCAATTCAAAGTGACAGGAGACATCATTTGTCCAGTGTGGTTACCAACTATTTTTCCTCCCTTATCGATGTTCTCCCTCACAGGTCATTCCCCTTTGATTACTGGGCATCTAAAATAGACACCTGGCCTGAATTGGCAGAATATGCATTACAGGAGCTCGCTTGCCCAGCTCCTAGTATGCTATCAGAAAGAGTCTTCAGTACTGCTGGTTCAATACTGACCGAAAAAAGGACCCGCCTGGCTACCCGAAATGTTGATGATCTAACCTTCATTAAAATGAACCAATCATGGATTTCAAATTATTTTGCCCCACCGTCCCCTGCTGACACGTAGCTTGCCTGAAAAATGTCTTGCTTTTGGCCTCCTCTTCCTGACTGCTCCAATTCCACCATTTGCAGCTGCTGAATGTCCACCATAGGCCATTTTTATACCTCCCTAAATGGTCTGACTCCCCCCACAGGGCCGTGGTCACCACTTGGCACAAGCACCCGTGCGAGTGCCATTTGCCTGGACAGGTGGGTGTGCCCACTCTTGGGCGACGGCACTGGCACAGGGTCCCTCATACTACAATGAAGTGTCTCTGATGGTGGTGGTGCACAATCAACGTCAGACACACCGTCCTAATATGAAGGGCCCTGTGCCAGTACCGCCGCCCATGAGAGAGTGTTTCCCCCCAGCTCGAACAGTGCTCTACCACTTGCAAAACTTACCTCTCCCTGCTCCACCACTGTGTAGTCTGTGCTGTTAAATCCTTCAGTGGCACTGCCAATACAAATTTGTTGAAATGATGATAGCAAAAATATACAGGGGCCCTGGCCTCCATTTAGACCAGTTAATACTTTTCGCTAACTACCACTGTCTACTACTCAGCAGAAGAGCCCACTCCTGTACCTAGCTATGCCACCAGTTTATTTATGAACATTTTTTTGGCTGACATTTACCCACTTTATTATTTTGGCCTACTAACTGTGTCTGCCACTTATTACAGTTGTCCTCCACTGAACAAAGCAATGCTGCCTGTGTACTCCTCTTACCTATTTTGAACTGCATTTAGCATACTTTTTTATTTTAGGCCTACTAAGTCTGTGTGAGCCTCTCATAACAGTTGTCCTCCTCTGCTGAAAAAAGCTATGCCGCCTGTGTACTCCTCTTACCAATTTTTAACTGCATTTAGCTTACTTACTTGGGCCAAGTAACTGTGTGAGCCTCTCATTACAGTTGTTCTCCTCCGCTGAACAAAGCTATGCCGCCTGTGTACTCCTCTTACCTATTTTGAACTGCATTTAGCCTACTTTTTTATTTTAGGACTACTACGTCTGTGTGAGCCTCTCATAACAGTTGTCCTCCTCCGCTGAACAAAGCTATGCCACCTGTGTACTCCTCTTACCTATTTTGAACTGCATTTAGCCTACTTTTTTATTTTAGGCCTACTAAGTCTGTGTGAGCCTCTCATAACAGTTGTCCTACTCCGCTGAACAAAGCTATGCCGCCTGTGTACTCCTGTTTCCAATTTTGAACTGCATTTAGCCTACTTACTTACTTGGGCCTAGTAACTGTGTCAGCCTCTCATTACAGTTGTCCTCCGCTGAACAAAGCAATGCCACCTGTGTACTCCTGTTACCAATTTTGAACTGCATTTAGCCTACCTACTTACTTGGGCCTAGTAACTGTGTGAACCTCTCATTACAGTTGTCCTCCTCCGCTGGACAAAGCTATGCCGCCTGTGTACTCCTCTTACCAATTTTGAACTGCATTTAGACTACTTTTTTATTTTGGGCCTACTAACTGTGTCTGTGCCACTCATTACAGTTGTCCTCCACTGAACAAAGCTATGCCGCCTGTTTAGTCCTGTTACCAATTTTAAAACTGCATTTAGCCTACTTTATTATTTGGACCTATATCTGTGTTTCCTCCTCATCCTGCCCATTGCCCAGCCACTGCTAGATAAGTCTGCTGGTACATTGACCCAGACCACTACATTCCCCTTGCACTCTACACAGCCAGAATCTGACCCTGCTGAAAGTCAAGTTCCCCTTCCCGCATACTATACCACCTTACACGGGGACAAGGAGGAAGGTGCAGATGAAAGTGCAGGTTCCTTCATCAGGTGGGGGGGCATACTCGTTGGCACTTGCACAGGGCCCCTCATAGTACGCAAAAGTGTCTCTGGCAGTGGGAGGCGCCGCCCGCCGTCAAACACACCGCCGTGCTATGAGGGGCCCTGTGCCAGTGCCAACTAGTGGGCCCCCCTGCTTGCTCAGGATCACAGCACTTGCAAAGTTGAAATACTTACCTCTCCCTGCTCCACCGCCGTGACGTATTCCTCGTTTCCCGGGCCCACGAAGATCTTGAGCCAGCCCTACCCCCACAACTTTAGCCAAATGAGCCCCTGTTTTCAATGCCTACCTATTATTATAAAGTAAATTAAGATTGACAAGCTTAAGAAATAAGAATTGATGTTTTTGCCATTAAAATGGACACTGTAGGTGTTTTCCTGTCCTCCACTCACTGCCGACTTTGTTTCCCCATTGACTTGCATTGGGTTTCGTGTTTTGGTCGGCCCCCGACTTTTCGCAATAATCGGCCGATTATACTCGACCCGACTTTTGAGAAAGTCGGGTTTCGCGAAACCCAACTAGACCCTAAAACAGTAAAAGTCGCTCAACTCTACTTGGGACAGTTCAGGGCTCTGGTGTATAAGGACAGCGCTGAACAAGAGCGAGTGAAGAGAAGAGCGACCAAGGTGATTAAGAAATGGGTAACTGTAATACCAAGACAGGTTATTAAACTTATTAGTTAGTTTGGAAAAATGAAGGCTGAGGGGCCATCTTATTACCATGTACAAATATATGATGGTGTAGAACTCTGACATCCATATATATAAAGCTGAGTGTATGTATGTGTGTGTATGTATCAAGCCACGCAAGTGTGAGCAGGCTGCGAGATGCAGTGACGGACAGGAGGCAGAGAAAGGGATAACAATTTTACATAACAGGGGAATACTCCACGCAGGGAGGCAAACCGTTAAAGGGAGGACAAAAACAGTTCAGATGCAGAGTCAATGAAAACAAGGGAAAAGATAGTGTCAGTTCATGTTAGATCAACTTAGCCTGTCAGTCGTCTTCCAGGCCGTGGCAATTATGGAGCGAGCGACGACGCCATCAATGGCTGGTGCAGTGCTGTGCCAGTGGCGTCCTGCAAACAACGGTCCGTCTTCTGGCGGCAGTGGTCGGTGTCCGGTACCTTCCACTGAGTCCCTAGTCCATGAACATATGCGGCCAGAGCAAACAAGGCTGCAGCACAATCAGGGTCTCCCGTGGGCGGGAAAGTATATGCTGGTAAGGTGGGTTACAAAAGTCTATCCAGTACCCAGTTCTCTCTTTGCGGCACGTGCGCCGTACTCACGGTCACGAAGTACACAGCACCTCGATCTCTGCCAGCTACGGGGCACGCTGCACTTTTCTCTCTATGCTGCATGCTGCCTGTTCCCGCCAAGACTGAAGCACTGACAACCACTGATGCGCTTCTCCAGCGAGACCACGGTCCGGCGTTGAGGGCAACAGTGAACAGTCCTGAACTCTGCCCTGACTCTTAGGCTGGCATGTGGCACTTAACTGAACAGAGCTCCCGGCTCTTTCCTTATTACTGTGGTGGGCTCCAGCAGTGTCCCAGCATTGGATCGGTCGTGTGTCCATGCGGCCTGGCTGCGGACCCCTCGGAGCCCACTGTGCACGCACCTTGTTTTTGTCACTGTCGACGGGAAACTGCCCGACGCTGCGCATACTTTTTCTTATATCCGCACCCCCAGCTTCTGGGTCGTACTCCCAGTCCAGTCTTTTTGCCTTCTCCTGGGAAACAAGGGATGCAGCCTCAGCAGTTCTGGACCTGGCTCAATGTAGGTACCTGCAGCCTAGTCTTCCTCCTTTACACCCACTCCACAGAGCCCCGCCCATTCCGCATAGCCACACGGAAAGAGCCCCTGATCCAGGGACACCCGACAACAGTTGTGACACACAGCTTGGCCTCACATACATTGCACACACAGCTCTGCTGCAGGGACCCTCTGATCCCATTTATACAGGGTTACTATACTTCCCCAGTGATGTGATATTCTACGCCAGCAATAGCACAGCCCTGCGTCTGACTCCTCGTCCCAAGCACATGACTGGTCACATGGTTGTGACATCATCACTGGTCCTTTAGTTGCCAAAGATCTCCCATCTACTAAGAGTTTAGGTAGGGAAGAGAGGAAAAAAGGAGCAGCAGGTGGCGCAGGGCAGTGCCATCCTCTCCGGCAGCAGTGACGGCCCCTGTTATGACCTGGTGGTAAGGACAATAATGGACCTGGTGGTTAAGAGCACACGGAATGACCTGATAGTTACTAATAATATAGGACGAGCTCTGAGACGTGGGAACTCTGCTGACCGCAATCCCTAATCCTATCACACACACTAGAAATAGCCAACACCAACATCATGTACATTATCAGAAAGAGGTAAAACCCATGCAGAAGGCATAAGTCAGTGTAACACCTGTTGTTGTTGTTTTCCCAGTCCGGGGGTACTGAATTTAACGGGGGGGAGTGTAACACCCCAGGGTCCTGGTTGTTACAGTGGGATTGCTTTCCTCACCGGGAGAGTGTTGTCATGCTTGGAAGCGAGGAAGGATCCCTTTATCAAGTATTCAGCATATACAACACTGTTCTGACTCCAGGTCAGAAGGGGGAGTTCTGAACCCGGTTTCAGGGGAGCTTCCCTAGATATAGATATATATTCTGGTCTGGAGGAGGAGTTAGTTAGTTTGTGAGAGAAGAGTGGGGAAGGAGTTCTGGGGCCATGCAGCCACGTGAGGTGCTGCAGCTCCTGGGAAGAGCAAAGAGGAAAGCAGATAAGTCTATAAAGAGACTGAGAGGGGAAGTTGAGCAAAGGAGAGTGAAGAGCTGGAAAGACAAGCTGCGACTGAGCTTCCTCCACGCTGAGTGCAGATACAGGTAGCCGGAAGACCAAGGTTGTGGGGGTAACTCTATGCCCCACGACAGAAACCAGTGGACAGCAGATTGCAAGTTACCTGTCTACCACTAACACCCGAGGACACAGTAGTAGATAGAGCCTGGGTCGTGATAGAGATCCTGTAAAAAGGCTTGAGTTACCTGTCGTACGGGTAGTGTCCTACCAACAAGGGGGACCGAGAGAAAACGTGAGGCCCTTGTGTGAGGCCTAAGGCAGCAAGGGACTAAAACACCACAGCGCAAGAAGGAAGGCGTCCAGCCCCACCTGGTAAAGGGGATTCCAGATTCCCTTCCAAGCCAGCCGGACCATACCTGTACCTGTGATCCGGCACCCTGGACTGTGGCTGCCTGAATTCATCAGTAAAAAGGTAAAGAGACTGCAACCCTGTGTCCTCCGCTTCTTTCTACACCACCAACCACCTGTCCCTACTACATCGGGAGCCTTGGGGACCCAGCTTCACCTGTGGGAAGCCATACCATCCCAGCTGCCATAACATCACCCCAGCAGACCCCTTTTAAGCAGCATCGTTCACCCCTGACCGAGTACCACAGGTGGCGTCACAAACTTGTATTACTTTACAAACCCCTTTAAAGACCTTTCCTTTAACATGGGCACCCAGGGCCATGGACCGGGTCGCCGATGCCGTGACGCATCCCTTTAAGTACCGGACCCGGTACCCCACGGCCCTGGCAGGCGTTCGATCACACCCATGAGAGCGGTGGAAGGCCACTGCTGGCATGGAGGGGACGGGGCAGTGCTGGCATGGAGGGGATGGGGCAATGCTGACATGGAGTTGACGGGGCAGCGCTGTCTGCCCGGTGACACTGCCTGCCACTGTGTGAATATAAAAGCTGTGCTGCAGAAAAATGCTGTGTAAAAAAGGAGGAGCATGAGGTGCAGGAGGAGGCTGTGCAAAAAGAAGGAGCATGTGGTGCAGGAGGAATAAGGACCCTTTCATACATCAGTTTTTTGCTATCAGTCGCAATCCGTCGAATTTTGATAAAAATGAATCCGGCGACTGATGCCGCCGGATCCATTTTTTTCTCATAGACTTGTATTGGCGACGGATTGCAACAGACGGCCTCACGTTTCATCCATCGTTCACTGGATCCATCAAAAATTGTTTGTCCAGCAGCTGGAGACGACGGACCATGTAATGTTTTTTGTGTATGTTGAAAAATCGGACAGTGACGGATCCGTCGCTGTCCATCCTTTGCTCGAATGGAAGCCTATGGGCACTGGATCCATCAAATGATGGAATCCAGCGACGGATTCCATTTTTTTTTAACTGAGCATGCTCCGATTTATTCAGGATCCAGTTCTGCTAGTCGGATCCGTCGAGAAAACAAATCCGTCATATCAATTTTTCAGAATCTGCGACTGATTGAACGGATTCATATGGGCGCCGGATCCGTCAAATGACAGAATCTGGCGACGGATTCTGTTTTTTTTTTACTGAGCATGCTCCAATTTATTTAGGATCCAATTTGCCAGTTCCTCTAGTTGGATCCGTCGAAAAAACTAATCCGTCGTATTAGTTTTTCGCAATCTGCGACAGATCCGTTGATCCGTCAAGCCAACGGATTGTGACTGACAGCAAAAAATTGATGTGTGAAAGGGGCCTAAGGCCCTTTAACTGCTGCCGTTGTTATAACTAACCACGGTTAGTTACTATGCCCGGGCAATGCCGGGCTCTTCAGCTAGTTATATAAATTTAAACAGAGTTGAAATTTTAAGAACATTTCCACAGCAATTTCTCCAGAAACTGCACATACATCAGTAGCACTTTGTGCCGCTTTGGTGCAGTGGCATATGGCGGCTTTCCCTGGCACCTCTGTAGCAGTGGACTAGTCCTGCTGGCTTCCTGCCACATCATTTCGTGTCACCTGACTGCACTGGTTATATCCAATGAGACGTCCCCGCAGGAGGCAGGCTGTACAGAATTCACATTTTACAAATGTAATTCTGGACCACGGGTCACTTTCTGTCCATATTCTAGACTATACAGGTCCTTCTCAAAAAATTAGCATATAGTGTTAAATTTCATTATTTACCATAATGTAATGATTACAATTAAACTTTCATATATTATAGATTCATTATCCACCAACTGAAATTTGTCAGGTCTTTTATTGTTTTAATACTGATGATTTTGGCATACAACTCCTGATAACCCAAAAAAACCTGTCTCAATAAATTAGCATATCAAGAAAAGGTTCTCTAAACGACCTATTACCCTAATCTTCTGAATCAACTAATTAACTCTAAACACATGCAAAAGATACCTGAGGCTTTTATAAACTCCCTGCCTGGTTCACTACTCAAAACCCCCATCATGGGTAAGACTAGCGACCTGACAGATGTCAAGAAGGCCATCATTGACACCCTCAAGCAAGAGGGTAAGACCCAGAAAGAAATTTCTCAACAAATAGGCTGTTCCCAGAGTGCTGTATCAAGGCACCTCAATGGTAAGTCTGTTGGAAGGAAACAATGTGGCAGAAAACGCTGTACAACGAGAAGAGGAGACCGGACCCTGAGGAAGATTGTGGAAAAGGACCGATTCCAGACCTTGGGGAACCTGAGGAAGCAGTGGACTGAGTCTGGTGTGGAAACATCCAGAGCCACCGTGCACAGGCGTGTGCAGGAAATGGGCTACAGGTGCCGCATTCCCCAGGTAAAGCCACTTTTGAACCATAAACAGCGGCAGAGGCGCCTGACCTGGGCTACAGAGAAGCAGCACTGGACTGTTGCTAAGTGGTCCCAAGTACTTTTTTCTGATGAAAGCAAATTTTGCATGTCATTCGGAAATCAAGGTGCCAGAGTCTGGAGGAAGACTGGGGAGAAGGAAATGCCAAAATGCCTGAAGTCCAGTGTCAAGTACCCACAGTCAGTGATGGTGTGGGGTGCCATGTCAGCTGCTGGTGTTGGTCCACTGTGTTTCATCAAGGGCAGGGTCAATGCAGCTAGCTATCAGGAGATTTTGGAGCACTTCATGCTTCCATCGGCTGAAATGCTTTATGGAGATGAAGATTTCATTTTTCAGCACGACCTGGCACCTGCTCACAGTGCCAAAACCACTGGTAAATGGTTTACTGACCATGGTATTACTGTGCTCAATTGGCCTGCCAACTCTCCTGACCTGAACCCCATAGAGAATCTGTGGGATATTGTGAAGAGAAAGTTGAGAGACGCAAGACCCAACACTCTGGATGAGCTTAAGGCCGCTATTGAAGCATCCTGGGCCTCCATAACATCTCAGCAGTGTCACAGGCTGATTGCCTCCATGCCACGCCGCATTGAAGCAGTCATTTCTGCAAAAGGATTCCCGACCAAGTATTGAGTGCATAACTGAACATTATTATTTGTTGGTTTTTTTGTTTGTTATTAAAAAACACATTTATTTGATTGGATGGGTGAAATATGCTAATTTATTGAGACAGGTTTTTTGGGTTATCAGGAGTTGTATGCCAAAATCATCAGTATTAAAACAATAAAAGACCTGACAAATTTCAGTTGGTGGATAATGAATCTATAATATATGAAAGTTTAATTGTAATCATTACATTATGGTAAATAATGAAATTTAACACTATATGCTAAATTTTTGAGAAGGACCTGTACTTGTTTGTGGATTAATCTCCAGAGAGTTGTCCTAGTGATGCGTGTCGACGTCCTGTAAACTGACCATGCATTCCGAAAGTCATTCCAGGAAAAATATATCTCTGTATCGTGTTCACCAATAGATAGAAAAATATTCAAAATTGCATTTCCTCAGTGGCTGATACCGTCTAATGGCCACCCGAAAAGATGGGAAGAAATAGCCGCTGTGGAGACTTCTCAGGCCTCTTCATCAGGTCCAGTGCCTTGTGGAGACACTGGTGTTGTCTGGAAAGCTGCTATTTGTTCCCGTCTTCTCAGTTAGCCATGAAAAGGTGTCAACCCCTGAAGAAACACAAGTTTGAATAATTTTCTTGATCTCTGAATAGGGGACCGCTCTAAAGGGACACATCACCAACCAGCACCTCTTACATCTTACCTTGTCCTTGTAGTACTTGTGAAGGACAGCATACACCTAGCTTTAATGCTGATGTTAAATCTTCAAGAAGACAGCGATTAAATAGGATGTCCGGGCTGACAAATTGGTAGCCTACCAGTAGGATAGATCATCAATATGAGATCAGTGGGCATCCAAGACCAAGAGCCGCCACCAATCAGCTGAAACCGGTATCAGCAGCAGACAGATATGAGCAATGTCTGAGGCAGAACTCCGCAGCCTCCGGTATTGCGTCATGGCTGCTGACTTTTTTTTTGCTGTCTTCTTCCATTCAGTGAGTATCCATTCATTTTTTTAAATCGGAAAACCCCTTTAGTTGAATGTATTTTTAAATTATAATTAATTTTGCAAATCGATTTCATTAACACTTTTGGACCAATTGCATAAGACAATCCTTTTTTGACGGGAGAGTATGACCTTAAAGCTCAGCTAAACCTTCATCTAGTCATGCAGAAGCAGGGAAAAGAAAGAGTTAAAAGTTATAATCTCTTCTGATAAAACAAGCTCGCTGATGGGATCCTCAATTAACTCATTGCATCCACCGCTGACCCCAAATCAACACGTCCATTGTTCCCAGAACTCTACATAAACAATGGAGCCCAGTCCACTCTCTCTGGATTTTGATCTAGAATATTTGTATTATTGGTGCCAAAAAGCTGATGTATTTGAGTTATGTAGCAAGACTGTGATGCTTTTGTTTCTTGTCACAACATACAGTATTAGCCTACAGAAAATGTATTCATAACCTCTACACAATACACAACGCTCCCACCGGCCATCGGAACAGACAATCAGCCTCTGTAGTGGAAACAAGGCACTGTGGTGAGGGGCGCCTGGCGTGGTCTGACACCGACAACCTCACGTTACTCCGACCACTCAAGGGAACACAGAGACCACTGTGCCGTGGTGTTGATAAACATGCCACATTGTATAGGGCAGTAAGGCAGGAGGACACTTCCATATTCCATAGGAGACAGCAGATATACTCAAATACATTGTTACATGGCTGCACACAGATTAACTATCCGGCTATTGTGACTCTATAACAAGAAAGTAGTGGACAAATCAGATTCTTCATAAACTAATTTTAGGCAATTTAGAAGATAAGCTCCATTGGGGCCAGTGATGCTGATGGAGTATGATGTCACTATATATATATACAGTATATACAGGGCATAATCAGTAATATGCTGTGAGCAGCGGACGGCATCCTCCCACCTCTGACAGTGACAGCACAGTGACTACCCCACACACAATCTCTACTGGTTATAACCACTATGAAGAATCTGCTTTTAGAGAATCTCACAATCTGAAGTGCCGTGATCTGAGCTTTACTCCAGAAATGACTATTTACTTTATAGACTCCCACAGGGTGAAAATACCAAAGCGTGCTCTTCCTTATCCTCTCCTGCTCCAGCACTGGCTCTTAACCACTTACTTTGGCTTTATTGACTGACCGCAGTGGTGACATCACATCACCAGCACTGCAGGCAATCCCTAGGCTCAGTGGCTTGTGCAGTCTACATTGCTAGAGCCACCGAGCTTAGTGACTGGCTGCAGTGCTTTGGACGTGACGTTCCCATTGAGAAACCCTTCAGGTCTTGCGACAAATCTGCACTGAAAAATGCAGCAAAAACGCTACGTGTGCACACAGTCTGAAAAGGGTATTCACATCTTTACAACCCCTTTCCATGTGCCCCTTTAGGTACCCTACATGACAAACTTAGAACCCTAATCATTATATGGTTCATTGTTCATTTAGTCTGATAGGATCCTACACTTCTTGTGCTGCAGCCGCTGTTCTCGGAGCTAGTGGCTCCCATTGTAAAGTGGTTACCTTTAATCGATAAGGCTTTATAGAACAATGACTGAGCTTACGACGTTCATAATACGGTATGTCATTACCAATTCTGCTCCATAACTTCCCATGTTACATGTAGAGTAAGCGGTAGAGGTAACAGTGAAATAATGCAAATAAGTCAGCAGTGCCACTGTGCCAGTTATGGCAATAATGGATGAAATGATCATCCAACCTCACGAAGGATACATTATTAATCCTCTGAGGTGGAAGATATTGTGATGTAAAGAACACTGGTGGCCGCACAAGCCCATAACACCAACCATCCTCTCACAGGTCCTCCACATCTATCACTTCTGTTCTGGAGATGACGGATTGTGAGTGTCGTCCGTCCCAGGAATCCATGACGAGCTCAGCGCTCTTACTGGAAACAATAAAACGTTTTGCTTCCCCTTAGTTGTAGAATGTTCTGTGAACTCTACAGATCAGAAAGTTATTTGTTACATTTGGATGAAACATTTCTTTAGCTCTTTTGATGTCACCCATTATTTGTCCTCCGTAACATAATATTATAACACATGAGGAAACATAAAACAATCCCAGGTTCTGGTGTAACCCTACTGATCTGCTTGGGATACCCATAACGGTAACGTCATTCCCGCACTGACTTACCCATGGTGTTCAGTGCTGTGGAGGAGCCTTGGGAGACCGGTGTCTTCTCCTCTCGGTTTCTGTCACCAGAATGTGGGTCCTCGCAGTGTCGTTGGGATTGTGTTGTATATGTGGCCAAGCCCCTTAACACATTCGTTCTCCAATGGTTGCAGTAATGGTCAGTGGAATAATGTAACAGGGTGGCGGTCTTCCTCCAAAGTGGTTAACCTATAGTCATTGTGGGTGTCAGCCAGATGCCATCTCCCCCACATCACTTTCTTGTGAATAATATAAAGCTTTATTGTTAGTGAAAGAAGGGAATAATGTAAGAATTATGTAAGTGTTAACCCTACAATCTGCATGTAACAGTTCATGACACACTTGCTACTAAACATAGGACTTTGCTCATCGGCTCTCTGTCCATCTAATTTACTATCTTTGGGCATTTTTTGGTATGTAGGCAAAAAAAGGGCCTCCACAAAGTGTTAATGTTTGTCTCTTCTGGTTGTTTTGTGGAGGGGAGAGGCGGCTCCTATCACTGCTTAGCACCCAGCACCACTGGAAGCAGCTGCAGCTTTAAGGCCGATAATTCAGACACAATGAATACGATGTGTCCAGGAAAGTCTTGTTTGTTACTTGGATACTTGATTATCCGCTATATGATTTGTTTAGGCTGGATGTCATTATTCTGCATTCGTAAATGAAGCTTTTCTACTTTTGCTCAGGACCATTTATCGAAAACATTAAAGGAGTTGTCGGGTAAACAGAAGTTGCCACCTATGGATAAGATGGGTGACAACTTACAAATCGGTGGCAGTATCAGCTGGGACCCCAGTGACTGGCAGAACAGGGCACTTTTACTCCACAAGCTACTGCCGCTCCATTTATTCCAGGGGCATGACTCCTAGGGGTAACATTTGGCTATTTCTGGGAGCCTCATAGAGAATGGATGGAACAGCAGTCAGACGTGAGTTCCTTTTTTGGGGATAATACTGCTCCATTCTTCTGATTGTTGCTGATTTGTGAAATATTAAAGAGCCCCCCACCTATCAAGGTGGTTATCCTTTTAACAAATTGCAAGCATTATATTATTCAGCACTGTGCACTTACAATTGCTCATTTTGCCTTTTTACCAGGCTAATTCTTCTCTTTTCCATTAAGTCTATGATACCACGTGATTAATAACTGACGCGCTGAATCCTTCTAAGCTCTATGTAGAAACAACAGGTATATTTTCCCTGCATGAGTCATCACTGCAAAAGTCCCTGGCAGGGAGAGGAGGGAAAAGCTGGGTCAGGAGCTGAAGACGGGAATAATAATTGCTGGGACAAGAGACTTCCCGTTTGTACATAGGACAAAGAAAAGAGAATTATCATCTGGGTAGTAAGGCAAAATGAGCAAATGTGAGTGCTATATAATACGATGACTGCAAAATAATAAGAGGATACATACTTGTATGGGAGGAGGAGGAGTGCTTCTTTAAAATGTAACAAAAATGTTTCAATGGTTGAAAAAAGCTTAATGACAGCATGGTCAGTGAATAAAGTGTAAGGCTTTTATTTATTATTTTTCCAATTCTGCTTATGTCTAACCTTTGTACTAAGGAAACACATACTTAGAGTCCTGCATCTCACACCCTTTAAGGGTATGTGCACACGTCAGGATTTCTTGCAGAAATTTCCTGACAAAAACTGGACATTTCTGCCAGAAATCCGCATGCATTTTTTTAGTGTTTTTTATGCGTTTTTGACGCTTTTTTTGCTTTTTTTGCGTGTTTTGCTTGTGTTTTTTTCCCAATGCATTGAATAGCGGGAAAAATGCGAAAATCCACAAAATTAATGAACATTCTGCTTTTTTTTACCGCGATACGTTTTTTTTGCGGAAAAAAAATGCATCATGTGCACAAAAATTGCAGAATGCATTCTAAATGATAGGATGCATACGTCTGCATTTTTAATGCGTTTTTATAGCGTTTTTATCGCGAAAAATGCAAAAAAACCTGAACGTGTGCACATACCCTTATTCTTGATTAACTACTGCTTTCTTTTTTAATTTGGAGGAGTTAAGTGATAAGCCAAAAACTGAGTTCAGTGAATGCAAAGAGAAAACATTCCGCTCTAAGACCCCTTGGTACATGAGAATATCCCTCAGAGGTCAGATTGCAGCCCCCTTATATCATGAGGATGTCCAGCTGACGGTCCTGAACTGCAAATGAAACAGGATTCTGTGTCCGTCAAGACTGTCTGTCCATCCATTTAACTATGTCTCTGCATTTTTTGGTGCGCAGGCAGCAAACCAACCAAAGTGTTAATGTTTGTTTCTTCTGCCAATATTGGTTGTTTCGTGGAGGGGAGAGGCGGCTCCTATCACTGCTTGGCACCCAGCACCATTTGAGGCAGCTGCAGCTATAAGGCTGATAATTCAGACACAATGAATACAATTTATCCAGTAAAGTCTTGTTTATTACTTGGATACTATGTTATTGAGAATATGTTTAATCATTTAGTCTGTATGGAATTGCATTTGCACATGAGACTTTTCTTCTTTTGCTTAGTACCATATATATCACAAACATTAAAGGGGTTGTTCGGTGAAGACTACTTATCACTAGTGTTGAGCGATACCTTCCGATATTCGAAAGTATCGGTATTGGATTGGATCGGCCGATATCGGAAAAATATCAGATCTCGCTGATATTGATACCCGATACTAATGCAAGTCAATGGGGCCAAAATATCGGAATTAAAATAAACCCTTTCTTTCCTGGTAGTAGGGTTATTCCACATGAAGGAAAACAACTAGGAATAACGTAGAATGTATCGGAGGAGGTGGAGGAGACATTAAAGGCGTAGAGGTCTAGCTCATTCAAATGGAATAGCAGGAATAATAAATTTTTTAAGACGTTCGGAGTTACAAAGATATTGACTATGTTAAGATTTTTTAGATTTTGGCAGATATTTATGTTTCTCAACTTCAATGCTCTGCACCTTTTTTTTTTACTTCTACCACACTTTCTTCTTCATCATCCTCAGCAGCAGCATCTTTTTCATCAACTTCTTCTTCACCTTATTCATCTTCTTCTTCACCTTCTTCCTATTATTCTTTTTTTTAGAATTCTTCATATTCTTCCCATTCAACTCTTCTTCTTCTTCATACTCAACTTCATCATCTCCTTCATCTTCCTCTTCTTCATCAAAATCTTATGTGTGACAATCAGGCATTCCTGTAGTTGTTATCTATTTTAAAGTTTGAAGATTACACCTTCCGTTCTGCCTGTCACAAAAGATTTAAAACAGGATTTGTCCGCGTTCAGTTTGGCCTGCAGCAGCAGGTTTTTTCCAGGGGCAGGAGGAGGAACGGACTCACCCCCATACACTGCTTAGTCTTCTTCTGCTTATAATTTAGATAATATCTTTTGCTCTGATTTTTAGTCTTATGCTTAATGTTCTTCTGCTTTTTGTTCTGCGGCTTCTTGTTCTTTTGCTTCTCGGTCTTCAGGGTCATCATGCTTAGGGTCTTGATCTTGGAACTGTAGCAGGAGGTACAAGAAGGCTGAGGAACTGCTGAGAACCAGCTGACGGTACTGGAACCTGGATGGCTACCCGAAGGTGCAAGAGCCAATGGCACGACCGAGGACCAGCTGACGGTACTGGAACCCGGTTACTAAGCAGGAGGTACCCGTGCTACAAAGCACTACCAAGGACCGCCTGACGTTGGTGGAACTTGGATACCCAGAAGGAGGCACCTAAGCCAAAGGCTCTGCCCGGAACCAGCTGACCGTGTTGGAACCAGGATGGGGAGCAGAAGGTACGATACGATACGATACGATACACTTTATTGATCCCGTGGGAAATTATGGTATCACAGCAGCACAACTTAAATCATAAAAATCATAAAGGAATTACATAGTTGACATGACAGTTTGTTGACAGAAGAACATTATACATTATACAAGCTTATACAAGCTACGGGCTCTGCCCGGAACCAGCTGACGGTGCTGGAAGCAGGGGGACCTAGTCAAGATTGTGTTCCCAAGAACCAGCTAACGGTGCTGGAACTCAGGCAGCATAAGGTCCACAGTAAAAGAAAAAAGACACTGCGGGGCGTGATCTCTGGCAGCGCGGCCGCACAGGTACAGTCAGCATGACATCAAATGCTGTCAGAAGATGGGCAGCGCTAACTGCGCATGCCCAAGGTTAAACATAACAGCGCAGGCTCCGGGACAGATGCAAACAACGCTGAGGAGGCGGCGCTCGGCGCCATGGGGGTATGAATGTCGGCTGTGCTCATTGCGAAGGAAAGTCCCACCTCCGGGCCGGTTTCACGTTATGAGGGGACACATATTTTATAAGTGTTAAGTGCAGCGTGTGCAAGAAGCATAACTAAAAGAGCCACCTGTTCCTTGTGCAGCATTAGTGCTACACAAGGTGGCTCTGTCAGTTACAAACGCCTAGGGGGGGACAGGTTCCCTTTAATTGCTGTTGTAGTGCCACCATGGTGGTCGCTGGACACGTTGCCGGATACACAGCAGGGGATCAGCGGACGTTACTGAAACCCAATAACACTGGGTCATGTGTTGTCTGTGCAGCCGGCACTTCTGGGCAGCAACTGGCGGTGTTGGAGCCCAGGGATTAATGTTCAGGTGGTTGAAACATGAACACAACAGGAGACCTGGATACTGTTGGCAACCAATTATTTAATCGGTAAGAGGAGTGGCAAATTCCCGTGAGATCCAGGCCTTGTTCATTTTCAAGAAAGTAAGTCGTCAACGTTATCGGAGGATAGTCGCATGCGACGGTCTGTTAGTACACCACCTTTGGCACTAAAGACGCGTTCCGA
Organism: Ranitomeya imitator; assembly: GCF_032444005.1. Lineage (NCBI taxonomy): Eukaryota > Metazoa > Chordata > Amphibia > Anura > Dendrobatidae > Ranitomeya > Ranitomeya imitator. The sequence continues at coordinate 227,348,533 of NC_091283.1, forward strand.
TAATACACTGGCAGCAGGGCAAGCCAGCACCTCCAATGCTTACTGGCTAAGTTCTGGCCATGTATCCAGCTTAGAGACCCAAAACTTGAAGGGGGAAGAACCGTCTGGGAGTACGCTGAGAGGGCAAGACATGTAGTCTGTCACCATCTGACGGAAACGTGGCCTCCTGCTGACTGGATCTGTCTGTGATGGTGTAGACATTTGTGGTGGGCACACAAAACTTTGCCACTGTTGGGCCAGACTGGTCTTGTCTTGCGCTGAGGCACTGCTTCTGCTCCCTCTTTGTGCAGAGATTCCTCCACTGCCTCAACGCACAGAGCTGCTTTGTAAAGCACTAGCAGTAGCAGGCGCAGCACTTCTTTCGATTGGACTGGAGAAGATGATGGAATGCACCAGTGTGTCTTGGTACAGCCGCATTTTACGCTCCTGCTGCAACGGTGGTATGAGGGTTTGTATATTGTCCCTGTAGCGCGGATCGAGGAGGGTGTACACCCAATAATCAGGCGTGGTAAGAATGTGGCGATGCGGCGGTCGTTTCTCAGGAACTGCAGCAACCATGTGCTGCAGACTGCCAACTGGCCAAGAAACGCTGCCCCCTGCTTGAGGCATGATGTCTGCCTGCTCTGCATCACCCCACCCTCGCTCAACATACTGACTACTGGAGATTTGTGTAACTCCCTCCTCTGGAAAGATGTCTTCCTCCTCCTTTGACTCCTCCTCATCCTCCTCACAAAATGTTCCCTGCCTAGACCTTTGTGAGAAACCACGTCGCACAGACTGTCCAGAAGCAGATGGCATTTCTGACTCCTCATCCTCAACCTCTTCCACCACCTCATCCCATAGCGCTTGCAGTGTTCTTTCAAGCGGGCAGATAAGGGGGACAGTCATGCTGACTAGTGCATCATCTGCACTCGCCATCCGCGTTGATTCATCGAAGGCACGCAAAACTTGGCAGATGTCCTTCATAGTGGCCCACTCAGTGGTTGAGAAATCTGAACGGCGCGCACTGCGACTTTTTTGCGCCTGATGCAGCTGGTACTCCATTACTGCTGGCTGCTGCTCACACAAACGCTCCAACATATGTAACGTTGAATTCCACCTGGTGGGAAGGTCACATATGATGCGATGTTCCGGAAGACGGAATCGGTGCTGCAGAGTTGCAATGCGCGATCTGGCCATGCTGGTACGCCGCAAGTGAGCACACTCAAGGCGGACCTTGTGCAGCAGTGCATCAAGATCTGGATAGTCCCTCAGAAAACTCTGCACAACCAAGTTAAGCACATGTGCCAGACATGGGATGTGAGTGAGGTTGCCAAGGCCCAGAGCTACCACCAGATTTCTGCCATTGTCACACACTACCATGCCTGGCTGGAGATTCGTTGGCACAAACCACACGTCGCTCTCCTGATTGATGGCATTCCAGAGCTCCTGCGCTGTGTGGCTTCGATTCCCCAAAGAAATTAATTTAAGCATGGCCTGTTGACGTTTGGCCACAACTGTGCTCACATTGGTCGTAACAGTTAAGCGTTCATGGGTCAAGGTGGAGGTAGACCGTGACGGCCCCTGCAGCGATGATTCTGAGCAACCGGAGTATGAGGAGGAGTCAATGTGCACAGCCTGGATTCCTGCAATCCTTGGAGTTGGCAGTACACGTACAGCGCCACTCACCACATCTGTACCCGGCTCCACAACATTGACCCAATGGGCAGTGAGGGAACGGTATCGTCCCTGTCCATGGTGACTGGTCCACGCATCGGTGGTGAGGTGGACCTTGCTACTAACGGCGTTTAGTAGCGCATGTTTAATGTTTCCCTCCACATGCTTTTGCAGAGCAGGGACGACTTGCTTGCTGAAATAAAAGCGGCTGGGCCCATTGTATTGTGGTCATGCCAATGCCATCAAGTTACGGAAGCTGTCAATCTCCACCAGCCTGAATGAGAGCATTTCAAGGGACAGAAGTTTTGCAATGCCTGCATTCAGAGCCTGTGCTCGTGGGTGGTTTGCTGAGAATGGCCACCTTTTCTCCCATACCTGTGCTACTGATGGCTGTAGACTGGGCTGGGAGTGTGAGGATGACTGGGAACGTGGTGCTGTGGGTGGAATTACACTGGGTCTCTGGACAACAGTGCCAGAGGTTCTTCCATGGCGATCCTGTGAGGAAGCCGAACCAGCAGTGTGTGAGCTGGAGGAAGAGGCAACAACACGAGCTGAAGAGGTGGTAGGTGCCACTGTAGGTTGGCCTAGGTCTTCAGTGTGTTTTTGTAACTCCACCACGTGCTTGGTCCGCACATGTTTCCACATATTTTAGGTATTGAGGTTGCTGACATTTCTACCTCGTTTGATTTTCTGACGACACAGCTTGCATTTGACAAAGCAAATGTCATCTGCAACTGTGTCAAAAAAGGACCAGGCACTGCAAGTCTTGGGAGCGCCCTGTTATGATCTGGTGGCCTTGGAGCAGCATGAGACGTACTCTGGAGAAGGTGGCACCTGTACTGACCGCAAACCCTGAACTAGCAGCGCAACTAGAAGCAGCTGTGGGGGGTGCCTAACGCTCCCTAGACCCCTCGACACAGCCTAAGAATTAACTACCCCTAAAGACAGAAACATGAAACCTATCTTGCCTCAGAGAAAATCCCCAAAGGATAGAGAGCCCCCCACAAATATTGAGTGTGAGAGGAGAAGGAAATAACATACACAGACATGAAATCAGGGTTTAGCATAGGAGGCCATACTAGCTAAAAGGAAAGGATAGGACAGAGTACTATGCGGTCAGTATAAAAACACTAGAAAATATCCACCACAGAAAAATACAAAACACCACATCTGACTACAGACATGGAGGGTATATCTGCATCTCCAGAGACACAGCTAGGCTGCAAAAAATCCTTTACAACAAAGCTGGACAAGACAAAACATGAAAAATGCACAGAACTATAAGGTCCACAGCAGGTGGACAGCAAGAACAAAGCCAGGACTTATCTTTGAAGAAAAGCACAGCAAACAGGAGAGACCAGAAGGGATGTGAATCCTCCATAAACAATGGACAACTGGCACTGACTAAAGGATAAAGCAAGGCTATATAGCCCAGCCCAAATTGCAAAAAATAGATACACCTGATAAATGCTGTGATCCAACTACCGCAGCACTACCATTCATAACAACCGGAGGGAGCCCAAGAGCAGAATTCACAACAGTACCCCCCCTTGAGGAGGGGTCACCGAACCCTCACCAGAGCCCCCAGGCCGATCAGGACGAGCCAAATGAAAGGCACGAACCAAATCGTCAGCATGAACATCGGAGGCAACAACCCAAGAATTATCCTCCTGGCCATAACCCTTCCATTTGACCAGATACTGAAGCCTCCACCTCGAAAAACGAGAATACAAAAACTTCTCAACCACATACTCCAACTCCCCATCAATCAACAACGGGGCCGGAGGATCAACAGAGGGAACAACGGGCACTACATACTTCCGCAACAAAGATCTATGGAACACATTATGGATGGAAAAAGAGGTTGGAAGGGCCAAACGAAAAGACACTGGATTGATAATCTCAAAAATCCTATAAGGACCAATAAACTGAGGCTTGAACTTAGGGGAAGAAACCTTCATAGGAACATGACGGGAAGACAACCAGACCAAATCCCCAACCTGAAGCCGGGAACCAACACACCGACGATGGTTAGCAAAACGCTGAGCCTCCTCCTGAGACAACACCAAATTGTCCACCACATGAGCCCAAATCTGCTGCAGCCTGTCAACCATAGAATCCACACCAGGACAATCAGAAGGCTCAACCTGCCCTGAAGAAAAACAAGGATGAAAACCAAAATTACAAAAAAAAGGCGAAACCAAGGTAGCAGAACTAGCCCGATTATTAAGGGCAAACTCGGCCAATGGCAAGAAAGCCACCCAATCATCCTGATCAGCAGACACAAAGCATCTCAAATAAGTTTCCAAAGTCTGATTAGTTTGCTCGGTCTGGCCATTTGTCTGAGGATGAAATGCGGAAGAAAAAGACAAATCAATGCCCAGCCTAGCACAAAAGGCCCGCCAAAACCTAGAAACAAACTGGGAACCTCTATCGGACACAATATTCTCCGGAATGCCATGCAAACGAACCACATGCTGAAAAAACAACGGAATCAAATCAGAAGAGGAAGGTAATTTAGACAAAGGTACCAAATGAACCATCTTAGAAAACCGGTCACAAACCACCCAGATAACCGACATCCTCTGGGAAACCAGAAGATCTGAAATAAAATCCATAGAAATATGCGCCCAAGGTCTCTCAGGGACCGGCAAAGGCAAAAGCAACCCACTAGCGCGGGAACAGCAAGGCTTAGCCCGCGCACAAATCCCACAGGACTGCACAAAAGAACGCACATCCCGCGACAAAGAAGGCCACCAAAAGGACCTACCAACCAAATCTCTGGTACCAAAAATCCCAGGATGGCCAGCCAACACAGAACAATGAACCTCAGAAATCACTTTACTAGTCCATCTATCAGGAACAAACAGTTTCCCCACAGGACAGCGGTCAGGTTTATCAGCCTGAAACTCCTGAAGAACCCGTCGTAAATCAGGGGAGATGGCAGAAAGAATCACCCCTTCCTTCAGAATGCCGACCGGCTCAAGAACCTCAGGGGAATCAGGAAAAAAACTCCTAGAGAGGGCATCCGCCTTAACATTCTTAGTACCAGGAATGTACGAGACCACAAAATCAAAACGGGAGAAAAACAGGGACCATCGAGCCTGTCTAGGATTCAGCCGTTTGGCAGACTCGAGGTAAATCAGATTCTTATGATCGGTCAGGACCACAATACGGTGCTTGGCCCCCTCAAGCCAATGTCGCCACTCCTCAAATGCCCACTTCATAGCCAACAATTCCCGATTGCTGACATCATAATTGCGTTCCGCAGGCGAAAACTTCCGAGAAAAGAAGGCACACGGTTTCATCAAGGAACCATCAGAATTCCTCTGAGACAAAACGGCCCCTGCCCCAATCTCAGACGCGTCAACCTCAACCTGAAATGGAAGAGAAACATCCGGCAACACAGGGGCAGAAGTAAATCGGCATTTAAGCTCCTGAAAGGCAGAAACAGGCGCAGAGGACCAATTCGTCACTTCAGCGCCTTTCTTCGTCAAATCGGTCAGAGGTTTAACCACACTGGAGAAGTTGGCAATGAAACGACGATAAAATTAGCAAAGCCCAAGAATTTCTGAAGGCTCTTCACAGATGTGGGTTGAATCCAATCATGAATGGCCTGAACCTTAACCGGATCCATTTCTATAGACGAGGGAGAAAAAATGAAGCCCAAAAAAGAAACCTTCTGCACTCCAAAGAGGCACTTTGACCCCTTCACAAATAAAGCATTATTACGGAGGATCTGAAATACCATCCTGACCTGTTTCACATGAGACTTCCAATCATCGGAAAAAAATCAAAATATCATTCAAATATACAACCATGAATTTATCAAGATAACTCCGAAAGATATCATGCATGAAGGACTGGAATACAGATGGAGCATTAGAGAGTCCGAATGGCATCACAAGGTATTCAAAATGGCCTTCGGGCGTATTAAACGCAGTTTTCCATTCGTCACCCTGCTTAATACGAATAAGATTATATGCCCCTCGAAGGTCAATCTTAGTAAACAAGCTAGCCCCCTTAATCCTAGCAAACAAATCAGTTAGCAAAGGCAACGGGTATTGAAATTTGACCGTGATCTTATTCAAGAGGCGATAATCAATACAGGGTCTCAAGGAGCTATCCTTCTTGGCAACAAAAAAATAACCTGCTCCCAATGGTGAAGAAGATGGCCGAATATGCCCCTTCTCCAAAGACTCCTTAATATAGCTCCGCATGGCGGCATGTTCAGGCACAGACAGGTTGAAAAGTCGGCCCTTAGGGAACTTACAACCTGGAATCAAGTCAATAGCACAATCACAGTCCCTATGTGGTGGAAGGGAACTGGATTTGGCTCATCAAATACATCCTGGAAATCTGACAAAAACTCAGGAATTTCAGAAGAGGGGGAAGAGGAAATTGACATCAAAGGAACGTGACCATGAACCCCCTGACAACCCCAACTAGTCACGGACATAGATTTCCAATCCAACCCCGGATTATGTAGCTGTAACCATGGAAAACCCAGCACAATATCATCATGCAAATTATGCAACACCAGAAAACGACAATCTTCCTGATGGGCTGGCGCCATACGCATGGTCAGCTGTGTCAAAAACTGAGGTTTATTTTTAGCCAACGGTGTAGCATAAATGCCCCTTAAAGGAATAGGGTTCTGCAAAGGCTGCAAGGGGAAACCACAACGTCTTGCAAATTCTAAGTCCATTAAATTCAGAGCGGCGCCTGAATCCACAAATTCCATAACAGAAAATGATGATAATGAGCAGATCAAGGTCACAGATAACAGAAATTTAGGTTGTATAGTACTGATAGTAACAGAACTAGCGATTCTCTTTGTACGCTTAGGGCAATCAGAAATAATATGAGCAGAATCGCCGCAGTAAAAACACAACCTATTCTGACGTCTGAATCCTTGTCGTTCAGCTTTAGACAAAATCCTATCACACTGCATAGGCTCAGGGCTCCGCTCAGAGGACAACGCCACAGTGTGCACAACTCTGCGCTCGCGCAAGCGCCGATCAATCTGAATGGCCAGAGACATAGAATCACTCAGACCAGCAGGCTTGGGGAACCCCACCATAACATCCTTAACGGATTCAGAAAAACCCTTTCTGAAAATTGCCGCCAAGGCATCCTCATTCCATTTAGTCAGTACAGACCATTTTCTAAATTTCTGGCAATACGATTCTGCCGCTTCTTGACCTTTACACAGGTCCAGCAAGATTTTCTCAGCTTCATCCACAGAATTAGGCTCATCATACAATAACCCCAATGCTTGAAAAAAAGAATCAACATTAAGCAAAGCAGGATTGCCAGTTTCCAGGGAAAATGCCCAATCCTGTGGGTCAACACGCAGCAGGGATATGATGATTTTAACCTGCTGAATGGGATCACCAGAAGACCGGGGTCTCAATGCAAAAAACAGTTTACAGTTATTTTTGAAACTCAAAAATTTGGATCTGTCACCAAAGAATAAATCAGGAGTGGGAATCCTAGGTTCTAAGGCAGGAGTCTGAACAATATATTCTGAAATACCCTGTACCCTAGCAGCAAGCTGATCCACACGAGAAACTAACTCCTGAACACTCATGTTATTACTTGGTTCCGCAGCCACCCAGAGATAAAGAGGGAGGAACAGACCAAACAGGCTAAGGAAAAAAAAATGGCACAAAATCTTCCCTCCCTTCTGAGATGCAATTAACTCATTGTTGGCCAGTTGTACTGTTATGATCTGGTGGCCTTCGAGCAGCATGAGACGTACTCTGGAGAAGGTGGCACCTGTACTGACCGCAAACCCTGAACTAGCAGCGCAACTAGAAGCAGCCGTGGGGGGTACCTAACGCTCCCTAGACCCCTCGACACAGCCTAAGAATTAACTACCCCTAAAGACAGAAACATGAAACCTATCTTGCCTCAGAGAAAATCCCCAAAGGATAGAGAGCCCCCCACAAATATTGACTGTGAGAGGAGAGGGAAATAACATACCCAGACATGAAATCAGGGTTTAGCATAGGAGGCCATACTAGCTAAAAAGAAAGGATAGGACAGAGTACTATGCGGTCAGTATAAAAACACTAGAAAATATCCACCACAGAAAAATACAAAACACCACATCTGACTACAGACATGGAGGGTATATCTGCATCTCCAGAGACACAGCTAGGCTGCAAAAAATCCTTTACAACAAAGCTGGACAAGACAAAACATGAAAAATGCACAGAACTATAAGGTCCACAGCAGGTGGACAGCAAAAACAAAGCCAGGACTTATGTTTGAAGAAAAGCACAGTCAACAGGAGAGACCAGAAGGGATGTGAATCCTCCATAAACAATGGACAACTGGCACTGACTAAAGGATAAAGCAAGGCTATATAGCCCAGCCCAAATGGCAAAAAATAGATACACCTGATAAATGCTGTGATCCAACTACCGCAGCACTACCATTCATAACCACCGGAGGGAGCCCAAGAGCAGAATTCACAACAGCGCCCGCTTTGGCTTTTGGAAGAGGCATGCTCCTAATGGGTGCCGAAGTGGAGGCTACAGGCACCGCAGTCTTCCCCCTCCCTCTCCCGGCTGTTCGGGGAATCTCTTACTCAGAGCTGCTCCCACCACCTTCCTGTTCCTCACGCAATGATGGGTCGAGGACCTCATCATCTACGCTACCCTCTTCCACCAACTGCTTCTCCTGGGTAGTCTCGGCAGCACAGTACGCACCAGAAACTGGCACCTGAGTCTCATCATTAGATGCGTACTGAGAAGTGGTAACCGGAGGCACTGTCCCACCCGCCTCTTCTGATTCAGAGAGATAAAGCTGTTGGGCACCACTGCATACAGCCTCTTCTTCTGATTCTCAAATGCTGCTTGGCTGGCCCCCTGTTTCCAAGCCAAGAGATTCAGAGAACAGAAGTGGAGATGGCTCCTGTCCTGGGCTCTCTGACTGCCTGGGCAATTTGGCAGGTGGTGAAGAGATAGATGGTTGCAATTTAGTGCTCTGTGCCTGAGAGGATGTGGCACTAATTGAAGTCAATGCGTTAGCTGCCATCCATCCGACAACGGCTTCAATTTGTTCATCCCGCAGCAGCAGGGTACGGCGAGCTCCTACAAAGCTGCGCATGAAGGTCTGCTCCCTGTTAAAACTGGGGGATGATGAGTCACCGGTGCCCGCAGCAGGCACAGAATCCCCACGTCCTCTCTGCACCACGCCCTCGCCCATGTGCCTTACTCCCTGCCTTCTTCATCGCAATAGACTGATAAAGATAGGCAGAAAAGTACTAACGGCTTAGTGTGCTTATTCCTGAACAGCTGCTAACAGGTATAAGAAACACTTATTTTATGAAGTGTAGACTTCACTTTATTATGAGCTTATGTGGCCTACACAACAGTAAAGTGGAGTGCTTGGTGAACTTTGGGTTTGTTTTGCAGAACAAACACTACAGAATGAGCGCAGTACTCACACACAGACCGTGCAGACAGCCGTGAACGGCGCTGCAAGGCCAAAAAAAGCTCCTCTATCTAATCCTATATAGTGTTTTTCCACAATCTAGCGGGATACGGATGGAAAGACACTAATAGGCTATTTTTGAAAAAATGTGCAGCTGGCTGCAGCACTAAGTGCAATTTAGAACAATGTATTCAGCTGTATGAGGCAGTGACGCACCCTGAGCTGACCACAACTGGCTGTGACTGCGGACAGGCTACAAAGCGAGCTGCACTCACACAGACCGTGCAGACAGCCGAGAACGGTGCTGCAAGGCTAAAAAAAGCTCCTCTATCTAATCCTATATAGTGTTTTTCCACAATCTAGGATGATACAGATGGAAAGCCACTAACATAAGATATATTTGAAAAAATGTGCAGCAGGCTGCACTAATTGCAAAAAAGGACAATGGATTGAGCAGTATGAGGCAGTGAATCACCCTGAGCTGACCACGACCGACTGTGGCTGTGGACAGACAACAGAGCGAGCTGCACCCACACACACAGACCTTGCAGACAGCTGTGAACAGCGCTGCAAGGCAAAAGCAAGGTTCTCACACAGCGGTTGCTAAATTAGCCTGGGTAAAGCACAATGAAGCAAATCGCTATCTCTAAACTGGCCCTCAGTCAGAACACAGCGTCCTGTCCCTAACTGAATTCACAGCAGAGTGAGCCCAAAATGGCGGTGGCGACTTTTATACGGCGTCGTGACATCATTTCAGCAGCCAATCACAGCCATGCCAGTAGTTACATGGTACCATGCAGAACAGGATGTGCCCACACTTCAAATAATTCTTCATTGGCTGATTTAAATAAAATCGGGAGTTTGCATGATGGGAATTTCTGATACCGCAAATATCGGCCGCTACCTGATACTTGCGGTATCGGAATGCTCAACACTAGGGTTGAGCGAAACGGGTCGGCCAGATTCAGAAGTCGCCGACTTTTGGCAAAGTCGGGTTTCATGAAACCCGACCCGACCCCTGTGTGGGGTCGGCCATGAGGTCGGCAATCTTCTGATCTGGAATCGGAATTCCGATACCGAGTTCCAATATGTTTAAGATATCGGGAATCGGTCTCGGAATTCATATTTAAGTGTAAAATAAAGAATAAAAATAAAAAAATATTGATATACTCACCCTCGGACGCGCCCTGGTTCTCACCGGCAGCCTTCCTTCCTAAGAATGAGCGCCTGAAGGGCCTTCGATGACGTTGCGGCTTGTGATTGGTCGCGTGAGCGGTCACATGGGCGTCACGTGACCAATCACAAGTCGCGACATCATCTAAGGTCCTTCAGGCGCTAATTCTTAGGAAGGAAGCGTCCGAGGGCGCGTCCGAGGGTGAGTATATTCCTAATAGGTATATACTCACCCTCGGACGCGCCCTGGTTCTAACCTATTGATCCTTCCTAAAAATCAGCGCCTGAAGGACCTTAGATGACGTCGCGGCTTGTGATTTGTCGCGTGACGCCCATGTGACCGCTCACGCGACCAATCACAAGCCGCGACATCATCGAAGGTCCTTCAGGCGCTCATTCTTAGGAAGGAAGGCTGCCGGTGAGAACCAGGGCGCGTCCTAGGGTAAGTATAGCAATATTTTTTATTTTGATTCTTTATTTTACACTTAAATATGGATCCCAGGGCCTGAAGGAGAGTTTCCTCTCCTTCAGACCCTGGGAACCATTAGAAACCCAATGCACTGCATTGGGTTTCGTGTTTCGGCCGACCCTGACCCCGACTTTTCTATAGGATGGGCCGATTTCACTCGACCCGACTTTTGAAAAAGTCGGGTTTCGTGAAACCCGACCCGATCCTATAAAAAGAAAAGTCGCTCAACCCTACTCAACACTACTGTAGAGTCTTCCTTTGTCCCACATGACCAGCCACCTTGGACAAGTGGCCCCAAGACAAATCTCGCTCCTTCTTGGATTCAGCCCTGGGGGAATTTGTGACAGACTGACTGGAGCGACAGTGATCATCTTGGACAGTTCAATGATAAATTGTGGATCCTCCTCTTGATCCTCGGACACAAAAGAGCGAGAGAGGGCATTGGCTCTGACATTCTTGTCACAGGGCCTACAATGTAAGAGATAGTTAAAGCGGGCAAAAAACAAAGACCAACTAGCTTGGTGTGGATTAAGTCTCTGGGCAGACTGGCATTATGCCAGATTCTTATAGTCTGTGTAAATGACCACTGAATAGACTGCACCCTCCAGGAGGTATCGCCACAATAGTCCACAATAGAGTAGTTACGCTCAGGAGCAGAGAAGGCCTTAGAGAAGAAACTGCAGAACACGCAGCGACCCAAGGATGACTTCTGGGTGAGTACAGCTCCAGCCCCTAACGAGGATGCATTCACCTCTACGAAGAACTGTTTGTTCAAATCCGGGCAATGCAGAACAGGAGCGGTGGAGAAGGACCGTTTAAGAGAGCGGAAGACCTCTTCAGCCTTCAAGGTTCAGTTCTTCGTATCGACTCCCTTTCAGGTCATAGCAGAGATGGGAGCGGTCAGTGTGGAGAAGTGAGGAATTAATTGCCGATAATAATTAGCAAAGCCAAGGAATCACTGAATTGCTTTGACTCCCACAGGCAGCGGCCATTTAAGGATGGAGGAGACTTTCTCAGGATCCATCCTGAGTTCGGTATCCGGGATAATGTAACCCAAGAAGGGAAGAAATAACTGTTCGAAAATGCATTTCTCATACTTGGCGTAACGGCGATTCTCCCTCAGACGCTGAAAAACCTGCCAAACTGCTCGTCTGTGGGAGGCCAAATCCGGGAAAAATACCAAAATATCGTCCAGATACATGCCAACACAGGAATAAAGCAGGTCCCGGAAAAAGTTGTTGACAAATTCTTGAAAAACTGCTGATGCATTACTGAGATCGAAGGGCATCACTTGATATTCATAATGTCTGTCCCTGGTGTTGAAAGCCGTTTTCCATTTGTTTTCCCGGCGAATGCGGATTAGATTGCAGGCACCTCTTAAGACAAACTTGGTGAGGATCCTGGCACCTCTTAATCGGTCGAACAACTCAGAAATCAGTGGGATAGTGTATTTATTTTTCACCGTGAACTGGTTGAGACCTCCATAGCCAATACAGGGTCAGAGTGATCGAACCTTATTCATAAAAGCCAGCCCCAGCAGGAGAGGAGGATTTCTGAATGAACCCCCTGGCCAAATTCTCCTGAATGTAGTAAAACATAGCTTGAGTCTCAGCTGGTGACAGAGGGTAAATTCGGCCTCTAGAAGGTATAGATCCAGGAATCAAGTCGATAGGTCAGTCATACGGCCTGTGGGGAGACAAAGTCTTTGATTATTTCTTGTCAAAAACTTTGGCAAAGGACCAATAGGCAGAAGGCAAACCGGGCAGTGATGCCAGACAGGGCCTTAGCCGGACATACTGAAGCCAGACACTTCTCATGACAGGAATGTTCCTAGCAGAGCACCTCTCCAGGTTCGTGCTGCCGTTGCAATGGGTAGGCCTAAAAGAAAGGCATGAAATGTGTGGGAAAGAGCACAGAAGGCAATCCTCTCAGTATGAAGCATGCAAATATGGACCTCAAGCAGCTCAGTAGCCAAACGAACCGTCTCCCGAAGAGTTCTCCCATCGACTGATGTTATTGCCAAGGGGTTCTTGAGTGGATGAACTGGGATTTGGAACTGATCCACTACAGCCTGGAGGATAAAATTATCTCCTTCTGTACTTGTGTGTGCCTTGTTTTGCTCATGTTTATTGTACTTGTCTATATTTGGCCCTTTCACATGTAAAGCGCCATGGAATAAATGGAATTATAAAAATGTATAATAATAATAATAAAATTTTCGGCTGCCTCGGAATTCAAATACTCTGACTCAACAAACTGGGATTCACCAGTTGTCACGGCCACAGTAAGGGTCAGGGCAGTAGCGTAGCTACTGGGGGGGCAGAGGGGGCCATCGCCCCGGGCCCTGTCACATGAAGGGGCCCACTGGGAGCCAGGGCAGGGCCACTTCTGTGAGGAGGCAGAACAGGCATAGGAGCAGAGCAGTATAATGTCTGCTCCCGTCTGATGTTTCCACGCTGCTAGCACAGTGGCCGGCTGCAGTCTCCCTCCTGCAGTGAATGGTGGGTCTGACCTGATCCTGAAGCTTTCTCCGGCTGCAGTTTTCTTCACTATGTGCACGCTGGGATTGGCTCAGGCACGCTGGGTCCTAGTGCCCACACCTTGCATTTCACTTACTCTACATCCTGGTCCTGCCTGCAGTGCAAACTTTCTCAGTAAGTGGGGATGGAACTTATTAGATTTATTAAATTCAGGTATGCCACTGTGAGACTGTTGGGGTATTGTGGGGGCTGAAAGTGGGTGAGGGGAGACAGGGTACTGGGGGTGAATGTGAGACCATGGGGGTATTGTGGGGGAGGGGAGACAGGGCACTGGGGGGTAAATGTGAGACCATGGGGGGTTGTGAGGGCAGAAGGTGGGTGAGGTGGGACAGGGCACTGAGGGGTGGATGTGAGATGATGGGGGTATTGGGGCTGAAGTGGGGGAGGGGGGACAGGGCGCTGGGGGCTGAATATTATAATGTTTAGTTATGATATTATATGTACTCCATCACATGTAATATTTGCTGTCTGGGGAGGCTGGAGATGGGGGGTTAGGGGGTTTTTGATACGTACCGCCTGGGTCTTTTATGAGTATTAGTATAAGGAGCCCGCATACAGTAACCAAGAGTTGCATCACATATTCAGCACCACTCCAGCATTATTTTTTATTTCATTGCTGGAGTGGTGCTGAAAATCCACGTGCCCTGCCTCTGTCTGATACTCATCTTCTGGCATTTTAATCTGTTTTAGTCTCCTTTCGGCGCCGTCTCCTGCAGTTTATGACCTGTCCGCTGGCTCAGTGTTTCATGGAGCAGCGCAGAGGTCACTAATCAATGTAGGTCTGTGGGAGCCTTGGCCTCTTTCTCACTCTCAGGCCATGTGCACACGTTGCGGATTAGCCGCTGCGGATTCGCAGCAGTTTTCCGTCTGGTTTACAGTGCCATGTAAACCTATGGGAAACCAAATCTGCAGTGCACATGGTACGGAAAATACCACGCAGAAATGCTGCATTGTATTTTCCGTAGCATGTCAATTCTTTGTGTAGATTCTGCAGCGTTTTACACCTGCTACTGTATAGGAATCCGCAGGTGGTAAAATGCAGGTGAAATCTGCACAAAAAACACAGGAAATCCACGGTAATTCCGCACACGAATCTGCAACAAGTGTACATAGCCTCATAGTCTTACATTGAGTGCTTGTGACATAGCTTCTAACTTCTGGCCAGTCAGAAGCTGCGCTCACAAGTTTGAGCAGCGGCAATGCAGCATTGCCACAAAATACTGAATACGCCGGAGGCTAAGTAAATGACCGGGACATCCAAATCATGACAGGGAGCTGTGAGTCCATCACACTGTGTATAAGGGAGCTGCGGGCCCATCATACTGTGTATAAGGGAGCTGCGGGCCCATCACACTGTGTATATGGGAGTTGCGGGTCCATCATACTGTGAATACGGGAGCTGCGGGTCCATCATACTGTGTATAAGGGAGCTGCAAGCCCATCATATTGTGATAAGGGAGCTGTTGGCCCATCATACTGTGTATAAAGGAGCTGCGGGCCCATCACACTGTGTATAAGGGAGCTGCAAGCCCATCATACTGTGTATAAGGGAGCTACAAGCCCATCACACTGTGTATAAGGGAGCTGCAAGCCCATCATACTGTGTATAAGGGAGCTGCAAGCCCATCATACTGTGTATACGGCAGCTGCGGGTCAATCATACTGTGTATACGGGAGCTGCGGGTCAATCATACTGTGCATACGGGAGCTGCGGGTCCATCATACTGTGTATACGGGAGCTGCGGGTCCATCATACTGTGTATACGGGAGCTGCAGGCCCATCGTACTGTGTATACGGGAGCTGCGGGCCCATCGTACTGTGTATACGGGAGCTGCAAGCCCATCATACTGTGTATACGGCAGCTGCGGGTCAATCATACTGTGTATACGGGAGCTGCGGGTCAATCATACTGTGCATACGGGAGCTGCGGGTCCATCATACTGTGTATACGGGAGCTGCGGGTCCATCATACTGTGTATACGGGAGCTGCAGGCCCATCGTACTGTGTATACGGGAGCTGCGGGCCCATCGTACTGTGTATACGGGAGCTGCGGGCCCATCATACTGTGTATAAGGGAGCTGCGAGTCCATCATACTGTGTATACGGGAGCTGCGGGTCCATCATACTGTGTATACGGGAGCTGCGGTTCCATCATCCTGTGTTTACGGGAGCTGCGGGTCCATCATACTGTGTATATGGGAGCTGCGGGCCCATCATACTGTGTATAAGGGAGCTGCGGGCCCATCATACTGTGTATAAGGGAGCTGCGGGTCCATCATACTGTGTATAAGGAAGCTATGGCCCCTTCATACTATGTATAAGGGAGCTGCAGGCCAATCATACTATATATAAGGGAGCTGCGGGTCCATCATACTGTGTATAAGGGAGCTGCGGGCCCATCATACTGTGTATAAGGAAGCTATGGCCCCATCATACTATGTATAAGGGAGCTGCAGGCCAATCATACTATATATAAGGGAGCTGCGGGTCCATCATACTGTGTACAAGGGAGCTGCGGGTCCATCATACTGTGTATAAGGGAGCTGCGGGTCCATCATACTGTGTATAAGGGAGCAGTGAGTCCAGCATCCTGTGTATAAGGGAGCTGTGAGTACATCATCCTGTGTATAAGTGTTATGATCTGGTGGACTTGGAGCCGCATGGAACTTTCTCTGGAGTTGGTGGAAACTGTACTGACCGCAAATCCTGAACTTAACACCGCAACTAGAAGTAGCCGTGGGGTGTGCCTAACAAATCCTAGACACCTCGACACAGCCGGAGGACTAAATACCCCTATAGATGGAAGTAGGAATTCTTCCTTGCCTCAGAGCAGAACCCCAAAGGATAGGCAACCCCCCACAAATATTGACTGTGAGTAGTAGAGGAAAGACACACGCAGGCAGGAAACAGGATTTAGCAAAAGAGGCCACTTCTAGCTAAATAGGTAAGGATAGGACAGAATACTAAGCGGTCAGTATTAAAACCCTTCCAAAAAATATCCACAGCAGATGATACAAAAAATTCCACCATCTAACTAAAGATGTGGAGCGTATATCTGCAACTCCTGAGAATCCAACAAGACTGAGAAAACACTGACACAATCTAAGCTGGACAAGAGAAAATAAATAAATAGCACAAAATTATTAAGCACACAGCATGTGTGCCACAGGAAAAAAAAACCAAACACTTATCTTTGCTGAATTGGCAGCAAGGCAGGAGGAACCAGACAAAGATCCAAAACCTCCCTGAACCATGGACAACTGGCAAAGACTAATGAATCCTGCACACCTAAATACCCCAGTCAGAACTGCAATCAGCAGATACACCTGACCATGACTGCCACTCAGGGACAACTGCATTACCACCTACAACCACTGGAGGGAACCCAAAAGCAGAATTTACAACAGTACCCCACCCTTGAGGAGGGGTCACCGAACCCTCACCAGAGCCCCCAGGACGATCAGGACGAGTCAGATGAAAGGCACGAACCAAATCAGCAGCATGGACATCAGAGGCAAAAACCCAAGAATTATCCTCCTGGCCATAACCCCTCCATTTGACAAGGTACTGAAGCCTCCGCCTCGAAAAACGAGAATCCAAAATCTTCTCAACCACATACTCCAACTCTCCATCAACCAACACAGGGGCCGGAGGATCAACAGAGGGAACAACAGGCACCACATATTTCCGCAATAAAGATCTATGGAAGACATTATGGATAGCAAAAGAGGCCGGAAGCGCCAATCAAAAAGACACCGGATTAATAATTTCAGAAATTTTATAAGGACCAATAAACCGAGGCTTAAACTTAGGGGAAGAAACCTTCATAGGAACATGACGAGAAGACAACCAAACCAAATCCCCCACACGAAGCCGGGGACCAACACACCGACGGCGGTTAGCAAAACGTTGAGTCTCCTCCTGAGACAACACCAAATTGTCCACCACATGAGCCCAAATCTGCTGCAACCTGTCAACCACAGAATCCACACCAGGACAGTCAGAAGGCTCAACCTGCCCAGAAGAAAAACGAGGATGAAAACCAAAATTACAAAAGAAAGGCGAAACCAAAGTAGCAGAACTAGCCCGATTATTAAGGGCAAATTCGGCCAATGGCAAAAAGGCAACCCATTCTGTTATGGACCTGGTGGTTAGGAGCACCCGGAACGACCTGATAGTTAAACTCACACAGGACAAGCTCTGGGAAGTGGGAGCTCTGCTGACCGCAACCCCTAATCCTATCACACAACTAGAAATAGCCGTGGAGCGTACCTAACACTGCCTAGACGCCTCTTCACAGCCTAAGAGCTATCTAGCCCTAGAGATAGAAAATAAAGCCTACCTTGCCTCAGAGAAATTCCCCAAAGGAAAAGGCAGCCCCCCACATATATTGACTGTGAGTTAAGATGAAAGTCACAAACACAGAAATGAAACAGGTTTCAGCAAAGGGAGGCCAGACTTACTAAACAGACTGAGGATAGGAAAGGTATCTTTGCGGTCAGCACAAAAAACTACAAAAAGACCACGCAGAGTGTGCAAAAAGACCCCCGCACCGACTCACGGTGCGGAGGTGCCACTCTGCATCCCAGAGCTTCCAGCTAGCAAGGCAAAATCATGATAACTAGCTGGACAAGGAAACAATGAACAAATAATTAACTAGCAGGGACTTAGCTTCTGCTGGAGTAGACAGGTCACCAGAGAGATCCAAGAGCGAACTGAACCAGTACAAGAACATTGACAGCTGGCATGGAGTAACGATCAGAGTGGAGTTAAATAGAGCAGCCAGCCTAAGAATAAACTAGGTCACCTGTGGAAGGAACCTCAGAACCAGCAGCTCCACTCACAGCCACCAGAGGGAGTCCATGGACAGAACTCACCGAAGTACCATTCATGACCACAGGAGGGAGTTCGATAACAGAATTCACAACAGTACCCCCCCCCCTTGAGGAGGGGTCACCGAACCCTCACCAGAACCCCCAGGCCGATCAGGACGAGCCAAATGAAAGGCACGAACCAGATCGGCAGCATGAACATCAGAGGCAACAACCCAGGAATTATCTTCCTGACCATAACCCTTCCACTTGACCAGGTACTGGAGTTTCCGTCTCGAAATACGAGAATCTAAAATCTTCTCCACAACATACTCCAACTCCCCCTCGACCAACACCGGGGCAGGAGGGTCAACGGAGGGAACCATAGGCGCCACGTATCTCCGCAATAACGACCTATGGAACACATTATGGATGGCAAAAGAAGCTGGAAGGGCCAAACGAAATGACACAGGATTGAGAACTTCAGAAATCTTATACGGATCAATGAAACGAGGCTTAAACTTAGGAGAGGAAACCTTCATAGGAACATAACGAGACGACAACCAAACCAAATCCCCAACACGAAGTCGGGGACCCACACAGCGCCGGCGGTTAGCGAAACGTTGAGCCTTCTCCTGGGACAATGTCAAATTGTCCACCACATGAGTCCAAATCTGCTGCAACCTGTCCACCACAGTATCCACACCAGGACAGTCCGAAGGCTCAACCTGCCCTGAAGAGAAACGAGGATGGAAACCAGAATTACAGAAAAAAGGCGAAACCAAAGTAGCCGAGCTGGCCCGATTATTAAGGGCGAACTCAGCCAAAGGCAAGAAGGACACCCAATAATCCTGATCAGCAGAAACAAAGCATCTCAGATATGTTTCCAAAGTCTGATTAGTTCGTTCGGTTTGGCCATTTGTCTGAGGATGGAAAGCCGAAGAAAAAGACAAATCAATGCCCATCTTAGCACAAAAGGACCGCCAAAACCTCGAAACAAACTGGGAACCTCTATCCGAGACGATGTTCTCCGGAATGCCATGCAAACGAACCACATGCTGGAAAAACAATGGCACCAAATCAGAGGAGGAAGGCAATTTAGACAAGGGTACCAAATGGACCATCTTAGAGAAGCGATCACAAACCACCCAAATGACCGACATCCTTTGAGAGACAGGGAGATCTGAAATAAAATCCATGGAAATATGAGTCCAGGGCCTCTTCGGGACCGGCAAGGGCAAAAGCAACCCACTGGCACGAGAACAGCAGGGCTTATGTTATGACCTCGTGGTAAGGACAATAATGGACCTGGTGATTAAGAGCACACGGAATGACCTGATAGTTACTAATAATATAGGACGAGATCTGAGACGTGGGAACTCTGCTGACCGCAATCCCTGATCCTATCACACACACTAGAAATAGCCGTGGATTGCTCCTAACGCTCCCCATGCAACTCGACACAGCCTAAGAAACTAGCTAGCCCTAGAGATAGAAAAATAAAGCCTACCTTGCCTCAGAGAAATTCCCCAAAGGAAAAGGCAGCCCCCCACACATAATGACTGTGAGTAAAGATGAAAATTACAAACACAGAGATGAGATAGATTTAGCAAAGTGAGGCCCGACTTACTGAACAGACAGAGGATAGGAAAGGTAACTTTGCAGTCAGCACAAAAAACTACAAAAAGACCACGCAGAGGGCGCAAAAAGACCCTCCGCACCGACTCACGGTGCGGAGGCGCTCCCTCTGCGTCCCAGAGCTTCCAGCAAGCAAAACAAAAATCAAAATAGCAAGCTGGACAGAAAAATAGCAAACCAGAGAAAAACAAGTGGAACTTAGCTTCTGCTGGGAAGACAGGTCACAAGAACAATCCAGGAGAGAACTAGACCAATGCTGGAACATTGACAGGTGGCATGGAGCAATGATCTAACTGGAGTTAAATAGAGCAGCCAGCTAACGAATTAACCTCGTCACCTGTGGAAGGAAACTCAGAAGCCGCAGCTCCACTCACTACCACCAGAGGAAGCCCCTGGACAGAACCAGCCGAAGTACCATTCATGAACACAGGAGGGAGCTCGACAACAGAATTCACAACAGTACCCCCCCTTGAGGAGGGGTCACCGAACCCTCACCAGAGCCCCCAGGCAGACCAGGACGAGCCAAATGAAAGGCACGAACCAGATCGGCAGCATGAACATCGGAGGCAAAGACCCAGGAATTATCTTCCTGACCATAACCCTTCCACTTGACCAGGTACTGGAGTTTCCGTCTTTAAATACGAGAATCCAAAATCTTCTCCACCACATACTCCAACTCCCCCTCAACCAACACCGGGGCAGGAGGATCAACGGATGGAACCACAGGCGCCACGTATCTCCGCAACAATGACCTATGGAATACATTATGGATGGCAAAAGAAGCTTGAAGGGTCAAACGAAACGACACAGGATTGAGAACCTCAGAAATCTTATACGGACCAATGAAACGAGGCTTAAACTTAGGAGAGGAAACCTTCATAGGAACATAACGAGACGACAACCAAACCAAATCCCCAACACGAAGTCGGGGACCCACACAGCGCCGGCGGTTAGCGAAACGTTGAGCCTTCTCCTGGGACAATGTCAAATTGTCCACCACATGAGTCCAAATCTGCTGCAACCTATCCACCACAGTATCTACACCAGGACAGTCCGAAGGCTCAACCTGCCCTGAAGAGAAACGAGGATGGAAACCAGAATTACAGAAAAAAGGCAAAACCAAAGTAGCCGAGCTGGCCCGATTATTAAGGGCGAACTCAGCCAAAGGCAAAAAGGACATCCAATCATCCTGATCAGCAGAAACAAAGCATCTCAGATATGTTTCCAAAGTCTGATTAGTTCGTTCGGTTTGGCCATTTGTCTGAGGATGGAAAGCCGAGGAAAAAGACAAATCAATGCCCATCCTAGCACAAAAGGCTCGCCAAAACCTCGAAACAAACTGGGAACCTCTGTTCGAAACGATGTTCTCCGGAATTCCATGTAAACGAACCACATGCTGGAAAAACAATGGCACCAAATCAGAGGAGGAAGGCAATTTAGACAAGGGTACCAAATGGACCATCTTAGAGAAGCGATCACAAACCACCCAAATGACCGACATCTTTTGAGAGACAGGGAGATCCGAAATAAAATCCATAGAGATATGCGTCCAGGGCCTCTTCGGGACCGGCAAGGGGAAAAGCAACCCACTGGCACGAGAACAGCAGGGCTTAGCCCGAGCACAAGTCCCACAGGACTGCACAAAAGAACGCACATCCCGCGACAAAGATGGCCACCAAAAGGATCTAGCCACCAAATCTCTGGTACCAAAGATTCCAGGATGACCAGCCAACACCGAACAATGAACCTCAGAGATAACTCTACTAGTCCCTTTATCAGGGACAAACAGTTTCTCCGCTGGGCAACGGTCAGGTCTATCAGCCTGAAATTTTTGCAGCACCCGCCGCAAATCAGGGGAGATGGCAGACAAAATTACCCCCTCTTTGAGAATACCCGCCGGCTCAGGAACACCCGGAGAGTCGGGCACAAAACTCCTTGACAGGGCATTAGCCTTCACATTCTTAGAGCCTGGAAGGAACAAAACCACAAAATCAAAACGGGAGAAAAATAGCGACCAACGAGCCTGTCTAGGATTCAACCGTTTGGCAGACTCGAGATAAGTCAAATTCTTGTGATCCGTCAAGACCACCACGCGATGCTTGGCTCCTTCAAGCCAATGACGCCACTCCTTGAATGCCCACATCATGGCCAACAACTCCCGATTGCCAACATCATAATTGCGCTCAGCAGGTGAAAACTTTCTAGAAAAGAAGGCACATGGTTTCATCACCGAGCCATCAGAACTTCTTTGCGACAAAACAGCCCCTGCTCCAATCTCAGAAGCATCAACCTCGACCTGAAACGGAAGCGAAACATCTGGCTGGCACAACACAGGGGCAGAAGAAAAACGACGCTTCAACTCCTGAAAAGCTTCCACAGCCGCAGAAGACCAATTGACCACATCAGCACCCTTCTTGGTCAAATCAGTCAACGGTTTAGCAACACTAGAAAAATTACTGATGAAGCGACGATAAAAATTAGCAAAGCCCAGGAACTTTTGCAGACTCTTCACAGATGTCGGCTGAGTCTGTTAAAAATCGTTATTGTGCAAAAATATCTAATCAAGACTTAACCAGGTGCGTTATTCTTAAAAGAAAAATGTCATGATTTTCTGAAGAAAGTATAGTGGTTTATTGACTAGTCCACAGAAAAACCAAATTGCAGAAAACATAAAAATAGATTGTCCATGTGTAGATATCAGCGCTTTTCTTGTTACTCATTTTTCCAAGGTCCTGAATGGTAAAGTCATCTGTCTGTGTGGAGTTTGAAGTCATCATGGCATGGAGTAGCTAACAGCTGTTGTTCCTCGTGTCTTGTCTCATGTCCATGGAGAATGATGGTGAAGGAAGGGAGGTGACCGTCCCACGTGACAAAAGGCCCCACACCCTCCTAAGAGACGTTTATATATGTTCAACACTGATCACGTGTCTTCTGTATATGGAGTTAACTTATACTCTGAGCTACATACACAGAAATAGCTTTTGATAGTGTCAGCAAGAAACCATGTGCTCGGTACAGAATAAAAATAAGAATAATTAATATTTAACAGAGTCCAATCATAAATGGCCTGGACTTTAACAGGGTCCATCTCGATAGTAGAAGGGGAAAAAATGAAACCCAAAAATGAAACCTTCTGAACTCCAAAGAGACACTTTGACCCCTTCACAAACAAAGAATTAGCACGAAGGACCTGGAACACCATTCTGACCTGCTTCACGTGAGACTCCCAATCATCCGAGAAGACCAAAATATCATCTGTGATGAGGGAACAGCCGACATCTTTGGAACAGGCATACTACAGATTGGCGTGACTCCATTTTGTCTCCTGGTCAGGTCTGCAGAGAGGAGCGCTCCTGGCCCCCACCTTTTCTAATGAATAAAGTTCTTATTAGTATGCTAACGGGCTGAGCTCAGTGTAAACTGTAGATGGTATTTCAAAGCTCAATGAGGAAACGACGCCAGCAGGGGGCTTGGAAATGCTTGGGGGCTTAATTAAAACACGCATGCCAAGTGGCCACTGGATACACATCTAGTATGGCAACCCAGCCGAACCGTCTCCAACATGGAATTGTGAATTATGGATGCATCGTCCGAGGTACAGGCTCATAAAAAATATTCTCCTTGCCCTAAAGAAATTGTGCATCCAACAGTGCGACTCCCGTGGCGGTGGGAGGCCTGAAACCCGAGATATAGAGATCAGCCTCCCACAGGGACCGAATGGGTCCAGGTTTGATCCCAGTACGACCGGCAGAACAAACCACAGGCGCTGGTACTGCCGTGTGCTGATCCGATCATCCTGCAGGAAGTTATCCCATTTATTAGAAATTGGAATAAATCTTGCAGGGAGGCAGAGGGGGTGGAGATTGCTAAGCCCACCCAGCTGCAGGCAGGGGGGCTCAGCCAGGTTTAAGAAGAGCTAAGGTCTCTGGGAGAGACTCACTCCACAGAAGAACATGATGATGATATCTTAAGGAACAGGGTATGCCAGCCAGAGGGGAGCAAGCACATGCTTTCTGGGGGCTGCCCGGCAACTAAGATTTGGACCTGCGGAATGCTGCGCGCCCCCAGCTTCCACAAGCGACCTTCAACCTGGTAAATTGACCTCCAGCTTTACACCTTTAAGCCTTGTATTATTGTTGTTATATTGTACTCTGATTGTAACTCTTGATATATTGTGATTGTATATTTCTTGTAATTATCTAGTGCGCCCTTAAGGCAATTAAATCATAAATTAATTTTGGGCTGATCCTTTTACTCTGATTGCGAATCTTAGAATACCCAGTGTGGGTAACAGGGCAGTCTCCCCGGCGGCCATTTGCTCTAGGTGCAGTTCCTTTACTGACCTGAGAGACAAAGGGGCACCGGAGAGCTGGGCCTGTGTAGTGACGTCACGGATTGGTGACGTGAGAGGAAGGGGTAATCCTTCACATCATCCAAATATACAATCAGGAATTTATCTAGGTACTCTCGGAAGATGTCATGCATAAAGGACTGAAATACTAATGGAGCATTGGAAAGCCCGAATGGCATAACCAGGTACTCAAAATGGCCCTCGGGCGTATTGAATGCTGTTTTCCATTCATCGCCCTGTTTAATACGCACAAGATTATACGCACCACGAAGATCTATCTTGGTGAACCAACTAGCCCCCTTCATCCGAGCAAATAAATCAGACAGCAGCAGCAAAGGGTACTGAAATTTGGCTGTGATCTTATTAAGAAGGCGGTAATCAATACAAGGTCTCAAAGAACCATCCTTCTTGGCCACAAAAAAGAACCCTGCTCCCAATGGTGACGACGACGGGCGAATATGACCCTTCTCCAAGGATTCCTTTACATAACTCCGCATAGCGGCGTGCTCTGGCACAGATAAATTGAACAGTCGGCCCTTAGGAAACTTACTACCAGGAATCAAATTGATAGCACAATCGCAATCCCTATGAGGAGGTAGGGCACTGGATTTGGGCTCATCAAATACATCCCGGTAATCCAACAAAAACTCCGGGACTTCAGAAGGGGTGGATGACGAAATAGACAAAAATGGAACATCACCATGTACCCCCTGACAACCCCAGCTGGACACAGACATAGATTTCCAATCCAATACTGGATTATGGACCTGTAGCCATGGCAACCCCAAAACGACCACATCATGCAGATTATGCAACACCAAAAAGCGAATATCCTCCTGATGTGCAGGAGCCATGCACATGGTCAATTGGGTCCAGTACTGAGGCTTATTCTTGGCCAAAGGCGTAGCTTCAATTCCTCTCAATGGAATAGGATACTGCAAGGGATCCAAGAAAAAACCACAGCGCCTAGCAAACTCCAAGTCCATCAAATTCAGGGCAGCGCCTGAATCCACAAATGCCATAACAGAATAGTATGACAAGGAGCAAATCAGAGTAACGGACAAAAGAAATTTCGACTGTACCGTACCAATGGTAGCAGACCTAGCGAAACGCTTAGTACGCTTAGGACAATCGGAGATAGCATGAGTGGAATCACCACAGTAAAAACACAGCCCATTCCGACGTCTGTGTTCTTGCCGTTCAGCTCTGGTCAAAGTCCTATCACATTGCATAGGCTCAGGTCTATGCTCAGATAATACCGCCAAATGGTGCACAGATTTACGCTCACGCAAGCGTCAATCGATCTGAATGGCCAAAGACATAGACTCATTCAGACCCGCAGGCATGGGAAATCCCACCATGACATCCTTAAGGGCTTCAGAGAGACCCTTTCTGAAAATTGCTGCCAGGGCACATTCATTCCACTGAGTGAGTACAGACCACTTTCTAAACTTCTGACAATATATTTCTACCTCATCCTGACCCTGACACAGAGCCAGCAAGATTTTCTCTGCCTGATCCACTGAATTAGGTTCATCATAAAGCAATCTGAGCGCCAGAAAAAACGCATCAACATCACGCAATGCAGGATCTCCTGGCGCAAGGGAAAATGCCCAGTCTTGAGGGTCGCCACGTAACAAAGAAATAATGATTTTCACTTGTTGAACAGGGTCACCTGAGGAGCAAGGTTTCAAAGCAAGAAACAATTTACAATTATTTTTGAAATTCAGAAACTTAGATCTATCCCCAAAAAACAAATCAGGAATTGGAATCCTAGGCTCTAACATCGGATTCTGAACCACAAAATCTTGAATGTTTTGTACCCTTGCAGTGAGATTATCCATACAAGAGGACAGACCTTGAATGTCCATATCTACACCTGTATCCTGAACCACCCAGAGGTAAAGGGGAAAAGAGAGACAAAACACACTGCAAAGAAAAAAAAAATGGTCTCAGAACTTCTCTTATCCCTCTATTGAGATGCATTAATACTTTGGGCCACCTGTACTGTTATGACCTGGTGGTAAGGACAATAATGGACCTGGTGATTAAGAGCACACGGAATGACCTGATAGTTACTAATAATATAGGACGAGCTCTGAGACGTGGGAACTCTGCTGACCGCAATCCCTGATCCTATCACACACACTAGAAATAGCCGTGGATTGCTCCTAACGCTCCCTATGCAACTCGACACAGCCTAGGAAACTAGCTTGCCCTAGAGATAGAAAAATAAAGCCTACCTTGCCTCAGAGAAATTCCCCAAAGGAAAAGGCAGCCCCCCACATATAATGACTGTGAGTAAAGATGAAAATTACAAACACAGAGATGAGATAGATTTAGCAAAGTGAGGCTCGACTTACTGAACAGACAGAGGATAGGAAAGGTAACTTTGCGGTCAGCACAAAAAACTACAAAAAGACCACGCAGAGGGCACAAAAAGACCCTCCGCACCGACTCACGGTGCGGAGGCGCTCCCTCTGCGTCCCAGAGCTTCCAGCAAGCAAAACAAAAATCAAAATAGCAAGCTGGACAGAAAAATAGCAAACCAGAGAAAAACAAGTGGAACTTAGCTTCTGCTGGGAAGACAGGTCACAAGAACGATCCAGGAGAGAACTAGACCAATGCTGGAACATTGACAGGTGGCATGGAGCAATGATCTAAGTGGAGTTAAATAGAGCAGCCAGCTAACGAATTAACCTCGTCACCTGTGGAAGGAAACTCAGAAGCCGCAGCTCCACTCACCACCACCAGAGGAAGCCCATGGACAGAACCAGCCGAAGTACCATTCATGACCACAGGAGGGAGCTCGACAACAGAATTCACAACAGGCTTAGCCCGAGCACAAGTCCCACAGGACTGCACAAAAGAATGCACATCCCGTGACAAAGAAGGCCACCAAAAGGATCTAGCCAACAGATCTCTGGTACCAAAGATTCCAGGATGACCAGCCAACACCGAACAATGAACCTCAGAGATAACTCTACTACTCCATCTATCAGGGACAAACAGTTTTTCCGCTGGACAACGGTCAGGTCTATCAGCCTGAAACTTCTTCAGCACCCGCCGCAAATCAGGGGAGATGGCAGACAAAATTACCCCCTCTTTGAGAATACACGCCGGCTCAGGAACACCCGGAGAGTCAGGCACAAAACTCCTTGACAGGGCATCAGCCTTCACATTCTTAGATCCCGGAAGGTACGAAACCACAAAATCAAAACGGGAGAAAAACAGCGACCATCGAGCCTGTCTAGGATTCAACCATTTGGCAGACTCGAGATAAGTCAAATTCTTGTGATCCGTTAAGACCACCACGCGATGCTTGGCTCCTTCAAGCCAATGTCGCCACTCCTCGAATGCCCACTTCATGGCCAACAACTCTCGATTGCCAACATCATAATTGCGCTCAGCAGGCGAGAATTTTCTAGAAAAGAAGGCACATGGTTTCATCACCGAGCCATCAGGACTTCTTTGCGACAAAACAGCCCCTGCTCCAATCTCAGAAGCATCAAGCTCGACCTGAAACGGGAGCGAAACATCTGGCTGGCACAACACAGGGGCAGAAGAAAAACGACGCTTCAACTCCTGAAAAGCCTCTACAGCCGCAGAGGACCAATTGACCACATCAGCACCTTTCTTGGTCAAATCAGTCAACGGTTTAGCAACACTAGAAAAATTAGCGATGAAGCGACGGTAAAAATTAGCAAACCCCAGGAACTTCTGCAGGCTCTTCACAGATGTCGGCTGAGTCCAATCATAAATGGCCTGAACTTTAACAGGGTCCATCTCGATAGTAGAAGGGGAAAAAATGAAACCCAAAAATGAAACCTTCTGAACTCCAAAGAGACATTTAGACCCCTTCACAAACAAGGAATTCGCACGAAGGACCTGGAACACCATTCTGACCTGCTTCACATGAGACTCCCAATCATCCGAAAAGACCAAAATATCATCCAAATATACAATCATGAATCTATCCAGGTACTTTCGGAAGATGTCATGCATAAAGGACTGAAACACTGATGGAGCATTAGAAAGCCCGAATGGCATAACCAGGTACTCAAAATGGCCCTCGGGCGTATTAAATGCTGTTTTCCATTCATCGCCCTGTTTAATTCGCACAAGATTATACGCCCCTCGAAGATCTATCTTGGTGAACCAACTAGCCCCCTTAATTCGAGCAAACAAATGAGACAGCAGCGGCAAAGGGTACTGAAATTTGACTGTGATCTTATTAAGAAGGCGATAATCAATACAAGGTCTCAAAGAACCATCCTTCTTGGCCACAAAAAAGAACCCTGCTCCCAACGGTGATGACGACGGGCGAATATGACCTTTCTCCAAGGATTCCTTTATATAACTCCGCATAGCGGTGTGCTCTGGCACAGATAAATTAAACAGTCAGCCCTTAGGAAACTTACTACCAGGAATCAAATTAATAGCACAATCGCAATCCCTATGAGGAGGTAGGGCACTGGATTTGGGCTCATCAAAAACATCCCGGTAATCTGACAAAAACTCAGGGACTTCAGAAGGAGTGGAAGGCGAAATTGACAGCAATGGAACATCACCATGTACCCCCTGACAACCCCAGCCGGACACAGACATAGATTTCCAATCCAATACTGGATTATGGACCTGTAGCCATGGCAACCCCAAAACGACCACATCATGCAGATTATGCAACACCAAAAAGCGAATATCCTCCTGATGTGCAGGAGCCATGCACATGGTCAATTGAGTCCAATACTGAGGCTTATTCTTGGCCAAAGGCGTAGCATCAATTCCTCTCAATGGAATAGGATACTGCAAGGGCTCCAAGAAAAAACCACAGCGCCTGGCAAACTCCAAGTCCATCAAATTCAGGGCAGCGCCTGAATCCACAAATGCCATAACAGAATAGGACGACAAAGAGCAAGAGCAAGAAATTTAGACTGTACTGTACCAATGGTGGCAGATCTAGCGAACCGCTTAGTGCGCTTAGGACAATCGGAGATAGCATGAGTGGAATCACCACAGTAAAAACACAGCCCATTCCGATGTCTGTGTTCTTGCCGTTTAGCTCTGGTCAAAGTCCTATCACATTGCATAGGCTCAGGCCTATGCTCAGAGAATACCGCCAAATGGTGCACAGCTTTGCGCTCACGCAAGCGCCGATCGATCTGAATGGCCAAGGACATAGACTCATTCAGACCAGCAGGCGTGGGAAATCCCACCATGACATCCTTAAGGGCTTCAGAAAGACCCTTTCTGAAAATTGCTGCCAGGGCACACTCATTCCACTGAGTAAGCACAGACCACTTTCTAAAGTCACCAGAGGAGCGAGGTTTCAAAGCTAGAAACAGTTTACAATTATTTTTGAAATTCAGGAACTTAGATCTATCCCCAGAAAACAAATCAGGAATTGGAATTCTAGGCTCTAACAACGGATTCTGAACCACAAAATCTTGAATGTTTTGTACCCTTGCAGTGAGATGATCCACACAAGAGGACAGACCTTGAATGTCCATATCGACACCTGTGTCCTGAACTACCCAGAGGTTAAGGGGAAAAGAAAGACAAAACACACTGCAGAGAGAAAAAAAATGGTCTCAGAACTTCTCTTATCCGTCTATTGAGATGCATTAATACTTTGGGCCAGCTGTACTGTTATGGACCTGGTGGTTAGGAGCACCCGGAACGACCTGATAGTTAAACTCACACAGGACAAGCTCTGGGAAGTGGGAGCTCTGCTGACCGCAACCCCTAATCCTATCACACAACTAGAAATAGCCGTGGAGCGTACCTAACACTGCCTAGACGCCTCTTCACAGCCTAAGAGCTAACTAGCCCTAGAGATAGAAAATAAAGCCTACCTTGCCTCAGAGAAATTCCCCAAAGGAAAAGGCAGCCCCCCACATATATTGACTGTGAGTTAAGATGAAAGTCACAAACACAGAAATGAAACAGGTTTCAGCAAAGGGAGGCCAGACTTACTAAACAGACTGAGGATAGGAAAGGTATCTTTGCGGTCAGCACAAAAAACTACAAAAAGACCACGCAGAGTGTGCAAAAAGACCCCCGCACCGACTCACGGTGCGGAGGTGCCACTCTGCATCCCAGAGCTTCCAGCTAGCAAGGCAAAATCATGACAACTAGCTGGACAAGGAAACAATGAACAAATAATTAACTAGCAGGGACTTAGCTACTGCTGGAGTAGACAGGTCACCAGAGAGATCCAAGAGCGAACTGAACCAGTACAAGAACATTGACAGCTGGCATGGAGTAACGATCAGAGTGGAGTTAAATAGAGCAGCCAGCCTAAGAATAAACTAGGTCACCTGTGGAAGGAACCTCAGAACCAGCAGCTCCACTCACAGCCACCAGAGGGAGTCCATGGACAGAACTCGCCGAAGTACCATTCATGACCACAGGAGGGAGTTCGTGTTATGAACAGGTAATTCAGAACCACAATGGACCTTGAAGTTCAGAGCACACAAGGTGACCTGACATTTACCAAAAACATAGGACGAGCTCTGAGACGTGGAAACTCTGCTGACCGCAATCCCTAATCCTATCACACCACACTAGAGGTAGCCGTGGATTGCGCCTAACGCTCCCTATGCAACTCGACACAGCCTGAGAAACTAACTAGCCCTGAAGATAGAAAAATAAGCCTACCTTGCCTCAGAAAAATTCCCCAAAGGAAAAGGCAGCCCCCCACATATAATGACTGTGAGTAAAGATGAAATACAAACACAGAGATTAAATAGATTTAGCAAAGTGAGGCCCGACTTACTGAATAGACCGAGGATAGGAAAGATAGCTTTGCGGTCAACACAAAACCCTACAAACAACCACGCAGAGGGGCAAAAAGACCCTCCGCACCGACTAACGGTACGGAGGTGCTCCCTCTGCGTCTCAGAGCTTCCAGCAAGCAAGAAAAACCAATATAGCAAGCTGGACAGAAAATATAGCAAACAAAAATAACACAAGCAGAACTTAGCTTATGCAGGATAGACAGGCCACAGGAACGATCCAGGAGGAAGCAAGACCAATACTAGAACATTGACTGGAGGCCAGGATCAAAGCACCAGGTGGAGTTACATAGAGCAGCACCTAACGACTTAACCTCATCACCTGAGGAAGGAAACTCAGAAGCCGCAGTACCACTCTCATCCACCAAAGGAAGCTTATAGACAGAACCAGCCGCAGTACCACTCTCGACCACAGGAGGGAGCTTGGTCACAGAATTCACAACAAGTTCGATAACAGAATTCACAACACCAATCATCCTGATCAGCACACACAAAGCATCTCAAATAAGTCTCCAAAGTCTAATTAGTAGTTCGCTCGGTCTGGTGATTTGTCTGAGGATGAAATGCAGAAGAAAAAGACAAATCAATGCCCAGCCTAGCACAAAAGGCCCGCCAAAACCTAGAAACATACTGGGAACCTCTGTCGGACACAATATTCTCCGGAATACCATGCAAACGAACCACATGCTGAAAAAACAACGGAACCAAATCAGAAGAGGAAGGCAATTTAGGCAAAGGCACCAAATGAACCATCTTAGAGGACCGGTCACAAACAACCCAGATAACAGACATCTTCTGGGAAACCGGAAGATCAGAAATAAAATCCATAGAAATATGTGTCCAGGGCCTCTCAGGGACTGGCAATGGCAAAAGCAACCCACTAGCACGGGAACAACAAGGCTTGGCCCGCGCACAAGAAGAACGCACATCACGTGACAAAGAAGGCCACCAAAAGGACCTACCAACTAAATCTCGGGTACCAAAAATACCAGGATGACCAGCCAACACAGAACAGTGAACCTCAGAAATCACTCTACTAGTCCATCTGTCAGGAACAAACAGTTTCCCCACTGGACAGCGGTCAGGTCTGTCAGCCTGAAATTCCTGAAGAACCCGTCGTAAATCAGGGGAAATGGCAGAAAGGACCACCCCTTCTTTCAGAATGCCGACCGGTTCCAGGACCTCAGGAGAATCAGGCAAAAAACTCCTAGAGAGGGCATCAACCTTAATATTCTTAGAACCCGGAAGATACGAAACCACAAAATCAAAACGGGAAAAAAACAAGGACCATCGAGCCTGTCTAGGATTCAGCCGTTTGGCAGACTCGAGGTAATCAGATTCTTATGATCGGTCAAGACCACAATACAGTGCTTAGCTCCCTCAAGCCAAAGTCGCCACTCCTCAAACGCCCACTTCATAGCCAACAACTCCCGATTGCCGACATCATAATTGCGTTCAGCAGGCGAAAACTTACGGGAAAAGAAGGCACGCGGTTTCATCAAGGAACCAACAGAATCCCTCTGAGACAAAACGGCCCCCGCCCCAATCTCAGAAGCGTCAATCTCAACCTGAAACGGAAGAGAAACATCTGGTTGGCGCAACACCGGAGCAGAAGTAAATCGGCGTTTAAGCTCCTGAAAGGCAGAGACAGCCGCAGAGGACCAATTCGCCACATCAGCACCTTTCTTCGTCAAATCGGTCAAGGGTTTAACCACGCTAGAGAAGTTAGCAATGAAACGGCGATAAAAATTTGCAAAACCCAAAAATTTCTGAAGGCTCTTCACTGATGTGGGATGAATCCAATCATGAATGGCCTGAACCTTAACCGGATCCATCTCCATAGATGAGGGAAAAAAAATGAAGCCCAAAAAAGAAACCTTCTGCACCCCAAAGAGACACTTAGACCCCTTCACCAACAAAGCATTGTGATGAAGGATCTGAAATACCATCCTGACCTGTTCCACATGAGACTCCCAATCATCGGAAAAAATCAAAATATCGTCCAAATATACAATCAAGAATTTATCAAGATAAGTCCGGAAGATATCATGCATGAAGGACTGAAAAACAGATGGAGCATTAGTGAGCCCGAATGGCATCACAAGATATTCAAAATGACCTTCGGGCGTATTAAACGCAGTTTTCCATTCATCACCCTGCTTAATACAAACAAGATTATATGACCCCCGAAGGTCAATCTTAGTAAATCAACTAGCCCCCTTAATCCTAGCAAACAAATCAGAAAGCAAAGGTAAAGGGTATTGAAACTTTACCGTGATCTTATTCACGGTAAATAGTCCAGGGTTCCAGGGCTCAAGAGAGGCCTGGATGTCTTCCTGGAGCAGAACAATATTGTATCATACAATTATTAGGTTCTGTAGAAGGACGTAGATCTGGGGATTTATTATGATGGAATATAGGCTGAACTGGATGGACAAATGTCTTTTTTCGGCCTTACTAACTATGTTACTATGTTACTATGTTAAGAGGCGATAATCAATACAGGGTCTCAAGGAGCCATCCTTCTTAGCAACAAAAAAAAATCCCGCTCCCAACGGTGAAGAAGATGGCCGAATATGCCCTTTCGCCAAAGACTCCTTAATATAATTCCGCATGGCGGTATGTTCAGGCACAGACAGGTTGAAAAGTCGGCCCTTAGGAAACTTACAGCCTGGAATCAAGTCAATAGCACAATCACAGTCCCTGTGCGGTGGAAGGGAACTGGACTTGGGCTCATCGAATACATCCTGAAAATCAGACAAAAACGTAGGAATTTCAGAAGAGGAAGAAGAGGAGATTGACATCAAAGGAACATCATTATGAATCCCCTGACAACCCCAACTAGTCACAGACATAGACTTCCAGTCCAACACAGGATTATGTACCTGCAACCACGGAAAACCCAGCACGATAGCATCATGCAAATTATGCAACACCAGAAATCGACAATCTTCCTGATGGGCTGGCGCCATGCGCATGGTCACCTGTGTCCAAAACTGGGGCTTATTTTTAGCCAACGGTGTAGCATCAATGCCCCTTAAAGGAATAGGGTTCTGCAAAGCCTGCAAGGGAAAACCACAACGCCTGGCAAACTCAAAGTCCATTAAGTTCAAGGCGGCGCCTGAATCCACAAACGCCATGACAGAAAATGATGACAATGAGCAGATCAAGGACACAGATAACAGAAATTTAGGTTGTACAGTACTGATGGTAAATAAACTGGCGATCCTCTTTGTCCGCTTAGGGCAGACAGAAATGACATGAGAAGCGTCGCCACAATAATAACACAACCTATTCTGACGTCTGAAACCTTGTCGTTCCATTCTAGACAGAATCCTATCACACTGCATTGGCTCAGGAATTTGCTCTGAGGACAACACCACAGCGCGCACAGTTCTGCGCTCCCGCAAGTGCCGGTCAATCTAAATGGCCAGAGACATAGAATCACTCAGACCGAAAGGCGTGGGGAACCCCACCATAACATCTTTAACGGATTCAGAAAGACCCTTTCTGAAAATTGCCGCCAAAGCATCATCATTCCATTTAATCAACACAGACCATTTTCTAAATTTCTGACAATACAATTCTGCCGCCTCTTGACCCTGAGACAGGGCCAACAAGGTCTTCTCCGCTTGATCCACAGAATTAGGTTCATCATATAATAATCCTAAAGCCTGAAAAAAGGAGTCTACATTAAGCAAAGCCGGATTCCCAGATTCCAGGGAAAATGCCCAATCCTGTGGATAGCCACGCAGCAGGGAGATGACGATTTTAACCTGCTGAATGGAATAAAAAAACAAATCAGGAGTAGGAATCTTCGGCTCTAAAACAGGAGTCTGAACAATATCATCAGAAATACCCTGTACCCTAGCAGCAAGCTGGTCCACACGAGAAGCTAATTCCTGAACATCCATGCTAGCACAAGACTCTTCAGCCACCCAGAGATAAAGAGGGAAGAGAAGACAAAGCAGAGTGCAGAAAAAAAAAATGGCTCAACACCTTTCTTCCCTTCTTTTGAGATGCATTTAACTCATGATTGGCCAGTTGTACTATTATGATCTGGTGGCCTTGGAGCCGCATGGAACTTTCTCTGGAGTTGGTGGAAACTGTACTGACCGCAAATCCTGAACTTAACACGGCAACTAGAAGTAGCCGTGAGGTGTGCCTAACAAATCCTAGACACCTCGACACAGCCGGAGGACTAAATACCCCTATAGATGGAAGTAGGAATTCTACCTTGCCTCAGAGCAGAACCCCAAAGGATAGGCAGCCCCCCACAAATATTGACTGTGAGTAGTAGAGGAAAGACACACGCAGGCAGGAAACAGGATTTAGCAAAATAGGCCACTTCTAGCTAAATAGGAAAGGATAGGACAGAATACTAAGTGGTCAGTATTAAAACCCTTCCAAAAAATATCCACAGCAGATGATACAAAAAATTCCACCATCTAACTAAAGATGTGGAGCGTATATCTGCAACTCCTGAGAATCCAACAAGACTGAGAAAACACTGACACAATCTAAGCTGGACAAGAGAAAACAAATGAATATCACAAAATTATTAAGCACACAGCATGTGTGCCACAGAAAAAAACAAACAAACAAACACTTATCTTTGCTGAATTGGCAGCAAGGCAGGAGGAACCAGACAAAGATCCAAAACCTCCCTGAACCATGGACAACTGGCAAGGACTAATGAATCCTGCACACCTAAATACCCCAGTCAGAACTGCAATCAGCAGATACACCTGACCATGACTGCCACTCAGGGACAACTGCATTACCACCTACAAACACTGGAGGGAACCCAAAAGCAGAATTCACAACAATAAGGGAGCTGTGAGTACATCATCCTATGTATAAGGGAGCTGTGGGCCCATCATACTGTGTATAAGGGAGCTGTGAGTACATCATACTGTGTATAAGGGAGCTGTGAGTCCATCATACTGTGTATAAGGGAGCTGCGGGCCCATCATACTGTGTATAAGGGAGCTGCGGGCCCATCATACTGTGTATAAGGGAACTGCGGGTCCATCATACTGTGTATAAGGGAGCTGTGGGTCCATCATACTGTGTATAAGGGAGCTGCGGGCTCATTATACTGTGTATAAGGAAGCTGTGGGCCCATCATACTGTGTATAAAGGAGCTGTGGGCCCATTATACTGTGTATAGGGAACTGTGGGGGACATCAAACTGTTTGACAGGAACTGCAGGCTCATCATACTGTGTATAGGGAACTGTGAAGGCATATTGTGCATATGGGAGCTGTTGGCCCATTACACTGTATATAGGAGAGCTCTGGGGGGCATTATACTTTCTATAGTGGAGTTCTGTCAGCATTATACTGTGTATAGGGGAGCATTGGGCTCATACTATCTATAGGGGAGCAGTGGGGTCATACTGGGAGCAGTGGGAACATCATACGGTGTATCGGGGAGTTATAGAATCATCATACTGTGTATAGGGGAGCTGTGGGGGCCTTAGACTGTGTATATGGAAGCTTTGAGCTCACCATACTGTGTATAATGGAGCAGTACATGGGGTAACTTAGGGGACATTATTAAATGTTAAGTGGGCACTTAAGCATCATTTTTATAGGGGCACTCAGAGTATTGTGACCATTAAAGTTGCATATGGTCACAATATGGTGGTAAAGTCAATGTTCGTTTTTGTATATAGATTTATTTTCAATAACAGCGCGGTCATATTCTGAGGTTCCACTATATTCACAATTAGAGTTTGCAACCATAGCTGTAATCAGGGTTAGCCGGTTAGGGGCCCACTCAGATGTTTCGCCCCCCCTAAGTTGAAACCCTAGCTACGCCTCTGGATCAGGGGTAGGGGTTTGATTTAGAATGCAGCAGACAGAGTTCACATCAGAGTGCAGCAGACAGAGTTCACACCAGAGTGCAGCAGACAGTGTTTGTATGAGAGTGCAGCAGGCAGAATCTGCATCAGAGTGCAGCAGGCAGGATCTGCATCAGAGTGCAGCAGGTAGGATTTGCACCAGAGTGCAGCAGGCAGGATTTGCACCAGGGTGCAGCAGTGACAGGTATGCAACCTTACACAACTTAGACTGCAAAATATGAAATAGAAAGTGCACGCACTAACCCTTTAAGAGCGCGGGAGTGTACGCGCGAGTGCCCTAAGGACATGGCTAGAGGACCGTCTGCAAGCATGCAGAGCATGGGGAAAGGAAGAACTGACCTCAGCACGGGTGAGTGAAGTGACACCCTGGAGATCCTGCCCGTCAGAGCAGGACTCCGGCGTGGTGCTAACAATATATTAGACAACTATGAGCGCTGATGTCACTCTCCACAAGGAGAAAACTTACCCCTTAGACCTCAGTCCAGAGCCTCTCAACTAGCCAAATCAGGTCTCATGCTTCGCACTGACGAGGGCCAACAGCCCGAAACACTGTCTGCGAATTGAAATTCTGATTTGGCTCTTATCCTAAGTCATATTGCAAGACGCGTTAAAGGGTTGATTGTGACTTGTAGGATCGCTACTTCCAACAGGTGGCGCTATAGAGTTTAAGTCCTCTTTTTCTCTGAAGAGGCAATTTGCATATTCACTGGAGAAGGACATTATTGTTGGTTGAAATAGAAGACACAAAACAGAGAGGAAGATCAGCAACCCGATGGTTTGATACAATCAAAACAACAGCGGAGAAGACCCTGGTGGACCTATCTAGGCTTGCAAAAGATCGATCTTCTTACAGAGCATTAATCCATCAAGATGCCATGGTTCGAGATTGACTCTAAGGTCGTTAATAATAATAATAGTAATAATAATAAAAATATTCTGCACAAATTGGATTAATGGAACATCTCACAGTAGTGATCTACTAGAAAGTTCCAAATTGTAGTGGCAAGTAATTACAACCCCTGGCAAAAATTATGTAATCACCGGCCTTGGAGAATGTTCATTCAGTTGTTTAATTTTATATAAAAAAAAGCAGATCACAGACATGGCACAAAACTAAAGTCATTTCAAATGGCAACTTTCTGGCTTTAAAAATCACTAAAAGAAATCAAGAACAAAAAATGTGGTAGTCAGTAATGGTTGCTTTTTTTAACCAAGCATAGGGTAAAAATTATGGAGTCAATCAATTATGAGGGAAAAAATTATGGAATCACCCTGTAAATGTTCATTTCCAAAACTAACACCTGCATCAAATTAGATCTGATTGTTAGTTTGCATCTAAAAAGGAGTGATCACACCTTGGAGAGCTGTTGCACCAAGTGGACTGACATGAATCATGGCTCCAACACGAGGGATGTCATGTATCAGGTATTGCTGATTTCAATACCGGAAACCAATGCAAGTCAATGGGACACAAATATCGGAATTAAAATAAACACTTTCTTTCCTTGTAGCTTAATTCTACTAAGTTACTATTCTAACTAAGAATAAAGTAGAATGTATTGGGGGAGGTGGAGGAGACATTAAAGGCATAGAGGTTTAGCCCAATCAAATGGAATAGCAGGAATTCAATTTTTTTTAAGACGTTCGGAGTTAGAAAGATATTGACTATGTTAATCTTTTTTATATTTTGTCAGATATTTATATTTCACTACTTCCATGCTCTTCACCTTCTTTTTTACTTCTCCCACACTTTCTCCTTCATCATCCTCAGCAGCAGCATCTTGTTAATCAACTTCTTCTTCACCTTATTCATCTTCTTCTTCTTCACCTTCTTCCTATTATTCTTTTTATTATTATTATTATTCATATTCTACTTCTTCATCTTCTTCATATTCTTCTTCTTCATCATATTCTTATTTGTGACAGGCATTCCTGTAGTTGTTATCTATAAAAGTTTGAAGATTAGACCTTCCATTTGCCTGTCACAAAAGATTTACAACAGGATTTTTCCGCATTCAGTTTTGCCTGCAGCAGGTTTTTTCCAGGGGCACCACGAGGAGGAATGGACTCATCCCCATACACTGCTTAGTCTTCTTCTGCTTATAATTTAGATAATATTGTTTGCTCTGATTTTTAGTCTTATGCTTAATGTTCTTCTGCTTTTTGTTCTGCAGCTTCTTATTCTTCTGCTTCTTGGTCTTCTGTCTCTTGTTCTTCTGTATCTTCGTAGTTGTCTTCTTGTTCTTTGTCCTTTAGGTCATCTTCTTCAGGGTCATCTTCTTGGTCTTCTTCGGGGTGGTCTTCAGGGTTGTCATCTCCAGGGTCGTCGTCTCCGGGGTCGTTGTCTTCTTCGGGGTGGTCTTCAGGGTTGTCGTCTCCGAGGTCGTCGTCTGCGGGGTCGTCGTCTTCTTCAGGGAAGTCTTCAGGGTCGTCTTTAGGGTCGTCATTAAGGAAATCCAGAGTGATTACCAAAAACCATTTCAGAAAGCTTGAACTTGGAAATGTAGCAGAAGGTACAAGAAGGCTGTGGAACTGCTGAGAACCAGCTGACGGTACTGGAACCCGGATGGGTAGCCGAAGGTACAAGAGCCAATGGAACTACCGAGGACCAGCTGACGGTACTGGAACCCGGTTACTAAGCAGGAGGTACCCGTGCCAGAAAGCACTACCAAGGATCACCAGACGTTGGTGGAACTCAGATACCGAGAAGGAGGCACCTAAGCCAAAGGCTCTGCTTGGAACCAGCTGATGGTACTGGAACCAGGATGGGTAGCAGAAGGTACAAGAGCCAAAGACACTGCCGAGAACCAGATGATGGTACTCAAACCCGGATGGGTAGCAGAAGGTGCAAGAGCCAATGGAACTACCGAGGACCAGCTGAAGGTACTGGAACCTGGTTACTAAGCAGGGGGTACCCATGCCAGAAAGCACTACCAATGACCACCAGACGTTGGTGGAACTCGGATACCGAGAAGGAGGCACCTAAGTAAAAGGCTCTGCCTGGAACCAGCTGACGGTACTGGAACCCAGGGGGACCTATTCAAGATTGACTTCCAAAGAACCAGCTAATGGTGCAGGAACTCAGATAGGCAGCAGAAGGTCCACATGAAAAAAAAAGGTAGCAAGGCTGCGAGCCGGCCGCAGTTACCAAAACCCACAGTCCTACAGGGGGAGCTTGTCTAATTGGCACTATGGAACCAGCCTTGATTGCCAGATCCCGCAGCCCACATAGGAAGCACCTAAACTGCAGGGGCCATAGAGTCGGCTAACCCGACCGCAACCCGACAGGACAACGTATTGGAGGCAAAGTGATATTGATACTACCCGGAAACAGCTGTCGTGCTGGAACCAGGCTGGGCAGGAGGGAGTACCCTTGCCAAAGACACTGCCGAGAACCAGCTGGCTGGGCTGGAACCCGGATGGGTAGCAGAAAGTGCAAGAGCCAATGAAACTACCGAGTACCAGCTGATGGTACTGGAACCCAGTTACAAAGCAGGAGGTACCTGTGCCAGAAAGCACTACCAAGGACCACCAGACGTTGGTGGAACTCGGATACCGAGAATGAGGCACCTAAGCCAAAGGCTCTGCCTGGAACCAGCTGATGGTACTGGAACCCAGGGGGACCTATTCAATATTGACTTCCAAAGAACCAGCTAATGGTGCTGGAACTCAGATAGGCAGCAGAAGGTCCACATGAAACTAAAGTAGCAAGGCCGCAAGCCGGCCACAGTTACCGAAACCCATATTCCTACAGGGGAGCTTGCCCTATTGGCACTACGGAATCAGCCTTGGTTTCCAGATCCTGCAGCCCACATAGGAAGCACGTAAACTGCATTGACCATAGAGTCAGCTAAGCCGACCGCAACCTGACAGGACAACGTATTGGAGGCAAAGTGATGTTGACACTACCCCGAAACAGCTGGCGTGCTGGAACCAGGCTGGGCAGGAGGGAATACACGTGCCAAAGACACTGCCGAGAACCAGCTGGCGGTGCTGGAACCCGGATGGGTAGCAGAAGGTGCAAGAGCCAATGGAACTACCGAGGACCAGCTGACAGTACTGGAACCCGGTTACTAAGCAGAAATGCCAGAAAGCACTACCAAGGACCACCAGACGTTGGTGGAACTCAGATACCGAGAAGGAGGCACCTAAGCCAAAGGCACTGCCGAGAACCAGCTGGCGGTGCTGGAACCCGGATGGGTAGCAGAAGGTACAAGAGCCAATGGAACTACCGAGTACTAGCTGATGGTACTGGAACTCAGATAGGCAGCAGAAGGTACACATGAAAAAAAAAAGTTGCAAGGCCGTGAGACGGCTACAGTTACCGAAACCCACAGTCCTACAGGGGGTGCTTGTCCTATTGGCATTACGGAACCAGCCTTCATTGCCAGATCCCGCAGCCCACATAGGAAGCACCTAAACTGCAGGCACCATAGAGTCGGCTAACCTGACTGCAACACGACAGGACAACGTATTGGAGGAAAAGTGACTTTGACATTACCCGGAAACAGCTGGCGTTCTGGAAGCAGGCTGGGCAGGAGGGAGTACCTGTGCCAAAGACACTTCTGAGCAGCAACTGGCGGTGTTGGAGCCCAGGTATTACAGGAGAAACAGAGTGTAGCCAAAG
Source organism: Ranitomeya imitator (assembly GCF_032444005.1). NCBI lineage: Eukaryota > Metazoa > Chordata > Amphibia > Anura > Dendrobatidae > Ranitomeya > Ranitomeya imitator. The sequence goes on from NC_091283.1 coordinate 227,389,912, forward strand.
GCCTAATTGGAGCAAGTTTAAAAACTGTAGTAGTGTGAATGTGGACAGAGCAGGAGAAATTGCCGGATACACAGCAGGGGATCAGCTGATGTTACTGAACCCCAATCACACTGGAGAATGTGTTGACTGTGCAGACGGCACTTCAGAGCAGCAGATGGCGGTGTTGGAGCCGTGGGTCAATACTAGAATCAGAGTGGAGGCAGAGGCGTAATTGGAGCAAGTTTAAAATCAGTAGTAGTGTGAATGTGGACAGAGCAGTGGAAATTGCCAGACACACAGCTGGGGATCAGCTGACGTTACTGAACCCCAATAACGCTGGAGCAGGTGTTGACTGTGCAGACGGCACTTCTGAGCAGCAACTGGCGGTGTTGGAGCCCAGGGATTACAGGAGAAACAGAGTGTAGGCAGAGGCCTAATTGGAGCAAATTTAATATCTGTAGTAGTGTGAGTGTGGACGGAGCAGGAGAAATAGCTGGATACACAGTAGGGGATCAGTTGACATTACTGAACACCAATAACAAGGCAGCAAGTGTTGACTGTGCAGACGGCACTTCTGAGCAGCAACTGGCGGTGTTGGAGCCCAGGGATTACAGGAGAAACAGAGTGTAGGCAGAGGCCTAATTGGAGCAAGTTTAATATCTGTAGTAGTGTTAGTGTGGATGAAGCAGGAGAAATTGCCGGATACACAGCAGGGGATCACCTGACGTTATTGAACCCCAATAACATGGCAGCAGCAAGTGTTGACTGTGCAGACGGCAGTTCGGAGCAGCAACTGGCAGTGTTGGAGCCCAGGGATTACACGAGAAACAGAGAGTAGGCAGAGGTGTAATTGGAGCAAGTTTAATATCTGTAGTAGTGTGAGTGTGGACGGAGCAGGAGAAATTGCCGGATACACAGCAGGGGATCAGCTGACATTACTGAACCCCAATAACATGGTAGCAAGTGTTGACTGTGCAGATGGCACTTCTGAGCAGCAACTGGCAGTGTTGGAGCCCAGGGATTACAGGAGAAACAGAGTGTAGGCAGAGGCCTAATTGGAGCAAGTTTAATATCTGTAGCAGTGTTAGTGTGGACGGAGCAGAAGAAATTGCCAGATACACAGCTGGGGATCAGCTGACGTTACTGAACCCCATTAACACAGCAGCTAGAGTTGACTGTGCAGTTGGCACTTCTAAGCAGCAACTGGCAGTGTTGGAGCCCAGGGATTACAGGAGAAACAGAGTGTAGGCAGAGGCCTAATTGGAGCAAGTTTAATATCTGTAGTAGTGTGAGTGTGGATGGAGCAGGAGAAATTGACGGATACACAGCAGGGGATCAGCTGACATTACTGAACCCCAATAACATGGTAGCAAGTGTTGACTGTGCAGATGGCACTTCTAAGCAGCAACTGGCAGTGTTGGAGCCCAGGGATTACAGGAGAAACAGAGTGTAGGCAGAGGCCTAATTGGAGCAAGTTTAATATCTGTAGCAGTGTTAGTGTGGACGGAGCAGAAGAAATTGCCAGATACACAGCTGGGGATCAGCTGACGTTACTGAACCCCATTAACACAGCAGCTAGAGTTGACTGTGCAGTTGGCACTTCTAAGCAGCAACTGGCAGTGTTGGAGCCCAGGGATTACAGGAGAAACAGAGTGTAGGCAGATGCCTAAATAGAGCAAGTTTACAATCTGTAGTAGTGTGAGTGTGGACGGAGCAGGAGAAATTGCCGGATACACAGCAGGGGATCAGCTGACGTTACTGAACCCCAATAGCAAGGCAGCAAGTGTTGACTGTGCAGACGGCACTTCTGAGCAGCAACTGGCAGTGCTGGAGCCCAGGGATTACAGGAGAAACAGTGTAGGCAGAGGCCTAATTGGAGCAAGTTTAATATCTGTAGTAGTGTTAGTGTGGACGGAGCAGAAGAAATTGCCGGATACACAGCTGGGGATCAGCTGACGTTACTGAACCCCGTTAACACAGCAGCTAGTGTTGACTGTGCAGACGGCACTTCTAAGCAGCAACTGGCAGTGTTGGAGCCCAGGAATTACAGGAGAAACAGAGTGTAGGCAGAGGCCTAATTGGAGCAAGTTTAATATCTGTAGTTGTGTGAGTGTGGATAGAGCAGGAGAAATTGCCGGATACACAGCTGGGGATCAGCTGACGTTACTGAACCCCAATAACACGGCAGCAAGTGTTGACTGTGCAGACAGCACTTCTGAGCAGCAACTGGCAGTGTTGGAGCCCAGGGATTACAGGAGAAACAGAGTGTAGGCAGAGGCCTAATTGGAGCAAGTTTAATATCTGTAGTAGTGTGAGTGTGGATGGAGCAGGAGAAATTGACGGATACACAGCAGGGGATCAGCTGATGTTACTGAACCCCAATAACACGGCAGCAAGTGTTGACTGTGCAGACAGCACTTCTGAGCAGCAACTGGTGGTGTTGGAGCCTAGGGATTACAGTTCAGGTGGTAGAAACATGAACACAACAGGATACCTGGATACTGTTGCCAACCAATTAATCTGGAAGAGGACTGGCAAATTCCTGCGAGATCCAGGCCTTGTTCATTTTCAGAAAGTAAGCTGGTCAATGTTATCGGAGGATAGTCACATACGACGGTCTCTTAGTACACCACCTGCGGCACTATAGACGTGTTCCGATTATACACTAGCAGCAGGGCAAGCCAGCACCTCCAATGCATACTGGCTAAGCTCTGGCCATGTATCCAGCTGAGAGACCCAAAACCTGAAGGGGGAAGAGCTGTGTGGGAGAATACTGAGAGGGCAAGACATGTAGTCTATCACCATCTGACGGAAACGTTGCCTCCTGCTGACTGGAGCCTTCTGTGATGGTGTAGACATTTGTGGCGGGGACACAAAACTTGCCACATTTGGGCCATACTGGTTTTGTGCTGAGGCGCTGCTTCTGCTCCCTCTTTGTGCAGAGCTTACTCCAGTGCCTCGACGCACTGAGCTGCGTTGTAAAGCAAGAGCAGCACTGCTCTCAATTGGAATGGAGAACATGATGGAATGCACCAGTGTGTCTTGATACTCCCGCATTTTACGCTCCCGATTCAACGGTGTTATGAGGCTTTGTAAGTTGTCCCGGTAGCGAGGATCTAGGAGGGTGTACACCCGATAATCAGCCGTGTTGAGAATGTGGGTGATGCGGCGGTCATTTCTCAGGCACTGCAGCATGAAATCAACCATGTGCTGCAGACTGCCAACTGGCCAAGAAACGCTGTCCCCTGCTTGAGATGTCATCTCTGCCTGCTCTGCATCACCCCACCCTCACTCTACATACTGACTACTAGAGCATTGTGTACCTCCCTCCTCTGGACAGATGTCTTCCTCCTCCATTGACTCCTCCTCATCCTCCTCACAAAGTGCCCCTGGCCTAGGCCTTTGTGAGGAACCACGTTGCCCAATCTGACCAGAAGCAGATGGCATTTGTGACTCCTCATCCTCCACCTCTTCCACAACCTCCTCCCTTAGTGCTTGCAGTGTTTTTTCAAGCTGGCAGATAAGGGAGATAGTCATGCTGACTAGTGCATCATCTGCACTCGCCATCTGCGTGGAATCATCGAAGGCACGCAAAACGTGGCAGATGTCCTTCATGGAGGCCCACTCAGTGGTGGTGAAGTGAACGGCCCACAGTGCGACTTGTTTGCGCCTGATGCAGCCGGTACTCCATTACTGCTGCCTGCTACTCACACAACCGCTCCAACATATGTAAGGTTGAATTTCACCTGGTGGGTAGGTCACATATGATGCGATGTTACAGAAGGCGGAATCGGCGCTGAAGAGCTGCAATACGCGATCTTGCCATGCTGGAACGCCGCAAGTGAGCGCACTCTAGGCAGACCTTGTGCAGCAGTGCATCAAGATCCGGATAGTCCCTCAAAAAACTCTGCATGACCAAGTTGAGCACATGTGCCAGACATGGGATGTGAGTGAGGTTGCCTAGGCCCAGAGCTGCCACCAGATTTCGGCCATTGTCAGACACTACCATGCCTGGCTGGAGATTTTCTGGCACAAGCCACACGTCGCTGTGCTGCTTGATGGCATTCCAGAGCTCCTACGCTGTGTGGCTTCGATTCCCCAAAGAAATTAATTTCAATTTGGTCTGTTGACGTTTGGCCACGGCTGTGCTCATATCAGTCGTAACAGGTAGGCGTTCAAGGGTCCATGTGGAGGTAGACTGTGACGGCTCCTGCAGCGCTGATTCAGAGGAACTGGAGTATAAGGAGGAGTCAATGTGTACATCGTGCAATCCTTGGAGTTGGCAGAACACGTACAGCGCCACTCTCAAGATCTGTACCCGGCTCCACAACATTTACCCAATGGGCAGTGAGGGAAAGGTATCGTCCCTGTCCATGGTAACTGGTCCACGCATCGGTGGTCAGGTGGACCTTGCTACTGACGGCGTTTAGTAGCACATGTTTAATTTTTCCCTCTACATGCTTTTGCAGGGCAGGGACGGCTTGCCTGCTGAAATAAAAGTGGCTGGGCACGTTGTATTGTGGGACTGCCAATGCCATGAAGTTACGGAAGGGGTCAGTCTCCACCAGCCGGAATGAGAGCATTTCAAGGGACTGTAGTTTTTCAATGCCAGCATTCAGAGCCTGTTCTTGGGGGTGGTTTGACGATTATGGGTGACTTTTCTCCCATGCCTGTGCTACCGATGGCTGTAGACTGGCCAGGGAGTATGAGGATGACAGGGAACATGGTGCTGTGGGTGGAATTACACTGTGCCTCTGTCCATCAGTGCCAGAGATTCTTCCATGGTGATCCTGTGAGGAAGCCGAACCAGCTGTGTGTGAGCTGGAGGAAGAAGCTACAACACGAGCTGAAGAGGTGGTAGGTGGAGCTCCACCACGTGCTTGGTCCGCACATGTTTATTATGATTAGGTGGCCTTGGAGCAGCATGAAAACCTTCACTGGAGTAGGTGGTAACTATACTGACCGCAAACCCTGATCTTATCACCACAACTAGAAGTAGCCGTGGGGTGTGCCTAACAAAACCTAGACACCTCGACACAGCCGGAGGACTAAATTCCCCTAAAGATGGAAATAGGAAAACTATCTTGCCTCAGAGAAGACCCCCAAAGGATAGGCAGCCCCCCACAAATAATGACTGTGAGTTGGAGAGGAAAAGACACACGCCGTCAGAAAACAAGCTTAGCAAAGGAGGCCACTTCTAGCTAAATAGAAAAGGACAGGAAAGGATACTAAGCGGTCAGCATAAAAATACTACAAAAATATCCACAGCAGAAAATACAAAACTCCACCACCTAACTAAAGATGTGGAGAGTATATCTGCAACTCCAGAGAATCCAACCAGACTGGGAAAAACAACTGACACAGTCTAAGCTGGACAAATAGAAACAAAAGATCAGCACTGAAAATAAGCACACAGCATGTGTACTTCAGAAAAAGAAACAAACACTTATCTTTGCAGAACTGGCAGATAAGCAGGAGAGGCCAGGCAGAGATCCAACAATTCCAAAGAAACATTGACAACTGGCCAGGACTAAAGAGTCCTGCAAAGCTAAATAGCCCAGTCAGAATTGCAATTAGCGGATACACCTGTCCAAGATTGCAGCCCAGAGACAACTGCATTACCATCTACAACCACCGGAGGGAGCCCAAAAGCAGAATTCACAACACATGTTTCCACATATTTGTGGTATTGAGGTTGCTGACACTTTTCCCTCTTTTGACTTTCTGATTACACAGCTTGCATTTGACAAAGCAAATGTCATCTGCAACTGTGTCAAAAAAGGGCCAGGCACTGCAAGTCTTGGGAGCGCCCGTTTTGGGTTTCGGAAGAGGTATGCTCCTAATGGGTGCCAAAGTGGAGGCTACATGCAACCCAGTCTGCCCCCTCCCTCTCCCTCCTTTTTGGGCAGTTCGGGAATCTCTTCCTCAGCTTCTCGCAACCTTCCTGTGCCTCACGCCTTGATGGGTCAAGGACCTCATCATCTACACTACCCTCTTCAAATGACTGCTTCTCCTGGGTAGTCTCGGCAGCACAGTACGCACCAGAAAGTATCACCTGAGTCTCATCATCAGATGCGTACTAAGGTGTGCTGACCGTAGGCACAGGCCCACCCGCCTCTGCAGATTCAGAGAGACAAAGCAGTTGCACATCATTGCATACTGCTTCTTCTTCAATTTCTCGAATGCTGCTTGGCTAGCCCCCTCTTTCCAAGCCAAGAAATTCAGAGAACAGAAGTAGAGACGGCTCCTGTCCTGGGCTCTCTGACTGCCTGGGCAATTTGGCAGGTGGTGAAGAGACAGATGGGTGCTCTTCAGTGCTCTGGACCTGAGAGGATGTGACACTAATTTAAGTCGATGTGTTAGCTGCCATCCATCTGACAACGGCTTCAATTTGTTCGTCCCGCAGCAGTAGGGTACAGCGAGCTTCTACAAAGCTGCGCATAAAGGACTGTTCCCTGGTAAAACTGGGGGATGCTGAGTCACTAATGCCCGCAGCAGGCACAGAATCCCCACGTCCTCTCCCTGCAGAAACTCCACGCCCATGACCTCGTGCCTTACTCCCTACCTTCTTCATCTTGGTAGACTGATAAAGATAGGCAGAAAAGTACTAAGGGCTTACAGTAGTGTGCTTATTCCTGAACAGCTGCTAACAGGTATAAGAAACACTAATTTTAGAAAGTGTGTACTAGACTCAACTGTAAAGTGGAATGTTTGGTGAACTTTATTTAGGTTTATTTTAACAAAAAAAATGGATGCGCCCAAAGATGTCAAACCGATAGTATCACTGTTATGATAAGGTAATTCAGTACCACAATGGACATAGAGGTCAGAGCACATACAGTGACCTGACAATAACCCAAAAACATTGAACGAGCTCTGAGACGTGGGAACTCTGCTGACCGCAATCCCTAATCCTCTCCAACCACACTAGAGGCAGCCGTGGATTGCGCCTAACGCTCCCTATGCAACTCGGCACAGCCTGAGAAACTAGCTAGCCTGAAGATAGAAAATAAGCCTACCTTGCCTCAGAGAAATACCCCAAAGGAAAAGGCAGCCCCCACATATAATGACTGTGAGTTAAGATGAAAAGACAAACGTAGAGATGAAATAGATTTAGCAAAGTGAGGCCCGACTTTCTGAACAGAGCGAGGATAGGAAAGGTAACTTTGCGGTCAACACAAAACCCTACAAAAACCACGCTAAGGGGGCAAAAAGACCCTCCATACCGAACTAACGGCACGGAGGTGCACCCTCTGCGTCCCAGAGCTTCCAGCAAGCAGAAAAAAACAAATAGACAAGCTGGACAGAAAAAACAGCAAACAAAATAGCAAAGCGGAACTTAGCTATGCAGAGCAGCAGGCCACAGGAACGATCCAGGAGGAAACAGGTCCAATACTAGAACATTGACTGGAGGCCAGGATCAAAGCACTAGGTGGAGTTAAATAGAGCAGCACCTAACAACTTCACCACATCACCTGAGGAAAGAAACTCAGAAGCCGCAGTACCACTTTCCTCCACCAACGGAAGCTCACAGAGAGACTCAGCCGAAGTACCACTTGTGACCACAGGAGGGAGCTCTACCACAGAATTCACAACATATCACAAACTTTTTGTAGCTATTACAATGCAGGAAGGTAACTTACAATGCAATAGATGAGGCTCCCAAAAATAGACTAATACTAATCTGGCTGGGACTGCAGGGCACAAGGCTGCAGAAAGGCTCCTCTATCTACTCTTATATAGTGTTTGCACACAATCTAGCTGGATAAAGATGGAACCACACTAATAGGAGAATTCAAGAAAAATGTGCAGCAGCACTAATGCAAAAAATGACAATGTAACAGTATGAGGCAGTGACGCACGTTGAGCGGACTACAACCAGATGTGGCTGCAGAACAGACTACAGCGTGAGCTGCACTTACACACAGAGACCTCGGCAGACAGCCATGAACAGCCCTGCAAGGCTACAGAAAAGCTCCTCCATCTACTCCTATATAGTGTTTGCACGCAATATAGCTGGATACGGATGGAACCACACTAATAAGAGAATTCAGGAAAAATGTGCAGCAGCACTAATGCAAAAAAGGACAATGTAACAGTATGAAGCAGTGACACACACTGAGCGGACTACAACCAGATGTGGCTGCAGAACAGACTACAGCGTGAGCAGCACTCACACACAGAGACCTCACAGTCAGCCATGAACAGCACTGCAAGGCTGCAGAAAAGCTCCTCTATGTACTCCTATATAGTGTTTGCACGCAATCTAGCTAGATACGGATGGAACCACACTAATAGGAGAAATCAGCAAAAAAAGTGCAGCAGCACTAATACAAAAAAGGACAATGTAACAGTATGAGGCAGTGATGCATGCTGAGCAGACAACAACAAGATGTGGCTGCAGAACAGACTACAGCGTGAGATGCATTCACACACAGAGACCTTGCAGACAGCCGTGAACAGCGCTGCAAGGCAAAAAAAAAGCTTCTCACACAGCGGTTGCTAAAGTAGCCTGGGTAAAGCACAATAAAGCAAATCGCTATCTCAAACTGTCCCTCAGTCAGAACAGCAGCGTCCTGTCCCTAACTGAATTCACAGCAGAGTAAACCCAAAATGGTGGCGGCGGCTTTTATAGTGCATCATGACATCATTTCAGCAGCTAATCACAGCCATGCCATTACTTACATGCCTAACATGCATAACGGGATGTGCCCACACTTCCTAGGATTCCTCATTGGCTGAATCAAATCAAACAGGGTAATTGCATTATGGGGACTTCCGATTCCGGTATTCGATATATATTGAAAGCATCGGAACTCAGTATCGGAACTCCGATACTGCGAATATCGGCCGATACCCGATATTGCAGTATCGGAATGCTCAACACTACTGACTGCTCTTACAGTAAGGCTATGTGCACCCGTTCAGGTTTTTTCGCGTTTTTTTGGCATTTTTTCGTGGTAAAAATGCTATAAAAACTCATTAAAAATGCGTACATTATGCATCCTATCATTTAGAATGCATTCTGCATGTTTTGTGCACATGATGCGTTTTTTTCTGCAAAAAAAAACGCATCGCGGTAAAAAAAGCAGCATGTTCATTAACTTTGCGGATTTTCTGTGTTTTTCCCGCTATTCTATGCATTTGGGAAAAAACGCATAGAAAACGCACCAAAAACACGTGAAAAACGCGGTAAAATCGCGGTAAATACGCATGCGGATTTATGGCAGAAATGTCCGGTTTTGGTGAGGAAAATTTCTGCAAGAAATCCTGACGTGTGCACATACCCTTACAGTAAAGAATCCGCATCTGTTATTATGCTTAAACCTTCTCACTTCCAGACGTAGAGAATGTCCCCTTCTCCCTGTCTCAGGTCCATGATTAAAAAGATCATCAGAAAGGTCTTTGTACTGTCCCCTCATATATTTATACATTAAAATAAGATCACCCCTTAGCCTTCGTTTTTCCAAAATAAATAGCCCCAAGTGTAAAAATCTATCCTGGTATTGCAGACCACCCAGTCCTCTAATAACCTTGGTTGCTCTTCCCTGTATCTGCTCTAGTTCAGCTATGTCTTTCTTATACACCGGAGACCAGAACTGTACCCAGTATTCTAAGTGTGGTTGAACTAGTGACTTGTATAGAGGTAAAATTATGTTCTCCTCATGAGCATCTATGCCTCTTTTAATGCATCCCATTATTTTATTTGCTTTTGTAGCAGCTGCCTGACACTGGCCAATAAATGTGAGTTTGTCATCCACCCATACTCCCAGGTCTTTTTCATTGATGGTTTTGCCCAGAGTTTTAGAATTAAGCACATAGTTATACATCTTATTACTTCTACCCAAGTGCATGACCTTACATTTATCCACATTAAAGCTCATTTGCCGTATATCAGCCCAAGCTTCTAGTTTACATAAATCATCCTGTAATATAAATTGTCCTCCTCTGTATTGATTACTTTGCAGAGTTTAGTGTAATCTGCAAATATTGAAATTCTACTCTGAATGCCCCCTACAAGGTCATTAATAAATATGTTAAAAAGAAGAGGGCCCAATACTGACCCCTGTGGTACCCCACTGCTAACCGCGACCCAGTCCAAGTGTGCTCCATTAATAACCACCCTTTGTTTCCTATCCCTGAGCCAGCTCTTAACCCACTTACACACATTTTCCCATTATTCTCATTTTATGTATCAACCTTTTGTATGGCACCGTATCAAAAGCTTTTGAAAAGTCCATATACACCACGTCCACTGCGTTTCCTTGGTCCAGTCCGGAACTTACCTTTTCATAGAAACTGATGAGATTAGTCTGACAGGAACGGTCCCTAGTAAACCCATGCTGAGATTGGGTCATGAAGTTATTCCTCTTCAGATACTCCAGTATAGCATCCCTTTGAATGCCCTCCAGGATTTTACCCACAGTAGAGGTTAAAGGGACTCTGTCACCTGAATTTGGAGGGAACATTCTTCAGCCATAGGGGCGGGGTTTTCGGGTGTTTGATTCACCCTTTCCTTACCCGCTGGCTGCATGCTGGCTGCAATATTGGATTGAAGTTCATTCTCTGTCCTCCGTAGTACATGCCTGCACAAGGCAATCTTGCCTTGCGCAGGTGTGTACTATGGAGGACAGAGAATGAACTTCAATCCAATATTGCAGCCAGCATGCAGCCAGCGGGTAAGGAAAGGGTGAATCAAACACCCGAAAACCCCGCCCCTATGGCTGAAGATTGTTCCCTCCAAATTCAGGTGACAGAGTCCCTTTAACCCCTTAGCGACCGCCGATACGCCTTTTAACGGCGGCCGCTAAGGGTACTTAAACCACAGCGCCGTTAATTAACGGCGCTGTGGAAAAAGTACATAGCGCCCCCCACAAGCCGATTTTCTCCGGGGTCTCGGCTGCCGGGGGTAGCCGAGACCCCAGAGAACATGATTCGGGGGTTTTTTAACCCTCCCCGCATTTGCGATCGCCGGTAATTAACCGTTTACCGGCGATCGCAAAAAAAAAAGCGATCTCTTTTTAATTTCTCTGTCCTCCGATGTGATCGCATATCGGAGGACAGAGAAAAGGGGTCCCAGGTGGCCCCCCAATACTCACCTAGCTCCCCCGATGCTCCTCGTGTCTCCCGGTGGGCGCCGCCATCTTCAAAATGGCGGGCGCATGCGCAGTGCGCCCGCCGGCCGGCACCGGGAGAATCTTTGGGGTCTCGGCTGCCGGGGGTAGCCGAGACCCCAAAGAGCATGATCGGGGTCGGTATTACCGACCCCTGTTTTGCGATCGCCGGTAATGAACTGTTTACCGGCGACCGCAAAAAAAAAAAAAAGTAAAGTGTAATTCTCTGTCCTCTGATGTGATCGCACATCAGAGGACAGAGAAATAGGGGGATTCGGGGACCCTATCATACTCACCTAGGTCCCTGGATCCTCTTGCTGCTCCTCCTGGCCGCCGGCAGAAGAACATGGCGGACGCATGCCCAGTGCGCCCGCCATCTGTCTCCATCTGCCGGCCGGCAGGAGAACAGCAGTTAGGGCTAAAATTAGGGTTAGGGGTAGGGTTAGGGTTAGGGTTGGGGGTAGGGTTAGGGGTAGGGTTAGGGGTAGGGTTAGGGTTAGGGGTAGGGTTAGGGGTAGGGTTAGGGTTAGGGGTAGGGTTAGGGGTAGGGTTAGGGTTAGGGGTAGGGGTAGGGTTAGGGTTAGGGGTAGGGTTAGGGGTAGGGCTAGGGTTAGGGGTAGGGTTAGGGCTAGGGTTAGGTTAGGGGTAGGGTTAGGGGTAGGGTTAGGTTAGGGGTAGGGTTAGGGGTAGGGTTAGGTTAGGGGTAGGGTTAGGGGTAGGGTTAGGGGTAGGGTTAGGGCTAGGGTTGGGGCTAAATTTAGGGTTAGGGTTGGGGCTAAATTTAGGGTTAGGGTTGGGGCTAAATTTAGGGTTAGGCTTCTTTCACACTTACGTCGGTACGGGGCCGTCGCAATGCGTCGGCCCGACATACCGACGCACGTTGTGAAAATTGTGCACAACGTGGGCAGCAGCTGTAGTTTTTCAACGCATCCGCTGCCCAATCTATGTCCTGGGGAGGAGGGGGCGGAGTTACGGCCACGCATGCGCGGTCAGAAATGGCGGATGCGACGTACAAAAAAACGTTTCATTGAACTTTTTTTGTGCCGACGCTCCGCCAAAACACAACTGATCCAGTGCACGACGGACGCGACGTGTGGCCATCCGTCACGATCCGTCGGCAATACAAGTCTATGGGCAAAAAACGCATCCTGCGGGCACATTTGCAGGATCCGTTTCTTGTCCAAAACGACGGATTGCGACGGATGCCAAACGACGCAAGTGTGAAAGTAGCCTTAGGGCTAGGGTTAGGGTTGGGGCTAAAGTTAGGGCTAGGGTTGGGGCTAAAGTTAGGGTTAGAGCTGGGATTAGGGTTAGGGTTTGGATTAGGGTTGGTATTAGGGTTAGGGTTGGCATTAGGGTTACGCTTGGGATTAGGGTTAGGTTTGGGATTAGGGTTAAGGTTAGGGTTGTGATTAGGGGTGTATTGGGATTAGGGTTAGGTTTGAGGTTAGGGTTGAGATTAGGATTAGGGGTGTGTTGGATTTAGGGTTTTGATTAGGGTTATGGTTAGGGTTGACATTAGGGTTGTTTTGGGGTAAGGGTTGTGATTATGGTTAGGGTTAGTGATTAGGATTATGGATCAGGTTGGGATTAGGGTTAGGGGTGTGTTGGGGTTAGGGTTGGAGCTAGAATTGGGGGGTTTCCACTGTTTAGGTACATCAGGGGGTCTCCAAACACGACAGCCAATTTTGCGCTCAAAAAGTCAAATGGTGCTCCTTCCCTTCCGAGCTCTGCCGTGCGCCCAAACAGTGGTTTACCCCCACATATGGCGCATCAGCGTACTCGGGATAAATTGGACAACAACTATTGCAGTCCAATTTCTCCTGTTACCCTTGTGAAAATAAAAACTTGGGGGCTACAATATCTTTTTTGTGGAAAAAAAAAAAATTTTTATTTTCACGACTCTGCATTCTAAACTTCTGTGAAGCACTTGGGCATTCAAAGTTCTCACCACACATCTAGATAAGTTCCTTGGGGGGTCTAGTTTCCAAAATGGGGTCACTTGTGGAGGGTTTCTACTGGTTAGGTACATCAGGGGCTCTGCAAACGCAACATAATGCCCACAGACCATTCTATCAAAGTCTGCATTCCAAAAAGGCTCTCCTTCCCTTTCGAGCTCTGCAGTGCGCCCAAACAGTGGTTTACCCCCACATATGGGGTACCAGCATACTCAGGACAAATTGGACAACAACTTTTGGGGTCCAATTTCTCTTGTTACCCTTGTGAAAATAAAAACTTGGAGGCTAAAAAATCTTTTTTGTGGAAAAAAAAAATATTTTTTATTTTCACGGCTCTGCATTATAAACTTCTGTGAAGCACTTGGGCATTCAAGGTTCTCGCCACACATCTAGATAAGTTCCATGGGGGGTCTAGTTTCCAAAATGGGGTCACTTGTGGGGGGTTTCCACTGTTTAGGCACATCAGGGGCTCTCCAAACGCGACATGGCGTCCAATCTCAATTCCAGCCAATTCTACATTGAAAAAGTAAAACGGCACTCCTTCTCTTCCAAGCTCTGCGGTGCGCCCTAACAGTGGTTTACCCCCACATATTGGGTATCAGCGTACTCAGGAGAAATTGCACAACAACTTTTGTGGTCTAATTTCTCCTGTTACCCTTGTGAAAATAAAAATTTGTGGGCAAAAAATCATTTTTGTAGAAAAAATGCGATTTTTTTTTTCACGGCTCTACGTTATAAACTTCTGTGAAGCACATGGGGGTTCAAAGTGCTCGCCACACATCTAGATAAGTTCCTTAAGGGGTCTAGTTTCCAAAATGGTGTCACTTGTGGGGGGTTTCCACTGTTTAGGCACATCAGGGGCTCTCCAAACGCGACATGGCGTCCAATCTCAATTCCAGCCAATTCTACATTGAAAAAGTAAAACGGCGCTCCTTCACTTCCAAGCTCTGCGGTGCGCCCAAACAGTGGTTTACCCTCACATATGGGGTATCGACGTATTCAGGAGAAATCGCACAACAACTTTTGTGGTCTAATTTCTCCTGTTACCCTTGTGAAAATAAGAATTTGTGGGCGAAAAGATCATTTTTGTGTAAACAAAAGCGATTTTTTATTTTCACGGCTCTACGTTATAAACTTCTGTGAAGCACTTGGGGGTTCAAAGTGCTCACCACACATCTAGATAAGTTCCTTAAGGGGTCTAGTTTCCAAAATGGTGTCACTTGTGGGGAGTTTCCACTGTTTAGGCACATCAGGGGCTCTCTAAACGTGACATGGCGTCCGATCTCAATTCCAGCCAATTCTGCATTGAAAAAGTCAAACGGCGCTCCTTCACTTCTAAGCTCTGCGGTGCGCCCTAACAGTGGTTTACCCCCACATATGGGGTATTGGCGTATTCAGGAGAAATTGCATAACAAAATTTATGGTTACATTTCTGTTTTTACACTTGTGAAAATAAAAAAAATGGTTCTGAATTAAGATGTTTGCAAAAAAAAGTTAAATGTTCATTTTTTCCTTCCACATTGTTTCAGTTCCTGTGAAGCACGTAAAGGGTTAATAAACTTCTTGAATGTGGTTTTGAGAACCTTGAGGGGTGTAGTTTTTAGAAAGGTGTCACACTTCATTATTTTCTATCATATAGACCCCTCAAAATGACTTCAAATGTGATGTGGTCCCTAAAAAAAAATGGTGTTGTAAAAATGAGAAATTGCTGGTCAACTTTTAACCCTTATAACTCTCTAACAAAAAAAAATTTTGTTTCCAAAATTGTGCTGATGTAAAGTAGACATGTGGGAAATGTTATTTATTAACTATTTTTCGTGACATATCTCTCTGATTTAAGGGCATAAAAATACAAAGTTTGAAAATTGCAAAATTTTAAAAATTTTCGCCATATTTCCGTTTTTTTCATAAATAATCGCAAGTAATATCGAAGAAATGTTACCACTAACATGAAGTACAATATGTCACAAAAAAATAATCTCAGAATCAGCGGGATCCGTTGAAGCGTTCCAGAGTTATAACCTCATAAAGTGACAGTGGTCAGAATTGCAAAAATTGGCCAGGTCATTAAATACCAAATTGGCTCTGTCACTAAGGGGTTAAGCTTACTGGCTTATAATTTCCGAGTTCAGTTTTTGTCCCCTTTCTGAATATTGGCACCATATTTGCCGTACGCCAGTCCTGTGGTACAGACCCTGTTATTATGGAGTCTTTAAAGATTAAAAACAATGGTCTATCAATGACTGTACTTAATTCCTGCAGTGCTCGGGGGTGTATCCCATCCGGGCCCGGAGATTTGTCAATTTTAGTGATTTTTAGACACTGCCGTACTTCCTGCTGGGTTAAGCAGGTGACTCTTAATGGGGAATTTTTGTTATCACTGATGGTATTGTCTGCCATGGGATTTTCTTTTGTAAATACTGATGAAAAAAAGTCATTTAGCATATTGGCTTTTTCCTCATCCTCATCCACCATTTCACCCAGACTATTTTTAAGGGGCCAACACTATCATTTTCTAGTTTCTTACTATTTACGTAGTTAAGGAATATTTTGGGATTATTTTTACTCTCTCTGGCAATGAGTCTCTCTGACTCAATCTTTGCTGCTTTGATTTGCTTTTTACAGAATTTATGTAATTTTCTGTATTTATTTAATGCCTCCTCACTATCTACTTCCTTTAATTCTCTAAATGCTTTCTTTTTGTCACTTATTGCGCCCCTTACAGCTTTATTTAGCCATATTGGTTTCCTCCTGTTTCTAGTATGTTTATTCCCATACGGTATATACTGTGCACAAGTCCTATCCAGGTGCTAATAAATGTCTCCCATTTTCTTTGTGTATTTTTATGTCTCAGGATATCGTCCCAGTTAATTGCACCAAGATCCTCTCTCATCCTTTGGAAATTTGCCCTCCTGAAGTTTAGTGTCCTTGTAACCCCTCTACTACACATCTTATTAAAGGATACATGAAAACTTATTATTTTGTGATCACTATTCCCCAAGTGACCCCCAACCCTTATATTTGCTGTGCGGTCTGGCCTGTTGGTTAATATTAGGTCTAGCAGTGCCCCCCCCTCTTGTTGGGTCCTGAACCAGTTGTGAAAGGTAATTGTCTCTCATAGTTGTCAAAAACCGATTACCTTTGCTGGAACTGCAGGTTTCCGTTCCCAAATCTATTTCAGGGTAGTTGAAGTCCCCCATAATAATGACTTCCTCTTGAGTCGCAGCTTCATCTATTTGCTTTACGAGGATATTCTTCGTTGCTTCCATTATTTTTGGAGATTTATAACAAACCCCTATCAGTAATTTATTATTTTTTCCCCCTCCCCTTATCTCCACCCACAGGGATTCTACATTTTCATTAAATTCACCTATATTATCACGCAGGATGGCTTTTAAGGACGATTTTACATATAGACACACCCCGCCCCCTCGCTTATCTGTACGGTCATTTCTGAACAGACTATAGCCCTGCAAGTTAACAGCCCAGTCATGGCTCTCATCCTGCCATGTTTCAGATATCCCCACCATGTCATAATTATGCTCTAACAACAATAATTCTAATTCGTCCATTTTGTTGGTGAGGCTTCTGGCATTAGTATACATACACTTTATGTATCTCTGTACCTCTATTCTTTCTTAAAGAGAAGGTGCCATCAAAAAAATTTTTTTTTCAGAAATTGTAAAAATGTAAAGAATTAATGATTACATTTTCTTAAAAAATATTATCATTTGTTTATAATTTAGTAAAATATGAAAAATAATTTGAAAAGTTTTGGAATTTCCACTTTTCAACACTAGGGGGAGCAGCTGCTGAAATTTCAGAAAAACCTAGTGTACAACTAGCTCACATTACTGCACTGCAGTAATTATGGGCGGAGTCTGCTGAGGTGTGTGATGTCTCCTCTCCTCTCCTTATGGGTGTTTGCTAAGGGATTAGAGAGGATGATATTCAGGAACCCAGTGAGCAGCCATTTTGTTGGTGACTGCAGAGTATGGCTGCCGTCACACTATCAGTATTTGGTCAGTATTTTACCTCAGTATTTGTAAGCCAAAACCAGGAGTGGAACAAATAGAGGAAAAGTATAATAGAAACATATGCACCACTTCTGCATTTATCACCCACTCCTGGTTTTGGCTACAAATACTGAGGTAAAATACTGACCAAATAATGATAGTGTGAAGGCAGCCTTATACTGACAAGTAGACAGTCACCAAGGATGGCAGGCAGCAAGGATTCTGGGAGATATGTGGTGGAGGGAGCAGGGTGACAGCAGCACAGAGTATTTCAGGAGAGCAGTGTGCTGGTCTATAGGGGCCCCCTGTTCAGTGCGCGGAGCAGCCAGGGATTGTACATAGAGCGCTGTCTTTTATACACATGGATGGACCGTCTGCTCCACAGAAATCCAGGAAACATTTCTGCGGATTGATGGCCTGGTCTGATCCAGACTTTGCATACAGACCCCATTCCCCTCCTCAGATCCTGTCTTCTCCATCCTGTCCTGGCAATGTGTGAAAGCGAGGCGACAGGCGCAGTCCGGGGTGACGCTGGGAAGGAAATGTAGCCATATAGTAACGATAAAAATGAGACCCCTCTCTTCAGCTGCCTCACCAGCCCTGACTGCACCTAACTGGAGGTCATGCTGTCCCCTCTATTACCCCAGACCCGCGTGCAGGTGCTCAGCCAGAACCACCATAGAATGGGTCCGCTTTCTGAAGATAATACTGCCATAGTGTTCTCGCATAATACCGCCATATAGATCACACACAATACTATCAAATAGATCACACAATACTGTCATACAGTTCTCACATAATACCACCATATAGATCACACATAATACTGCCAGTGTTCTCACATACCGCCATATAGATCACACATAATACCGCCAGTGTTCTCACATACCGCCATATAGATCACACATAATACCGCCAGTGTTCTCACATACCGCCATATAGATCACACATAATACCGCCAGTGTTCTCACATACCACCATATGCTTCTCACATAATACCACCATATAGATCACCCATAATGCCGCCACATAGATCTCACATGTATTGTAAATAAAGACTCGGCCAGAATAAAGTCCTTTATTAATCTTTTTTATACCATACCGAACGCATAATCCTCGACTCCCTCATCTCCCACAACAAAAATAATAAACCACAATGGGGAAAGACACGCAGGGGGGAGAGGAGTGCATAGGAGAGGATTAGATACTGACTGCTGAGCCGTGTATCTAATCCTGTCCTGTGTGATACTGTACACAGGACAGGATTAGCTACACAAGACTAGATTAGCTACACAGGACAGAGGTAGCAGTGGTAGATGGTATATAGAGGCAGGCAGCAGTCGTAGATGGTATATAGAGGCAGGCAGCAGTGGTAGATGGTATATAGAGGCAGGCAGCAGTGGTATATAGGGGCTAGTAGCAGTGGTATATAGGGGCTAGTAGCAGTGGTATATAGGGGCTAGTAGCAGTGGTATATAGGGGCTAGTAGCAGTGGTATATAGTGGCTGGTAGCAGTGGTATATAGGGGCTAGTAGCAGTGGTATATAGGAGCAGGTAGCAGTGGTATATAGGGGCTAGTAGCAGTGGTATATAGGGGCAGGTAGCAGTGGTATATAGGGGCTAGTAGCAGTGGTATATAGGGGCTAGTAGCAGTGGTATATAGGGGCTAGTAGCAGTGGTATATAAGGGCTAGTAGCAGTGGTATATAGTGGCTGGTAGCAGTGGTATATAGGGGCTAGTAGCAGTGGTATATAGGAGCAGGTAGCAGTGGTATATAGGGGCTAGTAGCAGTGGTATATAGGGGCTAGTAGCAGTGGTATATAGGAGCTAGTAGCAGTGGTATATAGGGGCTAGTAGCAGTGGTATATAGGGGCTAGTAGCAGTGGTATATAGGGGCTAGTAGCAGTGGTATATAAGGGCTAGTAGCAGTGGTATATAGTGGCTGGTAGCAGTGGTATATAGGGGCTAGTAGCAGTGGTATATAGGAGCAGGTAGCAGTGGTATATAGGGACAGGTAGCAGTGGTATATAGGAGCAGGTAGCAGTGGTATATAGGGGCTAGTAGCAGTGGTATATAGGGGCTAGTAGCAGTGGTATATAGGGGCTAGTAGCAGTGGTATATAGGGGCTAGTAGCAGTGGTATATAGGGGCTAGTAGCAGTGGTATATAGGGGCTAGTAGCAGTGGTATATAGGGGCAGGTAGCAGTGGTATATAGGGGCAGGTAGCAGTGGTATATAGGGGCTAGTAGCAGTGGTATATAGGGGCTGGTAGCAGTGGTATATAGGAGCAGGTAGCAGTGGTATATAGGGGCAGGTAGCAGTGGTATATAGGGGCTAGTAGAAGTGGTATATAGGGACAGGTAGCAGTGGTATATAGGGGCTGGTAGCAGTGGTATATAGGGACAGGTAGCAGTGGTATATAGGGGCTAGTAGCAGTGGTATATAGGGGCTAGTAGCAGTGGTATATAGTGGCTTGTAGCAGTGGTATATAGGGGCAGGTAGCAGTGGTATATAGGGGCTGGTAGCAGTGGTATATAGGGGCTAGTAGCAGTGGTATATAGTGGCTGGTAGTGGTATATAGGGGCTAGTAGCAGTGGTATATAGGGGCTAGTAGCAGTGGTATATAGGGGCTAGTAGCAGTGGTATATAGGGGCTAGTAGCAGTGGTATATAGGGGCTGGTAGCAGTGGTATATAGGGGCTAGTAGCAGTGGTATATAGGGGCTAGTAGCAGTGGTATATAGTGGCTGGTAGCAGTGGTATATAGGGGCTAGTAGCAGTGGTATATAGGAGCAGGTAGCAGTGGTATATAGGAGCAGGTAGCAGTGGTATATAGGAGCAGGTAGCAGTGGTATATAGGGGCTAGTAGCAGTGGTATATAGGGGCTGGTAGCAGTGGTATATAGGAGCAGGTAGCAGTGGTATATAGGAGCAGGTAGCAGTGGTATATAGGGGCTAGTAGCAGTGGTATATAGGGGCTGGTAGCAGTGGTATATAGGAGCAGGTAGCAGTGGTATATAGGAGCAGGTAGCAGTGGTATATAGGGGCTAGTAGCAGTGGTATATAGGGGCTGGTAGCAGTGGTATATAGGAGCAGGTAGCAGTGGTATATAGGAGCAGGTAGCAGTGGTATATAGGAGCAGGTAGCAGTGGTATATAGGAGCAGGTAGCAGTGGTATATAGGGGCTAGTAGCAGTGGTATATAGGGGCTGGTAGCAGTGGTATATAGGAGCAGGTAGCAGTGGTATATAGGGGCTAGTAGCAGTGGTATATAGGGGCTGGTAGCAGTGGTATATAGGGGCTAGTAGCAGTGGTATATAGGGGCTGGTAACAGTGGTATATAGGAGCAGGTAGCAGTGGTATATAAGGGCTAGTAGCAGTGGTATATAGGGGCTGGTAGCAGTGGTATATAGGGGCTGGTAGCAGTGGTATATAGGGACAGGTAGCAGTGGTATATAGGGGCTGGTAGCAGTGGTATATAGGGGCTGGTAGCAGTGGTAGATGCATAAGAAAATAAAAACTCTGTACTTACCTTCAGTCCTCTTCCAGGAAGTGCTGAATCATGTTCAGGGCAGAGCAGTGTGACGATCTCCCTGCTCTGCTCAGAACAGGTCGGCAGTGAGCAGAGATTGCAGCCTGTGCTGTAATACGAAGTACAGGCTGCAATCACAGCTCCTGGCTGCAGATACTCACCCTGAACCTCGCTCCCAGCAGCAGCTTCTCCCTCGCAGCTCCTGCTATGATCGCACACACTGAGCTGTGTGTGCGATGACAGAGGAAAAAAACAAAATGGCCGCGATCTCCTCTCACAGCTGTGACGTAGCAGCCCAGGGGGCGTGGCCAAGTCACAGCTGAGAGGCAGGAGAAGCGGTCGGAGCCCGACTGTTGGCTCCTATGCCCATGGCTGCCGTAAGTGAGGTGTGCAAGTGTCGTGCCCAGACACTTACACCCACACTAATGAAAATGGCGGCCTCCAGTGGCAAAAGTAAAAAAGAATAAATAAAAAAGTATTAAAGTACTACATTTACTTTTGTATGAAAAATAATTGATTATATAATCAATAATTATTAATACAAAAACTAAAATCACGGCACCCTCCCTTTAAATTATTAACTGTTCTAACCCCACCTTCCATGCCACCGCCACCCCCAACTTCCTTATTTGTGCTCAGGTCTCTGTCTGCACTATCTTCCCCTCCTATACAGTTAAGTCCATAGATATTTGGACAGAGACAACATTTTTCTAATTTTGGTTATAGACATTACCACAATGAATTTTAAACAAAACAATTGAGATGCAGTTGAAGATCAGACTTTCAGCTTTCATTTGAGGCTATCCACATTAAAATTGGATGAAGGGTTTAGGAGTTTCAGCTCCTTAACATATGCCACCCTGTTTTTAAAGGGACCAAAAGTAATTGGATAGATTAAATAAATTTAAATAAAATGTTCATTTCTAGTACTTGGTTGAAAACCCTTTGTTGGCAATGACTGCCTGAAGTCTTGAACTCATGGACATCACCAGACGCTGTGTTTCCTCCTTTTTGATGCTCTGCCTGGCCTACCTACACCTACAGTGTCCATTTTAATGCCAAAAACATCAATTCTTATTTCTTAAGCTTGTCAATCTTAATTTAATTTATAATAATAGTTAGGCATTGAAAACAGGGGCTCATTTGGCTAAAGTTCTGGGGGAGCAGGGCTGGCTCAAGATTTTCGTGGGCCTGGGAAATGCAGAATACGTCACGGCGGTGGAGCAGGGAGTGGTACAGTCATGGCCAAAAGTATTGACACCCCTGCAATTCTGTCAGATAATACTCAGTTTCTTACTGAAAATGATTGCAATCACAAATTCTTTGGTATTATTTGTTATGATGCGGTGGTCTAGGAGCAACATGGAACAAGCTCTGAAGGAAGTGGTAACTGTACTGACCGCAGTCCCTAAGCTCAACACAACACTAGAAGTAGCCGTGGAATGCTCCTAACTCTCCCTAGGCATCTCGTCACAGCCTAAGAGCTAACTACCCCTAAAGACAGAAGCAGGAAAACTATCTTGCCTCAGAGAAAATCCCCAAAGGATAGATTAGCCCCCCACAAATAATGACTGTGAGTGGAGAGGGAAAAGACATACGCAGAATGAAACCAGGATGAGCACAGGAGGCCAGTCTAGCTTGATAGATAGGACAGGATGGAATACTGTGCGGTCAGTATAAAACATTACAAAAATCCACGCTGAGTTTACAAAAAAATCTCCACACCTGACTAAAGGTGTGGAGGGTAAATCTGCTTCCCAGAGCTTCCAGCAAGACAGAATTAATTCATACTGAAGTCCACAATCTGTGAACAGAAAAGCGCAAGCAAAAACTTAGCTTTGCTGAACTGGTCAGGATAACAGGGAAATCCAAAGAGATGTGAATCCAACCAGGAACCATTTACAAGTGGCACTGGCTGAAGAAAGAGCCAGACCTAAATAGCCGAGCAGAAGAGACGATAAGTGGAGGCAGCTGAAGACAGCTAACTCCAAGGAGCAGCCATATCACTTGAAACCACAAGAGGGAGCCCAAGAGCAGAACTCACAAAAGTGCCACTTACAACCACCGGAGGGAGCCCAAGAGCGGAATTCACAACAGTACCCCCTCTTGAGGAGGGGTCACCGAACCCTCACCAGAGTCCCCAGGCCGATCAGGACGAGCCAAATGAAAAGCACGAACCAAATCGGCGGCATGGACATCGGAGGCAACAACCCAAGAATTATCCTCCTGGCCATAACCCTTCCACTTGACAAGATACTGAAGCCTCCGCCTCGAAAAACGAGAATCCAAAATCTTCTCAACCTCATATTCCAACTCTCCCTCAACCAACACCGGGACAGGATGGTCAACCGAGGGAACAACGGGCACCACATATCTCCGCAACAAAGATCTATGGACAACATTATGAATGGCAAAAGAGGCTGGAAGAGCCAAACGAAAAGACACCGGATTAATAATTTCAGAAATTTTATAAGGACCAATAAACCGAGGCTTAAACTTAGGGGAAGAAACCTTCATAGGAACATGACGAGAAGACAACCAAACCAAATCCCCCACACGAAGCCGGGGACCAACACACCGACGGCGGTTAGCAAAACGTTGAGCCCTTTCCTGAGACGTCAAATTGTCCACCACATGAGTCCAAATCTGCTGCAGCCTGTCCACCACAGAATCAACACCAGGACAATCAGAAGGCTCAACCTGCCCAGAAGAAAAACGAGGATGAAAACCAAAATTACAAAAGAAAGGTGAAACCAAAGTAGCCAAACTAGCCCGATTATTAAGGGCAAACTCGGCCAATGGCAAGAAAGACACCCAATCATCCTGATCAGCAGACACAAAGCATCTCAAATAGGTCTCCAAGGTCTGATTAGTTCGCTCAGTTTGGCCATCAGTCTGAGGATGAAACGCCGAAGAAAAAGACAAATCAATGCCCATCCTAGCACAAAAGGCCCGCCAAAATCTAGAGACAAACTGAGAACCTCTGTCAGACACAATATTCTCCGGAATGCCATGCAAACGAACCACATGCTGAAAAAATAATGGAACCAGATCCGAGGAGGAAGGCAACTTAGGCAAAGGTACCAGATGGACCATCTTAGAGAACCGGTCACAAACAACCCAGATAACAGACATCTTCTGGGAAACAGGAAGATCCGAAATAAAATCCATGGAAATATGCGTCCAGGGCCTCTCAGGGACCGGCAAAGGCAAAAGCAACCCACTAGCGCGGGAACAGCAAGGCTTGGCCCGGGCGCAAGTCCCACAGGACTGCACAAAAGCACGCACATTGCACGACAAGGAAGGTCACCAAAAGGACCTAGCAACCAAATCTCTGGTACCAAAAATCCCAGGATGACCAGCCAACACTCAACAATGAACCTCAGAAATTACCTTACTTGTCCATCTATCAGGAACAAACAGCTTCCCCACTGGACAGCGGTCAGGCCTATCAGCCTGAAATTCCTGAAGCACCCGCCGCAAATCAGGGGAGATAGCAGAAAGAATCACCCCCTCCTTAAGAATGCCAACCAGCTCAAGGACTCCAGGAGAATCAGGCGAAAAACTCCTAGAGAGGGCATCAGCCTTAACATTCTTAGATCCCGGAAGATACGAGACCACAAAATCAAAACGGGAGAAAAACAGGGACCATCGAGCCTGTCTAGGATTCAGCCGCTTTGCCGACTCGAGGTAAATCAGATTCTTATGATCGGTCAGGACCACAACGCGGTGTTTAGCTCCCTCAAGCCAATGTCGCCACTCCTCAAATGCCCACTTCATAGCCAACAACTCCCGATTGCCGACATCATAATTGCGTTCCACAGGCGAAAACTTTCTGGAAAAAAAGCACACGGTTTCATCAAAGAACCATCAGACTCCCTCTGAGACAAAACGGCCCCTGCCCCAATCTCAGAAGCGTCGACCTCAACCTGAAAAGGAAGAGAAACATCCGGCTGACACAACACAGGGGCAGAAGTAAATCGGCGTTTAAGCTCCTGAAAGGCCTCAACAGCCTCAGAGGACCAATTCGTCACATCAGCGCCTTTCTTCGTCAAATCAGTAAGGGGCTTAACCACACTGGAAAAGTTGGCAATGAAACGGCGATAGAAATTAGCAAAGCCCAAAAATTTTTGAAGGCCCTTCACAGTTGTGGGTTGGATCCAGTCATGAATAGCTTGGACCTTAACAGGATCCATTTCTATAGACGAGGGAGAAAAAATAAAACCCAAAAAAGAGACCTTCTGAACTCCGAATAGGCACTTAGACCCCTTCACAAACAAAGCATTATCATGAAGGATCTGGAACACCATCCTGACCTGCTTCACATGAGATTCCCAATCATCGGAAAAAATCAAAATATCATCCAAATATACGACCATGAATTTATCAAGATAATTGCGGAAAATATCATGCAGGAAAGACTGGAACACAGATGGAGCATTAGAGAGCTCAAATGGCATCACAAGGTATTCAAAATGGCCTTCGGGCGTATTAAATGCAGTTTTCCATTTGTCACCCTGTTTAATACGAACAAGATTATATGCCCCTCGGAGGTCAATCTTAGTAAACCAACTAGCCCCCTTAATCTGAGCAAACAAATCTGTAAGCAAAGGCAAGGGGTATTGGAATTTGACCGTGATCTTATTAAGAAGACGATAATCAATACAGGGCCTCAAGGAGCCATCCTTCTACAATAGTTTTTATCGTATAAAAGCGCCAAAACATAAAAAAATTATATAAATGAGGTGTCGCTGTAATCGTACTGACCCGAAGAATAAAACTGCTTTATCAATTTTACCAAACGCGGAACGGTATAAACCAAAAGAAATTCATGAATAGCTGGTTTTTGGTCATTCTGCCTCACAAAAATCGGAATAAAAAGCGATCAAAAAATGTCCCGTGCCCAAAAATGTTACCAAAAAAACGTCAACTCGTCCCGCAAAAAACAAGACCTCACATGACTCTGTGGACCAAAATATGGAAAAATTATAGCTCTCAAAATGTGGTAACGCAAAAAATATTTTTTGCAATAAAAAGCGTCTTTCAGTGTGTGACGGCTGCCAATCATAAAAATCCGCTAAAAAACCCGCTATAAAAGTAAATCAAACCCCCCTTCATCACCCCCTTAGTTAGGGAAAAATTAAAAAAATGTATTTATTTCCATTTTCCCATTAGGGCTAGGGTTAGGGTTAGGGCTAGGGTTAGGGTTAGGGCTAGGGTTAGGGCTAGGGTTAGGGCTAAGGTTAGGGTTAGGGCTAGGGTTAGGGTTAGGGCTAGGGTTAGGGTTAGGGCTACAGTTTGGCTTGGGGCTAAAGTTAGGGTTAGGGTTGGGGCTAAAGTTACAGTTAGGGTTTAGATTACATTTACAGTTGGGAATAGGGTTGGGATTAGGGTTACTGTGTCTGCATTCCAAATGGCACTCCTTCCCTTCCGAGCCCTCCCATGCGCCCAAACGGTGGTTCCCCCAACATATGGGGTATCAGCGTACTCAGGACAAATTGGGCAACAACTTTTGGGGTCGAATTGATCCTCTTACCCTCGGGAAAATACAAAACTGGGGGCTAAAAAATAATTTTTGGGGGAAAGTTTTTTTTTTTTTAATTTTCACGGCTCTGCGTTACAAACTGTAGTGAAACACTTGGGGGTTCAAAGCTCTCACAACACATCTAGATGAGTTCCTTAGGGGGTCTACTTTCCAAAATGGTGTCACTTGTGGGGGGTTTCTACTGTTTTGGTACATTAGGGGCTCTGTAAATGCAATGTGACACCTGCAGACCACTCCATCTAAGTCTGCATTCCAAATGGAGCTCCTTCTCTTCCGAGCCCTCCCATGCGCCCAAACAGTGGTTCCCCCCCACATATGGGGTATCAGCGCACTCAGGACAAATTGGACAACAAAATTTTGGGGTCCAATTTCTCCTGTTACCCTCGGGAAAATACAAAACTGGGGGCTAAAAAATAATTTTTGTGGGAAAAAATTTTTGTTTTATTTTTACGGCTCTCCATTATAAACTTCTGTGAAGCCCTTGGTGGGTCAAAGCGCTCACCACACATCTAGATAAGTTCCCTAGGGGGTCTATTTTCCAAAATGGTGTCACTTGTGGGGGGTTTCTACTGTTTAGGTACATTAGGGGCTCTGCAAACTCAAGTGACACCTGCAGACCATTCCATCTAAGTCTGCATTCAAATGGCACTCCTTCCCTTCCGAGCCCTCCCTTGCGTCCAAACAGTGGTTCCCCCCACATATGGTGCATCATCGCACTCAGGACAAATTGGGCAACAAATTTTGGGGTCCAATTTCTCCTGTTACCCTCGGGAAAATACAAAACTGGGGGCTAAAAAAATAATTTTTGTGGGAAAAAATTTTTGTTTTATTTTTACGGCTCTGCATTATAAACTTCTGTGAAGCACTTGGTGGGTCAAAGTGCTCACCACACCTCTAGATAAGTTCCTTAGGGGGTCTACTTTCCAAAATGGGGTCACTTGTGGGGGGTTTCAATGTTTAGGCACATCAGTGGCTCTCCAAACGCAACATGGCGTCCCATCTCAATTCCTGTCAATTTTGCATTGAAAAGTCAAACGGCGCTCTTTCGCTTCCGAGCTCTGCCATGCGCCCAAACAGTGGTTTACCCCCACATGTGGGGTATCGGCGTACTCAGGACAAATTGTACAACAATGCTTGGGGTCCATTTTCTCCTGTTACCCTTGGTAAAATAAAACAAATTGGAGCTGAATTAATTTTTTTTGTGAAAAAAAGTTAAATGTTCATTTTTATTTAAACATTCAAAAAATTCCTGTGAAGCACCAGAAGGGTTAATAAACTTCTTGAATATGGTTTTGAGCACCTTGAGGGGTGTAGTTTTTAGAATGGTGTCACACTTGGGTATTTTCTATCATATAGATCCCTCAAAATGACTTCAAATTAGATGTGGTCCCTAAAAAAAAAATGGTGTTGTAGAAATGAGAAATTGCTGGTCAACTTTTAACCCTTTTAACTCCCTAACAAAAATTTGGGTTCCAAAATTGTGCTGATGTAAAGTAGACATGTGGGAAATGTTACTTATTAAGTATTTTGTGTGACATATCTCTGTGATTTAATTGCATAAAAATTCAAAGTTGGAAAATTGCAAAATTTTCATAATTTTCGCCAAATTTCCATTATTTTCACAAATAAACACAGGTACTATCAAAGAATTTTTACTATTGTCAATGAAGTACAGTATGTCACGAGAAAACAATGTCAGAATCACTGGGATCCGTTGAAGCGTTCCAGAGTTATAACCTCATAAAGGGACAGTGGTCAGAATTGTAAAAATTGGCCCGGTCATTAACGTGCAAACCACCCTTGGGGGTAAAGGGGTTAATGTAAGGTTATGCACTTAGGCAGAGGAGCAGTGAGACTATGGAACTCTTTACCACATGATGTTGTACTATGGTTCATTCACTAAATAAGTACAAGAGGGGTCTGGACGCCTTTCTTGATAAACATATTACAGAATATGGGCACTGGATTCTGTAATGTGGCATTGATCCAGGGAACTAGTTTGATTGTGGTATTTGTAGTCAGGAAGAAATATTTCCCCTAATATGGAACTATTAGTGTCTGCCCCAGGAGATTATTACCTGCCTCTGGATCAGCATGTTAAGTACTAAGTTGAGTTTGATGGACTTGTCTCTTCTTTCAACCTGAAAACTATGAATAAATTGCTCCTATTTAATACTCTATAATCTATCAGACATTGTACAGTATTTAACATCTTCAGTCCCTTCAGATTTTTTTCCCTCTGGTTAATGTCTAAATACTTCCAATATATTGTCTTCAAAAGGCAGTCACTTCTAATTACAGCTGAATTCAGTTCTGGGTGCCAACTGGTGTCAGGAGCCGACAGTGCCAAGGATGTTATTACTTTGCATTGTCACCGAGCCAAGGCACAGACTCTCACCCCATCATTGGTAGCACATTCACTTCATAAGATATTAAATTGTATTGTACAGAAAAGCATAAAATAGTTGCAAACTGATGTTAATAGCTCATGTTAATTTGCAGCTGGACAAACTAATCACATATTACTTCATCGTGCCTTATTCATGGAAGAACACATGCGTCAAAACTAAAATTATAGCAACATCACAGTTTTCTACATATGAACACATCTGTAGATGATCCTGATATCAGGAGTTATTGTCACACTCTCAGGATTTAAAAAGCTTCCCTGTACATAATCCTGTATACGTATTCACATGCTGCTCCCCTTAGGGGATTATTCCCTTCCTCATAATTCTGAACTTATGTTTATTATCAGCTTGTATTGAGTTTATGAAGGGCAATTAAATACATTGTGCGTGGATTTGAACCAGGTTCATTCTGAACTTACACATAATGAACATAGCTTCCCGGTATTTTTATTAGATTCACATACAGTATATTATCACGCCGGATGGGTTTTAAGGATGATTTTACATATAGACACACCCCTCCCCCTTGCTTATTTATATGGTCATTTCTAAACAGACTAATAGCCCTGTGAATTAACAGCCCAGTCATTGCTCGCATCCAGCCATGTTTCAGATATCCCCACCATGTCATACTTATGTTCCAACAAAATTAATTCTAATTCCTCCATTTTGTTGGTGAGGCTCCTGGCATTAGTATACGTGCACTTTAAGTATCTCTCTGTACCTCTATTCTTTCTTAAATTATTAACTTTTCTAACGCCATCCCCCATGTCACCTTCAAATTCTTAATTTGTGCCCAGGTCACTATCTGCACTATCTTCCCCTCCTATAAAAAGAATACCCTCCCCCCATGCTGTGCTTCAATAAACAAACAGGTGATTTACCACAAGAGTCAATCCTATGTCAATCCAGGAAAGGCCGTACTGGGCCCCTGGCCCTCAAGGGAGGCCAGCATGACGGGGTCACGGGGAATGGCAGAGCCTCAGGGTGGGCAAGGGCAAGTCGGGGTTAAATAGTTTGCTTGGGCTGTGTACTTTTGAATTTGGACAGGGGGGGCGGGGTTTGGATGAGGCAGGGAGGAGCAAGCGGGGGGAGCTTACTGAGCGGGTGATTTTGATAAGAAACCAACAATTTCACCTCAGCAACTGCCACGCTCACCTGCTGGTCTGGCGGTGGCTGAAATCTCCAGTGATGGACGTGGAGGCCTTATTGCAGAGACTGAGCGAACAGGCCTGCACACAGGGCACCGAATGGCTGCAGCAGTCCATAAGCAGCCTTCTGGACGGAGCGTTGACGGGACCAGCCCAGGTACCTGCAGAGGGACGCCGGCCGCGGAGCGGTGCAGCAGCGGCCCGCGGCAGAGTCGGGAGGAATCCGGCAGCATGGCGGGGCCTGCAGCAGGGGGAGGTGTCGGCCTCCTCCTCGGCGCGTGACTCCCCAGGTGTCGGAACCAGGAGCGGAGGGCTGCGAGTGGTCAGGTGAGCCTGCTCGGCGTGGAGCGGGCGCTTCCAGGAGGCGGGGGCCTTATTCCCAGGCCTCTCGGCATGTGGCATCTAACGGGCGGCGTTCTGCCGGCCCTGTCAGCAGCGCTCTGCCTGGGACGGGGCAGGGAGCTGGAGGGCTGACTTCCTCTAGCCAGCGCAAGGCGGGGCTGAGTCCATCCAGGGGGTCTGGCCATGTCACAGCTGCAGATAGGAGCACTTCCCAGCACGGGCAGCGTTACGCTGGCTCAGGCATCTTCACAGTGGCGGTGTCAGCAGCAAGGGACCCTGCACCTTCGGATGGGGTGTCACAGGATGGCAGTCGGCCGTCTGACTTATCCGGGGACCAACGGATGGAGAGCTCAGGAGAGGAGCACGTACGTCTGGCTTCAGGATGTTCGGCTGCCGGGTCCACAGCGCTCGGGCAGCTAGGTGAGGGCAATCCTTTTCTTTCATGTACCCCTGTGTTAGCTCCCTCTGTCAGTGTTAGTAGGGATGTATTTATGGAGGGAGTCGGGGGGGGTTAGGGCTTATCATGCACGGGCTTAGAGATCTGGCGGCGCTATGGGGATCGGGGGGTTCAAACCTGTGGTCTTCTGCGGCATGGCTTGGGAATCCGGGGGAAGTTTCGGGTTTGAGGGGTTCTCTGGGGGGGTTCACTGATGAGTTCTAGGAGTCAACAGATAACATGGGGAATGATGCTGCGGCGACGAGTGCCGCCATACCTTCAGTTAGCGTGTCTGTTGCCAGTCAGGCAGGGGAAGTGGAAAAAGATACCTCAGCGTGTTTGGATGACGCGGCCCGTGGGGAGGTATACGTTTGTTTTGAGGGACCGTTGGGGGCACACTTAAAAAGTGAAACTAGGGAAAAAATTTGGAAAGGGGAATACGTGGTAATATTCTCCTTATTGGACAGGCTGCGCAAAGATGATTTTAAAAAGAGGAGGAAGAAAAAAGGTGTTTTAGGCTGATTCCTAGGACGTTTTCTAATTGGTTACAGGCATTCGCCATTTTGGCGAGTGTGATTGGTGAGAGGTTCCCCCGAGAACTGCTCAGGGCTTTTTTGTTACATGGATGCGATTGGGGAAGCTTATCTGACTTACGGGGGCCAAGGTTTGCTCAGATACGATGAGCAATTCTGGCAACGGAAGGCCATTAGGCCCAGTATTCGGTGGGATCACAAAGATATAGCTTTGTGGATGAAGGTTATGGTCCCGTCACGCTTCGGGTCAGGCAGCCAGTTGTTTCCTGGAAGCGCTGGGGGTTCAGGGCAGTCGGGACACTCAGCGGCAATGCAGAGAGGACTGTGCTTTGCATTCAATGCAGGGTCATGTAAATTTGGGGGAAAATGCAAATTCAAGCATGAACGTGCAACTTGTGGGGGACCGCACGGGTCATCCAAATGTTTAAAGGGTGCCAGACAGAGAAGCGGAGACAGTTCTGAAAAAAGGAATGACGCCAATTCGTCTGGACGTGATGGTGCCATTTCTAAATAGGTACCCTGATTCACCAGCTGCAGCTTTGTTAGAAGGAGGTTTTCGGGATGGTTTCCGTATTCCATTCGTGTATGCGGAACATAAATTTTCCACAAAAAATTTGAAATCGGCTCTGCAATTTACTGACGTGGTTGCTAAAAAGCTGGAAAGCGAAGTTAAATTGGGTAGGATGGCCGGCACTTTTCCAGTGGCACCTATACGCAATCTGAGGGTTTCCCCATTGGGCGTGGTACCAAAAAGGAACCCAATAAATTCAGATTGATTCATCATCTGTCCTTTCCGAAAGGGTCCTCAGTAAATGACGGAATTGACCCTCAGTTATGTTCGGTGATTTACACTTCATTTGATGCGGCTATGGATTGGGTGCGGGTATGTGGGGGTGGCACACTGTTAGCGAAAATGGATATCGAAGCGGCTTTCAGGCTACTACCGGTTCAACCAGAGAGTTTGCATCTCCTGGGTTGCTATTGGGATGGAGGTTTTTACGTCGACCGCTATCTCCCCATGGGTTGTTCCCTTTCCTGCGCGTACTTCGAAACTTTTAGCACCTTTTTGGAGTGGGTGGTGAAAGACGTGTCGGGCTTGAAATCCTGCATTCAATATCTGAATGACTTCCTGTTTATAGGCCCGGCTCAAAGTACCGATCGCTCGGTGCTATTGCACACTATGGAGAGAGTGTGCAAGATTTTCGTGGTTCCTTTAGCTCCAGACAAAACTGTGGGTCCAGTCACTGTTCTGAGTTTTCTGGGTATAGAAATCGATACCTTAGAAATGGTGTGCAGGCTGCCTGGGGATAAGGTTAGCGCTCTGAGCGAAGAGGTGTCTAGGGCATGTAGTGCTAAAAAATTGAAGCTGAGGGAGGTACAATCTTTGCTTGGCAAATTGAACTTCGCTTTCCATATTATGCCGATGGGAAGGGCATTCTGCTGCAGGTTGTCGTTGGCGACCAGGGGCGTTCGATCTCCGGTTCATTTTATCAGACTAAAGAAGGAATTGCGTGAAGATTTGGCAGTATGGGCAAATTTTTTGGGAGAATTACAACGGAAAGTCTGGATAAAACCGGTTGTGAATTCAGATGATTTGGGTTTCATCATTGCTGTGGTGGATGATCGTGGTTTTGGTTTGTTTTTTCAAGGCAGTTGGTTGTTGCCTGAATGGCCTGGTTTCTGGCGGGAGCAAGGATGGCTACAAAATCGGGTCCTTCCTCATTTGTTCCCTATCGTTGTTGCGTTGTCGTTATGGGGTAACAGTGTGCGAGACAGGAAGATTCGTTTTCCATGTGGGTCCGATGCGGTTGCCGTGGCGATAAATTCACTGTCGGCTGATTCACCGGCGGTAGTAAAAATTTTGCAGCATTTGGTGTTTTGGGGCTTATCTTTAAATTTGTGGGTTGTGGCGCAGTTCAGGTCGTTGACTTCTAACCCTGTCTCTGTTGCTCTTTCTCACTTGCAGGGAGATCGTTTTCGAGAATTGGTACCTCAGGCGGAGTCGACAGGCCGGTAGTGCCCAGCGGAGTTATGGAAGCTTCCTGGCGGGCAGTAGATTATCTGTTTCAGAACTCTTTATCGGCTAGGTCGTGGAGTTAGTATCAGCAGGCATGGGGTACTTGGGAAGAGTGGGGTGTTTCTTTAGGGGCGGGACTACAGGATGAGAGCAGATTATTGTTGTTGATCGGGCATTTTAAAGAGTCAGGTTGGTCCGTGTCTAGACTGAACAAGTTGTTGGCGGGCATTGCATTCGGTTTCAAGGCTCGGGGCCTTAAAGGACATCACAAAGTCTTTTTTGGTAGTTCAGACGTTAAAGGGATGGAGAAAAGGTTAGGCGGTGAGCGATAAAAGACGCCCGGTATCATACGAGGTATTGTTAATTTTGGGCAATCAGTTAGCTTCGGTCTGTTCATCTCAATGGGAAATAATTATTTTTAAGGCGGCCTTCGCATTAGCGTTCTTTGGAGCCTTTCGGTTAGGGGAGTTGGTCAGCCCCTCTAAAAGAACCAAAGGTGGTTTGTTGAGGGACGACGTGGACGTGTATAATGATAGGGTAGTCATTCGGCTTCGATTTTCTAAGACAGACAGTCAAGGTAAAGGCTGTAAAGTGGTGTTATTTAAGGTGGCCGATTCCCCGTTATGCCCGGTCCTGTGTGTCAATGCTTTCATGGGGATGGGCGGAGGATTGTCCAACCCCCTTTTGGTCCATGAGGATGGTTCCTTTTTATCTCGATTTCAGTTCATAGCGGTTTTTAAGAAATGTTTGATCGCAGGGGGAATTTCACCGGGGGATTACAGTGGGCACTCATTTAGAATTGGCGCAGCGACGGAAGCTGCCAGGAGGGGCCTGGGCGAGGAGGTGGTAAAAAAGATCGGTCGGTGGGAGTCGAGGAGATTAATTTCCTATATCCGCCCGAACTTGGTCTAATGGTTTAATAGTTGAATTGTTTTTTTTCTTATTGTTGTGTTATCTATTTCAGGCCGCGAGCACCGGCTGGTGTGGATCATGGGCCACTCTTTCGTTTTTTGGGCGACTTTGCGGGCCGCAATTCGGCTGGACGGGCGGCAACTGGGGTTCTCAAGAGAGACAGCGATTCTGCAGTGGATCGGGAAATGTGGAATGATATGGAGCCAGCTTTTGCCTGAGTTCCACCAGTTTGTTCACTTGGATCGAGCTCCGGATGTGGTAGTAATTCATTTGGGCGGGAATGACTTGGGCAAAAGGCCCTGTAGGGAATTGATAAAGGACATAAAGTTCGACATTTTAAGACTTTGGGCGGCGTTTCCCAAGTTGTTAGTTGTCTGGTCAGATATTATCCCTAGGAAGGTGTGGCGAGGTGCTCGCTCAATTGAGGGGATAAATAAGGCCAGAATAAAAGTAAACAGGGCAGTATCTCGGTTCATGGCACGGAATGGGGCATTGGTAGGGCGTCATGTAAATTTGGAATCCGGAAAGGGTGAATATTGTAGGGCAGATGGCGTGCATTCAAATGCAATCGAGGTTGACATGTGGTGTCTCGCTGTTCAGGAAGGAATTGAGATGGGTTTGAAGGTTTGGAGGGACACAAATGTTTGAGGTGTCAAAACATTTATGTTGGTGGCGGGGAGGGAGGTCCTCGAAGTTGGTGGAAAGAGGGGAATGGCGGATTCTAGGGGGGGGGACCTCTAGTGCTCCTGGACTCCCCTGGAGTGGATTGCAAGTGGATGTGGTAGATCAGCCCGTGGAGGGGCTGATGAAAGGATTTGGTAATCGGTTGGTTTGGCCGGGTTGGTCATTATCTGCCTCTGAGCTGGTGCTTAGCGGCTGGAGGCAAGACTAAGCCTGGAGGCCAAGGTACACAACGTCATGAGTTTACTACAAAAAGCTCTCCAGAATTTAGAGACAAATTGTACTCACCTATTAGACACAATGTTAAGAGGGATCCCATGTAACCTTACAATATGAGAAATAAACAACCTGGAGAGTGTCTCTTTCTCGGTAATCCTGACAACAAAATGAGCTTGTTTGCTGAATTGGTCAACTACTACCCAGATTCCAGGTGACAACTCGTACGTCCGGAAAGCAGTAAGACAAGACAAGCAAAAGATGACCCCAGGCAATGATGTGGAAGCTTTTGTGACTGTTTTGAGAGGGTGACTGAACAGGAGAAACTTCCACCAGAGCAGTGAGTGGAGGTGCTGGGGCCATATTTGACAGGTGAACCCCAAAAGGCGTATTATGATATAGCACTACAGGATGACAAAGAATACGCCAAATTAAAGACCAAAATCTTGGCAAGCCTGGCAGTAATGATGTCCATTAGAGCTCAGCAAGTCCACCATTGGGTATATGCTGGCCACAAACCCCCTTCGCTCGCAGATGTTTGATTTGTTGCCTCTAGTCCAAAAGTGGTTGCAGCCAGAGTCTTCCACTCCTGCCCAGATGGTCGAGTGTGTGGTGTTGGACAGGTTCATCCACTCCTTTCCCAGTCCAATATAGACCTGGGTTGCACAGGATGACCCTCGGAATGCGGACAACCTGGTTCGCCTTGTTGAGAGATACCAGGTTGTTGAGAAATCCCTTGGGAAACCAGACATTGCCACTTCATCGTACTGGGAAACCTAAAGGGGGCGGGCTCACCACGGATGGTGTCTAGACACACAAATGCAAGGTGTTCCAATTCCGCTGAGGGGTCCCATAAGGCTGTTAAAGATGTGGTCTGTTGGTGATGTCACAATCCTGGGCACATAGCTGCCCAGTGTCATATATCCCCTGAACCAATGGACTGCCGCCTAGGCAGGCGTTGCTCCTCTTATGCCTATCTGGCCTGCAGTGTGGACTGTCAACTCAGCGAGGGGCTGCAGACGTGTATCGTGTCTGTCAATGGGGTACTGGTTCTTGGACGCTGGAAGTCTAGTTACCCTAATCAGTGCTACACTGCCCAACCAGTTTATCCCTAACAAGTATGTGGGCATCTGCTGCATACATGTAGATGCCAAGGCTACCCTGTGGCCAGAGTGACCATTGGAACAGAGTGTGGTACTAAGTTCCATGAGGTTGGGGTAGTAAAAGACTTGATATATACTGTCATACTGGGGCAGGATTTTTCAATATTTTGGAACTTGTGGCAAAAGGGGGCTGCACAGAGTGTCTTGGAGAAAAGCCAGGTCCCTCTGGAAGAGGCTCCATCAAAAACAAAGATAGTGGAGTTTCCTCTATGTGTCCTCGCTGGAGAAGGGGAATACACGGTGACAGAGGAGCCTATCTTCCCTAAATTAGAAATGCCTGAAGAGAACTTTGGGACTGCTCAACTTAGAGATCTTGCCTTAAAGAGGGCATTTGATAATTACCTTATGTAATGGGGTTGCTCAAGAGCCAGGTGCTGACACCAGGTTCCCACACTTTGCCATCAATGGCAATTTATTATATCGGGTGACCAAACTGAGGGAACGTGAGATAGTGGAGCAGCTGTTGGTTCCAGGACCCTACTGGCAGAGAGTTTTAGACATGGCCCATTCACATGTTTTGGGGGGACATCTGGGGTAGAGAAGACTCAGGAGAAAGTAATCAAGATGCTCTACTGGCCAGGATGTTACCGAGAGATTATAAATCATTGTAGGTCCTGCCCCATCTGCCAGATAACCGCTCCTACTTCTCACTGCCATTGTCCCTTCAAAGTGGATAGCGGTCCCCCTTGAGAGGATTGCCATGGACCTAGTAGGTCCCCTAGTTTAATCTGCAAGGGGCCATCAGTACATCCTAGTGGTCATGTACTATGCGACCCATTACCCTTAAGCGGTGCCACTAAGGAACTCTTCGAATAAGAGTATCGCCAGGGAGCTTGTCCATATCTTTGCTAGGGCGGGCCTGCCAAGGGAGGTTCTGATGGACCAGGGAACCCCCTTCATGAGCAATGTGAAGAGGGAGCTGTGTAGAGTCCTCCAGATTGCCCAGCTGTGAACCTCAGTTTTCCATCCGCAGACCAATGGCCTGGCAGATCACTTCGATAAGACCTTAAAGGCCATGCTCCAGAAGGTCATTGAGAAGGACGGTCGAGACTGGGACTATCTGCTTCCATTTCTGCTCTTCTCCTTCAGAGAAGTTCTTCAAGACTCCACTGGCGTCTCGTCGTTCAAGTTCCTGAATGGTGGACATCTGCAAGGGCTCCTGGATATTGCCAAGGAAACCTGGGAAGCCAGAGTGTCATTGAGCATGTCGCACAGTTTCAGGAGAGGATGGCGAAGTCATACCTTTCGTGAAGGAGCATCTTCTCCAAGCACAGGAGGCACAGGAAAGGGTATATAACCAATCAGCAAGGCTGAGGCAGTTCCATCCCGGGGACCACAAATACCTAGCCAAATAGTAAGGCCCAAATGAGGTGGTGGAAAAACTGGGTGAGGTGAATGACAATGTACACCAGCCCAGTCAAAGTAAGCTGCAAAAAGTGTATTATCTCAACTTGTTCAAGCCGTGGTGACACCGGGAATCGCTGGAAGCTCCTTGCCTGGGAGACTGTACTGAAGCCAAAGTGGGAGAGGTTACAAATGCAGAGACCTTAACGCCAGCCCAAAAGCAAACGTGTCGGGAACTGCTGCAGCGGAACCGTGACCTATTCTGAAAGTTGCCAGGGTGTACACAGGTGGTGGAGCACAACGCGTTAACAAAGCCACATGTAAGGGTAAACCTCAGGCCCTATAGAATTCCTGAAGCACATCTGGAGATAATATCAAAAGAGGTTAAGAGAATGCTAGACCTCGGTGTGATAGTGGAGTAAAAAAATGCATGGTCGAGTTCCATCATTCTCGTGCCAAAGCCCGACGGCAAGTGGCAGTTTTGTAATGATTACAGCAGGCTGAACCAAGTGTCCAGTTTTGATGTGTATCCGATGTCCATGTGGACGAACTCATTGAGAGACTTGGACCCGGAAGGTACATTACAACGTTCTACCTGACAAAGGGCTACTGGCAGATCTAACAAAATCCAGCTCACCATACCGACATTCCCAAGAGCTCGGAGCACGGAACCGCTGTGTCAGGGCGTAGACGAACAGGAAAGAGAAGGAGATCCAGCTCAACGAAATAGTGAAAAATCCATAGTTTATTTCACTTAAAATATAGTGAAAGGACAAAACATCAGCATACAAAAAAATATTTTAAAACCAAGGTCAATGCGTTTCCGGTGACTAAGCACCCTTAATCTCTTTCCTACTGGCAGATCTCCATGTCCTAGAGTGACAATGGGAAGACGGCCTTTTCGACGCCTG
The DNA here is from genome assembly GCF_032444005.1 of Ranitomeya imitator. NCBI lineage: Eukaryota > Metazoa > Chordata > Amphibia > Anura > Dendrobatidae > Ranitomeya > Ranitomeya imitator. The sequence goes on from NC_091283.1 coordinate 227,428,168, forward strand.
ATGGGTGTTTCCAGTACACCAGAATGCTCTTATGGACTGCACGGGGGCCACAGCTACCATCCAGAGGGTGATGGTTCGGATCTTGGCTCCACATAAGTATGCCGCAGCCTAATTTGAAGACATTGTGGTCTTCAGCCCTGGCTAGAGAAGTCATCTACCAAAGGTACAGGCGATCCTGGATATGTTAAGAAAAGCTGGGTTCACCGTAAATCCAAAAACGTGTGCCATAGGGAAGAAAGAGGCCATTGTTGGGAGAGGCAAAAAAAGCCACAGTTAAACAAGATCGAGGCAATTCAGAAGCGGCTGCAATGACTTTCCAAGAAGCAAGTGAGGGTGTTTTTTGGAATTGTGGGGTATTACCAATGATTTATCCCAAGTTTCGCTATAATTGGATCTCATTAAGGGCACTAAGTCGACGATGGTTAAAGGGAAACTGTCAGCAGGATGGTGCACAGTAACCTACACACGGTGTCAGGTTGGCGCTGTTATACTGATTAAAATGATAACTTGGATGATTAAATCTGTCTTATGGTTGTTCTTTAATCTTTATTTTCAGTTTTGTGTTGAGATTCTCATTTCCTAAGGCGGGCCTGGAGGGGGGTCTGCATATGGTGCTCTGATTACATATTCATAATGCAGACTGATGACAGGTCACTGATACCTCAGTGACCTGCCCCCTAGTTTGCATAATGAATATCTGTATATCCTTAGAAAAAGAAAAAAAAAAACTTCTGCAGGCAGGTGCCAGCTGTGGCACCTTCTCTGCAGCAAAATATCATGTTTTGTGTGCTAATAATACTTTTTTTTCAGGTTATTCAGCTAGAGGGAAAAACAAAATTGCCTGCGCAGTAGCAGCTATCGGTGTCTGCTGCTGTAATCTGATAGCTTCTACTGCGCATGCGCCGGTGGCGTCATCTTACTGGAGAAGAAGAAAATAATTCCTCCTCCAGTAGATAGCCCAGAGCTGCTACTGTGCAGGCCCGAGCGGCACCATCTTGGAGGAGGTATTGAAACTGAAAATAAAGATTAACACCTTCAGGCCTGTGACACCACATAGGCATCATGAAAGTCGCTGCAAATCGACCTGTGGCGCCTATGTGGCGTCATGGCGGGATCGTGTTCCTGCAGGTCAGGTGAACGGGTTAACTGAAATGTCACCCGAACCGCAGGTACAGGGGGACTTATACTTGAGCCCAAGGGGTGGCTTTGCCTCCCCCGTAGCTACGATCACTTCTGGTGATCCTTTTTTTCACCACCCCAGATCTCCAGATCTGATTGGAACTAGCGTCCATGTGACGCTATCTCTCCAATCAGATGTGGAGGGGCAAAGTAAAGTATGGATGCCTCGCTCTTCAGCTTCATTCAGTCCCTGGAAGCTGAGAATCGACGTGCCTGCATGCTGCCCTGCCACTGACTGACGGTGATCACCGCCGACGCTGCCGCTGCTTCCACCATCAGGTACTCCCCTCTGCTGACCTCCGTTCCCCCCACAGTCAGATTCCACCCCTGACCTCCGCTCCCTCCCCCTGCCCTGGTGATCACCCCCTGCCCCCCCGCTGGTGCTGCCAGCTCCGCCTCCATCTCCTGCATCTCCTCAGCCCGCTCCTGCCCCCCAGCCCCCTCCTGCCCCCAGTGATCACCCCCCCGCCCCAGTGATCACCCAGATCAACCCCTGCCCCCCTGCCCATGCTGATGGCCCCCCTTGACCTGGAGATCGCCCCCTGCCCTGGCGATCACCCCTGCCCCCTGATCACCTCCCTGCCCCGCTGATGGCCCCACTGCCCTGGCGATCGCCCCGTGCCCTGGCGATTGCCCCCTGCCCTGCTGATTGCCCCCCTGATCACCCCTGCCCCAGCGATCGCCCCCTGCTCTGGCGATCGCCCCCTGCCCTGCTGATGGCCCCCTGATCACCCCCTGCCCCGCCGATGGCCCCCCTGCCCCATCGATCGCCCCCTGCCATCGCCCCCTGCCCTGTTAATGGCCCCCCTGATCACCCCTGCCCTGCTGATGGCCCCTCTGCCCCAGAAATTGCCTCCTGCCCTGGCGATCGCCCCCTGCCCCGCTGATGGACCCCTGCCCCAGTGTTGGCCCCCCCACCCCGATGAACACCCCCTCCACCCCAGTTTGCCCATTATTGCTAGAGTTGGGCTATAGTGAGTTGGGTTAAAGTTAAGATTAGGGTTGGGGCTAAAATTAGGGTTAGGGTTTTGGCTAAAGTTATGGTTAGGTTTGGGATTAGGGTTAGGGTTGGGATTAGGCTTAGGGTGTTTTAGGGTTAGGTTTGTGGTTAGGGTTGGGATTAGGGTTAGAGGTGTGTTAGGGTTAGGTTTGTGGTTAGGGTTAGGGGCTCTACAAACGTGACATGATGCCCACAGACCATTCCATCAAAGTCTGCATTCCAAAAGTCACTACTTCCCTTCCAAGCCCTGATGTGTGCCCATACAGTAGTTTTCTCTCAGCGTACTCAGGACAAAATGGGCAACAACTTTTGGGGTCCAATTTCTCCTGTTACCCTTGGGGAAAAAATTGTGGACTAAAAGATCATGTTTGTGGAAAAAATATGATTTTTTTTATTTTCACGCCCGGGTGCTATAAACTTTAGTGAAACACCTGTGAGTTCAAAGTTCTTACTACACATCTTGATAAGTTCCTTGGGGGGTGTAGTTTCCAAAATGGGTCACTTGTGGGGGTTTCCACTGTTTAGGCACATCAGGGGCTCTCCAAACGCGACTTGACGCCCACAGACCATTTCATCAATGTCTGCATTCCAAAACATCACTACTTCCTTCCAAGCCCCGACGTGTGCCCATACAGTAGTTTTCTCCCACATATGGGGTATTAGCATACTCAGGACAAATTGGACAACAACTTTTGGGGTCCAATTTTTCCTGTTACCATTGGAAAAAAAATTGGGAACTAAAAGATCATGTTTGTGGAAAAATTATGTTTTGTTTTATTTTCACGAACGAGTGCTATAAAGTTTAGTGAAACACCTGGGAGTTCAAAGTTGTCACCACACATCTAGATACGTTCCTTGGGGGGTGTAATTTCCAAAGTGGGGTCATTTGTGGGGGGTTCCTACTGTTTAGGTAAATCTGGGGCTTTCCAAACGCGACATGACGCCCGCGGACCATTCCATCAAAATCTGAGTTACAAAGCATCACTACTTCCTTTCTGATCCTCGATGTGTCCCTAAACAGTAGTTTTCTTCCACATATGGGGTATCAGCGTACTCAGGACAAATTGGACAACAACCTTTGGGGTTAAAATTATCCTGTTAACCTTGGGAAAATAAAAAATTGGGGACTAAAAGATCATGTTTGTGGAAAAAATATGATTTTTTTTATTTTCATGCCCTGGGGCTATAATCTTTAGTTTAACACCTGGGGGTTCAAAGTTCTCACCACACATCTAGATAAGTTCCTTGGGGGTTCGTTTCCAAAATGGGGTCACTTGTGGGGGAGCTCAAATGTTTAGGCACACAGTGGCTCTCCATATGCGACATGGTGTCCACTAACGATTGGAGCTAATTTTCCATTCAAAAAGTCAAATGGCGCTCCTTCCCTTCCGAGCCCTGCTGTGCACCCAAACAGTGGTTTACCCCCACATGTGAGGTAACAGTGTATTCAGGAGAAATTGCCCAACAAAATTCAATATCTATTTTATCCTGTTGCCCATGAGAAAATGAAAAAATTGAGGCTAAAAGAAAATTTTTGTGAAAAAAATGTACTTTTTCATTTTTACTGATCAATTTGTGAAGCACCTGGGGGTTCAAAGTGCTCACTATGCATCTGTATAAGTTCCTTGGGGGTCTAGTTTCCAAAATGGGGTCACTTGTGGGGGAGCTTTAATGTTTAGGCACTCAGGGGCTCTCCATAAGCGACATGGTGTCCGCTAACGATTCGAGCTAATTTTCCATTCAAAAAGTCAAAATAGTGGTTTATGACCACATATAAGGTATTGGTGTACTCAGGAGAAATTGCCCAACAAATTTTAGGATCCATTTTATCCTGTTGCCCATGTGAAAATGAGAAAATTGAGGCTAAAAGAACATTTTTGTTGGAAAAATTAAAATGTCAATTTTTTCCTTCCACGTTGCTTTAGTTCCAGTGAAGCACCTGAAGTGTTACTAGTCTTCTTGAATGTAGTTTTGAGTAGCTTGAGTTTTTGGAATGGTGTCACTTTTGGATGTTTTCTGTCATATAGGCAACTCAAAGGGACTTCAAATGTGATATGGTCACTTAAAAAAATGGTTTTGTAAATTTTGCTGGAATAATGATAAATTGCTGATAAACTTTGAACCCTTAGAACTTCCTAACAAAAATTTTTGCTTCCGAAAATTGTGCTGGTGTAAAGTAGACATGTGGGAAATGTTATTTATTAACTGTTTTGTGTCACATAGCTCTCTGGTTTAACAGAATAAAAATTCAAAATTTGAAAATTGCAACATTTTCAAATTTTTTGCCATATTTCTGATTTTTTTCACAAATAAACGCAAAAATTAGGATCCGTTGAAGCGTTCCTGAGTTATTACCTCATAAAGGGACTCTGGTCAGAATTGCAAAAAATTGCCAGGTCATTAAGGTTAAAATAGGCTGGGTCATGAAGGGGTTAAAGAACAACCATAAGACGGATTTCATCAACCAAGGTATCATTTTAATTAGTATAATGGTGCCGACCTGACACTGTGTGTAGGTTACTGTGCACAATCCTGCTTGCAGATTCCTTTTAAATGGACTACTGACACAGAGATGGCATTTCAAGAGCTGAAGATGGCGCTGTGCAAATATTCAGTTCTTGGTCACACCGGACTTTACCAAAGAATTTGTAGTCCAGACAGATGCTTTAGAAGTCAGTTTGGGTGCCATGCTGTCTCAGGAAATAAATGGAGAAGAGCATCCCATCCTGTATCTGAGCTGGAAGCTCTGGGCCAGGGAAAAAATTGAGCCATTGTCAAGAAGGAGTGCTTAGCCATAAAATTGGTAATGGATACATTGAAATATTATCTACTAGGCCAAAAGTTCACACTAGTGTCAGGCCATGCCCCTCTGAGATGGTTAAGAGGAAAAAAGGGTAAAAATGCCCAGGTGACCAGGTGGTTTTAGCCCTTCAAGATTTCAGTTTCCGTGTAGAACATAGACCAGGCAAATTATATTGTAATGTGGATGCTTTCTCACGAATCCTCTCTTTGGTGTCTGAAGATGCCAAAACCCTCGGCTTTGGGCAGAGGGGAGATACACTGTATGTGAGGGATGATATGTGTCACAAAGCTTTCTTCTGTGATCTAGAAACCCATATGTTTCTCTCCAGCATGCTATGTGCTGAAGGGGTTAATCAGCCATAATAAGGGACTGTGGAGTTAAATGTTGAGCCACTGCTTCTTTTTCTCTGCTGCGTGTTTGGAAACTAAAGTCTCCAGATGTGGCTCCAGGAGGAGCGGAGAACTTTGGGTGTTACCTGAGGGTGAATCCTGCAAGAAAAAGGACTCTATTGAACTTTATTTTTGTTTTGTTTTGCCATTAGGCCACGTTTACTTTGTTCAACCTTGCTACAGTTTATGCTGTGCTTTAATAAACCAGCAAGTGATTTACCACAAGAGGTATTACTGTGTTTACCTCGGCAAGCAGCTGAGTGAGTCAACCCCTCACAGTGGTAAGCAGATGAAAATGTCAAGTCAATTACAAGTTTGTACAAAAAGCTCTCCAGAATTTAGAGACAAATTGTATTCACCTATCAGATACAATGTAAAGGTTCCGTCACATTAAGCGACGCTGCAGCGATCTAGACAACGATGCCGATCGCTGCAGTGTCGCTATGTGGTCGCTGGAGAGCTGTCACACAGACAGCTCTCCAGCGACCAACGATGCCGAAGTCCCCGGGTAACCAGGGTAAACATCGGGTTACTAAGCGCAGGGCCGCGCTTAGTAACCCGATGTTTACCCTGGTTACCAGTGTAAATGTAAAAAAAAACAAACACTACATACTTACATTCCGGTGTCTGTCGCGTCCCCCGGCGTTCTGCTTCCCTGCACTGACTGTGAGCACCGGCCGTAAAGCAGAGCGATGACGTCACTGCTGTAATCTGCTTTACGGCCGGCCGGCGCTGACAGTGCAGGGAAGCAGAACGCCGAGGGACGCGACAGACACCGGAATGTAAGTATGTAGTGTTTTTTTTTTTTTTAGATTTACACTGGTAACCAGGGTAAACATCGGGTTACTAAGTGCGGCCCTGCGCTTAGTAACCCGATGTTTACCCTGGTTACCAGTGAAGACATCGCTGAATTCAGCGATGTCTGCGGGAGATCCAGCGACAAAATAAAGTGCTGGCCTTTCTGCTCCGACCAACGATGTCACAGCAGGATCCAGATCGCTTCTGCGTGTCAAACACAACGATATCGCTATCCAGGACGCTGCAACGTCACGGATCGCTATCGTTATCGTTCTCAAGTCGCTCAGTGTGAAGGTACCTTAAGAGGGATCCCATGTAACCTTACAATACGAGAGATAAACAACCTGGAGAGTGTCTCTGCATTAGGTAATCCTGACAAAGGAACAAAATTGTCATGTTCCAGGTCGGGGTTTGTTTCTTTTCTTTCCCCGGCCTGCTTATGATGGAGTTAACCTTTTCTGCCTCTGTTTGGTTTGTGGGTTGCTATTTATTGGTGCCATTTCTGGTAGCATTTGTCAGTTCCGGCGCCGGGCGCCGCCCCCTCTTACTGCATTATCGTCCCCGGCGCCTGCGCTGTAAATACAAAGGGCAGCGCAACTGCGCACACCCAAAAAAAAAACTTAATGCGCAGGCGCCAGGGACGATAATGCTGCAAGAGGAGGCGGCGCCCAGCGCGCACAGGCCCGGAGTGACGGCTGTGCTGCCTCTGATTAGAAAGGAAAGACCCGCCTCCCTGGCGATTTCAGGGTATGAGGGGGCACATTTTATAAACGTTTATTTCAGCATGTGCAGGCATCATAACTAAAAGAGCCACCTTGTCAGAATGCAGCATTTGTGCTGCACAAAGTGGCTCTTTTAGTTACAAACGCATGAGGGGGTGAAAGGTTCCCTTTAATTTTTCGAAAGCTCTGATAGCACCCGGCAACCAAACCTTGAGATTCACCCCCTTACATGTAAGGTCAGTATAAGGTTTAGAAATCTGAGAAAAACTTTGATAAATTTCCTATAATAGTTGGTGAATCCCAGAAAATGCTGAAAAAGCCTTAAGATCAGAAGGTTGAACTCAATGAATTAAGATCTGCATCTTCCCAGGATCCATCTTAAACCGTTCTGTTGACATGATAAACCCCTAGAATGAAATTTCCTGAACAGAAAAACACATTATTCTAACTTAGCAAATAAACAGTTCTCCCTCATGTGAGGCAGTGAGGGGGACCATATGCGAGGGTCGATATGTATCTCCCAGGATACGGACAGAGTCCTATTAGACCCGCTGAAGTGCCTTGTGTCCACAGCAGGACGCCTGTGAGTCACAAGGCAAAATAAAAGTAAGTGTGGACCTGGTCAAGCTATTTGGCCAAGGGAATATTCAGGAAAACCCATTAAGGGCTTTTATTTTTGGAGTGAACTATAGGATGGTAGTGGGGCAGTTCACCCCAGTCTTACAAGTGGCCCATGGCCACAGATTTTTAAAAACCCTGCAGTAAAGGGTTTGGGTGTGTCAGTGATTGTTTACAAGTGACAGAGCAGGTGGCTCTGCAGCATCCAGCCTGTGTGAGGTAACACAGAGTCAAAGGCAGTGAACGCCTGGCACCCCGCAGCGCGATACAGTGGTGCAGTCGCCCTCAGCAACTGGTCTCATATACGGGCTGTTGTGATGCCCCGGCTGCAATCCGGTGGATACAGTGTGCTGTTCAATGTGTGAGTTGTTTGGACATTAAGGACGTTTGCTGTGAACGTTCCTGTGGTCCATGCCTGTCGGTCACACTGCACCAACCCCACTGCACTACACTCAATCTCTGTAACACAACATGGACATGCTCCTGGTGAGGGTCCAAATCTGTGAGAAAATTAGTATATCATCTGGGTAAATCACAATTTATCTTTCAATGCAATCAGAGAAAATAAAGTTCAAAAATTTTTGAAACACAGCAGATGCATTGGATAATCAAAATGACATGACGAGGTTTTCAAATAGACCTTCAAATGTTAAAAATGATGGATGCATATCAAAGTTTAAGCCCCTCTAAGATCAAATTTTAGAAAACACCCTGACCCCCAGAAGCTGATTATATGTGTCGGGGATGAGTGAAAGTAGGTATTTTTAACTATAATTTTGTTTAGTTCCCGGAAATCAAGGCAAGGACGGAAACCTCCATCTTTCTGTTTTACAAAGAAAAATCCAACAGCTACAGGGGAGGAAGAAGGATGGATATAACCCTTCCGTACACTTTCGTCAACATATTCTTTCATGGAGGTCTGTCCAGGCCTAGATAATTGGTAAAGGCGAGCTTTAGGCAATTTGGCTCTTGGAGTAAGCTCAATAGCACAGTCATATGGACGATGGGGAGGTAGTATCACTGCTTCTTTTTCCGAGAACACATCTCCGAAGTCAGTCAGGTATCCTGGCAGACCCTTCAGACTAGTGAAACATATTTGTATATTTGTACAGTTTTTAGACATTTCTTGCAACAATTGGGGATCCATTTACCAATTTACTGACACCAATCAATAACAGGATTATGAATCTGCAACCATGGAAGCCCCAGTACCAAACCAGCAGGTTAATTATCCAACACAAAACAGAAAATGAATTCAGAGTTCAGTGGTCCAACCTACCTTGACCAAATTCCGGGCTAATGGTGTCTTGTCAAGGTTGACGATTTGAATGGGTCTTTCTAAACTAACTGTCCCTAACTTCAGAACCAGTCTCAAATCAACAACGTTAACAGCAGACCCACAGTCAATGAACGCGAATGTTGATAACACCTGGTTCTGAAAGTATAATACTTTATTTATCTGTACTTTATCAGAGGAAGAAAAATCTGGAAATCTGGGTGACCTCCTCTGCCATCACCGACACTCAGACGCTCCCCTGATGGATTGCAAGCCTGAGGACAAGTTGGGCAATTCTTAAGAAAATGTCCAGAGAGACCACAGCATTGATAAAGTCTGAGATCTTGTCTACATCTTCTCTCCACAACTCTATCCTACAATATCTTCACCTCTGATAAATGGACCTGATCTAGTGAAGTATAACAGGCAGTCTGCTGTTCACCACATCTCTCACAGATTCTGTGGTCCATTCGTATGGCCTGGGTCATTTCCTCTGCCAGAGAAAAAATGGAATGATGAAGGACCAGAGCATCCTTAAGGGTTTCAGAAAGGCCTTTGTGGAACTGGCACCTGAGAGCAGCATCTTTCCACAGAACTTCAGTGGACCACTGCCGGAAATCAGAACTGTAGTCCTCAGATGTACGCCCCATCTGTGCCAGGTTTATGATCTTAGCATCAACAACCTGCATGATGTCAAATTCATCAAATATATGACCTAAACTGTCAAAAAAAGGCGTCAACAGAAAACCATTCTGGGGCTTGTGGGGACAAGGAAAATGGCCAGGCCTGAGGACCCCCTTGCAGTAGGGACATGATTATTTCCACCCTCTGAAACTTCTCCCCTGATGACAGGAAGCACAGGTTTAAAAATAACCTAGATCTCTCTCTGAATACCCTAAACTGGTTGTGGAGACATGGGGTCAGTGGGATCTTTTGTCCGCTAGCCCAAAACCGCATGGTCCAGGGCTCATCCCACCGAATGCCTCTGCTCCTTTTACCATGGGCATAATACTACTCAGACAACACAGGATGAGGGTAAAACAGTGTGATAATACTTCATTGGACCACAAGACAGACAATAACATATAGAAAAGTCCCAGCAAAATACCCAAAATGGTGCAATTTAAAGAGTCTCACCCTCTCACTGACATGCCAGGATTAAAATAATCTGTGACTTCCAACTACCCCCACTTGTGGCATGCCCAGAGAGGAGGTAGCGACAAGCTTAGAAAGCTGACAGTCCATTGAGGTACAAGGCCAGTGGATTGTAGGGTCACAACCTGTCTTAGCCGAACATCTCCATGGAGCCAGGTGCCCGCTTGGTCCCACTTCTGGCTTCCCCAAATGTATCCATGGTACTCAGGTGACCGTTGGATCCAAATACTGACTTCCCCAAACATATCCATGGGTTCCGTGTTGGTCAATGGAGAAGATCTGTATTTTTTTTAAGCAGGGTCATGGTTCTCTAAGCTGGCATCTTGTGGAATGTCAAATCGGTATCCCTCGTGATAGAGTCATGATGTTCTGGCAGCTGTCTTGTAGAGTATTCCTGGATGTGGTTTTGTAATGAGTCTCTGGTTCTCTTGTTACAGAGGCATATCCCCATTATAAAGTTCACAACTGTTGTCCTTTAAGCCATCATCCAGAAGTTAAGAGGAAGATGTGATGAGATTAACTGGCATTGTTTGAGTATTTATAGTTTATCCTTCAATGTTTGCAAGTAAACAAACTGCATAGCCTTGTATAATGTGTAATCAACATATAAGCAAATATCATTATTCAGTGAACTTGCATCCCTGTTTGCAAAGATAACAGTAAAATAAACTGTAGGAGCTGATATAATAGATAAATAATAACTATTTATTAATTTATAAATATCAGTACAACCTACAAGAAAAGTCAACATTGAGACTCTTGACCAACTGAAGAAAGGAACACAAATTCAATAATTCAGACAACAGTCTAGGATTTTGGGCCTATGAAATAGACATCTGGATATTTCAGATTAAATGCTGTGTCATCACACTGGTCTTTTTCTCCCCAAAATTTATCAGGGAGTGCCATTACAAGTTCGGGAGAGACCAGCTGTACATCAGAGGGTACTGATGTCACAGCCACTGCCAGCAGTGGAGGGCTATAGAAGGGCTTCATCAAATTAATTATCTGACCCTGCAACTGACATTGTGATGACTCCAGACTCTGTCTTTCCTTAGCCAGATCCTGAGTCATCTGCATCACATCAGCCACCTGGTCACAGAGCGTGTGAACAGGCTTCATACTGGCGAATACCAAAAATGTATTGACCTGACAATATGTGATGCTGAGTCACCTGTCACAGACAAGCCAGGAGATTGGATAGTCAAGGAGTCCGAGGTCATAAACCAGGAGGGTACATCATAAACATACAGAAAAGACAAAGGCACAGTCAGGTAACATTCAAAGGTCAGAAAGACAGGAGATAGCGGATCAGAGCAGAAGGGCTTAAACAGTCGAATAGTCAGAATGAGGTCCAAGGTCATGCAGCGAAAAATCAACAAACAGAACACAAGGCACAGAGAGAATAGTAGCTGAATGTACATCTGACAGAGATCTGGGAGTAACATCCCAGTTAAGTATCCTGGCCAGTAGCTGGGATAATGATAAACCTGGAGATAGCCAGTGCATCCCAGTCTCAGATTGGATGGCCAAGCTGTCAATGAACACACTGACGCTCAGCACTCCAGTGAACCAGACTGGACTGTCAAAATACTGACAGCTTCAGCAAGCCCCCAGACTGGATGGCTGAGCTGTCAGTAACTGCATCTCAGACACAATGAGGAGTGGAAAGAAGGAGTAAATAAAACAAACCAGTATGAGTGTTAAACCTTATATTCCTAAAAGTAGACTCCTTTTATTTGGATTACAGCTTTATACTGTCTTGTCACTCTTTCAAGTAGATTCATCAAGTAGTAATCTGGAATAGTTTTAGAACAGTCTTAAAGGTGTTCCCAGAGGTACTCAGCACTTGTTTGCTGTTTTGTGTTCACTTTGTGTCACGCTGGTGGATTGTGGACCCACTGCGCCATGGAGCGAACCTACTTTGGAGGAGCATAACTAAGTGGCTACATTGTTTTCACTGGAGCCTCTGATAGTGAGGTCAAGCTTGAGTTGCAGGTACCACTCCAGGGCAGTGTTCGGAACTGTAGCAGCTGACCTCAAGGGTCAGGGATGCTGGTTTGGATTCGGAGCCCCAAGCAGGACTGCATACTGGTGCTGGTTCAGACACTGCAGTTTCTGGATCACAAGACAGGACGGACAATGGTACTGGTTCAGATAGTGTAGCTTGTTGACCACAAGACAAGACAGCCAGTATGGATTAGATGGGTTTGGATTACTAAGCATGTTCTGGTGCAGAGAAACAAGACAGGTTGCGGGAACTGAGACCTGACAACGGACTTAGCAGTTTAAATACAAACTAACTCTAAAGGTACTCAGGTGCCTCTCTACTGGGGAAGAACACAAGCACCCTAAACGTGCTGTCAGTAGACTTTTGCTCTATGCTCAAGTCCTTGGACACAGGAAATGCAGTGGGAACTGGAGATGCTGGGCTGTTACGGTCATGAGTTTGTCAGTGTCAGTGCTGCCCCTTATGCCCCCTCTTCTTGAAGCATGTAAAGGATCTTTTCAGAAGAAGTGGGGCATGAATATTCTCTTTGTGCTCCCATAATTTTTCTTCAGGGCCCAATCCTTTCCAGTCCACGAAGAAAAAGGTTTTACCTCTCATCTTCTTCATGGTCAGGATGCTCTCCACCTCAAAGACATTCTTAGATCCGACGGGCGCAAGAGTAGAATCAAGATCCTTAAAAAGTGGCTTAAAATTAACCGCTTGAGGAGAGATACTTGGAAGGAGCTGAGCATGAATAACGAAGCTTCAATTTGTAACACAGACATTTGAGCTGCTTGAGGACCTCGAAGGGACCAATAGGCGAAAATCCAACTTGTATGATGGCATCTTAAGACAGATGTATCTCGAGTAGAGCCACACCTTATCTCCAGGCTAAAAACATGGTATGTCCAAGCATCTTTTATCGGTATGACCTTTCATCCATTCAGAAGACTTCTTGTCTTCTACCCCTCAGTTCAGCCATCCAATCTAGTGCTGAAGCTGTCAGTACTTTGATTAATATATCAGTGTCCTGTCCTGTCTGGTACAGGGGCCTTCTGGGTTGTTGATGTTTTGATTGACAGCTCAGTCTTCCAATCTGAAACTGGGAGGTGCTGTACTGTCTCAGAATGTTCATTGTGCCAGGCAATTAGCAGGTCTGTTTGTCACAGATCTCTGCCAGATGTAGCTTCACCTAAGTGTGGCTGATTTTCTTTGTACCTACTGTTTACCTTGATGATCTTTTGTTGCATGACCTTAGACGTTCTTCTGACCCTCTGTATGTTTAAACCCCTTTGTTGTGATCAGCTATATGCTGTCATGATCCCAATGGCAGGGGATCACAAAAGGACAAGCACAAAAAACAAAACAAGCTCTAGGGTTATGGAAACTGAGCTGACCGCGATCCTGAACCTAAACACACAACTAGCTGTAGCCGGGGAACGTGCCTACGATGATCCTAGACGTCTCGCTCCAGCCGAAGGACTAACTTCCCCTATTAGAAGAAACACAGACCTCTCTTGCCTCCAGAGAACACCCCACAGAAATAGCAGCCCCCCACATGTAATGACGGTGAAATGAGAGGAAAGCACATACGTAGTTATGAAAACAGATTCAGCAAAATGAGGCCCGCTAAAGCTAGATAGCAGAGGATACAAAAGTGAACTGCGCGGTCAGCGAAAAACCCTACAAAAAACCATCCTGAAATTACTTGAACTCATGTGCCAACTCATGGAACATGAGGAGTAATATCAGCCCACTAGAGCAACCAGCAAAAAGGAATCACATATCTGCAAGCTGGACTAAGACAAAAATTAAGCAAAACGTGGAACAGGAAAATCAAAAACTTAGCTTGTCCTGAAGATTACAGAAGCGGGAAGCAGAGGTAAAAAGACACACTGATTACATTGATAGCCGGCGAGGAAATGACAAGAAAGCCAGGTTAAATAGGAAACTCCCATATCCTGATAGAATAGGTGGACACCAGAGACCGCAGAAAACACAAGTCACCCAGTACCATCTGTAACCACCAGAGGGAGCCCAAAAACAGAATCCACAACAGTACCTCCCCCTTGAGGAGGGGTCACCGAACCCTCACGAGATCCACCAGGGCGACCAGGATGAGCCCTATGAAATGCACGGACCAAATCAGCAGCATGAACATCAGAGGCAACCACCCAAGAATTATCCTCCTGACCATAACCCTTCCACTTGACCAAATATTGGAGTTTCCGTCTGGAAACACGAGAATCCAAGATCTTCTCCACAACATACTCCAATTCTCCCTCCACCAGCACTGGAGCAGGCGGTGCAAGCGAAGGAACAACAGGTACCTCATACTTCCGCAACAACGACCGATGGAACACATTATGAATAGCAAACGATGCCGGGAGATCCAAACGAAACGACACAGGGTTAAGAATTTCCAAGATCCTATAGGGACCGATGAACCGAGGCTTGACCTTAGGAGAAGAAACCTTCATAGGAACAAAACGAGAAGACAACCACACCAAGTCCCCAACACGAAGTCGAGGACCCACGCGGCGACGGCGATTAGCAAACTGCTGAGCCCTCTCCTGGGACAACTTCAAATTGTCCACCACATGATTCCAAATCTGATGCAACCTATCCACCACCATGTCCACTCCAGGACAATCAGAAGGCTCCACCTGACCAGAGGAAAAACGAGGATGAAACCCCGAATTACAAAAGAAAGGAGAAACCAAGGTAGCAGAAATAGCCCGATTATTAAGGGCAAATTCGGCAAGCGGCAAAAAGGTAACCCAGTCATCTTGATCAGCAGAAACAAAACACCTTAAATAAGTCTCCAAGGTCTGATTAGTTCGTTCCGTCTGGCCATTCGTCTGAGGATGGAATGCAGACGAAAAGGACAAATCAATGCCCATCTTAGCACAGAACGTCCGCCAAAATCTAGACACAAACTGGGATCCCCTGTCAGAAACGATGTTCTCCGGAATCCCATGCAAACGAACCACGTTCTGAAAAAACAGAGGGACCAACTCAGAGGAGGAAGGTAACTTAGGCAAGGGTACCAGATGAACCATCTTAGAAAAGCGGTCACACACAACCCAGATGACGGACATTTTTTGAGAGACAGGGAGATCCGAAATAAAGTCCATGGAAATGTGCGTCCAAGGCCTCTTCGGGATAGGCAAAGGTGACAACAATCCACTGGCGCGAGAACAGCAAGGCTTAGCCCGAGCGCAAACTTCACAAGACTGCACAAAAGAACGCACATCCCTCGACAAGGAAGGCCACCAAAAAGACCTGGCCACCAAGTCTCTAGTACCAAATATTCCAGGATGACCTGCCAACGCAGAAGAATGGACCTCGGAGATGACTCTACTGGTCCAATTATCCGGAACAAACAGTCTTTCAGGCGGACAATGATCAGGTTTATCCACCTGAAACTCCTGCAAAGCACGTCGCAAGTCTGGGGAGACAGCCGACAAAATCACCCCATCCCTAAGGATACCAGTGGGCTCAGAATTTCCAGGGGAGTCAGGCACAAAACTCCTAGAAAGAGCATCCGCCTTCACATTCTTTGAACCTGGCAGGTATGAAACCACAAAATCGAAACGGGAGAAAAACAGTGACCAACGAGCCTGTCTAGGATTCAGACGCTTGGCAGACTCAAGGTAAATCAGATTTTTGTGATCAGTCCAGACCACCACACGATGTCTAGCACCCTCAAGCCAATGACGCCACTCCTCAAATGCCCACTTCATGGCCAAAAGCTCCCGATTACCAACATCATAATTCCGCTCAGTGGGCGAAAACTTTCTAGAAAAGAACGCACATGGCTTCATCACTGAGCAATCGGAGCTTCTCTGCGACAAAACCGCCCCCGCTCCAATCTCGGAAGCATCAACCTCAACCTGAAAAGGAAGCGAAACATCTGGCTGACGCAACACAGGAGCAGAAGAAAAAGGGCGCTTAAGTTCCTGAAAGGCCTCCACAGCCGCAGGAGATCAATCAGCAACATCAGCACCCTTCTTAGTCAAATCCGTCAAAGGCTTAACAACACTAGAAAAATTAGTTATGAAACGACGATAAAAATTAGCAAAGCCCAAGAACTTCTGTAGACTCTTAAGAGATGTAGGCTGCGTCCAGTCACAAATAGCCTGAACCTTGACGGGATCCATCTCAATAGTAGAAGGGGAAAAAATATACCCCAAAAAAGAAATCTTCTGGACTCCAAAGAGACACTTTGAACCTTTTACAAACAAAGAATTGGCCCGCAGGACCTGAAACACCTTCCTAACCTGCTGAACATGGGACTCCCAGTCATCAGAAAAAAACAAAACATCATCCAAATACACAATAATAAATTTATCCAGATATTCACGGAAAATATCGTGCATAAAGGACTGGAAGACAGAAGGAGCATTAGAAAGTCCAAAAGGCATCACCAAATACTCAAAATGGCCCTCAGGCGTATTAAATGCGGTTTTCCACTCATCACCCTGCTTTATCCGCACAAGATTATACGCACCCCGAAGATCAATCTTAGTGAACCATTTAGCCCCCTTAATGCGAGCGAACAAATCAGTCAACAATGGCAAAGGATACTGATATTTGACTGTAATCTTATTCAAAAGACGGTAATCTATACAAGGCCTCAAGGAACCATCTTTTTTGGCCACGAAAAAAAAACCTGCTCCCAAAGGGGACGAAGATGGACGGATATGTCCCTTTTCCAAGGACTCCTTAACATAATCCCGCATAGCAGTATGCTCTGGCACTGACAGATTGAACAAACGTCCTTTAGGAAATTTACTGCCAGGAATCAAATCTATAGCACAATCGCAATCCCTGTGAGGAGGAAGCGAATTGAGCTTAGGCTCCTCAAAAACATCCCGATAATCAGACAAAAATACAGGAACCTCAGAAGGAGTAGATGAAGCGATAGAAATCGGAGGTGCATCATCATGAACCCCCTGACATCCCCAGCTTAACACAGACATCGTTTTCCAGTCCAAGACTGGGTTATGAGTTTGTAACCATGGCAGACCAAGCACTAAGACATCATGTAAATTATACAGTACCAGGAAGCGAATCACCTCCTGATGAACGGGAGTCATACGCATGGTCACTTGTGTCCAGTACTGAGGTTTGTTCATAGCCAAAGGTGTAGAGTCAATTCCTTTCAAAGGAATAGGGACTTCCAGAGGCTCCAGACTAAACCCACAGCGGTTGGCAAATGACCAATCCATAAGACTCAGGGCAGCGCCTGAATCCACATAGGCATCGACGGAAATGGCTGATAATGAACAAATCAGAGTCACAGACAGAATGAACTTAGACTGTAAAGTACTGATGGCAACAGACTTATCAACCTTTTTTGTGCGTTTAGAGCATGCTGATATAACATGAGCTGAATCACCACAATAAAAACACAACCCATTTTTCCGCCTATAGTTTTGCCGTTCACTTCTGGACTGAATTCTATCACATTGCATTGTCTCAGGTGCCTGTTCAGAAGACACCGCCAAATGGTGCACAGGTTTGCGCTCCCGTAAACACCGATCAATCTGAATAGCCATAGTCATAGACTCATTCAGACCTGTAGGCGCAGGGAACCCCACCATAACATCTTTAATGGCCTCAGAAAGGCCATCTCTGAATCTTGCAGCCAGGGCGCACTCATTCCACTGAGTAAGCACCGACCATTTCCAAAATTTCTGACAATATATTTCTGCTTCTTCTTGCCCCTGAGAGAGAGCCAATAAAGCTTTTTCAGCCTGAATCTCTAGGTTAGGTTCCTCATAGAGCAAACCCAATGCCAGAAAAAACGCATCCACATTGAGCAACGCAGGATCCCCTGGTGCCAATGCAAATGCCCAATTCTGAGGGTCACCCCGCAGGAAAGATATAACAATTTTGACTTGCTGAGCAGGGTCTCCAGAGGAGCGAGATTTCAAAGAAAAAAACAACTTGCAATTGTTCCTAAAATTTTGAAAACTAGATCTATCTCCAGAAAAAAACTCTGGGATAGGAATTCTAGGTTCAGACACAGGAGCATGTACAACAAAATCTTGTATATTTTGAACCTTAGCAGCAAGATTATTCAGGCTGGAAGCCAAACTCTGGACGTCCATGATAAACAGCTGAGGTCAGAGCCATTCAAGGATTAAGAGGAGGTAAGACGCAGCCAGGCTGCAATTAATGCTAGGCAGCAAACTCTGAGGGGAAAAAAAAAAAAAAAAAACTTCCTCAGACTACTTTTCCTCCTACTTCAGCCAATACGATACCACTTTTTGGCCGGCTATACTGTCATGATCCCAATGGCAGGGGATCACAAAAGGACAAGTACAAAAAACAAAACAAGCTCTAGGGTGATGGAAACTGAGCTGACCGCGATCCTGAACCTAAACACACAACTAGCTGTAGCCGGGGAACGTGCCTACGATGATCCTAGACGTCTCGCTCCAGCCGAAGGACTAACTTCCCCTATTAGAAGAAACACAGACCTCTCTTGCCTCCAGAGAACGCCCCACAAAAATAGCAGCCCCCCACATGTAATGACGGTGAAATGAGAGGAAAGCACATACGTAGTTATGAAAACAGATTCAGCAAAATGAGGCCCGCTAAAGCTAGATAGCAGAGGATACAAAAGTGAACTGCGCGGTCAGCGAAAAACCCTACAAAAAACCATCCTGAAATTACTTGAACTCATGTGCCAACTCATGGAACATGAGGAGTAATATCAGCCCACTAGAGCAACCAGCAAAAAGGAATCACATATCTGCAAGCTGGACTAAGACAAAAATTAAGCAAAACGTGGAACAGGAAAATCAAAAACTTAGCTTGTCCTGAAGATTACAGAAGCGGGAAGCAGAGGTAAAAATACACACTGATTACATTGATAGCCGGCGAGGAAATGACAAGAAAGCCAGGTTAAATAGGAAACTCCCATATCCTGATAGAACAGGTGGACACCAGAGACCGCAGAAAACACAAGTCACCCAGTACCATCTGTAACCACCAGAGGGAGCCCAAAAACAGAATCCACAACAATATGCCTTCATTTTGACTTCAGTCCGTTACATGACTATGCATATGTCTCTTCCCTCTGTTTATGATGTACCTTCTTGGCTATTGACCTTGGACTCCTTCACTATCCCGACTCATACCTGTCTATGAAAAGTGGCTCAGCATCACACTTCTTTAGAGTGGCTTTGGTATTCCTCCAGATCTTGGAGAATTCTTCAGCAAGAGCATCGCCTGCCAGGCTGCCAGAATATCGGAAGAGAAATACCAGGCTGGTGACCAAAGACAATGAAGAATGGTGACTTTGCAGAGGCTTCACTAACATGATTATTATAGGACAGCTCTACCCAAGGAAAAAGTTTGACCCATTCGTCGTGTGCACATTCGTAAAATGCTGAAGAAAATTAGAAAGGATCTGGTTGATTCTCTACACCTGACCATTGGAATGAGGATTCTATGCAGACGATAAATTCAAGGCCAAATCCAAATGTTTACAAATGTCTCTCCAGGACCTGGATGTGAACTGGGCGCCCCTATCTGTTACAACATGAAGTGTGAATCTGTGAAGGAAGAAGATGTGCCAAATGAACTTCTTTGCAAGTTCTGAAGCAGACAGAAGACCAGGTAATAGAGTAAAGTGAGTCATCTTTGAGAAGCAGTCTACCTCCACCCATATGATAGAGCATCCTAAGGTAACTCTTTTTGAGTGGCGGTGACACCAGCGGGGTTCATGGCCTGATGATACTGTGACGGTTTCTGAAGAAAAACAAGAAGTGGACCCTCTAGACCGTGACGATGATCCCCTCACAGACAAGCTGGCCAGATGGTGCGCCCCCTATACAGGGAGAGTTGGGGGCAGGCCTGCGAGGGACTATCGCCACGGAGGCTGGAGGACCGAGACTGGCAGAAAAGGAAAAGACACAGGATAGGCAAATGTTATGAAGGCAATCCAGTAACACAGTGTGCAGTAATCAGAGCACATACAGTGATCTGACAATAACCCAAAAACAATAGAACGAGCTCTGAGACGTGGAATCTCTGTAGACCGCAATACCTGAACCTATCCTAAACACAACTAAAGGCAGCTGTGGATTGCGCCTGACACTACCTATGCAACTCGGCACAGCCTGAGGAACTGACTAGCCTGAAGATAGAAATACAAGCCTGACTTGCCTCAGAGAAATACCCCAAAGGAAAAGGCAGCCCCCCACATATAATGACTGTTAGCAAGATGAAAAAACAAAACGTAGGGATGAAATAGATTCAGCAAAGTGAGGCCCGATATTCTAGATAGAGCGAGGATAGCAAAGAGAACTTTGCAGTCTACAAAAAACCCTAAAGCAAAAAACCACGCAAAGGGGGCAAAAAGACCCACCGTGCCGAACTAACGGCACGGCGGTACACCCTTTGCGTCTCAGAGCTTCCAGCAAAAACGAATAGACAAGCTGGACAGAAAAAACAGCAACAAAAGCAAAGAAGCACTTATCTAAGCAGAGCAGCAGGCCACAGGAAAGATCCAGAAGCTCAGATCCAACACTGGAACATTGACAAGGAGCAAGGAAGACAGAATCAGGTGGAGTTAAATAACAAGGCAGCCAACAAGCTCACCAGAACACCTGAGGGAGGAAGCCCAGAAGCTGCAGTACCACTTGTGACCACAGGAGTGAATTCAGCCACAGAATTCACAACAGTACTCCCCCCTTGAGGAGGGGTCACCGAACCCTCACCAGGGCCCCCAGGCCGACCAGGATGAGCCACATGAAAGGCACGAACAAGATCTGGAGCATGGACATCAGAGGCAAAAACCCAGGAATTATCTTCCTGAGCATAACCCTTCCATTTAACCAGATACTGGAGTTTCCGTCTAGAGACACGAGAATCCAAAATTTTCTCCACAATATACTCCAATTCCCCCTCCACCAAAACAGGGGCAGGAGGCTCAACAGATGGAACCATAGGTGCCACGTATCTCCGCAACAATGACCTATGGAATGTATTATGTATGGAAAAGGAGTCCGGGAGGGTCAGACAAAAGGACACAGGATTGAGAATCTCAGAAATCCTATACGGACCAATAAAACGAGGTTTAAATTTAGGAGAGGAAACCTTCATAGGAATATGACGAGAAGATAACCAAACCAGATCCCCAACACGAAGTCGGGGACCCACACGGCGTCTGCGATTAGCGAAAAGTTGAGCCTTCTCCTGGGACAAGGTCAAATTGTCCACTACCTGAGTCCAGATCTGCTGCAACCTGTCCACCACAGAATCCACACCAGGACAGTCCGAAGACTCAACCTGTCCTAAAGAGAAACGAGGATGGAACCCAGAATTGCAGAAAAATGGAGAGACCAAGGTAGCCGAGCTGGCCCGATTATTAAGGGCGAACTCAGCCAACGGCAAAAAGGACACCCAATCATCCTGGTCAGCAGAAACAAAACATCTCAGATATGTTTCCAAGGTCTGATTGGTTCGTTCGGTCTGGCCATTAGTCTGAGGATGGAAAGCTGAGGAAAAAGATAGGTCAATGCCCATCCTACCACAAAAGGCTCGCCAGAACCTTGAAACAAACTGGGAACCTCTGTCAGAAACAATATTCTCAGGAATGCCATGCAAACGAACCACATGCTGGAAGAACAAAGGCACCAAATCAGAGGAGGAAGGCAATTTAACCAAGGGCACCAGATGGACCATTTTAGAAAAGCGATCACAGACCACCCAAATGACTGACATCTTTTGAGAAACGGGAAGGTCAGAAATGAAATCCATCGAAATATGTGTCCAAGGCTTCTGCGGGACCGGCAAGGGCAAAAGCAACCCACTGGCACGTGAACAGCAGGGCTTAGCCCTAGCACAAATCCCACAGGACTGCACAATAGTACGTACATCCCGTGACAGAGATGGCCACCAGAAGGATCTAGCCACTAACTCTCTGGTACCAAAGATTCCTAGATGACCAGCCAACACCGAACAATGAAGTTCAGAGATAACTTTACTAGTCCACCTATCAGGGACGAACAGTTTCTCGGCCGGACAACGATCAGGTTTATTAGCCTGAAATTTTTGCAACACCCGCCGCAAATCAGGGGAGATGGCAGACACAATGACTCCTTCCTTGAGGATACTCGCCGGCTCAGATAAACCCGGAGAGTCGGGCACAAAACTCCTAGACAGAGCATCCGCCTTCACATTTTTAGAGCCCGGAAGGTACGAAATCACAAAATCGAAGCGAGCAAAAAATAACGACCAACGGGCCTGTCTAGGATTCAAGCGCTTGGCAGACTCGAGATAAGTAAGGTTCTTATGATCAGTCAATACCACCACGCGATGCTTAGCTCCTTCAAGCCAATGACGCCACTCCTCGAATGCCCACTTCATGGCCAGCAACTCTTGGTTGCCCACATCATAATTACGCTCAGCAGCAGAAAACTTCCTGGAAAAGAAAGCACATGGTTTCAACACTGAGCAACCAGAACCTCTCTGTGACAAAACCGCCCCTGCTCCAATCTTAGAAGCATCAACCTCGACCTGGAACGGAAGAGAAACATCTGGTTGACACAACACAGGGGCAGAACAAAAACGGCGCTTCAACTCCTGAAAAGCTTCCACGGCAGCAGAAGACCAATTAACCAAATCAGCACCCTTCTTGGTCAAATCGGTCAATGGTTTGGCAATGCTAGAAAAATTACAGATGGACTACAATATTGTAGCTGGCGCACTACTATGTAAATCAATCAATATCAAAATAGCGGGGGTGCAAGAAAAGTGGCTGATAACACCATAAAAAAGAGAGAAAAAAAAGCCACCCAAAAAAAATCCGCACACCACCTATATAATATATCCAAAAGGAACAACTTTATTGGTAACAAACACATTTAAAACCCGTTAAAACCAATACAAAAAACCAGCTCCCCCATAAGGTCTGTTTCAAAAGCAATCACTGCATAAATGGCATAAGTAATACACAAGGTGATGCTCCCCTGAACCATATAACATAACACTGCTGAAATAACCAACATGCACATATATTTTCAGTATGGATATATATACCTACACATGTAGAAAACACCTACTGATGTAAACCTATGAGTCATGAATGTAACAGGGCATAGATCCTACTGCCCCCAGTAATGCATGCTAACCATGGAAAGTATATATACAAAAGAAGAGAGGACCCCACACAAGAGGATCATCCAGCAGCATATACGCAGCAAACCAATACTACCTAAAATAGGAGGGGCAGCACAGTACCAGACGTGCAGAACAAGACCAGATGGTGGGAGATCCCAACGCGTATCGCGGTGACAAAGGACCGCTTCGTCAGGGGAAGTAGCTTACCGCAAAAGGTGCCATCCTTTTATATCCAGCAGTACAGCCATAAGTGGACGCCGCTGTGTGTACTGATGAAGACCGGAAGCAAGAGGCCGGAAATAGGAGGTGGAGGTCAGGTGGACACAACAATTACTAGCGCCTGCGCAAAAGAGGAAGGACGCTAGAAGTGGGCAGACGTCTCTGCCCATATAGTTCCAATGCGCACGCGCCGATGACACTGCCGGCGGTCCGCATAGAAACAAGGGAGGGGAGGAGCCTAATGGAGAAGGAAACCTCCCCAAGAGAACAGTGACAGATATAGCGATCCCGATGGGCATGAATGCATACCAAGGGCGGAAAAGAGGAAAAGGGGGAAGGGAGAAAGAGGGGAGGAAGGAAGGGGAACAAAAATATATTTAAATATTCTCAGGAACAGTTAAGGCTGATATAGAAAAATACGGATAGTACAGCCCAACTGATTGGGGGAGTGATCCTAAAAGCAAAAATATCCATATGATGAAATATAACAAATATTCCAAATTTATAATAGATATACACATTAATATAGATACTGAACTTTAAGTATATAACGACGCAACGAAATAATCACCAGGCAAAGCCTAACGTCCCCAATAAGCCCCCCCCCCTTCCGCATCATAATCAATGCCCACAGGGATCCCCACAAGTCCATGTCTTAGCATAAAGTCCAAGTACACCGAATAAAGGAACTGCATAAGCCATCCATTATGTCCCACGATGAAGATGAATCCTCATATCTTCGTCATATATAGCCGAGATCTTGTCCAAAATGCCATTTGTCATGATGAACCGCACAAACGATCAATTCCGCCTCGCGGTAAGAATAAGTCCTCGCATTATAGCCGTATGTGCCCAGGATCTTGCTTAGAAGGTCCCTCCTCATGATGAACACAGAAACAGGTCCAGAATTTCATCCGTCATAATGAATCCAGAAGTATGACTTTCAGTCAGGAAACTTAGCCCAGGAAGCCTGTAAAGAGGAGATCCTCATTAATACCCTGAGGTGCTATAGAGTGGAGTTGATAAATCCATCGAGACTCTACTTGTAAAAGCCTCTTGTATCGAGAGCCACCCCGACCCGAGCTCTTGACCTGCTCCAAGCCAACAATCCTGGTATTGGCATAACTGCCCCCATGATGGAGAAGGAAATGCGAAGCCACCGTGGTAAGTGTCTTACCCTTCCGACTATCCGCAGCCGCTGTCTTAATGGTGGAAAAGTGGGCCTGCATCCTCCGTCGCAGCTCTTGTGAGGTTTGACCTACGTAAATACAAGGGCATGGACAGATCAAGGCATAAATTACATGAGTAGTTTTGCAATTAATATATGCCTTTAACTCATGTGACGTCCGGTCACATTTTTTTTGGGTGGCTTCTTTTTCTCTCTTTTTTATAGAAAAATTACAGATGAAGCGACGATAAAAATTAGCAAAGCCCAGGAACTTTTGCAGACTTTTCAGAGATGTCGGCTGAGTCCAATCATGGATGGCCTGGACCTTAACCGGATCCATCTCGACAGTAGAAGGGGAAAAGATGAACCTCAAAAATGAAACTTTCTGCACACCAAAGAGACACTTTTATCCCTTCACGAACAAAGAATTAGCACGCAGGACCTGGAAAACCATTCTGACCTGCTTCACATGAGACTCCCAATCATCTGAGAAGATAAAAATGTCATCCAAGTAAACAATCAGGAATTTATCCAGATACTCACGGAAGATGTCATGCATAAAAGACTGAAAAACAGATGGAGCATTGGCAAGTCCGAACGGCATCACTAGATACTCAAAATGACCCTCGGGCGTATTAAATGCCGTTTTCCATTCATCTCCTTGCCTGATTCTCACCAAATTATACGCACCACGAAGATCTATCTTAGTGAACCAACTAGCCCCCTTAATCCGAGCAAACAAGTCAGATAACAATGGCAAGGGATACTGAAACTTAACAGTGATCTTATTAAGAAGGCGGTAATCAATACACGGTCTCAGCGAACCATCCTTCTTGGCTACAAAAAAGAACCCTGCTCCCAGTGGTGATGACGATGGGCGAATATGTCCCTTCTCCAGCGATTCCTTCACATAACTGCGCATAGCGGTGTGTTCAGGCACGGATAAATTAAATAAACGACCTTTAGGGAATTTACTACCAGGAATCAAATTGATAGCACAATCACAATCCCTATGCGGAGGTAGGGCATCGGACTTGGGCTCTTCAAATACATCCTGATAATCAGACAAGAACTCTGGGACCTCAGAAGGAGTGGATGACGAAATAGACAAAAATGGAACATCACCATGTACCCCCTGACAACCCCAGCTGGATACCGACATAGAGTTCCAATCCAATACTGGATTATGGGTTTGTAGCCATGGCAACCCCAACACGACCACATCATGCAGATTATGTAGCACCAGAAAGCGAATAACTTCCTGATGTGCAGGAGCCATGCACATGGTCAGCTGGGCCCAGTACTGAGGTTTATTCTTGGCCAAAGGCGTAGCATCAATTCCTCTCAACGGAATAGGACACCGCAAAGGCTCCAAGAAAAACCCACAACGTTTAGCATAATCCAAATCCATCAGATACAGGGCAGCGCCTGAATCCACAAACGCCATGACAGAATACGATGACAAAGAGCATATCAAGGTAATGGACAGAAGGAATTTGGACTGTACAGTGTCAAGGTAAAAATATATTTATCTTTATACACTTTTGTACTTTTATATATTCTTATGCTGTGAAACAATAAGTTTTTCCCCTTTGCTTGCTAAATGCAAATTTAACTGTATTTAAGATGGCTGCCAGTGTTCACTTTTGCCTTAGTTTTTGTACTTGCCAAGAATCTACTTTCGTTTCTGAAGCTAAAGTATCGTTTCTGGAGAAATGGAAACTTAACAAGATATGGACAAAGGAAGATTCATCAGATGATGTCATAGCCAATCAGAGGGACTGAATACTAGATACATTGCTTAAACCCCGCCTAACCCCGCCCTCTGCACACCTTCCCCCAATGGACTATATAATGTTATGTATATGAAATAAACAGTTCAGTTGCTGTGAGGTTACCACTACGTGTGGAAGCATAAGCAGACTCTGAGTTTGAACCAGCATTGTGTCTGACTCATTCTTCACTTCGGTACCACTGCTTTAAATCTGATTTGGAATGACTGGTGGATGAAGGGTATTGTCGTGACGACCCCGACAATTTGGCGCAACCAACGTGGGGCGTGGCCCGCGATCCGAGACCCCCTGGACCCATGCCTGGACGTCCGTGGACGACACCCGTAGTGGCTGACCTCGAGGACTGATCACCCTCCAAGCACGGTAAGTGGAGATCACATACTATGTATGTGTCACACTTGCTAGTGTTTCAGCCGTTATTGGTTTGTCTTTGGTCTCCTTGGGTCTGGGGAGTGACCGGTTGAGTGGTGAGACCGAGCGCGATCCCGTGCCACGCTTCGAACCAGCAACTGAGAGACGTCGCACTCTGCACGTCCTTGTGTACACCACACCTCCTCCACCGGTCATTGTACTCCATTCAACCACCCTACCCGTGACTGTTGCCTAGTAGTGATAGAGTGAAAGATTGAGAAGTTTGTGGATTGGGATAGGAGACGTAGCCTCTGTGATATTGCACGCACATACATCGGTAATTAAGACGTCCCAAGAGGGGGACCACCAGAAACACTTGCACACACTTGCACATATCGGTAATTAAGACGTCCCAAGAGGGGGACCACCAGAAACACTTGCACACACTTGCACATATCGGTAATTAAGACGTCCCAAGAGGGGGACCACCAGAAACACAGTGGAGGGGTCTCACTAGGAGACAGCCTCCCAACGTTTAGAATATCGTGACAGGACAGACTGTAATCACTGGTGTTCAGGTTAGGGAAAAATATTGAGCGCGAGGCTCTTTATTCATAACACGTGGAGCGCGAGGCTCCGTGTTAGGACACAAGTGTTGCTGTCGCTGTCAGCGGCCTACTGCAGAAGGGCGTAGTATTCTGTGAGTCATGTTACGTCTCTTATGGCAGAAGAAGTCCGTGCCCCACGAGTTAGATGAGGATGCTGTGGAAGTCAAGACAATAGTAGAGTCACGGGAGGGCAAGAAGGCAGTCAAGAATGTCGAGAAGGTGTACGAGCATGTAGGATTGCCCTCGACAGGGAGATTGCAGCTGTCTACATGGCACCATCTCATAAAGAACGAGCAAAAAGGTTGATGGAGAGGAAAGATGAAAGGATGCAGAGCCCGTGTTTGGCTATAAAATACCTCAATCATTAGTTTTTCTAGGGTGTTCTGGCAAATGAGTTGTGTGAAGGTTTTGTAGAAATTAATTGAGTCTGAGAACTGCTGTATTTCGTCACACTGTGTGGTTTTCCGAGACACCCAATGGGAGGGGTGAACCCGTGCGTGAATTGTTTGTGATTTTTCCTCTTTGTGCTGCCGGCCAGAGAAAGGGGGGCCAAAGTTTCCAGAAGAACTTAACCCAGTCTGTATCAGCAGCTGCAGCGATCCTCACTCGCTCTCTAGTCCCCCTCCCCTCGCAGCTTCAAGGACACAACTCGCAGCTCGCTTCCTTATCAGTGGCCCAAGAAGCAGAAGACTTCAGCTCCAGCTCCCCCTCCCTTACACAAATCCAGTCTTACGCTCCAATATTCATTTTAACCCTGTGTCTGGAAATCTCCCTCGCCATGTTAATTCTCAGACCAAGATAGGACAGATGGATTTGTAAATATTGCGGTCAGACAAACCCAGACTGAAGAAATACTTGTATAATCTGTGCTGCAACCTGACCTAAGTGAATTACGCTGATTCCTGATCACATGTAGTGATATAAAAAGCTGACACAGGATAGTGGGTAGTGGGGACATTAATTTTGGGAGTAAGCTGACAGTAATCCTTTTGGGAAGGAGCTGTAGACCAGCATGTCATGTCACCCCCAACCGGTCATCTAGTCACCCCCACCACCAGAGAACCAACCACATCAGGTAGTGTAAGACAGATACAGGAGTATTATCCCTGGAAGCCCTCTGACTAGCTAGCTACGCTAAAATAATTGGCTGACCCTGAGAACAAACCTTTCCCAATATACAGACAAAGATAATATGATGGACGTATAAGTGCACCTGAGCAGACCTAGAGAGTTGGTGAGCCAAGATGATGGTCAGATGGTATTTATGTTATATAACCCCTATGTAGATGAGTATAATGAGATGTATATCTTTCATGCCCTTTCCACGGTTATGATGGCCCTGATAGGCCCAGATCCACCCTCAATAATGCCTGTAGAAAAAAAAAAAAAAAAAAAAGGGGGGATAGTGTTGTTAATCCTGTCAGTTAGAATATGCCTATGTCACGTTACTTCAGTATGTGGGTAATTTTTTTGTTTTTTTGTTGTGTACACAGACAGAGCAGAATGCCATTGTTGCCACTGTTAGTTTTCGCAAGTATCTGGCAGATCTGAACTGTTGGGCTTCGGCCTTGAAACTTCGGTTCTGCCTTGGTCAAGTGATATTTTTGGGTCACTGTCTCCTTCAGGGTGCCAGACACCTCAGAAGAAAGAAAAAAAAAAAATAGCCGTCAGCTCCCTTCCATTCCCAAAAGATGTGACTGAGCTCCAGCGTTTCCTTGGACTATGTACTTATTGTTGTCAGTGGATACCGGACGCATCCCGCATAATGCTACCTCTCTACAAAGCCCTGAAAGACTGTTCAAGATATGCTGATGATTTTGGCAGATTCCACACAGGATACGCTGTTACTATGGAAGACACTGTAGTGCACGGAGCTGCACTCACTCCCTTCCACCCTGTCAGCGCAAGAAGCAGAACGTCAGGCTCTGTCTACTACATGTACTTTGGCCAAGGACAGGCGGGCTAATAAATACACAGACTCACAGTATGCATTTGGTATTGTTCATGATTTCGGAGCCCTATGGGCCAATCAAGGATTTGTTACTACTGCCGGGACTCAGTGAAGAATGCTGAAGCTGTTAAAACCCTCATGGACTCAATCAAATTACCTACCCAGGTGGCCATTATCAAAGATAAGGAGCACGGTACTATGGAACAGTCCACAGACTGTTGGTAATGCCTTTGCGGATATGCAAGCAAAAGCCGCTGCTCTTCTGCCCGTTGAACAGACCATACCAGCTATGGTGACCACACGCTCTCTGCGTAAACAGTTACAAGAAACACTGACTCTACAGGAACCTGATGATCTATGCCAGACTGAGGTTTTCTGCCGGACCACGCGAGACCGCTTAATGACGATGCAGAGAATGTCTCCAAAGGAAGAAGTGAAGCAGTGGAAGGCTGATGGAGCACGTATGGACAATGGTCGCTGGAAAAAGGACCAACTTGTGTGTCTCCCTAAGCAGATGTACCCTGCTATTGTCACGTGGGCGCATGGGCCCACACATCGAGGTATCTGTCAGACCTGTAATCCCGGTCAACTTCAACGTGTACCCCCGAAGCATCTTGCTAAGCCCGATTATCATTTCCAAAAGCTCCAGGTGGACCTCATCATGTTGCCGAAGTCTGGAAGGTATGACTATTGTCTGGTGGTTGTTGACATGTTCTCCAGTTGGCCAGAAGCATTCCCCGTTACCAACGTGACTGCAAAGACCACAGCAAAGAAACTGGTGATGGAAGTTATATGCAGATATGGGGTTCCAGAAGTTGCTGAAAGTGACCAAGGCCCGGACTTTCCTTCTCGTGTATCAGGAGGTTCTGACAATGCTTGGATCCACTGTAGCCCTCCATACTCCATACTCTCCACAATCCAGTGGGAAAGTTAAGAGGCTGAACAGCACACTGAGGGGACAATTGACCAAAATGATGCAGGAGACTACGGCTCCATGGCCAGGGCTCTTACACATTCGTACTACCCTATTGCAAAACATGGCCTGTCCCCATATGAGATATTGTTTGGTGCTAGGTTCTCAGTTGCAAATTTTCAGTCTCATTAGTTGTCAGAAGAAACTAACCGTGCTGTTCAATATGTTAT